>NW_028258324.1:42947500-43572500 GCF_053883595.1 Heterocephalus glaber | reverse complement strand
TAATTGTCCAGGAAATACATGTAAACTGTCTTGTCCTTTTGAAATGTACTGAATTTAACTGTGAGAAGTAGTTTTATATTTATCTAGCTACATATACAAAATTAGTATGAATTAACATTTCCTTCTTTTCCTGTCTAAATTTTAAAGAGACGATTATATATATAAAAAAATAACCTTAACCTTGAAACAAAGTAATCACTTTTATTATAATGCAAACAAAAATAATACCAAATAACTCACTGATATTTATTGAGCTTTTACTGTATATGAGACAGTATCCTAAGTCACATTTGCATAATTTAAGGATTAGTGCTAACATTGTTATTTACTGAGACTTTTGTATAAAATAATATTGATGAAAAAATAATTCAATATTCCATCAGAAATAGTATTTGTCCATCTATTCTACAAAAATCCAGTATTGTTATTGCTGTACCTCTGTCTAGAACATTTCTTCTTTAATTTTTAAATCTGATAATTCCTACTACATTTCCTCCAATTACTATTCTCTATTTCAACACTTCTTTTTATATTACTAAATATTACCTCATTGTTAATTCAGATCTACAATCTGTTCTATTTATCACTAAATCTCCAGTGTGGATAAGAGTGGGGGGTGCTTTTTGCATTCACTATTGAGCTGTAGACTATATGTTGTGCTTATGAAACGATTCGTCTATGTGTGTAACATAAGATTAAATATTCTGGATGGTTGTTCTGTTGCCTCTACAGATCTATTTTCCTTTGAACTCTGTGCCCCAGCATGCTATTTAAAATGGGTTTCCATTTTCTTTCTATCCTGTTAAAATCAAGAAAACCCAAAGTACTTTTATCAGATCAGTGAATTGGAGGTGAATGATGTTGGTGTACTTTTCTAGTTACTCCCCAGTAGGCGATAGTTTCTCAATGGTTATTTTCCTTTATTGAAGTCATAGGTCTTTTTCAGCAGCCCTCACTTAAAGTTCCAGCTCCTTTCAGCCAGTTTCTATTAACATTCTTCCATTTAGTCTAGGATGATAGCTGATTTCAGTGATCTTTCAGTCTGAGTGCTTCAACATGCCATGATAATTACCGTTAGTTCTGCCATTACTTTTGTACTTACTGAAGCAGAGTTAGGTGAAAATGGAGAGCTATACTCTTGGTCACTGAGTATAGCAGGATAAATTGGCTGGAATATAAATTTGCTTGGGAGAAAAAGTGAGCAAGACTTGCTGATGGATTAGATGTGATATGTTAAATAAAGCAAAGTGTAACGGGTGATTTCTTAAATATTTGATTTGAATAATAGAAGGAATAGAAAAGCTATCTATAATTATATGGTTAAAAATTGTGGTTAATGAATTTACTGAAAGAAAAATCAAGAATTCTGTCTTAAATATGATAATTTTAAGAATCCTATAAAATACAAGTTCACCATGTCATGAGTTTGGGAAAAATTGAGCTTGTAATAAGGAAGCATGCTCTTGATCAGGACAAAACTTCCTCACTGGGTACTGGGTGGAGATATTTATAGAAGATGTGACATCAAAGAATGGAACATACTTGCTCCAAAATTCATGAAAATGTGAATTGTTGCGATATGAAAAAATTGATAAACAGATCAACCTTATTTGTATAGAATAAAGATTTTTTTTATCAAAGTATATTTTAAAAATGTATGAATGACCTGAAAAATGACCATAAAAGCCCATAAGGATAAAAGAAGAAAAAAAACCTATAATTGGATGGAAATGGCTGCTAACCCATTGTTTTCTGTGAAGGAATATATTGTTCAGTGGCAGCCTATACCGCTATTTTCAATTTCGATAGACTGTTCATTAGGAATAGAAAGCAAAGCCTGGTTCTGCTGTGCTAAGGAAGGTAAAATTCATGACCATTGCTTAAAGTCAGGACACCCGAGGGACAGAATATTGCAATGATATACCAGAAGGCAAATTACAAGGTGGAAGGAAATAGTAGATATAATTACCTATTTAAGGCTCTGTAAGAAAAGAAACTCTCTTCTGAAAAAAATTTATTGTAAGCACTTACTAAAATAACTTTTGGTTTAGAAGCCAAACTAATTTTACAGTGTTGAAAGCTCAGAAATGAAACTCATGTGTTAGCCATAAATACAGAAGATGGCTGGGAGATGTTGATGGAAATTTTAATATCCTCATTCCCCACAGGGAAACATATGTTTAAAAAGAACAGTAAAATAATTTCCTCAAACAAGAGTTCCAAAATATACAAATTTATTAATGAAAGACACAAATACATAAGAAAATACAATTTCATGAACCAAGAGGAAGGGAAACAAAAAAGCCCAAATAATTGGAAATTAGAGTGAAATACAAAATGATGATGAAAGTTTGGGGGTTAGACTAAAATGTAAAATAAATATGTGTAGAATGTTGGAGGTATAAAATAAATAAACAAAAATAAATAAAAAATTAGGTAACTGAAGTCAGACACTTAATATTTGAGTCATTTTTAAATGAAAATATTTGACCAAGATAAAGAAGAATTACAAAACTAGAGCATTATTTTTGTAGAAATTAAGCAGGATTGAGGAATGATAGGCAAAAAGAAGAAATATGTAGAACAAATTGTAACAATGTGGGCAGACTGTTAAGATTTAATTTTTCTAAATGGAACCTCAGGAAATAAAATGTTATACAAAGAACAAATGAATAGTAGTGCTCTGATAAACAATAAAAAATTTTAAAGTTATTGGAGATATCAGTTCTCAGATTCAATACTCAATGAATCCAAAGCAGTTCTCTCATTTAGATATATTGAATGAATTTTATAACACTCATGCATACACATACATATAATTTTGAAAGCTGTCAGAAAAACATAAAAATTTAGCTATCAATATATATATGGCTGGGTTCCAAAGAGCAAATATTAAAAGTAGAAAGATATGAAAATAAAATTTTATTCTTCAAAATTTAAAAAGTAACTTGGTATCCACAGTAGAACTGTCATGAAAAAGGATTTTTTTGGCTTAATCTAAATTTTTCTTTCTTCTTTTTTTTTTTTTTTTGTGGTACTGGGGATCGAACTCGGGACCTTGCACTTGGAGGCAGGTGGGGAACCACTGAGTTAAATCTCTGGTCCTAAATTTTTCTAATTGAGGAAAATTACATGATTCAAAAATTAAATTGCCTTAACAGTAAATTTATATAATGTAATCAGTATTCCACGTTCTATTGCCATATATTAGTTGTGGCTATTGCTGAACATTAGGCAAATAATATCACAATCTGTATGCCTCAATCCAGCTTCTGCCAAATAGACTCACATATTATTTTGCTGTAATTATGGTTTTTTCATTGCAAAATAGAATCCATTTTAAGAACACATCAAACTTTGTTTAACTATTGCACTAAATGTATATGTAGTTATTTGACTAGCATGCTGTTATTGTGATTTTGGTCTTAGGAGGACATACGTAGTTATTTATCTCAGATCATATACAAGAGAGAATTGCAGGTTCACGAAAAGGAAACACTTTCTTGTAGTTAATTAGATACTATCCAAAAGTTTTCCACAGTGTTTGCATCAATTCGTTCTCCTTTAGGGACACATAAGGAGATTCCCAGTTTTCCCATGTTGTTCAACAATAATTGGTTTTATCAAATATTTTAATTTTAAACCTTATTGAGTGTATACAGTGGTATTTCATTGCGATTTTCATTCACTTCTCCTTCATAGCTAATAGTATTGAAAATATGTTCATTTGTGAAATGAATATTTCTATATATGTTTTAATGAGTATAATAAATATAGCCCTTTCAGTGACTCATTAGTTTTAGGCCTTTACCTTCTTTTTGGAGTAGGTATAGGCTTTTTTCCCCTTATTAATAATAAATAATGTTCCTTTTAGATGTTCCTTTTAGATCTTGCTTTGATTGATTGGTCAGATATATGTACTATTTATTTTTTTCTCCCAGACTATGGCTTCTATTTAAACCTCTTAGTAGCATGTTTTGATGAATCTGTCTTAATTTTAAGGAAATTCCATTTTCAAATGACTTTGTGCTTAATGTTTTTTTTCTGTATAGGAAATGTTTTCATACTTCAATGTTATGGAGAAAATTTACTACATTTTGGAAAATTCTTATTGTTCATTTTCCAATCTATCTTGGAAGCTATATATCTGGTGAAATATAATTTGAGTCCATGTGTAACATTCATGGATATCCAACTTAATTATTGAAAAGAAAATTTTTAAAATTTTTTCTGCAGCAAATTTTTCTAGTCTGCAATTATAATTGGTCCTCCAGTCAAAGTTTGACTTACAGTTTTTTTAACTTTATGATAATAAGAAAGTAATATATATTCATTAAAAACTGTATTTCCAATTTTATATTTTGAACTTTTCCTAGGCTAGCAATATGGGGCATACATAAATAGGATAATTCAGATTTTCTATTTTTATGCCATTTTCAGAAAAAACATTTTAAATAGATTTTAAAGTTTAGTAAAATTTTAAGTTCTCAGAAAAATAGACCAGAAAGTACATATACTTCTTGAACTCACAAATATGCAATCTCCCAAGTATCTTGCACAAGATTTATCAGTTTTATCAAAACTGATAAAACTACATTGATCTATCATCATCATCCATGTCCTTATTTTACATTACATTCATTCTTGGTATTGTATGTTCTATGAGTTTTACCAAGCATCTAATGACATGTGTTTATCATTTTAATATTATATAGAATAGTTTCCAGGATCCTAAGAATGGCCTGTGCTCTTTGTGTTCATTTCTTCCTTCTCACAACCCCTGACAACCACTTATCATTTTATTATTTTGACAATTTTGCTTTTTCTGAATGTCAGAGACATGAAATCATGCAGTATGTAGCCATGTCTCTTTTCACTTAGTAATGCATATTTAAGATTCTTTCTCTACTTTTCATGGCATGGTAGCTTGATTGTTTTGTTGTTGCACATAGTTTATTTATTCATTTATGTACAAAAAGAAATTTTGGTTATTCCAGTATTCCTTAAATTATACATAAAGTTAATATAAATATCCATGTTTAGGCATTTTCATGGGTATAATCTTTCAATTCATTTGAAAGAATATCAAAGAACATGATTGCATGATATCAAAAGCCTTTTACCTTTTTTCACTCTTTAATTGATTATACATAGATTCATGTTGGCAGATTCATATATACACATAACAGACTTTGCCAAACTGTTTTACAAAGTGGTTATTTCATTTTCCATTACTCTGAACAATGAGCAAGGTTTTTTCTTGCTCTACATCCTCACAGGCATTTGCTATTTTCAATGTTTTGGATTTGGACCATTGTAAAAAGTCTATAGTGGTATGTTATATTTTAAAAAATTTTGCATTTCTCTAATGATACATAATACTGATCATCTTTCCATATTTTTACTGCCATCTGTATATCTTTTTTGGTAATGTCTCTTTTCAGGCTTTGGCTTTATATATATATATATATATATATTTGTTTGTTTGTTTGTTTGTTTTGGTTTGTTTTTGAGATGGAGTCTCACTATGTAGCCCAGGCTGGCCTCAAATTCATGGTGATCCTCCTGCCTTAGCCTCTGGAGTGCTGAGTTTGCAGGCATGTGCCACCATGATTGGCTTTAGCCTGCATTTTAGATAACTTTATCTATCTATCTATCTATCTATCTATCTATCTATCTATCTATCTATCTATCTATTTGGTACTGGGGATCAAACTCAGGATCTTGCGCTTGCAAGGCAGGTGGTGGCACCACTGAGCTAAATACCCAGCCCTATTATTTTCTTATTGTTGAGTTTTTAGAATGATTTTTAAATTTTAGATAATAGCTTTCTGTCAGATATATCTGTTAGAATATTTCTTGCAGTTAATGACTTGCATTCTTATTCTATTGACAATGTCTTTTACAAAAGTTTCTAATTTTAATGAAATTCAGCTTATGAATTCTTTCTTTTATGAATGGTGTTTTTGCTTTCTCCATTTAAAAAGTTATCATCAAACATAAGACTATCTAGGATTTTTTTCCTAAATTATAGGAAATTCATAATTGTGAATTTTGCATTTATGTCTAATCACAGACCATAAATAACTTTGAGGCATTTATAACTAAATGGATGCACCTAGAGATGATACTTTTAATTGAAATGTCAGATACATATGTGTAAATATCGCATTGTTTCTCTGGTGCGACAAAGTGTAAAAAAAGGATGAAAATGTATAATAGATAATGTGAAATAAGAAGAATAAGTTGAAATTGGAATGGGCACTAGGTGAGAGGGAGGGGGAAAGGAAAAATGGGAAAAGGGAAAAAATGATAAAAGAAATAAAATACAAACAAGGCTTTTATAAATAAGGAGCAGAAAACATGTTGAAGAGAGGAAAGGGCAATGGGAAAAAATAAGAATTCAGATGTATCATGTACAGATAGAAATTCCACATGATGAATGTCATCATTATGTATATGAAAATTATACCAATAAAATAAAAATAAAAAATAAAAGAAATTAAAAATAAAAAACTAAAAAATAGATAAAAATAAGGAAAGAGAATCTAGAGTAAAAAGAGAACACAAGATACAGATTTCACTGAACAAAGCTACATACATAGCAAAATGCATGCTACATTAATATTTTTTAAAATAGTCAAGGAAGTAAATAATTGTAAGATGAAGCATAGTGGTGACTTTGGAGAGAATTAGGAAATTGAGAGTGGATGCTGAACATGGAGGAATGTTTAAGGTGACTCAAGATATCATTCTTGACCTGTGTTGTAATTACATACAGTATTCTTAACTGTGTTTTGTTTTGAAATAAACTATATTTTACAAGCCATATATGCATTTCTTCAAGAAACATTCATGGATAAAATATTTTGGATTAGACAAAACAAGACATAAGTAAAAAGAGATGTAATATATATGAATTCTTATTTTATTCTCTTTATAAGGCAATTTTACCAAATTTCCAAGATTTTGTAAAAATTGGTAAGCGCATTTTAACAAAGTAATCACTTCACTAGTTATCAAGTCTTATAAAACTAATTTTGTCATAGTGTGACATAGGAGCAAAAGTAAAAAGTAAACTAGTACTAGATATTATTCAGCCATAAAAGAAAAAGGCAGTTACAATATCTTTAGGTAGTTCTTAATATTAGTTTGGAAAACATATCTTTTAAGTATATATTTCTGACATTTAAATGTTTATATGGAAAAATGAAATTGAATAACTTTTTCCCACCATTCCCAACATCTTTTTTCTTTTATATTAAAATTCAAAGGAAAATATTTTCATATCATCAAAATAAAATTAAACCCAAACTTAAAATATCCATGAGTCAATAATTTTCAATTTGTTTAATACAAAAAGAAGATTCAAAATGTTTAGATATTATTTAGTAAATATGTTATATATTATCATGAAATTGTCTTTAAAATTGTATCACAGGTATTTTTATCACCACCCTGTCTTAATATTTAACTGGCAAATAATTATCCAGAATTGGTGGTATAATGACATCCTTTATTTATCCATTCACATGTGCACATAGCTTTTTTATCATCCACTAGTATAGAAAGAATAAACAAAATTCTTTCTTTG
This sequence comes from Heterocephalus glaber, assembly GCF_053883595.1. NCBI lineage: Eukaryota > Metazoa > Chordata > Mammalia > Rodentia > Bathyergidae > Heterocephalus > Heterocephalus glaber. The sequence continues at coordinate 43,564,906 of NW_028258324.1, read as the reverse complement.
CACTGCATATAGATTTTTAGTATATAATCAATACAGGTATAATAGTATTAAGCCAAATACCTTCAATTATAATATTTTTACATTGCATTGGGGTCTTGTATTTGGTTATAATTTTCTTTCCAAAGACAAAGGATGTCACTGTTTATATATTTCAGTAGTAGAACTTTATCAGTAAATTAAATCATTTAGAAAAATTTTAAATATTAGAAGAATATCTTGGGGTTTGAAAAATCTCAGGCAAACTTTCTGCAGTCCAGTCTCGAGTAATCAACAAATCAGATAATTTGCATTAAAGATCAAAATATAAGTTGATCATAAGGTTAAATAGTGATTAGCATGTGTCTGTGCGACACTGTTTAGATTATTCAAGGCAGTTTATTAATTAAAAATTTATTTAATATTTGTCACATTCTGGATACTGAATTAGGGATATAATAATCTCTGCTGTAAATTTTCTACACTTCCTGTACATATATTAAGAGCCATATATTATTATAACCTCTATTTGGTTAATAAAATTTTAGAATTTAATACTTGAAAGTAGCAGGCAAACCTGTAAGAAGGAAAATGTATATTTTCATTGGTTATATTAAAAATTATTGTTTCAATATCTATTAATAGTAGAAAAACTTCTGGTTGATCTCTTTAATAGAATATTACATTCATTTGAACTAGAATTATGAAATATCTGGAAAAACTATTATGATTGTACCTGTATAAATTTGCATTTACTTGAATATGAAGATCAACAGGGAATATATAAATATGAACTACTGACATAACTTTCCTTACTCATTTAATATGATATTCACATCAAGAAAAATTACATATAATAAATGATTGCTTTTGGTCCCGTATGATTCTTGGCCTAAGTTGCACTCACCAATATAATAGTAAATCCCGTATCCTGAGGACATTGTTTTTTCAGGACTTCTTTTGAATACAGCACCTTCTGTATGCCCGGTACTTTTTTCTAGGAACTAGTAATTTGTGGAAATGGACAGTGAAATGAGTAGTTCTGTGGTTTTGTTTTGTGTGTGTTAGGATGAAGAAAGCTACTTTTCCATCTCAGTGAGGTTTAAATTCATAGCACTAAATACAGAAAAAGTAGTAGGTAACCACGAAGTTGAAATAATATAATCATTATTGCAAATACTATTAATGATAGATGATATGAAAATCAACTATACAAAACAGATTATTTCAGAGTCTGCAAAATGTTATGGAAATACTAAAATAAGGATAGAAAAAGTCAAAGGATGAGATGGAAGTAAGGGAAAACAAATCTTTGAAAAATCAATAATTTGACACATACTGAATGATAAAAAAAAAAAATAAGCATGAGAAACTTTTCAGGAAGAAAATTCCAAGTAGCAGCAACGTCTATTACTCAATCCCTAAAGTCAGGTTTAGCCAGGTAATGCCATTGTTGTGTGGTATACAAGGTCAGTATTATCTAGGTGACAGTCAGTAGATATTCTAAGTGAGACTGTAGTTTGAACAGACTTCTGAGGCTACTTGGACTGCACATTTACAACATGACTGAGAATTAGGAAAAGGAAAACAGTGAACAAGATCACTGGCTATTGGAAGGTTGAGGCTATTATTTAGGGTGGCTTGGTGTGCTAGGTGAAGTAGAAAAACTGAAACATGTATATTTTAAAGATAGAATCAACAAATACAAAATACTATTTGGATTATTTATGAGTAGGCAAAATCATTTTAGCTTTAGTGTCATTTGATGAGATTGTGAAAATGGAAGATGGTAGACTAGATCTGACATTTCTAGTTTAATTTCAAGGGACTTCTTTAACATTCAGTGGACAATTAAATGTCTGGTGTGAATTAAGTATACAAAGAAATTGGTAGCTGCTAAGCTAAAATAACTATATTCAGTAGTGTAGTGAGTATTGAAAGAATAGAAAAGATGCATTAAAATTGTATGTACTTCCATAGCCTTATATGCATATCTCTTTTGTGTCACTTATTTCACTAGAACTGTTTATGTTTCATCATTATTAAATTGTTTTACTTTGGTACTAATCTTTACCCAAATACCAACTAATTTATATCCTGATTTATGCCCAAACTCATAAGTATTTAAGAATTAATGAATCTCATTTGAAGGGGAAAATTGTAAGAAAAGTAGCTCCTCACATAAGAGAATGCATCATTATTTAGATTTTTGATTCAGATAATAAATTGAATAAATATACTTGGTATGTTCTGAGACTAGTACTGATAGAAGTTGATTGCTGAAGCATAGTAGAAAGCAGAAGAAATAGTTCATTGAATGGAATTCCAATGACCATAATAGACAGTAAGTCACAGAGGAGGGAAATTATTCACAGTTGAAGTAAGCTTTGTAGGATTGTTTTTATGAGAGCACCAAACCACAGCCTTTTTCTGCTTTTAGTTTTATTGCTCCATGCAAATTGTACAGACATATGTAAAATTTAGAGTAGTATCAGACATTTAGTCATCAAAATGCAAAAATGGTTTAAGTGTGAATGAAAAGAAGATATTGACATCTAATTCACTGGTCAATTCTTTTAGAACTACATATTAGAGAGAGTGGTTTTTAATAACTCTCTACTGAAGCAGCTATTAGAGTTCTGTAATGGAACTGTCCAAGGTTTCCCTGTTAAGGATGATGAATAATGTTATTTTTTAACAGACACTTTTGATCAAATTAAGAATTTGTCTTTCCATTCATTAGATTCCTAAAACTTCTTTATTAAATTGAGAATTCATGGAAAATTGCACATTACCTTTTGCATCATCTATGAAGTTGATAATTAAGATATATTGCTATATTTGATTAGGCACTATTTCATTTAGAGTCTTTGTATGTGCACTCATAAATAATATTTAGCTATAAATAAGTTTTTTGTACCTTCCTTTATGATTTGCACAGTGAAATTATGCTATCTTCCCATAATTACTTTAAAAGCACAGACATGTCTTATTTCATTGTATTTCACTATTTTGAATTTATAAACATTGTACTTTTTATAAATTAAAGGTGTGAGGATATCCTGAATTGAATGTCAGTCAGCTTTTTCAAGAGCATGTGTCCACAACATGATTGTTTTGGTAATTCTTGCAGAATTTCAAACAAAGGGAAGTTATTCTTGTACAACATTATCAACACCTTTTATGTCCTGTGAAGTCAGAGAAACATCACAAATAAATGAAGTAGGCACTGAACATTAATAAGGGAGACTTTCAGAGAGGAGAGCTACCATATTCTTATGTTCATTTTCCATTTATATTCATTTAAAAGTCATTACCTTTTCAAGTTATTTGCCCATTTTTCTCCAATGGATTGTTATTTATTTTTGATTTGTAGAAGCTATTTATATTTTCTGGGAATGATTTTCTTGACTTAAAAGTACTTTGAAATACTGTTTCATTTTTATAATGATGTTCTTGGTGAGCAATTTTCTTTCTTTCTGTTTTTATAAAATGAAATCCAATTCAATACCTTTGTAATTCTGAAATTTCAAAAGAATGTAAGTATGGTGGTTTTTCATTCACTATGAAAAACACTTGGAGAATACTTTCAAACTAAAGTCTTCTCTAAATCATGTTTATTTCTGGGGAATGTGTTTGAGTATTCCTTTAGCAATTTATTTATTTAGCATTCATTTTTTTTCTGCCAAATCTTCTGAATCTCTTTCTGGATGTGTTGAACCATCAAATATTTTTCTGTTTGATTTTCTTCTTTTTCATAATATTTCACTATGCTTGGAGTCATTTCTTCATTTAGTATTATTTTATAATATACATACAACACACAACAAATATAAAATAATTAGTCTTGTCAAACTCCTTATTTGTGATTACATTTTTATAACTTTCTTGTTTCACAGATATCACATTGTGTGGATTATATAATTTTCTTTGAATAGAGAATTTAAAATTTTTCAATTGCTTTCTCATTCTTGTATCAAATTTACTTTTATTTCATGTTTATCTTTTTTTTTCAAGAAGATGGCATTCCTCATATTCTCAAGGGTTGGTTTTCTATATACAAATTAGGAGACAAACTGGATTGTAGGCTTCAGTTTCCGATATGGCTGCTTAGATATTGTTTTTATCCAAGAATCTTATTAGTGAGAAACCTGATTGAGAGGCTGATTACAGATACAGGAAGCTATCTGCACACTTTAATCTTTGATTAACAGAAAGAAAGCAAGTATGGAAGTGGGTATCAGACTAAGGGCTTTTTCCATGTTGGAAGTAACACCAAGTGTAAGTTTTCTCTGTGCACTTGTTTTATGTCTGTGTCTAGCATAGACTAATCGCCCTTGTAAGAACTTTTTTAGAATCTAGATTTCAATTCTATCTATCTACCTATCTATCTAGCTTTTGTCATCTATCTTTGCTATGTAAACCACAATTATCCTCATAAATAAATGAAATTATCTGTTGAAAAGCTATTTGTTTCATTTTTTCAAAGGAAGAACACATATCAATAACTTGATTCTATAATAGACAAGGTGTCCATCTGATTATATTTGAAAAATCATCTGAATTATCATATTCAGAGTGTGCTGGAGAGTTGCTCCATATGAGTATGTAGCCTAGCAAACTAGTGGGGGAAAGTCAGGATTCCTAAATTTTAGTAATGATTTTTGTAACTCTGGTGCTATAATCTTAGAGGTGATCATGAATTTTCTATAAAATTCAGTTTCTACATCTATGAAATAGGAATGATAGCCCCCAAACCTAGTTTATGATCTTGGTGCTAATTAATTAATGTCACCAATTAAAATGATAGTAAAAAAGAAAAAATTAAAATGGAGATTCTAAAGTTCAACCTGATATTAATAATATTATAATGTTCTGTAACATTGTGGAAAATAATGCTGGATTTTACTCCTATTTTAGTAACTTCAAAGGCCAAATAACCTTGCTCAAGTATGTAGACCTCTGTGTTCCCAACCCTATAGTGTGGATAACAATGCCTGCCCTCTCTAAACTCCCTGATCTATTGTAAAGGCCCAGGTGAAGTCAGGTGAAACAATTGTATGAATTAATGTGACTTTATCACTGAAACAACATTATACAAATATCAAATTACTGACTGAATACTACAAAAGGCAGCAAATGCCTTAGGAGTTCAAAGGATAGACAAATTTCTAGCCTACACTGGGCAGGGAAAGCTTTACAAAGGTCGTATTGAAAGCAAACAGGATTGCACTACACTCAACCCCATGTTTCAACATCATTTTATTTGCATTCTTTTCATTTCAAAATCTAAAATAAATTAAGATAAACTTGAGGGTCAGGGAAAGGGCAGCAGAAGATAATAGTCTACTTAATGAAATATTATTATGTCAACATAGAAAAGCAGAGTCCTCAAATAGAATTGCTAGTGTTTCATTTTATATTCTGTGAAGCCTGTATCAGGAGAATTTTATAATCAGTAGACAGCAGATTTATGATGTGTCAGAATCATTTCTATTTTATTTCAAATGCTATTTAGTGTCCATGAAATAAAAATAAAGGTATCATGGAACACAGCAGCTTTGTTTCCTTGCATCTTGACCTTGTCTATTAATTGCAATGCAAATGACATTTCAACTTCTACTAATTTTTCAGTTATTCATTTTTCCAAGTATTCTGTTGCTTTCTTTACTCAATAAAATACTGTTGAAAGATTTTACTAATTTTTAAAATAATTTCTCTTTATTTTGTTTCAAAATTCCATCATTATGAGATGATTTATAATACTAATACTACTAGTAATAAAATTCTTTTAAGGAGGAATGTAATTGTATTTGCATTATCAGTTAAAGTATTATATTATAAAATGTTGTGATTATCTTTTCTTAAAGTTCTTGGTGTTTCCAATAGGATTCGATTATTTCTAGTCACAGTTTTTGTTAAGCCTGTTTCTTGTGTGGAAAAAATACTGATGATTATAAAAAATATTACTATTCAGGCTAATTCCAGTAAAAAGTTATTTTGAAACAATAGTTACTTGTAAAGGTTCTTGTAGATTTGACAGATTTTCAACATTTTCTCTTTTTTTTAGTACAGGGAATCGAACTCAGACCTTGCGCTTGTGAGGCAGGTGGCGGAACCACTGAGCTAAATCCCGAGCCCCCATTTTCTCATATTTTTAATGTTCCAGGAAATATATGACTTTACTCCTATGCTTTTGCTATAATGAAATCTAAAAAAAAATCAAATAATATCTTGTTTCTAGAATTAACAAAAATAATTATCAATTAAAATTTTATGTAAAATGTGAGATACTTTGTGAATACTTAAATATTTTAAGCCAAAAAAAAAATAAAAGGTTTAGTATTATTAGGAAATGAGCTGAGAGATTAGCAAATGAAAATATATTATTTTTAGATCATACTACACAATATATTTACCATTGTTATGCTCTTATCATCTTTGTTATGAAAAATTATTTTTTCACAGAGTGGCTTTTATATTTTCTTTATTAATATCTACTTGTATTATTTTTAAATAAAAAATAAAAAATTTAAGTAACCTGAAAAAATACTCAGAACAAAAACCTATAAGTATGATTTTAACACAATATAATCATCTTTATTATCATTCCATGTAATATATTTTCTTTTAATCACTGTCCATGATTTTTTTTCTAACAAAGTTTGTATTAGTGGAATGATCCATGTATGTTTCATACATATTAATTATATTTCAATTAAGCATTATTTTTAAAATTTCTTAATTTAGTTATGCTGCATCATAGATTCATACAGTAAGAAATGTTGTATATATATATAAAATAATATAAATACAATATTTTAAAGTCACAATAACATTTGATCACAAGAATTTATATTATTCCTAAGTATGCTAATCTATGAGCCTGGAATTGTTCATCTAATAGAAATTACAGGACAGCATTAGTACAAATTTCTTCACTGTGTTCACAAAGGGACAGGGGCTTATAAACATTTTCTATCTAAGCTTAGCATATGTTTAATAACATCTATTTTTTGGGGTTTTGTCTACAAGATAGTCATCTTGTGTCATTTTTTCTATGAGTGAGAATTTCACTGAAAGTGCCATGACTATACACAGCTTTACCAAGTACAACCAAGAGAAAAAAACCTTCTGTTTTCATTCTTAAAGAATAATGATTTTCTATATTATTTGACTGTTACACATTAGTGGGCACATTTTAAAAAAACAAACCATTAAAAAATTCCAGAGCACTGTACTTTCACAAATTCACTTGATTTTATACTTATTTCAATAGATATGTCAATAATATTTCATAGCTATGATGATACCAAACTGCTCTTTACATAGATTTTCTAAACCAAAATTTTACATTAAAGAAAATAATGGATCCCTCCAATGAGACAAAAATGCTTATGGGTCCCTGGAGATAGAAAATAGAATAGGTGCAGAGTTTCTTAGGAGGTACTGAGTTTCATTTTAATGCCTTACTACACATTTGATTTCTGAAATAGTCTACGTTTTCCCACTGTATTTTATAGGCCTTACCCTTCATGACCCAAAGTTGGATTATTGCTTTTCAACATATGGAAGTTACTTGCTCTGCTAATCATTTTGAAAGACTTCCTGAGCTTCCACTCAGGTCATTTGTTGTTACTAAAATTAATAAGAAACTAAGTTGAAACTAAGTTAATTCTTAATAAAATGAAAACCACATTAGAATCTTTTGACCTGATTTCTCCTGATGGCTGCTTCAGTTTTTTAAAATACATGTACATTCCAACTTGAGCTAATCGTCAACATGATACAACATTTCAGTTTGAAGATCTAGATTTTATTATCACTTCCAACTACTACATGCAGTGTGGCATAGGAAAACAAACCACAGTTATTTATGTGTACTAAAATCTTTCTGCCAGTTTTTTCACCATTGAACTAAGGTCTTGTTTGAAGAAAGTAATATAAAATGTTTTTACATATTAATGCACTTTCATATATTTCTGAGAATTTACATTGCTATCTATGTAGACATTATAAAAACAGTTATTTTAATTTATTACCTTATTAATTTATTAATTACTCTCCTAATTAATGTTTACCCTGTAATAGCATGCAATATTGTTCTTTGACACATTTAAAACATATTCTCTTTCATCAATTGACTATATGCATATTTATCAGCTATATAGTCAGATCCTTTGCTATTTTTAATGTTTGAGGATGAAAGAAAAGAGGTCCCTACATCCAGTAGCTTGCTCCTTTAGTTGAAAAAATTTGGAATAAAGATCTTGGAAGATATATAGTGCTATTGGAGAACATCTCAAGAGACAGAGTTCCCAGCACCCTTTAGCAAGTACTCCTAGTTATAACCATACTCATCCCCAATTACTTCTCTCCTAGTCAGTCTAAACACTTTTTTGTATCCTCTAAATTCTTGTTTTGATTGTGAGTGCTCATCTTAAAACTACACACACTTATAAATAGCTTCTCTAATTATTTTCTTTAGGCTGAACATGCTGAACTCATATATAAAAGCCATTCAAAAATTCAAAACATTCAACAGTCTTAGTTTGCTCTCTCAAACAAATTCAGTCAGTCAGAAAAAAGTATTATCTTTGCATTTAATTACATTATAATATATATTCTTTCCCTTTAGATTAAATTTCTTCAGAATCTGTTGAATTGTTATACTTTCATCTTTAATTTCATATGATTAATAAATATTATTGTAGAGGTCACAATAAAATTGCTTTCCTGTGAATATTTAAGCAAAAGAGTATATTTTAATGGAAAAGATATGGGCAAGAGTTACTCAATGTTAAAAGGTAAGACACAAAGTTGGGAGCCATATGGCCAAATATTTAGGCTGTTGAGATAAGTATAACCTATTAGGTTTAGTCAATGTATTGCTTCCACCTTTTAATTGTAACACAATTTTATTTTATTCAATCCATAGGTGCTGAATACATGTGTTTTGTCTCATGTAAATAAGAAACAGAATCTGGCAAAAAATGTATTATAGGAGTTTGAAATGTAGAGAAAAAATAATTCTGCTATAACAATTTTCATAGCTCAAAGAAAATAATTGAAGTCCTTTCGAACTAAAATATATTTGTACACCTTGGTGCAAGGTAGATTGCATATGGAAGGTTCTCTAGGTTTGCAAAGTTAATGATTACAAAAATATTGAAGACATAATCAGCCCAATGAGAAATATAATCAGCTAGTATTTAATAGTTATTCATCGTCTCAAAAATGTTGAATAGATTCCTTCCCTTCCTCTTGTCATCTTATTATTGGGAAATAAATTTATTTTCTGACAATAATTTGCATAGTGCCTAGAAAATGTTATGTAGAAATTTAATTATGTTCAAATTTAAGTAACATTCTTGTTTTATATTAGGTAGAATATTACTGGCTTAACTTTAAATGTTATAAACTGTAACCTCTGTTCACAAATGTACTTGCCTTCTTTTCAGGCACATTGCAATTAATTGCATCCCATTACAAACATTTTCACCTTATTAATATATATTTATACATTTTTAAAGGTTTACATGGTTATTTTAAAATATAAGTATTTTCTTCTACTAAATTTTTACGGTTAATTATTAAAGTATTTAGAAACATTGGGCATCCTAAGAAGAGATTTTTATATTTTTAAATTCATCCATTTTGTGACATAAAGGAATAGTTTCAGTCTCATAGTACAGTAGAATTCAAGTTGAAGATTAAAAAATTAATGATTTTTGATCAGTGTCTATGATCACTTATTCACTCAATAGATTTTCATTGAGGAAGTACACATTTGTCAAGCTGTACCCAGTTTTTAATGTTACTCAGTGAGGAATAATTCAATGTCCATACTGTCACATAGCCCATAATGTGACAGAGACATACCAGAAATGTTTTAAAAATATTATAAAGCATATAGGTTGGTGAGAAATCCTTAGAAAGTACTAAAGGAGAGAAGAGGAGAGAGAACAATGTTGGTGCAATGTTATTTGATTTAGTAGAGCTGTGTGGGAAGCCATTTGGAGCCAAGTGGGGGCTGGGACAGTGTAGTATGGGAGTGGTGTGCTTGCTGCATTTAAAGCACAGGAAGGAGGCCTGGGCAGTTGGACAAAAAGCCAGAGGGGGTGCAGACAGATGATCTTGAACTGTCCATGTGTGTTACTGGTTTTTACTGTGGATTAGATGGGAAGCCATTGGATAGACATTAATTTTTGTTGTTTTAATTTTCAAGAAATAAGAAAGTGTTGAATTGGCTCTGCACAATGAAAGTGTGCATTATCAAGGATTTCATTTAGTGTTGTTGAAAACACAAATGGCCTTAGTTATTTCTGAAGTTAATATGACACTGTAATCCGAACTTAAATATCTGTGTGCTGCATAAACCACCAATTCTGTTCTTATGGATATACATCAGAGAAATGTTTAGAAATGTATATCAGATACATTCATATACATTTTCTTACAAACATTGTTCACAATCAGAATAATCTGAAAAGAACTGAAATATTCATTGATGGGAATAAATACATTATGGTAAATATATTATCATACAGAAGTGAAAATGAATGAGCTAGGTATATATAAAGCAAAACTAAAGAATCTTAGAGTCAATACTGTACAGAATAATACAATAAGTCACAATTATATGCAACATTATAATATATCATAACTATTCACAAAATACAAGTTTATTGATAAGAATAACTATAACCACCACATAAGTTAAATAAAAACATGAACAACATACAAAATTAAGAGGACAAGATAAGAAAGGAATACATAGATAAATGCAATAGTCTTAATTTTCTAATTCATAAAACTAATGAATATTTTTCTATTAAGTGCATGTATTATTTACATATTAAAATTTCATAAAATATTTAAAATAATTAATTAATATATAAAATTTTTGAAATATTAATAGAAAACTCATCAACTTTGAAAAAATATTTTGGTAAGATAAAATTGGAAATCCGACATGAGTATGCAGAAATTGATCATGGAATTGTATGTTTTTCCTGTGCAAATACTTTAATGGCAAATGCACAAATGATACTATATAATTTTGAGAACAGTAACAGTGTGGTATATTTGATTGCTATATGAAATATAGACCACAGACAGAGATGGGTATTGGGAAATTAATTAGAGGATGATTTCAGATGGAGGAGTGTGTAATTGGATTAGATCTAGTCTGGAGGTAGCATGAAATGTTTGGATTCTAGATATATTTCACAGCTAAATGTATGAATGCCCCGTGTAGGTGAATGAGAGACTTCAAGGGTATGAACTTTGAAAGTGGAGTTCGATGAAGTTGATTACTGACACTTGGAAGACTGAGAGAGGCAAGTTAAGGGGATGGAAAAAAACAATGTTACTGTGAACATGTTTAAAACTTTGTTGTCTTTTAAAAATATTATGGAAAATAAGGAATGCAGGTCTTACAAGGGAGTCATTAAGCTCCATTTCTAAGTGTGGACTTCATCGCTGAGTGTTTGATATTTACATTCAAGAAAGTAGAGTTGAAAATGACTTAGGAACTGAGTTTTGACAGCCAAGGGAGGCTGATCTTATCAGGGCAGAATATGAAAATGATAAGGGAAGACAGTCCACATGTCCAATAAAGAGCAGTTGAAGAAAGAAGGAGTGAATTTTCAATGAGGGGAAATGTGGCTAAATCATCACATAAGAGAAAGCTGAGAACTGACACTACCTCTGACGTACAAAGGGTATTGATCATAGTGAAAATGGAGCCCATATACTGGACCTATTTAAAAATCTACATCAGGGCAATTCTTAAACAATTTCTACAGCTCTAGCTTAGTAAAAATATCTTTATAACAATAGAATAGAAAAACTAGTAACTATGTTTTGCCTAATTATTAAATATTAGCCACAAATTAGATAATCATAAAAAAGAAAGAAACAGTAATGAGCATATGTTACCATAGGAAACTACTGATTTTCTTTGGCAGGAATCTACTGCATTCTCTTTTGAAAGGAAGGATTTGAGAAGTTAACTTGTCTTTTCTATGTCTTAAGTACTAAAATCCACTATTCAGTTCAAATTATCCAAATCAATCTTTCATGGCAACTGAATCAGAAACCACAGACTTTCACACCATCTGTATGAAGCACATACTCTTTTCAGAATAGAAGGCTGGGGATGTGATCACACGTCCTTCAGGACCTCAGTACTGTTCAGTGTGTGAATGATTGTTTAAGGTCAAGTATGTGTTACTAAAAATCAGCTGCCAAATAATAGAAACATTCATCTGTCGTTTAATAATAGTTTTGGAGTCTTGGGAGGATGTTAAAGGCTTAAGGATCTACATATTTCTCCTCATACACACAGTTCTCAATGAAAGCAATGATTGGACTTAGGATTTTTCAAATTGACAATGATGAGTAAGTGATACACATTCAGCACAAACTGTAATTAAAATTTTGAATTTTGATCCTTTCTGAGGCTAGAAGATATTCTCTTCATGTGGCTATACAGAAGCAGCAGGTTGAAGCTTCCAGTCAGCCATGCAGTCATAGAAACTGATAGTTTAGAATATGTTGTATTGCTAAGGTATGATTTTTGGTAGGATAAATGTATTTATTGATTTTCCAACTTACAAGGGGTTGATCAGGAAAAAAAAATTGTAAGAGGAACTACTGTGTAAGTAACTGTGAACTTTAACTCTTTACACTGTACTTCAAGTTTGATGTGATGGTTTAGATCTAAAGTATCCTCCAAAGTCTGTGATCACAGATGTGGTTTCTGGAAGAAGGTGAATCATGGGGGCATCATGATCATCAATGGAGTAGCCCAAGGAAGTGTTCAGAGCTGACTTTGCTGTTCAGAGATGGACCCTGGTCAGAAGAGGAGGGCCACTAGGGGTGTGATCTGTCCTCTAGTCCTGCCTTCCCTCTCTTGCATCCTGGCTGTCATGAGTTGAGTGCTTTTTCCTCCTTCATACCCTTCCACCATATTATTTCTTCCTTGCAGCCAGTTGAGCATGGATTGGAACTTCTGAAACCGAGTTAAAGTAAATCTCTCCTGTCTAGTTTGCAAGTGTTGGATATTTTGTCTCAGCAATAGGAAAGTAGATGAATACAGCTGGCAAGACTGAAGTTAAGAGTGCTGGGGTCTAGAAACTTTATTTTCTGGGGATTCCTTCGTTGTGCTCTCACTCCACTACTTACAAACAACGAAGTAATACAGAACACAGGAGTTGTGGAGTTTCAACAGAAACCACGTGCCGTATATGAAACTAGATGACATTATTTTCTTTCCCTATTAAAGAATCTCAATGCTGGAAAATATTTCAGTGTTTGGAAGTGAATTGTTTCATTCTTTCTTTATTCCATAATGCTTTGAGTTGTGATTTTTAAAACTAAATACATGATCTCCCATAGTTTTTATGTGTTCCTGATAACCCAGATTAGGATCAAAACATGTTTTCCAAGGAGTGAAATACCAGAAGTACACATTTTGTTTAGGTGTACTTCACAGATGCTTATATTCTTGAGACAAATCAAAGAAATTAGAATGAGAAGATTTAGTGAATGGAAAATAATTATCTTCACTCAATGAAATTCCTAAAAGTCCCTTAGAATTCAGGTATCTCAGATACTTATTTTTCCATGCATTTAGAGCTGAATTTTATGTTGAATATGAGACTCAAGAAATTGTTTTATGAGTCAAATTTAATCATTTTAGTCAGATTGTATAAAAATATGTTATCAGAAAGTGTGGTAAATTAATTTTTGGATGGAGAGGGATTTCCAAGGCATTAAGCGATTTGCTTTTTCTTGTCAGCAATATGGAAGCAAGAAATATTTTATCTCATTTGGGTTGGTGGTTTTTGTTTGGTTCATTAGCTTTCATTCAAGTTCATCTATATTCCACAGTTAATATTCTAATACTATAATGAATGTGTATAAATAAGCTGAGGCAGAATTGGTCCATAAAGTCTTAATATATGATTGGTCTATAATGTATTTAGTTTGCTTTCTTCTAATTATTTTCAATTAATATAAAATAAAGCCAAACTAAGTGCGCTTCACATACAAATGTGTGTCTTACCATTGCAATATCCAGGGAAATTTGTATAATTAGAATTTATATATAAATTGATGGTTTAATAATTGTTAAGTATTATAAAATTTGAATACTTTCACACAGATTTGTCCAAATAGTGACTCTTTTTAGCTTTTTTTTTTAATATGTCCACTTCAATGCAGGAACAAAGTGCTTCTTTATTCCAAGGGAACTTCAATGACTTTTCTATTTTATTGTATACATTTCTTTAAATATTCAAACTCTTCCATACATTTTTCCTGCTCATCTCATTTCTGTTACCAGTCTTGCCTACTGCTGGCATGACCACCTCTTTTTTTTTTCCATTAAGTTTATTGGTACATTTTAGGTATACAATAGAGTTACATTCATCCTTCGGATCTTGTACCTTTACATGATGTATCTTGGTTCTTATTTTTTTCCCCATTTCCCTGCCCTACCTTCAACTCCCCCACCCCTCCTTATTTACAAAAGCTTTGTTTCTATTTTTTTCCTTTTCTCATATTTTTCCTTTTCCCTTTCTTCCTTTCCCCTACCCCTCCAACTCCCCTACTACTCCTTTAGACCTCTTTTTCCTATTTCACAATATCAATTATACATTTTTATCCTTATTTACATTTTCAGTTTCTCACACTAGAGAAACTATTCAGTATTTGCACACATGTGTCCTATTTATTTCACTTAAGAATATGATCTCAATATGCATCCATTTATCTATAAATGTCTAGTTTCTCATTCCTTATGGCTGAGTAATACTCCATTTTATAAAAAAACAAAAACAAAAACAAAAAAACACATCTTCTTTATCCAGCCTCCAGTTGATGGGCAATTGGGATGTTTCCAAGTTTTAGTTATTACAAACTGTGCTGCTATAAACATGGGTAAGCATATATCATTGTGGTATGATTCTTTTTATTCTTTGGAGAAGATACCCAGCAGAGGAATAGCTGGGTCAAATGGGACTTTTAATGCTAGTTGTTTGAGGTATCTCCATATTGATTTCCACAGTGGTTGCACCAATCTGCACTCCCACCACAATGAAAAAGGGTTCCGTTCTCCTCACCACCCTACCACCATTTGTTATTTGTTGATTTCTTGATAGCAGTCATTCTTTCTGGGGTGAGGTGGAATCACAGCATTGTTTTCATCGGCACCTTTTGAATGACCAGTGAGGTTGGACATTTTTTTCATGTGTTTATTTGCTGCTTTTACTTCTTTGTCTGAGAAATGTCTTTTCATTTCAGATGCCCAATTTTTAATTGGGACTTTAAATTTGGGGGGTCTGATTTTTTAAAGTTCTTTATATATTCTAGATAGTAGTCCTTTATCTGAGGTACAGCTGCTAAAGTTTTTTTCCCACATTGTAGGTTATCTCTTCGCTCTGTTGGTGGTTTCTCTTGCAGTGCAGAAACTTTTTAATAAGATGAGATTCCAGTTGTTGATTCTTTGTGCTAGTTCTTGTGCTACTGAGGTTTTGTTCATAAAGTCTTTTCCTATGCCAAGGTCTTCAAGAGTTCTACTTAACTTATCTTCCAGAAAGTTTAGTGTTTCTATTTTAATATTTAGATCTTTAATCCACTTTGATCTGAGTTTAGTGCATGATGATAGATATGGATCTAATTTTAATCTTTGGCAGGTTGAAATCCAGTTTTTGCAACACCATTTATCAAATAGGCTATCTTTCCTCTAATGAGGGTGGTTGGCTCCTTTGTCAAAGATGAGGTGGCTGAGTATATCTGGAGTTGTTTCTGCATCTTCTAATCTATTCTACTGATCTTGGGGCTGTTTCTTTGCCAGTACCATGCTGTTTTTATCACAGCAGCTTTGTAGTATAGTTTCAAGTTGGGGATTGTGATACCCCCAGCCATGTGTCTGTTGCCTAGAATTGCTTTTGCTATTCTAGGTCTCTTCTGGTTCCAAATGAATTTTTGAATTGTTTTCTCTAGTTCTGTGAAATATACTGTTGGGATTTCAATCATGACCACCTCTTCATTAGCCTCCTTGATGTTGACATATTTCTCTTTAATCATCCTTTATCCTAATACAAAATATTTTAATCTAAAATATGTATTTACTACTTCTTATGTATTCTGCAACTAGTGTCAATTTCAGCCCCATTTCTTGCAACTACCTACACTCTACTAGATTATTCACTATTTTACAAATTTTCCATGGGATTATTTAAATTAATTTAGCTTTATTTTCTGTATTGTTTCTTGAAAATAATCTCATATCTCTTATGGTGTCGCTCCTTTCACCTTTAATTTTTACTGACTTGCAGAATTTATTATGTATTTATCATACACAACCTGATGTTTGGAAGTATATATACACCGTGGAATGAATTAATCTAGTTAATTAAGAAATGTATTAACTCATATATTTATCATTTTACTGGTGAGCTTACTCGGCATTCCCTCTGTGTTTTTTGAGTACAATATATACTTCCTCCTCTTTTCTGTACGCGACATGTTCTAAGACCCCCAGAGGATGCCTGACACTCTAATTCAAACTGAATCACATGTAGATATATAAAACATTCTTTCCTATTCATACATAGCTGTAAGAAAGTTTAATTTATTAATTAGGCACAATAAGAGATTAATAACACCTAATAATAAAATAGAACAATATATTTTAGCAAAACATATATTTGTTATTTTATACTTACATGATAAGAATAGATCATAATGAAGGAAAGTCATGTGAATGTGGCCTTTTCTCTGCTTCTTGGTCTCTGTCTCTGTCTTTCCACCTTACCGTACTATATTCACTCTTCTTGTGTTGATATGAGATGATACAGTACCTGTATGGGGAGATGATGTGAGGTGAATGATGGAAGGCATCAGAATACTGCTGACCTTCTTACTTGTACACAAGCATTGTTGGAATCTGTAACTGAGATGACTACTATGTAACTGATGGGAGGTATTATGGCTTGCATTTGGATGTCCCCCCAAAGCCTCATACAGATGAGGGGCTTTCTTTTTTTGAGGTAGCTGGATCTGTAATGTGTGATGCTTGGATTGGGAGCATGTGATTATGAAACCACTACACGTGAGTAATTGGTTTGGCACCACCCAAATCCTGCTAGTCTGGACTGCAGAAAGACCTTGTTAAGGCCCCTTGTTGCTTTTGCTACTTTGTGCATACCATGTTGGTTCTCCTCTGCTTGCCATCCTTGTCTTGGAGCTAGCCAATTATGGACTGAAACCTCTATAAAGTGTGAGCTAAATAAACCTTACCCCTTTAACTTTGGATGTCAGGTATTTTGTCTCAGCAGTGAGACAAAAGTAACTAACATAGGAGGATAGTGAATGAAATGCAGATACACTGAAAGAAGGGGTGGTTCACTTCTTAGGTAGGATGCAGCCCAATGGTGTGACATTTTATCACAATACCCATAATGATACAAAATGTAAAACATAAATTACCTACTTCTGGAGTCTTCCATTTGACATTTTAGGACCATGGATATTTTAAGTAAAAGGAAATTGAAGAAAGTGAGACATGTAAGAAGACACTACTTGATTGTACTTAACTCTATTCATGAGGCTGTAAAACAGATCCCTTAATTTTATTCATTCTACCTAACTGGAATTATGTATACTTTCAGCAACATTGCCCCAAAAGAACTTGCCATCCAACAACACTAGACCCCAGATCCCGATAATCTTAATTCTACTCTCCACTTCTGTGAGATCAGTTTTTTAGATTCAACATGTGAGATTATGCAGTACTTTACTTTTTGTGCCTTTTGTGTGTTTCACCCAACATAATGTTCTCCAGAATTATCCACGTTCCCTCAATTTTGCTTCAAAGAAAATCACCTTTTAATGGTAGAAATGTATGTATTCCATTATGTATACATTCCACTTTTTCTTTATTCATTGAATAATTGATGGATTTAGGTTGTTTTTACTTTTTGGCTATTGCAAACAGTGTGGCAATAAAAATGACTGTGTGGATGCATCCTCAACAAACTAACTTCATTGCCTTTGGATATATAATTACTGGGGAGATTACTAGATTGTATAGAAATTCTATTTTTAATTCTTTCTTTGTGGTGTTGGAGATCTAACCCAGGGCCTTGGATACTCTAGGCAACTACTCTATGATTTAGTTGCACCTCCACACCTTGTATTTTAACAAGTTTGAAGAATCTTCAGCCCATTTCCCATAATAGTGTTAGTAACTTGCATTTCTGCATAAATGGGAAGAGGGTGAAGAAATGGAGGGAGGTGGGCTTGAGAGGAAGCAAAGGGAATGAAAATAAAGGAATTAACATGTGTTTTGTAAATATACCAAATCCTCACTAGGAGTGTAAAACATTACATACTACAAACATGTACTAATAAAAAAATTAAAAAGAATAAATACCCAATAAAAGTTAATAAGGGCTCCAATTTCTACACATTTGCATCAGCCCTGGTTATGTTTGTCTTTTGATGCAAATGATTTTTATTTTACTAAGGCAAAAATCTCATTGTAGTATTAATTTGCATTTCCCTGGTGTTAGTAAAATTTTGCATTGTTCATACATTTGTTGACCTTTTTATGCCTTATTTTAAGAAGTGTTTTCTTAGTGCTCATCTCTTACTCATTTTTAAAAATTTTTTTATTTTTGTTTCTGTTTTTTCCTATTGCATTTCTGGAATACTTAGATATTCTGGACATTACCTCCATGTCAGAGCTTTGG
This sequence comes from Heterocephalus glaber, assembly GCF_053883595.1. Taxonomy (NCBI): domain Eukaryota; kingdom Metazoa; phylum Chordata; class Mammalia; order Rodentia; family Bathyergidae; genus Heterocephalus; species Heterocephalus glaber. Next base: position 43,546,163 of record NW_028258324.1, on the reverse strand, counting down.
TTTGTAAGCACTTTCTCTCTTTGCATAATTTTCCATTCACTCTCTTCATTGTTTCCTTAGCTGTGCAGAACCTCATCAGTTTGAAGTTGTGTAAGTCACTTTCATGATGCTGGTGCAAAATATCTGAAATCTGCAACTGAAAAGAAAAAAGGCTCATTTTAGCTTAGCCTTTCAGAAGGTTCAGCCCACCGTCACATGGCTTCAGGGAGGGCAGGACTGCCATGGTGCAAGGGCATGATGGAGGAAAGCTGCTCAATCTATGGTGGCCAGGATGCTGACTGAGAGGAAAAAGCAAGAGCTGGGGAAAGAATACACCCTTCCAGGCCATGGCTCTAGTGAATGGCTCACTTTCAGCTAGGCACTGGCTGCTAACTGCACAGTAAGCTTTCAACTCATTCATATATTAATCCACTAATAAGTATAGTTCACCCATAATCAAATCCCTTTCAAAAGTCCTAGCTTGGAATGTGTGATAGATTTGGATTACATTTTAGATTTAAAGCAGAAAAAATATAATTTCATTTACCAGTATTTTGTTTCCCATGCTTTTGAGATTAAATACAAAAAAGAAATCATTGATTAGGGTCAGAGATTTAGCTCAGTGGTGTCGCTCCTGCCTGGCAAGTGCAAGGTTCTGAGTTCAATCCTCAGTACCAGAAAAAAAATCATTAGTCTTATGTTTCCCTCTAGTTTCATAACTTCAGTGTTTACATTTAATTATTCAATCAATTTTGAATTGATGTTCTATATGCTGAGGGATATGGGTTTACTTTCTTTACTTTAGATATCCAGTTTTCCTAACACTTTATTGAAGAGACTCTTTTCCCTATTGTGTGTTCTTAGGATTTTCATCAGAAGGGATTTGGCTATAGGACATATTTGAAAACCTTTCTGCACTGGCCTTAGTCTTATTCTTTTAGAAATTCTGTTTTTTAAAATTTCTCATCATAGTTTTAAAATAATCATTTATGTAAATATTTATCTTTTCTAATTTGTCATAACATTCCTAAAGATAAATAAGATATTCTCCTCATCTTACTGGAATTTACCTTCCAGTATGATTCACGGTAATGCCCAATTTATTCCTTTTTCTTGACGCCTTCTCTACCATGTTGACAAGTATAAGAAAAGCTTTTATCACTGTAATGAAGTCTCTGGACTTGGGAACTTTCAAGTAGCAAAACTAGTTCTTTCTCCTGTCATTTTAACAACTCCTGATAATCATGTCAGTAATACAATTTACACAATGTACTAATCCATTAACATTTCCATTTTTCATCCTTTATTCTTCTCTTTTGTTATTATGTACTGCTTCCCTTTATAAAACTAACCAAAAACTCTTGGATAATGGTTGGATACTAGTTAACATTTTCTTAATTTTATTCTTTGTCTATAGCTACTATATATGCTTCCCAACATAGATCTATCTATAAGCTTCAAATACTGTATTTTGTAGGTATCACTGATTCATGTTAACTAGACATTTTAAATCGTATTTTACAAACACACACACATATGTTGTACATACATTTCCAGCTATTCTACAGCCATTCTCTCTCTCTCTCTTTCTCATCTCTGCCTCTCTGTCTCCCTCATTTTCCATTTATCCAGTAAGTTCTCTGCTAAATAGATGATATGATTAGCTGCATGTTTTATTATTTATGCAATATTTCAAATAATTTGATCTGACCTGATTTTTAAAAACTATGCTACTATTAATTTCTTCCTCCTTTGCTCATGTGGAGTCAACACATCAGAGAATAGAACACAGTAGAGAATAAACATTGATTATTCTATCCACATAGTAACCAGTAATCAAAAGAATTCCTTTTTAAATTTTTTAATTTTTTAAAATTTTTTATTTATCTTTTTTTCAAAAGAATTCTTTTTATGTACTATAAACAGTATGAATTCAATCTCATGATCAATCAAAAAAGATTATAAAATGCTAACATATTAATAGTACAGTATTAGAAATGTTATAATTTTTTTCTTTCTTAAATTACTTGAGGTCTCTCATTTTCACAGATAATATGAAGTATTTTAAAATTTTGTTATTTTGAAATAATTACAGATTAATGAATGCTGGAAATAGTATAGGCACAAATTTTTCATATGTACCTTTCACCTAATTTGTCTTGTTTGTCACAATTCTTTCACTTTGCTGAAGTCTAATTTGTGCATTTTTTCCTTATGCAAATCCTGTTCTTGGTGCCTTAAGAATTTTTTTTCATTAATTCATAGGAATCAAAATTTTTCTCTTGTTTTCTCTCTAATTAGAATATCTTAGGTTTATGTTTTACCTTCTAACATCCTAATTGAGTTAATTTTTTAATAACTCATCAGGTATAGGTGGCAAGTTGTTATTTTGACTAATAAAATTGTGATCTAAAATTTCAGTAAATAATTTCACACACAGAACATACATATAGAGTACAAAATAGTGCCTAAAATATTGTTGAGTAAAATACATAATTTATTAAGTAGAGTTCTCAATCATATTTTCATGTTGGTAACAAATATTCTATAAATTTAACTTATTATTGTTCATTTTTTAACAACTGTGATTTGAAAAGAATGTCAGTTAACTTGATTTTTAACTACTTCATGATTTAGCTATGAATTCCTGAAAAATAGGTATTGGATGCCTTCAAAAGAGCTTATAAGATGTATGTATTTTGTCATGATTTTCATTCATTTTCTGTCATTAAGTGGATGTTCTCTTTCTTCTCAAATTATTTTTCCAAAATATATTTTGAAAAATCTACTTTTTATGAATCAGAAATAAAAATACATTTCAAACCACAAATGCCTTACATTTTATGATTGAAAATATTTAAATAATATTTACATTATAACCAAGAAATTACTTGTAATGGTTCCAGATATTTAATTTAGAAATGATGATTCACTCTTATAAACATAACTAATATTATGCTCTTCTTGACAAATTTTTCTCAAATGCTCACTGAAATGATTGAGGTGAGGAGACGAAAAAATTTTCCCTCAAGTACAAGTCAAGTGAAGTTGTTACTGTGGTAAAGGCATAGATCTCCACCAAGATTGTTTTGTCTGAGCATAGACGAAGAAAACAGACAAAAAAACAAAACAAAACAAAAATATATCTTTGAAGAAGAAGGAAAATGTTTCAGGCCCAAATCATTAGAGATTCTATTTAGGGGCAGGATCACTATGAAACCTCTAGCCTTGAGACTAACATAGTACCTATCTCTAAGGCTCAACCAAGACATGGAGAAATGCTCTTCACAGCACCACTTTCTGTACTGCATCACCAAGTCCTGAGCACCAATTAACTTCTCTACCATTAGATACAGGGCAAGAGTTTAAAGGACGGATCTCTGGAAGGTTTTGGCTAAGAGGGAAAGTCTAAATTAGAGGGCACAAAGAAAATATTAAGCAAATCTCTCCAGTATCCCAGCTTGTACTTAGGCACAAAACAAATTAGGCTGAGGGATTTGGTGTCACTGTGCTTTAGGGATGACAATAGTAAAAACAAAACCCTAGTACTTACTCAACGCTGCATGATGGACTTTATATCTACCTAATCCTGTTCGGAATCCCATCAGACAAAAAGTATTTATTTCCAAATAAGTATTTTTTCCTGCCTCCTCTATCTTTACTATTCTACATATGATATCAAGCTTTCACCTCCCCACACACATACCCCCAAAAACCCACAGCCAGCCAAAAAAAGTAATCTGGAAAATCACAAACACATGCCCACAATATAAAAAAAAGAATATCAGGGGCTGAGGATTTAGTTCAGTGGTTCCACCGCCTGCTTCACAAGTGCAAGATGCAAGGTCCCGAGTTCAATCCCTGGTACAAAAAAAAAAAAAAAAAAAAAAAGTAAGAAAGAAAGAAAAGAAAAAGAAAATCAGCAGAATTAGATTCAGAGATAGCCCAGATGCTGGAACTATCAAACTATAAAACATGGAATGTGTTTGAATCATTAATATGTCTAAGTTGTAGAATCTCTGCAAAAAGATGGAAATCACAGTCTCCTACAACTACATTGAGACCCAATTTCTTATCTACTGGATATGTGAAATATCCAAAACATGAAAGTTAAAACAAATACACAGTTTCTCAGGATACCAATGGAGAAACAGGCATTGCTATACCAAGTGGTAGGGCTACACAATCATAGAATCATTTGGAAGAGGTTTTGCTATACCTAAGAAAAACTTCAATTTTTCCATCAATTCCATCTTATAAAAACCATCCTTAAGAAAATAAAAATTCATATAGATAAATACATTTATTGCAGCTCCATTGTGAATGCGAAATTTGGATAAAAATGCTCATATTTGGAAGTGGAGTATGAATAGCCTTTAGTCTATTATCCATCCAGTAGTCTATTACATAAAACAGTAAGAGAGAGCTCATGATTTGTATAGAATGTCATTCAGAATATATATTGTAACATTACTAAATAACAAGAGCTAAGTAAAAAAGATACCTTATTGTAGATTAGAATTCATGTATAGAGGAGGAAAAATGAGGCAAGATGTACCTTACTGTATAAAAAGAGAATCTAAATCAGAAACAAGTGAGATGATTCATGAACAGGATGAGTGAGTGTGACAAAAAAAGACAGAGGGATAGAAATAGAATAAAATGAATAGGGGGATACTAATTAATTCTGACAAATGTGATTAAAGATATGTAAAATAACAAAAGAGAAAAATAATCATTCAGTATATAAAGCTATGGAAATCAACTTTACATTTGTTAGGTTAAAGCTTTGTCAAAGAATTGGCTAACATATTGAGGAATTTAGATATAATCAGCCTTATTAACAAAGATGGCTGAAATAAAATAGCATCAATTTTACTGATTTTTTTTCATTTTCTTCATGGTTTTATTTAGCTAACTTTGGGGTGATAGGCTTGGTAGCCATGCAAGTGTGTTTCTAGGAATGTGTACCATAAATGGTATATAACAAGTGGGCTTTACAGTCTTCTGATATGAGTCAGAATATAAATATACTATATTCTTACCTCATGATATAGTATGCTTTTATTAAAAATGTAAACGTTTTTATTTAAGTTTTCTAAAATTTCTATAGTTTCTATAGTTTCTATATAATTTCTATACAGAACTGACAAAATAAGAATATCAATGTAGTAGTGTAAGGTAATACTTAATTAGTAGTAAGTACCCAGTGAATTTTGACTATTAATATTGAATAAATTAGTGTGTAGTTATTATTTGATAATATTTTGAATCAATGAATTTTAAATAGAAAAGACATGAGCTTGTTAAATTCAAGACTAGATTTTCATAACACACATAAAATAAAGCAACCAAACGTATCAAAAAAGGACCGGAAAAATCCATAAACTATAAATGACAAAAGAAATATTGCTAAGCAGTTATTTCAAAGAAATTTGTATTTTCACATATTTCTGAGTTCCAGAATGCAGTGTGTAATTTCTTAGATAAATGTACATGTCAAGATTTAATTTAGTATAGAAATCTAAACAGAATATAGCCTTAGAAGAAATAGATATTTATCAAAACTAAAATTCTTTATTTAGAAACAAAGCATTTAAATAAGCAGTTCAGAAGATAATAGTAAAAGAATGTAATTAATAGATAATTTTAATACATTTCTTACTTTTTTTCAAGAACAGAGGAAATTGCAAATAATTTTTATTAGCTTGACTTCATTCTTAGTAGTATATTTGTTAAGTTTTCTCAGACTTTTTTCATAGTTCCTTTCCATATTTTTAAATGATATATAAAATCATAAAACTTCTATATTTGTGGAGTGTCATGAGATCTTTATATACATGTATATATTGTGTAATGTACAAAGAAAGCTAAACATAGCTATTCCCTTAAAGATCTATCATTTTCTATGGTGAAAACTTTCAAACTACTTTCTTGAAGATTTTGCAGTATCCATTATATTATCATTATCTATTATCACCCTATGACATAACATTATCTATTATCACCCTATAACATAACTTTCTTCTGCTAACTATAGCTTAGGCTCCATTATAATTTTCCCATGCTTTCCTCCTTCTTATATTCCCTAGCCTTTGATAATTACTACTAACTTCTATGAGATCAAAATTTTAGATACCACATATATTATGGTTTGGGTGCTTATCCTATTTATTTATTTATTTATTTATTTATTTATTTTATTTTTTGGCACCAGGGATCGAACTTGGGTCCTTGCGCTTGCCCAGCAGGCAGCAAAACCACTGAGCTAAATCCCTGCCCAAGGTGCTTATCCTTTTAAAAAAATTTATTTACTTACCTATTTATTTATTTATTTATTTATTTAGAAAGGGTAATTTAACTTGCCTGGAACGTATAATCCTCCTGCCTCAGTCTCTCTAAGCAGCTGAAATTACCCGTGCACAACTTCACGTTGAATTTTGTTAATTCATGTAATTCAGATAATATTCCTTTCTTCACTTCTTAGCCTACATATTTTCATTTTTTGACAAAATCTTGCTCATAGGACCTTTTCTGACATGCTATATTTGATGCTCTCTTTGAATAGCAGTGAAGAGAATTTGTTCGCTTGTTTTTTAATATTTAAAGCCACAAGGCATAGCTTTTGTCCATTTTATTTTCTAATTTTCTTATAGCTTGAGGGTTTTTTTATTAATCTTATTTTTTTGATCATTTGAAAATTTAAGAAGTTACTATAACTTTATTGAAATTTCAATATTATTTTGTCTCCTCAAAACTTTTATGGATTAATAATTTTAAGAAAATATTCTGTGTCATGCAAAATTTTTGACAAAGATACTATGCTATTGCCTGATACAACAAATTGGACCTTTGGGCTTTTGTTTTTTGTTTGTTTTTTGGTACCCGGGATCGAGCTACGGACCTTGCGCTTGCGAGGCAGGTGGTGGAACAACTGAACTAAATCCCTTGTCCTAAGGACTTTTTTTTTTTTTTGTACGAGGGCTCGAACTCAGGTCCTTGTGCTTGCAAGGCAGGCAGTGGAACCATTGAGCTAAATCCCCGGCCCATGCAATGAATTTCTTATGCTAAAATATGCAGGTTTCTCTTTGTCTTTTAAATTTTATATTGAATTTCATGTCATATGAACTTGTAATCTATTTTTATTAAAATAATATGCAAATACCCATCTGCTTTTTTCCATTAGAGATTTAATTGTAAGAGAAATTATTTGTATTCAATTTGAAAATCTTTAATGAATAATTTGGGTCTGTATTGTATTCAGTAGGAAAAACAAAATATGACTACTTTTAGTTGTATGCACAATTCATAAATACATATAATTTTTACAAATCCATGTTGGCATACAAGGAAAAATCTCTGGGCTCTTCATTTCTTATGCACATATTTTTAAATTTTTATTTTATTAGTACATGTTTATGGTACTTGAGGTTTAGATTCTATTTATTCCTCTTACCCTCCCCACCCACTTCCATTCTGTCTCTAGAAGCTTTTTCTTATTTTAATTATTATTGTTATCCTCCTCATTACTATTCTTAGTTCATGTTAGAGACATAATTTTCACATTCATTGTATTTATACATTCATGTCACCTTTCCCTTATCACTTCACCCTTAGTCTCTTGAACCCCTTCCTAATTGAAAAATATCTATCTCCCCGATTTCTTCTATCAATCATTTATTTTGCTCTTTATTTGTACTTTGAATTCCTCAAATGAGAGAAATCAGATTGTGTTAAACTTGTGTGCCTGATTTATTTCACTTAGCAATATATTTTCCATTTTCTTACAAATTATCAATTTTCTTTCAAATGTCTCAAATTTATCCTTCTTTATAGCCCAGTAAAATTTTACTATGTATGGATATCACATTTCTTTATCCATTCATTTCTTAATGAAAATGTAGGATATTTCTTTGATTTATCTATTATGAATTGTGTTGATATAAATATTGGTATGCATGTATCACTGTAATATGATGTCTTTAGCTTTTTGAAGAAGATACCTTGAAGGGGAATAACTGGGTCAATAGAATTTCTATTTTTAGTTCTTTGAGAATTCTCCCTACTGATTTCCATAATAGTAGTACTGGTTTACATTCACAACAATAATACAGAAGGGTTCATTTTTCCTTCCAGCCACACTAGCATTTGTTATTATTTTATGATTGCTACTCTTCTGGTGTAAAATGAAGTCTTGGTGTTGTTTTAATTTACATTTTTCTCCTGTCAAGAGATATTGAACATTTTCCAATGCATTAATCGGGTATTTGTACTTCTGAGAAGTACCTATTTCAGTTTTACATTTGTTGAGTGGGCTTTTTAATTTAGGTGGTCTAATATTTTTTAAATTCTTTTTATAAAATTCTAGATATATTCCCAGTCTAAGGAACAGCTGGCAAATTATTTCTATTCTGTGTGTTGTCTCTTCATTCTGTTGATTACTTCCTCTGCAGTGTAGATTTTTTAAATTTGATATAATGCCATTTTTTGATCCTTGCTATTACAGCATGTGCAATTGGTATTCTGTTCAGAAAGTCCTTGCCTACACCTATGAATCAAGTGTTTTTCCTACTTTATCTCCCAGTAGGGCTGAGTGTTAAATGTTTCTGTGTTTATATTTAGATCTTTGATCCATTTTGATTTTAGTTTAGAACATGGTGCAAGATATGAGTCCACCTGTGACCTTTGGCATATGGACAGTTACTTTTTCCAGCATCATATATTAAAGTGGCTACCTTTCCTTCAATGTATCTTTTTGGTCCCATTTTCAAAGGTCAAGTAGTTGAATGTCTCTGAGTTGTTTCTGCATACTGTACTCTGTTCTATTGATTCACATATCTGTTTTCATGCCACACCATGCCATTTTTATCACTGTAGTTTTATAATATAATTTTACGATTATGCTATTATGATGTGTTCTGCTTCATTCATGTTGTCCAGGATTGCTTTTGCAATCTTTAGGTTTCTTCTGGTTCCATATGAATTTTACGATTGTTTTTCGTTTTTCTGTGTGGAGTACTGTAGGTATTTTTATTGGGATTGTGTTAAATCTACATAGCAGTTTTGGAAGAATTTTGATAATATTGGTTCTGCCTATCCAGGAATAGGATATATCTTTCCATTTTCTGATCTCTTCACTTTTTGTTTTCATAGTTATAAGTAGATCTTCCACTTTCTTGTTTAGATTAATTCCTAGGTATTTAATTTTTTGCAGTGCTATTGTAAATGTATTGTTTTCCTCATTTTTCTCAGTGAGTTCATAATTAGTGTATAGGAACCCTATACATTTTTGTATTTTGACTTTTTGTCTTGCTATATTGCTGAAAATGGTTATTAATTCTAAGGGGGCTTTATTGTGGAATTTTAGGGTCTTTGATATAGAGGAACATGTTATCTGGAAATAATATTTCAACTTTCCCCTTTCCTGTAAAAATCCCTTTTCTTTCTCTTGCCTTTTTGTTCTGGTTAAATGTCTTCTGCTATGTTGAAAAGGTGCCGTGACAGTAGGCATCCTCATCTTCTTGTTCCTGATTTTAGAGGGAAATCTGTCAGTTTTTCCCCATTCAATATGCCGATGGCTGTTGATTTGCCATAAATGGCTTTTATCATATTCAGGTAAGGTCCTTCTGTACCTATCTCCTTCAGGTTTTTATCATGAGTGGGTTTTAGATTTTGTCAAAAACTTTTTCTGCATCTATTCATGTGATTGAGTGGTTTATATCCTTCATTCTTTTTAAGTGGTATATTATGTTTATTGATTTCTGTATGTTGAATCATCCTTCAAACTTGATATAAAACCTACTTGGTCATAATGTATGATTATTTTGTTGATATATAGCATTCTATTTGCCAATATCTTATTGAGAATTTTTGCATCTGTGTTCATTATAGACATTGGTCCATAGGTTTCTTTTCCAGTGAGTCTTTGATTTGGGGATTAGAATGATACTGGCTTCCAGAAATGAGTTTAGAAGCACTCCTTCCATTTCAATTTCATTGACGAGTTTGAGAAGTATTGCTGTCATAATGTCCTTAACAGTTTTATAGAATTCAGCAGTGAGTTCATCATTTACTGGGCTTTCTCAGTTGGTAGGTCTTTATTATTGCCTCAGTTTCATTTCTTGTCTTTGGATTGCTCACAATTTTCATGGCTTCTTGGTTTAGTTTTAGTAATTTATATAAGTATAGGAATCTCTCCAATTCTTCAAGATTTTTCAATTTTGGGGCCAGGGATTTAGCTCAGTAGTTTTGCTGCTTGCTGCGCAAGCGCAAGGACCCGAGTTTGAGTCCCAGTACACCACCCCCAAAGATTTTTCAATTTTGTAATACAATTATTCATAGTATTTACTGTCTTTTGAATTTTGATTGTGTTTGTTATGATTTTGTATTTTTCATTTCTAATTGCATTGATGTGAGTTTTCTCTCTATTTCAGCAAGTTTGACTAAGTATTTATTTATTTATTTATTTATATTTTACTCTTTCAAAGAACCAACTCTTCAGTTCCTCAATTTATTGTATTGTTTTCTTTTTTAAGTCACAATTCCTTTAATTTGTGATCTTTATGATTTCCCCATTTGAAGTCATTTTGAGTTTGGGCTGCTATTTAACAAGATTGTGTGATTCACTGGGCTACTTATTTGAGCTCACTCTGTTTTTCTAGTGACACTATAGATTATAATAAGCTTCCCTCTTAAAATTGCTTTCATTGTGTCCCTTAAGTTCTGGTGTGTGTACTGGCATGTCATATGGTTCCAGAAATTGTTTAATTTCTTTCTCAATTTCCTCAGCTACTGACTGGGTACTCAGTGATTTATCTTCCAGGTGTTTATAAAATTTTGTGGTTTCTTTTTGATGATTTCTAGTTTCAATGCACAATGCTCTGGTAATAAACACAAGTGATTTTGTTTCTATGTATTTAAGCAGGCTTTGTGGGCTAGTATGCAGTCTAATTTGGAGGAAGTTCCATGTACTGCTGGGAAGAATATATATTTTGTTGTGTTAGGATAGAACACTGTGTAGATAGTTATTAAGTCCGTTTTTTTTCAAAGGTGTGATTAAGCTCTGATATTTCTTTCTTGAATTATTGTTGGGTTGATATGTCCCTTTGTGAAAGTGAGGCATTGAGGTCACCCACTAAAATCATGTTGTTGTTTACTTAGTATTTTATGTCCAGGAGTATTAGTTCTATGAAGATAGCTACTCTAGTATTTAATGCATATATATTTACAAGTGTCAGCTCTTCCTGTTGGATTCCTTCCTTAATTAGTATGTAGTGACTTTCTTTGTCTCTTGAGATCAGTTTTAGTTTGAGGTTTACTTTGCATGAGAGTAAAATTGCTATCCCAGTCAAAATACTCTAAAGTATTCCTTACAGAACCAGAGAAAATAATCTTAAAATTAACTCGAACCAGAGAGACTGAGAATACCAAAAGTAGTCTTGGACAACAAGAGCAAATCAGGAGGCATCACAATACCTGAATTCAACTTAAAGTAGAAACTCTAGTGATAAAATGGCATAGCAACCCCTAAGAGATGTTCTTTTTTTTAAGGTATCATAACAAAAATGGTAAGGGAAAAATTGAATCATAAAAAAAATGCTCAAAACCACAGAAGATAAAAACAAAGTGGAAATATAAAAGAAAAGTTAAATAACAAGCCCAGTAATTCAAAAATTTTCAAATTATATATATATGTAAATTCAATATATAAAAATGCCTTATATCTCATTGAAAGAAATGCATCTATTAAAGTACAGAATGTCAAAGTGAATATAAGAACTATATATTTGTCTATGAGAAACCCATTTTAATAAAATATTTGATATAATAAAACTAAAGAAATAGAGAAAGTTGCATTACAGTCAAACTTTGGATTGTAACTTGGTATGCAAGTGTTCTTCAAGACAAACAAACATTTCCAAGGAATTTTACTTTGATAAAAGAGTGATGTCTTGCCATATGAGTAGTATGTCACACTGAATGTCACATGATCATAGCTGGATTTTCTCTTTCTCTTGCTGCTTTGATACAGAAGTGATTTGGATTACAAGTAGAATGAATTATTCTCACAAACCAAGGCTTTACTGTATGTTATTATTACTTATTAAAAGGGAGGTCTCACTATAGCAATTTCATACAAACTAGAAATGAAAGTAAGGAAATCTGTCAGGCATAAAGAGAAACAAAATGTAATGATGAAGGCATCAAACCTTCACAAAGACAACAATGCACAAAGTGTATGCACCTAACAACAGAACATCAAACTATGGAAGGCAGAAACTGATGGAAATGCAAGGTGGAATTGAAAAAATCTACTGTTATTTTTGGGAATTCAAACACCTCTTATTAGTTACTCACAGTTACTAAAACAGAGAATAAGTAAGGACATAATGAAATTCAACATCATCATCATCATCATCATCATCAATAAACTGAAAGTAATCTACATCTGTGCAATACTTACTTCATCCCAAAATAGCAGAAGACACATTATCATTTGTCTCTCCTAAAATATCATGGGAATATCACATTCTGGGCACACAACCTTCCTTAACAAATGTAAAACATGAAAAGCTTGCAAATAATGGTCTTTAGCCAGAATGGAATTACACAATAAATTTTAACAGATAAACAGCTAGATAACTTCAAAATACTTGGAGGTTTAACCACACAAGTCTAAATAATATATGAAGCTGAAAAGTATCAAAAATGTAAATATTATACTTGAAAATAATATGGAATTACAACTTACTAAAATTACTGGGATGCAGAAAAATCGGTTATTAAAAATTGTAACACTAAATATATATGTCAAGAAAGAAATATTTTAAGTCATTAATCTAAGAGTCTACTTTAGGTAACTGGTGAAAGAAGCAAATTAGATTTAAAGTAATCAGAAGAAAAGAATCATAAAAGTAAGGCCAATATCAATGAAATTGAAAACAGGAAATTAATGGAGAAAAATATAGTTCTTTGAAAAGATCAATAAAATTGATAAAACTGTAGCTTACTTAACTAATTTAAAAAAGAGAGTTCTTAATATCAGGAATGTAAAAGGGAGTATGACTGCAATAATATAAATAATTCTAAATCTCCAAATATAAAAATCTAAAATGAAATACACAAACTTTTTGTAAGACACAACTGCCCAAACTCGCAAACAAATGTAATCTCAATTACTTCATACTTATTTAAGAATTTGAATCAATATATGATGATTCCTAGATTAGAAACTATCAGGTTCCAGTGGCTTCACTATTGAGTTCCAGAAGACAATTATAGAAGAAATAATTCAATTTTTGCAATCTAGTCCAGAAAATAAAAATGGTTGAAATAATTCTTATTTCATTTCTACCTTAAAGTCCAAGTCAAAGAAAAACATTAAAAGAAAGCAAAACTATAGCAATACCTCTCATTATCACAAATACCAAAATTTTCAATAAAATATCAATAAATCAAACATAACTGTGCCTAAAACAAATTATTAACAATAACTAAATAAGATTTCTATAATTTTTTTGTGTGTGTGGTACCAGGGATAGAACTCGGGATCTTGCGCTTTTGAGGCAGGCGGCAGAACCACTGAGATAAATCCCGGGCCCTCTATCATATTTTCAATACTGGATCAGCACTTGAAAATCCTGAGTATATAAATACAGGCCTTAAAAATTGACTAACCATCTATGACAAAAACTTTCATTATACTGCAGTTAAAAGGGACTTCATTAGTCTGATAAAGATTATCTAAATAAAAACAGTAACAGTCATATGCAAAATAATAGGAAAATCTAGGGGTGGATGACACTATAAATAAGAATTCTGTACTTGAAAAAACTGTAAGGACACTAAACTTTTATGTAAACCTGTAACTCTAGAAAATAAAGTCTATCACTTAAATTCTAAAAGTCATGGTTAACTGATGACATACTGAACAGCATTAAATTATCCTCTTTATTACACACAGATTATATCTCAATACATCCTTTGGAAGGAAGAGAGGAATGTGAGGTGCCAGGAATTCAGGGAGGGAACAAAGAAAGAAAGAAGAAAAGAAGGAAGGAGTTTTTATGCATGCATAGCATTCTTGTTTCAGACATCAACTGGAATCCAATTGATTTCACAGCATGCATTTTTATCTGTATACATTCCTCTTCCTAAATTTTAATTTTAAGCAATGATTTTGCATAAGCTTAGTTAGAAATTTAAATATGTTTATAACCTGAATTAACCTTCAGTACCCTAAATCATGAATCATAATTCAAGCTTATATATATATATGGATATATATATGGATGCATATATGGATATATATATATGTATATGGACACTTTACAATGTTTGCCTTAAATTTGTTAGTGCAACAGTGCATCAATGTAAGCTAAATTGACAATGCTTTCACATATTTTGTAAGAATTGTGTGTTTGTGTTAGAAAAATGTATCTCAGAGTTGTTTACTTCCTAATTACCAACACTACCAAATATATTATTTTATGAGGAAAGTTTGTTGGTATGATTAAATTCATAATTTTGAAATGGGGAGATTATTTTGGATTATTTCTTAGTCTACTAAACCCAACATAATAATAATAATAGTAATGAACCCTAACAGATAAGAGATGGAAGATGGAGGCAGGGGAGACAGAGTGAGAGAAAATCTGCAAAAAGCAGACATCGGGCTGAGGCAGTTACTGACCAAGAAGACAGCAAAGCGTTCACAAGCCAAGACAGTGAAAGGAACCTTAGCTAAAGATGCTGGAAAGGAAGAGCAAGCAGATTCCCTTCCAGAACCTCTGGGAGGAATGCAGCCCTGTTAATAGCTTGATGTTAGCTCACTGAGACCCATGATGGACTTCTGTTGCCCTTCATAACTGAAAATAATAAATCTGTTGTTTTAATCCAGTATATTTTGGTAGCTTTTCTTTTTTTTTCAGTAGCAGTAAGAAACTTACACTATATATTTGGATTAATATGGAAATATATAAGATCAATTTATCTTAGTGTTGTACACTTGAAAAAAAGTTACTTCCCTTTATAAACAATTATGTTTTCAGATTCAAGAATTACTCCTATTTTATATTTGTACATTTCTACTTGAGTTTCATGAAGCCACATAAAAATATGCTTCATCTTGCACTTTGATTTCCAGTATAATAATTTTCCTCACATGACCTTATTATAAAAATGCTTTCTTTTATAGTGTTACCAACTATTCCAGCAACTCATTGACTAAGTCAAATTCTTATGAGGAAATAGATTATTAAAAATATTAAAATTAAGGGTTCAATAACTTAAAAACTGTCAATAATATGTTACGGGTGTAATTTATTTGAGTGAAGGCAAAGGAGTAAAATTTAACTCTCATTGTTTGAATGTAGTTACTATAAACGTTTTAAAATTCACAATTAAACTTGAGTTAGCACTTGATTGTGAAATTGCATCTTCATTTCTCTGTAACATTTCAATTAAGTCAACAATTTCCCATTTATATTGACAGAAGGAAAAAACAGCCCAAAGCCAGTAAAAGAAGGTCACTTTCAGTCAATTCGAGATTTAAGCTGTGACAAATTCATGGTTTATCCTTGACACTCATTTTCTTCTTTCTCTGGGTGCATGTGGGAGGGGACAGCAACTATTAATCATCTTGTCATCAGGGAAGTGATTTCTGGGCTTGAAGCAAATGTACTTTCTCCTGACTAGTCTGAAATATTGGCTTCATCTCTACTGTATCTGCTGGGATTTACAAGGCGGAGTGACTTACAGTCAATCCTCTGTGGCCTCTCAGCAGAACTCAAAATCCTGCCTACATGATCAGTTGGCTCCACTTTTGCAGAAATCTAGATTTTGATTTTGGTTATGTATTTCACAGTGTTTGTTGGGATCCCTCCACGTACATCTTTTCTATCAGACAAACATATTGGTTTATGTTTCTCTATTCTTAGCTTTTTTCAGTGCTCATTAAGGAAGACCAGCGATATGACTACACTTCCCTGACCTTTTCATGCCTTTAAGAATGTGATGATGGGGAGGTGCTGTCAGAAATAAAGGCACATGTGCAAAAGCTAGATACACTGGTAGTCGCTTGTGTCTGTCCAGGGAGAGTATGGGGTCCTCTGGCCTGCTGACGTACACTATCTCATTGTTCTCCTGCAACTTTCTTCTAATGAAACAAGTTTTTTGTTTTTTTTTTGTTTTTTTAATCTTTGTGGCCTAAATTAGTATGATTCTGGATCTTAATACTTAAAAGGAGACTTGAAATTAAAAAGAACAAAAGAAAAACAGTTTTTTCAATCAAATGATTTCAAGAATTAAATTAATTATTTAACAAAAATGAATTTAAAACTCAAAACTGTTCCTGCTTCCTGAAAAAATCAATTCAGTTGGTAGAGTTATAGATCATTTAGCAAAACTATAAAAAGTGGGAACTAAAACACAGCAGTTAGTATTTCAAGATTAGTCTCCCAAAAGAGATTAAAAAAATAATGAAGGTAAGAGATGTATTTCTTTGGAGGACAATATAAGTAGTTTGCTTTGACATAGCTCACTATAATGTTGGAGAATGTGGAACTGTATAACATTTTGCTTTAATTAATTTACTGTAGTAGAACACTAAGGTGAAGAGTGCTAGTCATAGAGGCAGTGTTTGTTATCTGCACATGTCCACCTGTTAACTATGTGAACTCGTGCAAGAAAATATTTCTTTCTAAACTTCAGGTGCTTCATTCATAAAACAGTGAGTATTAGTATTTTTAGGGCTATTGTATGAAGTAATCTATGTAATTATGTCTTTAAGTTTATTAGAGTACCTATAAGCAACTGTTATTAATAGTAATGTTGGTATAATTGAAATCAAAAGATCTTTGTAAAAATTATCAATATGTGGATATCTAGCCACTTGGATACTTGATGAGATACTATTAATAAGCTTTCTATTTATTTTGAAGACAATTTTCCCATGATTCTACTAGATTTTTCTCAAACAATTCTAACACAGACAAAGAAAATTATTTGCAAAAACTAATCACAATTTACTATGATGTGCACAGATCTATAGAGGACCATAATTTCTGCCCTTTGAGAATTACACAGTCAAAAGCAACATATCAATATTTTATCAACATTCTTATTTGAATGAAATTAGAGGACTGGTCAGCGAAGTACAGAACAGTCTACTTTTCCACTTGAACGATTATTTATCTCTAAAATTATTGGAGTATTTGACAAACTATCTGTAAAAATGTGAGGCTATAGTAAACCTAAAAGCATTTTAATGAAAAAGATGTTTTATTGAAAATTTCAGTGTGGAATAAAGTAAATAAAAAACGGATATAATTTTTAAGTGTCAGATGTAACAGAATAAAAAAAATTCATGGTTAACCTTTTGAATATTATAGAATAAAATATTTTTTCACTTATTCTCCAATAAAAAGAAAAAAGTTAATATATTGGAATACATTAAGAAGAATATTTTGGATATAAAATTTCAGGAAAAAAATTTTCATTTTCATAGAAATGGACTTAGTACAAAAGCAGACTTTAAGGAGAAAGAAAAAGTAACTAGATAGAATAATATTTTGACTTTAATATTTACTTTTTATGATTTTTATTTTAGTGTAATACAAGTAGGTATTAATAAGGAAAATATAAAAACAGTTCTGTGAAAAAATAATTTTTCATAGCAAAAGTAATTAACAACAGTAAATACACTGTATTATGATTTTAAAAGAATATATATTTCAATTGCTAATGTATCTCTCAACCCATTTCTTAATAATATTATACCTTTTACTGCATACAAGATTTTAATTATTGACAAAGTACAATTTTGTTTTTAATGCAAGACAATTGAAATTTATAACTGAATTTTATTCTTTTTTATAAAAAAACTACAAAAAGTTTGTTTCTATGTTATAAATGTAGAATAGAATTTACTATTTTATAATCTTTTAAATTGTAGTTTTACATTATGTTTACTAGAAAGCTGATGCCCCTTGTCATATTTTAAATACAGCATTTCTCCAGTTAAAACTGTCATCTGTTGGATATTTAAATGATTAAATACTCCATATTTTATTCTACTTTGCTTTCATCTCTTGAACCATAATCTCAGCTTACTGCAAAAGCCTGTTACAAGTCTCACCAAACACCTTCTTAATGACTTGGTCCACTCATGAAACAAACCCACAGTCCATTGAAACTTCCTTTCCCACCTCTTTGTGTCTTCTCGCACTTTGCCAAACTTTTGTTACTGTGCTCTTTTTTTTCCATCAAATTTATTAAACAGAAACAAAGCTACTGTGCTCTTCTAACTTTTCACCCCTTAAATCCATTAGTTATGAGTTGAGGCTACTATCTGCTATTGATCATACCTTTCACTAGAAGTCCCATTTTTGTTAGGTTTTCTCAAATTTATGACAAGTTTTTTTTTTTTTTTCTTCTTCTTCTTTGGTACCAGGGATTGAACTCGGGACCTTGTGCTTGTGGGGCAAGCGGCGGAACCACTGAGCTAAATCCCCAGCCCCTATGACAAGTTTTTGAGTAAATGAAGAAGGTAACCCCAATTCTAGAAAATTCCTTAAAACAAGCTGCATATCTCTAATGTTTCTGTTTTTTTCTCCACATATCAGGAACATTCACCTTTCCTGCAAGACAGCAACTTGAGCTGATTTCCATCACATAAGAGGAACAGGATAGAATAAATGGCTTTCCATGGGTCAGGTAACCATATGAGGTTTCTACCAGCTGACAAATACTTTATCCACTCGTTCATTCAGGGATAAAGGGAATAGCCACCAAGTAAACACTGATTGGGTTTGTGGATCCATTAGGCATATCGTGAGATGGAACTAAGCCATGCCCCTTTATCCCTTTACTGTTATAAGCTCCAAATTCAACAAGGAAGGGATGGGATATCAGGGCTCCTGTATCAGAGACAGAACATTTTATTTTGTATCCCTTAATATTTGGCTATATCTACCTCCCTATGAATTTGTATTTACCGATGGCTACAAGCACCTAAGCTTAGAAAATATTCAGGAACAATTATTGCAGATTCTTGTGGTCGGATTGAAGGCTACTTCCTTAAAATGATCCAGGATTGTATCCAGTTTGTGGGCTCTGGGTACGTTAACTAGATTGAATCCAGAAAAATCTAAAAGCAACCTGACTTTTAACTTCACGTTGATGTTAGACTTTTGCACTTCAAATGTAATTTTTTTTTTCATTTAGGCTGTGCAAATAGTTCCTTCTTGAACGCCCTACTTCTTTGTGCCAAGAAACGCCACATTTTTCTGTGGATCAAGGCACCTTGATTAGCCTTTAGTCCTTGTTACGCTTACAATTATTTGACTAGTTCCTGATAGTTTAGTGCTTCCACACCATTCCTGTCTTTCTGGTGTTTTATTGATACCATTGAAAGTGGATAGTTTAAGGATAGCATCATACATCTGTCTCAATTTATGGAGGTGAAAGGACACTACTGTCTCTTATCAATGTTTTTGATCACATCACTGGTGTAGGTCTTATTATTAAAACAATCACATATTTTAACAAGATTTTCAGAATCTAAAAGCACTACACTAACATTCATAACATCTGTGCATAATGAAATAAAATAAATGAAATAAATATTTTAAAAGGTATAGCAATGGAAGCAGGAAAAGTCTCACAGGCATAATAATATTCAGTGAAACATTAAGAAGATCAAATTCTATGTGATTAGAATTTGATTACACTAATTCAGATATTAAAGTAGACTGATGATTTTAGGAGCTAAATAAGATAACTTGTAAGTAAAATATTCGAAGTGTGTAACATAGGTATCAGAAAATGAAAACTAAGAGGTTAAAATATGCTAGCATAATCAAATGAAAGGAAATAGAGAAATCAAGTTAAAGGAAAATTCGAGTGATGCTGCGAAAGGAATCTACAGATAGTAATGGTGACCCAGGAGAATGAAAACATGGTACTTGGCCCTAAGATTAAAAAAAAAAATAAGGGGATATTAAAACTTTCAAGTTATGGTGAATTGTAAGAAAATTCATGGTATATAGATTTTATTTACTTGCTTTTAGAATTTTAAATGTTTTCACTTTTACATTATTCTTGAGTAGTCCTACTGATCTTTATCATTTAATTTTATAATATTGAAATTATTTTATTCTGAAGGATATGATATACACATGTGGCAAGCTTCCAGGTGTTGCCTCTTATATAAAAACCTCTTGTAAAATAATTGTGCACATTATTTATGTGCATAAAAATTTTCCATTGTCTTTAGTAAATAGTATTTTGACCACTAATGCAAAACTCATGGAGTCAATAGCTTATGCAGGTAACATTCATATTACAGAAATTGGGACAATAACACTACTGGATGTATAAAGTATACCATTGTAAAGTAGGGTAGTTTCTCATTATGTGCTGAGATGAGTGAGTCTTGGTAAGTCCAAAGAATCTGAGCTGATAGGGACAAAACAGTACAGCCTAGATAAATCTTGGCAAAGAGATTAATTTTTTATAAAGACAAGATAAGTGCTGTCATTCCTTAAAAGAAATGTGATTATATTCTTATTTCAAGAAACCTTTTAATAGTTCCTCTGGGTATGGCAAAGAAATTCTTAATTAATATTCTGACAATGATAATGAGAAGATCAAAGTTTGGAATACAGACTCAGAATATATAGAACCTGTGGATAAATCACAAGCACTGGGAGCGACACTGTTTTAGCTTTGCTTTTGAGTACCTGTTAATTTTAAAGCACAAATAAATGCTCATGTTTCTAAATGCCCTGCATCTGCTAAGGCTGAGCCAATAACAGATGGTTTTATGTTTTGTTAATATTCATCACAGAATTCAACAACACTAATTAAGTAACCTTGCGTTTATCTAGATTTAACATGCTTTCAAAATGTCTTCAAACTTTTGTTCTCATATATGTAAAATGAGTGAGATAATAATTTGACAGTTTTGACAATTAAACTTTAGTTTTCTTTTGTTATATAGCCAGATTCCAATAAAATAGTAGTTGCTATTCTACAGTCATTGAAGTTTAATATAACTTGAAAATAATTTTCATTCTTTAAAAGAACCTTCATCTAAAATATACAAAGGACTCTCAAACTCAACAGTATTAAAACAACAATCCAATTTTATAAATGTCACCCAGCAAGGAGGACCACTTAAAGATTAGCACTTTTAGTGAATTTGTAGTTCTTTTATTAGTATGACTAGTAATGCTGGAATTTTTCATTTAAACATGATTAAATCTTAGAGTTACAATGAAGTGATCTATAGTGTACTTTATTAATTTGAGTTAATATCAAAACTTTAAGCCTCCTAACTAAAGCTTATTTTATCTATTGCAGTTTAAAAATCATATACAGTTTAATGTGACAAAATATTCACATGATTCAAAAACTGCATGCAACATGAAACCAAATATGATGAGTATTGTTAATTGAATTAAATTCATTTCCTGCCAAATATCAGGTATGCCTCATAAGGTTGTTGTCACTCTATTGAAGATAGCAGCAGGGTTTCCCAACTGGAAAATCATGTGATTAAGAATTAAGAATGGTTTTAATGACTCATGAAACTCCTATGACTAAGGAGACCTTTTAAACTATTTATATTGTTACCATATTAATCACTTATTTTTCTATGAATATACTACTTCTAGACTGAAATATCAAAAATAATATAAAATATTTCTGATTGAGTCTTCATAGATCATTGTCACATAAATATGCCTAAAATCATTTTATTATTTAACTCTTTGGCGAACTTTATTTTTGACCTCAGATAAATTAAACAGGGCTGTCCCAACAAGTATATACAATCTCTTTCATCAAAGGTTGCTTTGTATCCAGAATTTTGATCGTAATCCAAAAGTGAGTTAAATATGTTGAAAATCTGGGTTTATGTTTAGTACTTAGAAAAAACTTTTATGGGGTGTGATAAAAAACGTGGTGCATATTTAAATTTGAAAATAAATATTATTACAGTAAAAGACACATCACCATAAATCCTCGCTCAAAATAATGTCTCTCACTTCAAATACACTTAATCATTCAAAGCAATGTCTTTAGTTGTGCTGTCATGGCTGGTGCTTTATTCTGAACTGATTAAAAATGTTTACTTCTTGAGGTTGTTTTAACTTTGAGGAAGACCCAGAAGTCAAACAATGCCAAATTTAATAAATAAGTTGGATAAGGACACACTGTAATATTTTATGTGACAGAAATTTTCATACCAGAACGTGTATATGGTAGAGAACATTCTTCTGAGGGAGGCTAAAACCATTTGCCTATTTCTTAAACACCCTAATAAACCATTTGCCTGTTTCTTACACACCCTAATAAGCCCTTATGATATTTAGAGTTCACCAGAGTATTCCTGGGGACAATTTAGTTCACATAATTTTGTCAAGTTCAAAACCATAATGAGATAATGTTGAATCTTTTTTTTCCATTCATTTCTTTTTTAAATTTATATATTAATTGGTACATTTTAGTTATACCATACATTTACATTTATCATTGGGTGTTTGTACCTGAATATGATGTATCTTAGTTCTTATTTTTTTCCCCATTACCTATGCATCCTTCACCCCCACCACCCTTTCCTATTTACATAGATTTCATTTCCATTTTTTTTCTTTTCTCATAATTTTTCCTTTCCTTTCTTCCCTTTCCCCTTCCCCTCCTGCCACCCCTTCACCTTTGGACCTTTTTCTATTTCAAATTATCAATTATTCATTTTAATCATTTTCATCCTTATTTACACTTTCAGTTTCTCACACTAGAGATACTATTCGGTATTTAAACATGTGTGTCCTATTTATTTCACTTAAGAGTATGGCCTCAATATGCATCCATTTAGCTATAAAGGGCTCTGGTTTCCTGTTCTTTATGGCTGAGTAGTACTCCATTTTATAAAGAAAACCACATCTTTATCCAGTTTCCAGTTGATGGGCATTTGGGCTGTTTCCAACTCCTAGCTATTACAAATTGTGCCGCTATAGACATAGGTGCACATATATCGCTGTGGTATGATTCTTTTAATTCTTTGGGGAAGATACCCAGCAGGGGAATAGCTGGGTCAAATGGGACCTCTAGTCCTAGTTCCTTGAGGTATCTCCATACTGATTTCCACAGTGGTTGCACCAGTCTTCACTCCCACCTACAATGGAGAAGGGTTTCTTTCTCTCCACACCCCCGCCAGCGTTTGTTATTGGTTGATTTCTTGATAGCAGCCATTCTTTGTGGGGTGAGGTGGAATCTCAGTGTTGTTTTCATCTGCATCTCTCGAATGACCAGTGATGGTGAACATTTTTTCATATATTTATTTGCTGTTTTTACTTCTTTGTCTGAGAAATGTCCGTTCATTTCAGATGCCCATTTTTGAATTGGGTCTTTGAATTTGGGGGGTTTGATTTTTTCAATTCTTTATATATTCCTGATAGTAGACCTTTGTCTGAGTTACAGCTGCTAAAAATTTCTTCCCATATTGTAGGTTGTCTCTTAGCTCTGTTGGTAGTTTCTCTTGCAGTGCAGAAGCTTTTTCATAAGATGAAATCCCAGTTGTTGATTCTTTGTGCCAGTTCCTGTGCTACTGAAGTTTTATTCATAAAGTCTTTTCCTATGCCAATGTCATTGAGAGTTCTACCTAACTTATCTTCCAGCAAGTTTAGTGTTTCTGTCCTGATATTTAGCTCTTTAATCCACTTCGATCTTAGTTTAGTGCACAGTGATAAGTATGGGTCTAGTTTTAATCTTTGTCAGGTTGAAATACAGTTTTTCTAAAACCATTTATTGAACAGGCTATCTTTTCTCCAATGAGGAAGATTGGATTCTTTGTCAAAGATGAGGTGGCTGAGTATGTCTGGAGTTGTTTCTACATCTTCTAATCTATTCTACTGATCTCAGGTCTGTTTCTTTGCCAGTACCATGCTGTTTTTATCACAGTAGCTTTGTAGTATAGTTTCAAGTTGGTGATTGTGATACCCCCAGCCATGTCTCTGTTGCCCAGAATTGCTTTTGCTATTCTAGGTTTCTTCTACTTCCAATGAATTTTTGGATTGTTTTCTCTAGTTCTGTGAAGTATATTGTTGGAATTTCAATTGACATTGCATTAAATCTATATAGTAGTTTTGGAAGTATGGCCATTTTCACTATATTGATTCTTCCTACCCAGGAACAAGGGATATCTTTCCATTTTCTTATATCCTCTTCGATCTCCTTCTTCAGAGTGCTGTAGTTTTCAGTGTAGAGGTCTTTTGTTTCCTTTGTTAGGTTGATTCCTAGATATTTCATTTTTTAGATACTATTGTAAAAGGAATTATTTCCCGAATTTCACTCTCAATGGGTCTGCTATTTGCATATAAGAAGGCTATTGTCTTTTGAGTGTTGACCTTATATCCAGCTACTCTACTGAATCTGTCAATTAGGTCTAGAAGGCTTTTGACAGAGTTTTTTGGGTCTTCTATGTAAAGTATCATATCATCAGCAAATAATCACAGTTTCACTTCTTCCTTTCCTATCTTTATTCCTTTTATTTCTTTCCCTTGTCTAATTGCTATGGCTAATGTTTCCAGAACAATATTGAACAGGAGTGGTGATAGTGGGCATCCTTGCCTTGTTCCTGATTTTAGCATGAAAGTTTTCAGGTTTTGACCATTTAGTATGATGTTGGCTGTTGGTTTTTAATAGATAGCCTTAATCAGGTTGAGATAAAGACCTTCTATTCCAATTTTCTGTAGGGTTTTTATCATGAATGGTTGCTGGATTTTGTCAAATGCCTTTTCTGCATCTATTGAGATGATCATATGGTTTTTGTCCTTGACTCTGTTAATATAGTGTATTACATTTATTGATTTACATATGTTGAATCATCTTTGCATCCCTGGGATAAATCCGGTCAGGGTATATGATCTTCTTGATGACCCTCTGTGTCTTGTTTTCCAATATCTTGTTGAGAATTTTTGCATCTATGTTCATTAGGGAGATTGGTCTGTAGTTCTCTTTATGGGTTGAGTCTTTCCCTAGTTTTGGAATCAAAGTAACACTTGCTTCCAGGAAAGAATTTGGAGGCCTTGCTTCCCTTTCAATTTCCTTGATGAGTTTAAAGAGTAATGGGGAGAGTTCTTCTTTAAACATCTTGTAGAATTCAGCAGTGAACCTATCGGGACCTGGGCTTTTTTTTGTTGGTAAATTTTTTATTACATTTTCAATTTCACTCATTGTTATTGGGGTGTTTAGAATTTCTATATCTTCTTCATTTAACGTTGGTAATTTGTATGTATCTAGGAATCTGTCCATTTCTTCTGTGTTTTCCATTTTATTAGAGTACAGGTTCTCAAAGTAGGTATTGATGATCCTCTGGATTTCTGCTGGATCTGTTGTGGCTTCACCTTTTTCATTATTAATTGCATGTATTTGAGCCTTTTCTTTCCTTTGTTTGATAAGGTTGGCTAAAGGTTTATCAATTTTATTTATTCTTTCAGAAAATCAACTCTTTGATTCATTGATGTTTTGTATCATTCTCTTAGTCTCCATTGCATTGATTTCTGCTCTATCTGTATAATTTCCTTTCTTGTATGAGCTTTGTATTTGTTATGCTCTTCTTTTTGTAGGAGCTTGAGGCTCTGCATTAGGTTATTTAACTGAGTTCTCTCTGTTGTCCTAATATGGGCATTCACTGCTATGAATTTCCCTCTTAGAACTGCTTTCATTGTGTCCCACATATTCCTGAATGTTGTACTGACATTATCATTTACTTGTAGAAACTGTCTAATTTCTTCTTTAATTTCCTCTGTGACACATTGGTTGTTCAGAAGAGTGTTATTCAATTTCCATATGTTTGTGAGTATTCTGCAGTTTCTCATGTTATTGATCTCCAATTTTATTGCCCTATGGTCTGATAATATACAGGGGGTAACTTCAGTTCTTTTACATTTACTTAGACATGTCCTATGAGCTAGCGTGTGGTCTATTCTGGAGAATGACCTGTGTGCAGCTGAAAAGAATGTGTATTCTGATTTTGTGGGATAGAACACTCTATGAACATCTCTTAAGTCCATTTGTTCAATAGCTTGGTTCAGTTCTAGAATTTCATTGTTAATTTTTTTCCTAGATTATCCATCTATTTGTGATAGAGGGGTGTTGAGGTCCCCCAGTACAATTGTATTAGCGCTTATTTGGTTTCTCATGTCTGTTAATTTTGTTTTTATAGTTGGGGGCATTCGAATTTGGTGCATAAATATTTAGGATTGTCATTTCTTCCTCTTGAATTGTTCCCTTCACAAGGATGTAGTGACCATCTTTGTCGCTCTTAATTAGTTTTGGTTTGAAATCTACTTTGTCTGCAAATAAGATTGCTACCCCTGCTTTCTTCTGGGATCCTGTCACATGGAGAACTGTTTTCCATCCTTTTACTTTCAGTCTATGAATTTCCTTTTGAGTTAGGTGTGTTTCTTGTATATAGCATATTGCTGGGTTTTGCTTCTTAATCCATTCTGTCAGTCTTTTTCTTTTGATTGGTGAATTGAGGCCATTAACTTTGATAGTTATAATTGAGAGATATTGACTCATTCTTGCCATGATGTCTTATTGTTGTTGACTCTTTTATTTTTCCCCCTATCCCTTTAATGCCTTACCTTGCATGGTGTCTTCTCTCTGTTAGCACTCATGGAGTTGTGATCTTCATTGTCTTTTTCTAGGATATTGCATAAAATTGTTTGGAGTGCTGGTTTGGTGTTCATGAAATTTCTCAGGTGTTCTTTGTCATGAAAGTATCTAATTTCCCCATCGATTTTGAAAGATAATTTTGCCAGATACACCAGTCTAGGTTGGGCTTGAAATACTTCTTGGCTTCCTTTATGGGCTTGAAATACTTCACTCCAGGCTCTCCTTGATTTGAGGGTTTGTGTTGAGAAATCTGCCATGATTCTGATTGGCTTTCCTTTCTAAGTGATTTGTTTCTTTTCTCTAACTGCCTGTAGAATTTTGTTCTTCTGTTGGGTTTCTAGGATCTTGACAATTATATGCCTAGGTGTAGATTTCTTTTTGATTGTGGCTGGTGGAGTTCTATATGCCTCAATTATCTGGTTTGTCCAATTCTCCACCTCTGTCTGGGAAGTTTTCTACTATTACTTCTGTGAACAGTTTTTTTATGTCAATTGTACTTTCTCCTGTTTTTTCATGGACTCCTATCAGCCTTATGCTATTCTTCTTTGCATCATCTAGCAGCTGTTGGATTGATTTCTCATGGTCCCTTACTATCTTTAAGAAATCTCTGTTTTCATGGTCCTTAACTGCGATCCTATCTTCTATATCTGATATTCTGTCTTCAGATTCTCTTAGTCTGCTCTGCATGCTTTCAATGGAGTTTTTAATCGCCTGAATATCTGTTTGAATCTGTTTCATGGCTTCCATTTCTTTCTTATGCTGGGCATTCATGGTTTCCAGCATGTTTCTGATCTCATCTATTTTCTTGTCTGTTTCTGCTCTAGAGCCTCTAATCATGTCTTTCGCTCTACTCACCATCTCTGTATTTATCTGGGAGATTATTTCTGCTTTGAATTTTTCTAGAGCCTCATGCATCTTCTTTGTTACTTCCTCTGCTATCAGTTCAGGGTGTCCAGGTGGTTGATTATCTGACTTTTCCACTTCATTTCCCCCAGAATTTCCTTTTTGTGGTGTGGAAGCCTGCATTTGTGCCTTGCTTAAATGTCTTCTAATTTTTGTTTTTGGTACTGTCCTTGGTTTAATTCCTGGGTTGATATTTCAAAATTGCTTAATGCAGGTATCTTTGTTGCTTCAGTTTAAAACCCTTGGGGAATGATTGCTTTTCAGAGGTGTCTTCCAGATATGGTTTGTGTTTAGGTTTTGAGGCTTTAATGATTCTGAGGCTATTTTATTTTCCTTATACCAGGAAGGAAAACTGATTAGATCAATCCCAA
This sequence comes from Heterocephalus glaber, assembly GCF_053883595.1. NCBI lineage: Eukaryota > Metazoa > Chordata > Mammalia > Rodentia > Bathyergidae > Heterocephalus > Heterocephalus glaber. Next base: position 43,518,225 of record NW_028258324.1, on the reverse strand, counting down.
CATGTTAGCCCAAATGTTACAGTCAGCAATACCATAGCATCAAGCACAGCTTAGAAAATGACAATTTGTGGTAGCTATTAATCTATCACATTTAACTATATGAAGTATAATCCCTTGTGCCTCTGCAGTGAGGGACCAGGTCGCAGAAGAGCCATAAGACGGGGCGGTGGGGTGGTGGTGGTGGTGGAATTGGGCCTTGCAGGCGCCCGCGTGGCTAAGCGGAGCACCGCATGAAGGTGGGGTTCCAAGCCACTTCCAGGACCTCACTGGACAGGAACCCGAACACAGCCGAGGAGCCTCAGTCTGCTTGGCCGACCTGAGGAGAGAAGCTCTCCATAATGTTGAATCTTGATTGGTGTGCTTCTTGCACAAGGAGAAGTGGGTAATTTCCACTGAGAATTCTGAATCTTGCTCTAAGGTTCATGACCACAGATCCAAGTTTCAACTCCTCTGATGACATTTTTTAAAAAGCTGTTACTAAGTTTAAGCGGTCCATCACTTATTGAACATCCTTGCCTTTCTATTTAACGGCAGCAACTGGGCAGCAGCATTCATCATATGTTTTGATCAGACTTACTTTTAATTTTAATTTCTTTCAATGCTCTCTTGTCTTCCTCATGTGATTTCTGAAAAGTAGTCTAATACAGTTCTCATTTTTGTTTCTCTGTTTTCAAGTATTTTTACTTCATCACTCTTCTTTTAATACAGTATTTCTTCTCTTTAATTTTCTGAAGTGTGAATATGACATGTCTGAGTGTGGTTAATATTTTTGTTTGTTTGTTCATTTTATTTTGTTTTCACCTTATAAGACAAAGGAGGTATAAAGGAGACTACAGCTGAATATTTTCTTTCCCATATTAGTTAGGCTATAGCAAACCCCAACTTTAGACTTTAGTAGGTACATTTTTTGAGAGGGTTGTAAAGAGGAACCAAATACTCTGAGCATATTTTAGAAAGAGCTGATTCCCCCCTCTCCCTGGCAGGAGCATGCAGGGATTTTTGTTTGGTCATTATGAAAACCTGAAATATTTTCTGTAGGTAAATCTCACAAACATATAGGAATTGTCTTAGAATTGAGGACCTTGAGAGTTTAATCTCTCAAATTTATCTGTATTAACCCTCCAGCAAAGTGCCCATTACAGTGTTGTTTTTCATATACCAATACTGGTCCCAAGAGGTTTTTCTGCCTTGATGTGTACTCATGTAAATTATGATTTTTCTATCTTCTCATCTGCCTCTCTCATTTCTAGGACAGCAGTTGTTTTCTATAATTCTCAGAGAATAACTCATACTCAGTATATTCCATTGTTTTCTAGTGAGGAGAGTGAGGATGTGAGTGATGGCTTCCAAACTCCTCATATAATGGAGTTAAATGTCACTTCATTTTTTTGTTGTTGGTGATGAGCAAAGTCCATCACATAGTAGTAGAGTTTAGAAGATTTTCAATTCTTAACAATTAATAATTTTCATTGTGTAATGTCTTTATCTTTCTTTGGAAAAACATTTGACTCTAACCATCATTATTTCTGTGACACATCACTGTGAGTTTACTGTAATACATGGTGATCTAGTGAATTTTCCTTTATCTTAAGCTTCAGATTAAAATTCTGAAATGATTGCCCACTACTGCATTAGAGTGGGGTAGCACTATCTTGTATTCCAAGATTCTGATTGGAAAACAGACCCCTTATCCCACCAAAGCTTATCTGGAGAGGAATTTACCAAACATAGGAAAATGACAGATATTAATCAGTTCAAATGACAATAAAATTTAACTGGGCAATTATCCACATACTCATCTTCCAACACTTTCATTTACAAAATTTAGTATTTATCTTTGGGTGAAAAAATAATTCCATTACATTCCCAAGAACTAAAACTGTATTCACCCTTCTTCAATGGTGACAATTTGAAGCTCATAAACTATGGAAAAGTCAAAGTGAATTGTCACTAATTGATGTCTACTCTGCCTACCAATCCATCCTAATTCCATCTGATGTCTTGGTAATTGCATAATATAGGGCACATTTCATGCCATATAATATATGAATTTAGTGGAGCAGTCAAGAATTTAACAAAGTCAAATTATTTAAATATATGTGTACATTATTTATTTTGTGAAGGAAAGAGTGGCCCATAGCATCAACATTGCCATGATGACCCAGTTCTGTTTTTCTTCTTCCCTGACAAAAAAGGCTGTTATGGCAGACTCCTTTGTAGTGTTGTCTGTATCATAGGTTTGTATTTTCCCCAGTAAAGTATAGTAGGAATTTATGTACACCACTGTATTGGCCCATGAAATTTCTCAGATAATAAGGCATATTCTTTTTTCCCCTCCATATCTTCAGTAAGTTTAAGAGCTGCCTGGTTAAGATTATGTGACACAAGCACGGGAGGAGGTGCACTCCACTTTTTATAATGGAAATCCTACATTTCAACCAGCTGCTACCTTCTTGCATTATAATACCAAATCTCGAACATGTGATTTATCATTGCTGATGGAATTTAGGGTACTTAGGCAGGACAGTGCATGGTTGGGAGACAAGTGATGCAGAGTCTCTATCTTTTCCCTGACAGTTTTGCTCATATCCCACTAAGTCATTACTAGGGTATGTGGGTAAAAGATTAACTGGTTTCTGGAGAGCAAGCACCCTTGGTAATGTTATAAACTGCTTCATCTCAGTAAGAGCTTTTAGAAGTTATTCACTTATAGTGGTCTTCTAACTGAACTGAGTGCATTTCAGGATGTGCACTTATGCCTAGATGAATCACTACCACAAAATACTATAGAGCCTTGAACTGCTAGAATAACAGTCACTTGATGTCCTGTGGTCAGTTCTCAGTCTCCACCAGGGTCCAATGACAAGTCAGCAGCAATTTCTCAAAAGGAGAATATTTACTTGCTGAAGAGAGAATGGCTGTTCTCCAAACCACATGGCTCCTCTGCTGTGATTGGGATTCTCCTCTTTGGGGTTTGCCACAAGTCAATACAGGAGTTTGATCATTCTCAGACGCTCGTCACATTTCTTATTTCATGCTCTTTTTTCAGCTTCTTTCAACTCCTGAAACCTTTCCAATGTGCTTTCTGCTTTCTGTTCATTATCAGTAAAACACTGTATTTTCCAAATACTTTTATTTCTTTCCTCCAATAGAAATCTGGCTTTTTGAGGACATTGCTTACTCTGTAGCATTGTAAAATGGTTTTCTCTCAGCCACTTAAATATGTATTCCCTGATCCAAAGTGGAAACCAGGAGAGTTAATAAACCAAGAAAGTAAATATCTTTCTTGTTTTATTTTTAATTTTTTTGTGTATGGGGTAGGGTGAGACAGAATCTCATATATAGGCTGTCCTTGAACTTGCTACTTAGCTCAGACTGGCTTTGATTTCAGACTCTCCTCCCTCACCCTTTGAGTGTTGCACTGAAAACCGTGTGGCACAATGCCAAGCCCCTAGGTCTTCTAGTCAACATTCTTCTATTGTCTTCTAGTCAATATTCTCGCCAAACTGACTCCTGCCTTAATTCTCCACTAATAACATCCTATATTTTATCTTAAATACTAATTTTAACTAATTTTAATTTTTTGGGGGGTACCGGGGATCAAACTTGGGTCCTTGCGCTTGCACAGAAGGCAGAGAAACCACTGAGCTAAATCCCCAGTTCTACTCAATTTAGATTGTTGCTTCTGATCTTCCGCAGAACCCTCCTCATAATGCCTCACATCTGGCACTCTTTGCCCATATAAAGACATACAATCCATTAATCCTACCATGCTTTATAATCTCTCAAATACCTGAATTTCTAAATTTCCTCAACTAATATTATGATTAATATTTCAACATTCCATTCATGTACTCTTGATCTTTCTTTCTACATGTCTTTTGGTGCTCCTTATTAACAGTAAGATTACAACTTTACAGAAATTAACTTACCTATTTATGGCTGTTTTGTGAGGAGTCTCAATTTAAGATTGTGTTCATAAACCTCAAATTGACCCTTAATGCTAAAAATGTTATTCTTCCATTTTCTTTGCCTCCATCTCTCCTTCCTTTCTTCCTTTCTTCCTTTCTTCCTTCCATAAGGGTTCACCATGGTGGATGACCTGTTCTCAAATTCCTAGGCTAAGTGATACTCCTTCTTCAGCCACCTCAATAGATAGACTACAGATAAGCAGCACAAAAACCTGTTTCATTTTTCTGGATAGTAGTAGTTTTCTCTCTTCTTTCTTCCCCAATCCCATCTCCCAAAAGAAAATAGATCTACACTCTCATATGAAAAAAAAAAATTCTGTCTTAAAAAAGAAAAAAAAAGATTTTTCTAGACATAATACATCAGGTATAAAAGGAACAATATTTGAGTGACAGGGAACAAGTATGTATATTTGTTTGTTTACCCAGGTTACTGGCATCTGTCTGTGGGCTACGCAAAAACTAAGACAAACCTAAAAATGTGTGGGAGATTCCTTGAATTAAAGAGGAGAGTTAAGAGACAAGCAGACTGTAAAGGTAAAGATTGCAGAACAGTGTATTGGAGAGGTTCTTAAAAATCTTTAAGATCATAGTTCTTTTTAGTAATCTAGGCAGTTAAATTTAAAATTGTAAGATGATGCTTCAAAAGATGCTTACTTTGTCATTTACTTTTGAAAATGATGTTTAAAAATTGAGATTTCAATAAGGATGTAAAAATAATAGATATATGATATTCCAAATACATATTAGTGTTTTATTTTATGAACAGATTTTTCAGAAATCACTATAATCTCTCAGCCATATCAAATTAATAGAGACAAGGTGGCTACTTTAATAATTCTTTACAGACAACTCTGCTCTGAAAAGGTTATGTCCTCATCATTTCTTTGCCTATAAGAACCCCATGAGGGTAGAAAAGGGATAAATTCTACCTTCTTGCTCAGAAGATTTTTTTCAAGTGGTTATTTAAGAAAAATTATGTCTCTACAATGAAAGAATAGAAGGACTATTGCCTGGCAATTCCCCTAAATCTGCAGAATAGAAATGGTTTTGTCAGGAAAAGAGTGCTTCAAAGATCATCGGGTCACAGGATGTTCATAAAATTTCTGTGAGGCTGAGGGGGACAACTGAAGTATCTTGGAGCTGTTCAGTTATCTGACCAAAACAGTGAGTGTGCAAAGGCAAAAGTTTACACGTGGTAGAAAGAAAATAGGCAGGAACCAGGAAAGGGACCCTGAAAAACCAGCTGACATGGAAAGTAAAGGATCATTCACAGGAATTAAAGTGGAAAACATGAAGTTGTCATCTCACCAGCAAATCTAAAATATGATGAATTTTTACTACATCCAGACCTACTAAGTCTGTCAAGTCAGAGCAGAAAATTTTCATCTCACTATCTCTGCATACCATTTAGGATCTTCCACTTCAGCATCATACCCTGATAGCCAGCCAGTGGGAATATTAGTGAAATGGGAAAAGTAAAATCAATCAGTAGGAGGGAAAAGCAAATCAAATTCAAGCATTGTTTGCTTTGCCATTTCCAATCTTGTGTCTATCAAGTAAACATTCATTTCTCCCATTATATTTTCAATTTTAGTCTTTTGCTTTTTTTTTAAGCTTACTTTTTTGTTTACATTTTTGTCATTCATTGAAATAATACACTTCATTAATTATTTTAACTTATTTTCCTTTATTTGTTTGAGTATATCTATGCTAGCTGATTTGAAATCTTAACTAGATACATAATAGCAATATCTCAGAAATATCTCAGAATCAATTTTTATTAAACTGCCCCAGCTATGGGATGCATTTTCTTTTTCTTTGTCTAGAAATTTTTGGTTTCCAACTGGGCATTATAGAGAAAACTTCACTTCAACTTTAAATTATGTTGAATTCTTATGAAATGTGTTGTATTTTCCCAGTAGTAAATAATTAACTCACCTAAACTCATATTAAACATTATTTCTCCTGAGATGTGATAGTTCTCCATTCTTACAAATTTTTACTGGTGCTCTTTTAAATCTGGCTCCCAAGGGTGTTTTCTATAACTACACAGATAATTGTACAGTTTATATTCAGTAGTTCAGCTTTATTTGATCTGTGATTGTCTTACTTCTGTGATTTCTTCTTTAAATTTCCAGATATTCTGCCATCTGTGTTCTCAATCCTGACAAATCAAGGCAATAAAACTTCAGCATGCTCCTCTCAAAGCCGTTCACAGCTTCACAAATGCACAACCAACAAAAAGCAAACTTGCAATGTTTACATAATGAGGATCTCAAGGGTAGAATAGTATGTGATAAGGTTTTAATTTTCAGAAGAAAAGTAAACAAGGTGACATCTGAATATTTATATCTTATGGATCAATGACAAATTTGTAGTGCATATATATATAAATTTTAATTTGATCATTTCAGTCATTCTATGTTAATCTTGTATTTGAGGCTTCTTGTCATAGTTCTCAAAAATATTTTATGCCTAAACTTTGTTCTCTGTCATATTGATCTATAAGGCTGTAGTTCTGAAATGTATATTGGTTTACACCCTGAACTATGTTTCTTGTATAGTTTTTCAAAAACAAACCACCTATGAGATTCTGTCTGCTCAGTGCTTCTCAGTGACATTAAATAGAGCCTCTTTGTTATATTTTTCCATATTTCCTAATTTTATTTCTTATAGAATGTTTTACAAATCACTTTTCCTCATGACTACTTGTACAACTTCAAAATTAGTTTTTATCTTAAGCGTGTAGGCTTTATTTTTTAGGCATTTTTTGGCTCACAGCATAATTGAGAAAAAATTATAGCAATATCCCATATAGTTCCTGCCCCACATATGCACAAGAGATCCCATTGTCAGCATCTTGCACCCAAGTGATACATTCATTAAATCTGGTGAGTGTACATTGATCCAAACCCCATAGTTCACATTATGTTTCACTTTTGGTGTTGTACATTCAGTGGGTTTAGATGAATGTCTAATGAGATTTACCCACTACTGTAATATAATAGAGAGTACTTTCTAGCTCTAGAAATCCCATCCTATGCCTTTTCATTCTTCCCTTTCATACTCTTTCCAACTCCTGGAAGCCATTGAGCTTTTACTTCTCCCATTATTTTTCTTTTGCCATAATTTCATAGAGTGGTAATTGTATAGTATGTTATAATTTTGTTGCTTAGAAAATTAAAAAAATATGTAAAAAATATGTTAAATTCATTGTAATTTATTTTTGATTTATTTTTTGATGTCTATGCATAAATTTTATACATTAATTTTGATGTAACATAGTACAAGCATTGTGCTTTTTGTTGAAAATGTATTTCATTGCTGCAACAAAACCATGTTCAAAATATAAAATATAAAGTAACAAGGAGTAACTATATTTCCTATGCTTCAAAAGAAATTGTGAAAAGCAAATTTCATTTTATGAATTTCTATTTTATATGTAATCTCATTACCAAACTCCATGTTTGTATTTTTTTCCTTCTTACAATTGTCTATTTCTTTTCAGAAGTCTTTTCTTGTTATTTTATAGGCTTGATTTATCTATTCTTTATTTCTTTAGTTATATATACCTTACAGCAACTATTGGCAGGAAGTAAGAATTATACGTGTGTTCATTTTGTTATTGTTTCCCTACATACTTTTGAAGTAAATCAATTCTTAGATGATACAAAAAAATAATTTTTATATTAATGGGGTTACATGATATTCTAGTGCTTGGATATATTGTATAATATTTAAATGATGTTAAACATATACATCTCCACAAACATTCAGCTATTTTTTAATAAATGTGACTTTTACATTTATAATTTTCTCATGAAAATGGTCTTTTAATGAAAAACTAGACAAATTAAATTTAATTTGAATGTAATTGAATAAAGAATGATTCGTGAATTAGGTATCACAGTCAACTCATGGGGTACAGATTCTACTTTCTATGAAGGTAAAGGGTATTTAAAGACAGAGGAGATAAATAAGGTATAGAAATAGTTTGATTGATTACAGCTCAATGTTTGCCTTACATGGATATGTGTGATTAGCTGGCAGCCTGTGATTGGCTGAGGCTCAGCTGCTTTGACTGGCTGAATCTCAGCCATGTTTTACGTATTCCTAAAATTTTAGTTTATTTACATATAAAGTTAGATGGTGCTTCATTACACATAGATTTAAAGTATGGAAAAATTGAAAGTTGAAACTTTGAAAGTTAGGCCAACTTTAATTTAACTGAATATCTCTCACAAAAACAATTTATAAACTATTGTAATAAACTAACTTCATTTGTGATGTTTACTATTGAAATTTTTGAATAGCAGTCTTCCTCTATTCTGTTTCTCTGTTCTGCCTTGGCAACAAGTTCTATTTCTTACCAACATCCTCTTTGAGATAAAGAGCACAAGGAATATCTTGCCTCTCAGAAACCTGAAACAGCTCACATGTATTTGTACATTTATGATTAATTTGTCAGAATAATCCTTGTCCTTTTTGAATTCCAAATATCATTGATAGTGAGTGGATAGTGTATGTAGGCAGCCAGAAATGAGCTCAGTTGGGTTAATGAGCAGCATAGCCACGAGAAGAAATTCTTCATTTGAGGTTCCCTGGCTTCCTGAGAAGAGCATATCAACCCCATTTCCTCCTATCTAGCCTACACCTTTTCATTCCACACAGTCACATCTAGAGCCACAGGTGCCATGATGAACTATGATGTCCCTGCCTAACCAATTAGGCATCATTTACATGCATTTTTTCTTGTTAATTTAAGGCAAACAGACACTCCAGAGCCTGAAGTGAGGAAACATAATTGATTTCTTAATGAGAATATGTGAGGATTCACAGTGTCAGATTATGGCTACATAGAAATGAAAAGTCAATCATTTATGTAATAAGGCCATCTCATTTATATTGCATGTAAATAGTTGGAAGAAATATTTAAAGATAATTCCCCATGTCCTTTTCCCTTAATATCTTGGAAAGAATGGTATATTATGAACATCAAAATATCAAATTGTTTTGTTGGAAATGAACAGAAAACTATTGATTTTCACCTTGATATATAAAATGTCTCATGGGTGAGAAGAGAAGTAAGACTTGACATTAACTATGTAATATACACAAATCTGAAAATTTAAAAATTCCCATCAGAAAATAGTGTGATGAGGAACAAAAAGACATAAATAAGTAGGGCTAAATTAGCAGGATATGCTGAGGTAGGGTAACACTAGTCCACTAATTTGAATATGTCAAGTGTGTGTGGGAGGCATAAACATTAGCTTTGAGTGCCATAGTGTATGCTGCCTGCCAAATTTTTGTCCTGTTCTGGCATTATAGTTTAGAAGTATCACCAGATGGCCAAGCAAATACAGCACAGCATAACACAATGTGTTTCCAGGTGATTTTGCAGCCAATGTCTACTTTCCCAGTTCCCGTAGTGTTATCCTGTTCAGGTGTTCTGAGTTTACTCTCTGGGAACTCATTGATTTCCCCAGTGTTTTTAAACTACTAAAGTGTAATAATGGCTGAGAAGCACAATTAACATGCTATTTCCCACTTTAGTACATTCTCACATGCTGCTCATTTTGCTTGGAACACTTTACTTTCTCTTTTTCCTTCTGAATAATCATTTTTATTTTAAATTTTAGCTGAAATTTCATTCAAAATGAGAAAAATTCTCTATTCATGATTCCAATCATGAATGATACCACTAATTCCACACCCTTATAGCTATATTTACTTTTATTACACTGACTGCAATTGCTGGTTCTTTGAATAACTACTGTACTTAATGTGAACTTTTTCAAGAAAGATCCTATGGCATAGACAATCCTAGGCTGTATTAATTAGTTTTCATCGGTGGGACAAAAATATACAACTCAAAAGAGAAATGTTTTATTTTGGCTCATGATTTCAGAGATTTAAGTCTTTGATCAGCTGGCTATAAGGCAAAAATGGTGGAAGAGCATGGCAGAGGAAAGCTGCCCACCTGATCACAGCCAGAAAACAGAAAGTGGAAGAATAGCTGGAGAGAAAGAGGGTGGAGAAAGAATACACCCCTCCAGTTTGTATTCCCTTGGACCTACTTCTTCCAAACAGGCTGCACCTCATCATAGTGCTGTATGATCTGAGCACTTTGGAAACACACCAGTGAACACTTGAGCCTTTGGGGGACAGTTTTGATCCAATCCATTACATTATTTAATAGTTATTACATAATTTAACAAAATAAAAGTTTATTTTATGTATTTAAATGTGTTCTATTAGATTACTAAGCACTTCTGAGGGGGCAGAAATGATACTTTGTCATCAAGTTAAGCACTATACTTTATTAAAGCATGAATTTTTCAACAACCCACCTAAACTCTAATTTTTTTGATGTTAAATGAGGCCTATGAAAAATGTAAAGTATACAACATTAAGAAAATACAGATTACATAAAAACACGAAGATTTTGATTCAACCATATGAATGAATCAAACCAATTTAAGAGTTATCATTTAAGGAAATTTTTCACCTCAAAAAATACAACAAATTACTATGTATCTTCTTTACTATACTACACATTTAGATTTTACAACAAAAAACTCAATGATTTGAAATTGCAATTATTCAAAAATATTTAACCTTTGTTCTGACTATTATTTTCCAGGTTCAATATTTACGTTAAACGTTTATATTGGATTTCTTGTTTTACCAAAGCAACTGATGAATTTCTTTACAAAATTACTGTCTCTGTCTCTATGTCTGTCTCTGTCTCTGTCTCTCAATTCACAAACTCAAATCTTTTTCCACAAACCCAGTTGGATAAGAACTGAATTTCCTGCTAAGGTCAATGTTGAACCTAACCATTGAATTTGATTTGGTTCTCCTCCAACTTGTTTGGGACCAGAATTGTGGAAACAAAAGAATGAAGTTCATGAACTGATATAGTATATGTCACGAACTTCATTCTTCAGCCAAATATATATAATGTATATATGATATATCAGTTCATGAACTTGATTTTTGATATACATATCAAAAAAATATATATATATAGTTAGGAAACAAAACTATACATCAATAAATGTGTTATATTTGCAGATATTTGTAATGAGGACATGTAATTTGTATTTATGTTTATGTATACAAATATGTTATATAAACAAATATGTATATAATTACTGACAAATTTATGTAAGACTTATTTACAGAATACTGCAACACATTGAGGAGTCAATTGATTTAATAGTTATACAATAAATATAAATCTACTTGCAATAAGGTAACATAATACAAACCATGTCAAATTAGTAAAATTATTGATATATATACGTAAATGAAAGAGAAAGTAGGAGTCCATAAATTTAACGACACATTTTTGGCAAATTTATTTTTGGCAAAATTACAAAAGAATTTCAAGGGAAAAAGTTTCAGTCATTCTGAAGCAACTGAGTGTCCATACGCCCTCTCTCAAAAATGTTCATATATATATATATATATATATATATATGTATGCCGTTTATTATTTTTAAATCTATGTATTTGTGAATATATTATTTTATCACTTTTCTTTGCATTATTTATATTAATTGTGAAGTAATATTTTGTACGAGACAAGTTTATGAGTTTTAGAGTCAGACAAAGCTAGATTCAAATTAAAATCTCCATTTGAACTGTATGCAACTTGGTAAACAGATCTCTTAGATTTAGTATTTTATTAACCTGTAAAATTGCATTTATTCTTATTTCATAGGGCTATTGTGATGATTAAATGAGGTAATTAATATGAATGATAATTTAAGAAACAAAAAGTACTGTAATTAAAAGTAAATGTTTCAGCCTAACAACTTATTTAGATACATCAACTCCCTACTCATCCCAATGAATTTGTGATGATTAATTTTAATCCATATTTTAATGAATGAGGAAAGAAGATATTTTGAAATTAAGCAACATGTGTAAAATTAGAGACCCAGTGAGTGTCAGAGCTAGAATATGAACCATAAAGACCCTACTGTATTAATCAGTCTGTGTCAATGCGAACACAGTGATTCAATTGAATAGGATGATAGGATAGGATAACTTTAGCACACACACACACACACACACACACACACACACACATAGTCTTGGCACACTGAATGAAACATTTCTTGAAAAATGAGTGTTATTATCCCTACGGCAATATTTGTAATGTAGGCTGTATAGTAAAACATTATGTTCATTTTTTTCCTTCATTAATCCTTCCATGATTTTTTTACTTTGAATTTTATATTGTAAAATATTATTTTTCTTTCCTCCTTTTCTTTAACATTTCAAGCTATTTCCCATCATTTTATAGATTAAAGAAATCCTTTTTGTTCTACAAGAACTTTTCTAATCCACTTACAATTTAAATTATACAAAAAAGAAAATGAAGCATTCTTATATATTCTTTAAGATATATAGATATAGATAGGTATAGATATATAGTTGTATTGATCTATGTTTCAGTTGTTTTATTGCTCTAAGAGCTTTGAAAAATTCCAATTTTAGTCTTCATTTTTTTTTTTGGTACTGGAGATCAAACTCGTGTCCTTGCGCTTGCAAGGCAGGAGGCGGAACCACTGAGCTAACTCCCCGGCCCTTTAGTCTTCATTTTGATACCAAGTGTGTAATAGTAGTAGCTACAGTGATATGTCATGAGGAGCAGTTTTATGCAAGTACCATTCTTCATCTTGCTTTCAAGTGGATTCATGTAATTTCATATATTTATTTACAAATTCAAATAATTGCATGTATTTACTTAAAATAATATCACTGTGATGCAGATTTTACAGAAAACACTAGAAAAAGACTTAAAACCAAATATTCAAAATCGTTAAGAATTTTTTCCACTCATGTTCTAAAAGAAATGATCCTTATAAAATAGTCAAATTCTATAATACCATTTTTGCATTTGGATGGTAGCATAGAGTTTCCCTAGAGTCAGACAGGATTGGTCACCAGAACAGTATCTAAAATCTCCAAAGAAATTTATACTGTGTATAAATTCATGTAAAAACATTGCAAAGATTTTTTTATAGTCAGATAAAAAAGAGGAAAACAGAATAATAATTGATGTAGTGGATGTAGGTTTTTAATTTGCATTTTTATGATTGCTACGTAATTATAAAATATATTTCAAATTCAAAATGCAGAATCATAATTGGAGCTGTTTAATATTAACTACAGGAAAATCATAATTGTATATCAATATTTAAGTAAGATTTAGTCATCTTTATATTTGATAGGCAACAGTTTGACATTCTATTTAAATTTTTTCAGAGAGAAAATAAAATCTATGATCAATTTGTTAAGATGATTAAAAAACACACATAGACTATTTCTGAAATATGGGCTGTTTGTTATACCAGATGACTGACATGAGTTGGGGTGCCTGTTCAAGTAATCTGAGTGAGATGATCAGGAGATTGCTCACTGGTTCTCATCTTTAAATAACTAGAGATGGCTCTTGAAAATATACTAAATGTAAATGTACAAACATCTGTTACTATTTTATTATATATGAATTGCAAAACTTACTTCAATTAAAATGCATTCTTGAAATTTAACTTGAATTGTTATTCTTTTAGGATATTTAGAAAATGCTGAGGAGCTTATATGAATCACAGATCTGCTCAATTTTTAAGACACATTTCAGAATCACATGTCTAATTCATTGATTGGCATCCTCAAAAGAGCAAGATAAAAGTCACATGGGTGGAAAAAATGACTTCTTTTGTACTTAAATTTTGTTGAGAAAACAATCTAAAGACAACATATATATATATATATATATATATAAATATATAAAATATATTTTGGGGGGGGTACAGGGGATCAAACTTGGGACCTTGCACTTGTGAGGCGGGTGCTGGAAACACTGAGCTAAATCCCCTGCCCCTAGACAGCATATATTTAAAATATTGAAGACAAGAATAATTAAAGTCCATTTAGTAATAAAATTAGTTTTACTGAATTTTAGTGTGTTTACCTAATTGAGAAACATGGAGATCTAATAATTATTTCATTTATTTCCCAGGTCCTGAATCCAAATGAAAGAATCACTCATCCAAGGCATCTACGGGTGAAATACACTGCTGAACATTCAACATGAATCAAACCAAGAATCTCACGCTGCTTTTGAGAAGATGCCCTCTTTGGAAAACAAGATAAAAAATAATCTCATAAGGCATCACTCACTATTGAATAGAAAATGATTAACTTCTGGTGTGTAATTCATTCACTCCCATTACTAAGAGGTGTCCTGGCCAGAGAATTTTCGTGCTTTTGTTCAGTATAAAACTTTTAGGATATGTATATTAAGCCAAACCTGCAAGTAGAGAATGAGGCAAGGAGAAATGCATCAAAAATTATCCAGTGACTTTAATTGATAGAAAACCTACTGAAGAGTTAGGAATGAATATGTGACTAATGTTAATGTTGTATTATAGTGGCAAAAATTCTAATTTTATATTGTGTGATATTAAAATTAAGAGATACATTTTACTATGCAGTAGTCAGATTTCAGTGGGCTGTAATGTAAAGTTTTAGGTATATTTAGGCATTTGTATGAGACCATTTATATCTGCTTTATGAAATAATTACTAAAAGTGACCTGTTTCATTTTCAAAAGTGCTGTAATTTGGATAATGAATTTTAGGGTCACTTCAGATATGGACAAATTGGAATTATTTTAATATAAATAATTTGCATCTTAAAAGACTAGGAATCTTTAATAGAAAAAATGCAGATATTTGAAGACTCACCATGTGTATTCATGTATTTGAAAAGTTTTATTATGCAAATTTCTAATGATCACAGATGGCCAATACTGGAAATATTCATAGCATCTTTAGAGTTTTTTTCTATTGTCAGTGGCATGGCTCTATGATGAGTGAATGTCAAGGTAGTTTCTAGCAATATTTCATGAGAGAAAAAGAATAGATGAATGCTCTGGAAACATATAAAACACTCACCACACTTTTTATTTGATTTCTTCTATGCTCAACTGCTTAAATAAATATAAAAGAATCAATCATTCCAGTCATATGTAGTATCACAGTGAAATGAAACCTCAAATCAATGGTAAAAGACACTATAGAAACTATGCAAACACATGGAAATTAGGTAAGATCCTTTTAAATAATCAATGGGTCATGGATGAAATTAAAGAAGAAAGAGACACTTTCTATAATCCAATGATAATGCCAGTACATCATACCAGAACCTGTGGAACACAATGAAAAAAGTCCTATAAGGGAAGTTTACAGTGGTGATGTCCCAGATCGTAAGAATAGATTGAGCTCAACTAAATAACCTAAAGATGCATCTTGAGTTCTTAGAAAAACAAGAACAATTCTAGCCCAAAGCTAGTGCAAGACAGAATTATAAAGGTCAGAACAGAAATGATTGAAATTGAGACTAAGGAAATAATACAAAAAATCAATAAATCAAAGAGTTGATTCTTTGAAAGATTAAATGAAATAGAGAAATTTTTACCCAACATTACCAAAATATGGAAAGAAAAAAGCCAAATCCATGAAATTAGAAATGAAAAAAATGAAATTACAAAGCATTCTGCCCAAATCCAGAAGATTATCAGCAACTACTTTGAGAACTTGTACATTAATAAAATGAAAAATTCAGAAATGGATAAATTCATATATATATATTTGATAAAAAGACATATCGACATATAGAACCCAAAAGACATTTATACTAAATCAAAGTGCACTTTTGGGTACATTGTCCACGCTGGATTATAATAAATTCTTTTTCTTGCTTTCTTTTTTCCTTTCTTTTTTTTGGTAGTGGGAATCAAACTCAGGGCCTCATTTTTGCCAGGCAAGCGTTGCTCCGCTGAGCTATATCCCCAGCCTTTTGTCTTATTATCTGTTTTTCACATTGAACTTTATGTATTGAGTTTCTTATATAAGAGAAACTACGTGAAACTTAAGCTTATGTGTTTCATTTACTTAACATTATGGTCTTGAGAGGCATCTATTTTTCTACAAATGACTTCAGTTTATCATTATTTATGGCAGAGTTACTACTACACTGCATTGTATATAAATATCATATTTTAAAATTCATTCATCTGTTAATGGTTGTATAGACTGTTTCCCAGATTTAGCTATTATGAATTGTGCTGCTATAAACATGGGTATGCATGTATCAATGTAACATGATATCTTTAACTCTTTCAGGAAGGTACCTAAAAGGAAAATACCTAGGTCAAATGGACTTTCTATTTTTAGTTTTGAGGAATCTCCAAACTGATTTTTATAGTGGTTGTACCTGTTTACCCTCCCAACAATGATTAGGAAGAGTTTCTTTATCCCTGCAGCCTCATCAGCATTTATTATTTCATCATGATAGCCATTTCTTCTGGAATGAGATGAAAACTTGTGTTGTTTCGATTTGCATTTCTCCAATGGCCAGTGATGTTGAACAGTTTTTCCTATACTTATTGCCTATTTATACTTCACCTGAGAAGTATCTATTTATTTCAGACGTGCATTTTTCATTGGGTATTTAAAGTTTGGCATATAATTTTTATGAGTTCACTGTATATTCTAGATATTAGTCCTTTGTTTGAGCAGTAGCTGAAAAAAATTTCCCATTGCATATATTAACTCTTCATGCTTTTCACGGTTTCTTCTGCTGTACAGAATTCTACTTTTTAATTTGACGTGACCCATTTGTTGATTCTTGGTATTATTTCTTGTGCAACTAGAGTCCGGTTCAGAAAGTCTTGTCTTAAAGAGTTGTACCTATTTTGTATTTTAGTAGATTAAATATTTCTGTTCTAATACATAGATCTTTGATCCATTTTGATCTTGGTTTAGTGCATTGTGAGAGATATGCATTTATATTCAATCTTCAGTGTGTGGATTGTCAGTTTTTCCAGCACCATTTGCAAGAGGCTATGATGTCTCCAGTGAAAAGATTTAGCCCTTTTGTCAAAGATAAGGTTAGCTGAGTGCACCTGGAGCTGTTTCTCCATCCTGTATTCTCTTCCATTGATCCACACTCTGTAGTTTTGCCAATACATGCTGTTTTTTTTTTTTTTTTTTTTTTTTTTTATCACTGTAGCTTAGTATAACTTGAAGTCCAAGATTGTGATGCCCATTCCTTTGTCCTTGTTGCCCAGATTGATTTTGCTATTCTAGGTATTGCTTTTGATATTTTAGGATTGCTTTAGTTATTTTAGAATTGCTTTCTCTAGTTCTGTAAGAAATGCTATTTGTGTTTTGATGGGGATTGACTTTATCTGTGTAACAATTTTGGAAGTATGGACATTCTGACTATATTGGTCCTGGTTATCCAGGATCAAAGGGTAAATTTCCATTTTCTGATACCATCTTCTATCTACTTTTTCAGAGCACAATAAATTTCATTGTAGAGGTCATTTACTTTATTGGTTAGGTTAAATCATATGTATTTCATCATCCTTGATCCTACCATGAAAGGTGCTATTTATCTAATTTCTCTCTGAGATTTTTTAATGTTTTACAGGAATGATATTGATTTTTGAGTGTTGATAAATTTATCCTGTTATGTTATCAAATTTGGTAATTAATTCTAGGAGACTTTTGGAGGAGTTTTTGTGGTCTTGTATGTGGAGGATGAAGTCATTTGCAAATAATGATAATTCAACTTCTTTCTCTATCCATTACCTTTTTAATTCCTTCTCTTGTGTAATTGCTCTGGCTCATGTTTTGAGAATTATATTAAACAGAAGTAGTGATAGCAGATATTCTTGCCTTGTTCTTGATTTTAAAAGAAATGCTTTCGGCTTTTTCAAATGATGTTGGCTGTTGATTTGTCAAAAATGGCTTTTATCAGATTGATTTCTATTTTTTTCATGGTTCTTGGCATGAATGAATGTTGGATTTTGTCAAACACTTTTTCTGCATCTATTGAGATGATCATGTGATTTTTGTCTATGCTTCTGTTTATGTGGTGTGTTACATTTTTTGAGTTCCATATGTTAAACCATCCCTGGAATGAATCCTACTTGGTCACAGTGTATGATCTTTTTGATGATTTACTGCATTCTGTTTGCCAGTGTCTTATTGAGGATTTTTGCATCCATGTTCATTAAAGAGATTTCCCTGTAGTAGTCTTTTTTTATTGGGTCCTTTTCTGATTTTAGAGTCAGGGTAATGCTTGCCTTCAGGAGTGACTGTGAGAGCACTGTTTCCATTTTTATTCCATTACAGAGTTTGAGAAATATTGGCATTAGATGCTCTCTAAAGTTCTTGTAGAATCAGCAGTGAATCCAGTAGGACCTTGCCTTTTCTTAATTGGTAGTTTTTTAGTACTTCTTCAGTTTCACAGACTAATATTGGATTATTCCAGATTTTTATATCTTCTTGATTCAGCTTTTGTAGTTCTTATATATATATTGAGATGTGATATTTACATGTACCAATTCTTCACAATGAATGTAATCATTATGTATTGCAAACATGTACTAAAATTTTAAAGAAATAATTAAAAATAAAATAAAATTATTAAAACTAAGATAAAATTAAAAATAAAATAATTGGAATAAAACTCAAACTCTTTTAGAAAAAAAAACTTAAAAAGCTGAGCCTTTGTAGAAGTAGAGAAAATTCCAAAAACCTCAATAGAATACTGGACAAAAATTTTCTCCCTTTCAAAGGAAATTTTTAGAAAGAAAATAAGACACACTTACATCTATGTACTATGAACTGATTTGAAGTAGGAACTTTTCAGGAGAATGTAATTTCCAAGCATTCCTGGAAGACTGTACTGACTTCTCTACTAAATCCTTAGGGAATACCTCCCTCCTTGCATCCTTCTTTCCACATAGTTAACATGTTTGCTGTATAGATCACTTGTAGACATGTGATGAAAAGAATCGTGTGTATCAGGGTAAGACATTACTATTAAAAATCCATTTGAAAACAACAATTCTGTATCCTCTGTGTGTTCTCAAAGAGTTTCTTTTGATTTTTTGCCAAAGTTTGTTTTTTTGATACTCCACCTCTTACCCTTGTATTCTTCCTGAAGGTAACACTCAAAAACAACTATTTGGTTCCTCAATGCCACCTGCCAGGCTGTTTTTCTGAGACCTTGTTTCCCAGCAGGCCCAAAGTAGTTATGTCATTTGAAACTGTGCTTCAGTGAATCCTTAAAACATTGCTCATGCCCTCTTCAGTTTCTGAACAATAGCTATAACAAAGAGGCACCTTTGTGTTTGATAGTTTGCCAAGATTGAATGTTGTTGAAATTCTTTTTGAGAAACTCCTAAAAATTCAAACCCATTACTCTATCATGTATATTTTACTGTAATTTGTCACTAGAGACATATCCTTAGACTTCTGTGCATGTTAGAGTTAATTTCCCAGCAAAAGTTAAAATATATAATTTAAAAAGAGCAAATTCAAAGAAACTTACTAACAGTTGAAAGACTAAATTAAAACAAAAAATAATCAAGATTATTGACGATGTATCTTCTTTTAAAACAATTTTTCTCAATATTCCCAAGGCTATGACAAGTATTCATTGACCCTTTTATCTGTTTGCTTCTCAGGTTTTCTTCCTGTCTCTTCCCAAAAAATCAAAGACACAGAAACTGGTGGAAAGAATTCCACATGCAGGTGTCTCAGACTCTGGACATCAAGATGCAAAGTTGAAAAAAACCAGTAAGATGGACGAGGCAAGCATGACTTTAAAGGAAATTTGAATTTGGCAATTTTTAACTGCTCTGACTTCAGACAGATCCTGAGCTGGAGCTCCTTTCAGGAAATCACTTTTTATTACAGTGAAGCCCTTGACTTCTCCTCTAGATACAACCCAGAGTCTCAGGGGAAAAGCAGTAGAAATGCAACAGTCTTACAATTATACTCATTTGTTGGATTTGGCTAACCATTAATGATTTAAGAATAAATACACAGATTGTTTCTGACTTTCAAGCATGGCTAAGGATAGAACCAGCAGAAAAAAACAGCAAAACAAAAGCTATGTAAGGCTACCTCAAATACTGTGACCTCCTGAAACCCAGAGAGAATTTTTAAAGCAACTACTAGGAGGGATCATTTTTTAACAGAGGGTTACAAAAAATTTACATGAGTCTGCAAATATCTTCAGTATAGATGGAATTTGTTCTGAAGGATTTATGTGAACTTTTTGGTTGAGAGAATTCAGTCTTCATGACACCATCAAAGAATCCGTTACCAGTGAGATTAAAAGACTTGGGAAAATTCCTTCCCTTCACTGAAAAACACATATATATCTACATACTCTCATATATATTATATATATATATATGCAAACGTATAAATATGTAATATGGTCATTTTATATGAATAAATCTGTAATATATGTCAGTAACTTTAATTCAATTATTGAGCACCACTCTGTGCCAGGAAAGAACATAACACAAGATCTACATTTCTTGTTAAAGTAAATTGCCCCAACGATCCTGAGTTGGAGTTTTTCTGTTCCACATGCAAAGCACAGTTTCACAGACATAAAAAGTTATTCATGGGTGATGGTAATGTAGCTCAGCAACAAGAGTGGTTGCCTAACATATAAGATACCCTGAGTATGTCCCTTAGTACCACATAACAAAAGAAAAAAAAAGAAAAGAACCAAAAACAGGGTGGGGAAGTAATTACTGTTCAACCACAAATTCATGCTAAATCTCTGTCAAATTATAAGACAACACATTTTGGTAATGTAGTAATCTGCATTTTATCCATGTTTAGATAATTTTTATATGTAAATAACATATTTTAACATTACATTTTGCATTAGTCAGCTTTCCTGACACACCTTATAAAGAAGTTTAAGTTAGTCTAGAATCTCAGAGGATCAGTCTATGGTTGGCTGACTTCAAGACAGAAACATAATAGCAGAGGGCATGGAAAAGTTTCTTAGTTCATGGTGGCAGGGAAGCATAGGTGGGGAACAGTGCCAAAGAAGAGGGGCAAGGAATCACATACAGTACCCAAGTCTGTATTTCCATGACTCACCAAGAAATTTGCTTAACAATCCCATGGGAAGCCTCTAAGCCAATCAAGTTGATAAACTAAAGTTCACTTCTCAAATTTCATTAATTTGACAATGAAACACATTTTCCTAAATGGTGCTTCATTCTTAAATAAACACAAGGTCCTAATTCAATCTAACTGATACCAATGTTTACGTACAACTGAAAAGCCTAATTAATATCTCTTACCCCAAAATTTTGACAGTTCCAGCATTTTTCAAATATCTGAGTAAAATCTCCTTTAAGATGCAAGGCAATCTCTTAGCTATGTTCTGGAAAACTCAAAAACACAGATAAATAGTTCTAGCACAAGGTACATGTTCACACTCCAAAAGGGAGAAACAGGAGGGTAAAAAGGAACCAGATCAAATTAATACTGAAAACCAGCAAGGCAATCACTAAATTCTGTAGCTTTTTGTCCAACACACTGGGCAAGTTGTGATGAGATGTGAGCTCCAAAGAGCTTGTGTACCTTCACTCTTATGGACTTGCTAGAAACAGACCACATGACTTAATCTGCCCTAACATTTGCTCTCCCTTGTTCACCAAATCCCATCTCCATTTCCAAAAGGTCAACTTCCCTCTTTCCTATCCTCTCTCCTTTATTTTACTTTTTAAATATTTTGTATTTTTCACATAAGAGAAACACCGTGATATTTAACCTCTTGTTACTGATGTATTTCATTTAACATTATAGTCCCAAGTTCTATCTATTTTCCTACTAATGACTCAAATTTATCCTTCATTTTGGCTGAGTAATATTCCATTGTGTGTTTACATATTTTTTTTACCTGTTTATCTGTTGGTGGACAACCAGGCTATTTCTAAAATTTAACTATTATGAACTGCATGCCTACAAATATGGATATTTATTTATTGCTCCGAATCTTTTGGAAAATACCTAGGACAGGAACGGATGAGTGAAATGGAATTTCTGTGTTTAGAATTTTGAGGGCTGTCCATACTGATTTAGATAGTGGTTGTACTAGTTTATATTACATAGAAAGTTTTCTTTGTTCCCCACATCCTTGCCAGTATTTGTTGTTTCTGAGTCCTTGATAGTTGCCATTCTTACTAGAATAAGAGAGAATCTCAGTTGTTTTAATTTGCATTTACCTAATAACCAAATAAATTGAGCAGTTGTTGATGTACTTGCTAATTATTTTTACTTCTTCTTTTGAGAAGTGTCTATTTCAATTGCCATTTTTTATTAGGTCTTTTGTTTCTGGGAAGTCTAATTCTTTTATTTCTTTATATACTCTAGATGTAAGACTTTTTCTAAGAAGAAGATGGCAAAATATTTTCCTATTCTGTAGGTTGTCTCTTTGCTCTGTGGACTGTTTCTTTTGCTGTACAAAATCTTTTTAATTTGATAAAATTATATTTGTTGTTTCCTAGAATTTTTTCTTGTCCAACTGGAATTATGTTGTAACTGTCAATGCTCATGACTAATTCTCCAAGTGTTTTACCTATTTTAATATATTCTTGAATAATCAATGGGTCACAAAAAATCATGGAGGAAATTTAAAAGTTTCTAAAATCAAATGACAATGGCAATATGGTATACCCCTATCTGTAGGACACAAGAAAGCAATTCTAACAGGAAAATGTAAAAGTATTAGTGTATTCATTAGGAAATTAGAGCATTATCCAATAAATAAACTAGTGTTTCACCTCAAGGTTATCAAAAAGCAAGAATAATTCAAGTTCAAATTTGTAGAAGGAAAGACATTGTAATATCAGAGCAGAAATCAATGAAATTGGGATAAAATATACAAAAAATCAGTGAATCAATCAATTGGTTCTAATGTCATTATATTGTATACCTAAAATGTACCAATAAAATAAAATTTAAAAAAACAAGACTAATAAACTGTTAAGCAAATTTACCAAAAGAAGAAAGGAAAAGACCCATATGCAATTAGAAATTAAATACCAAAATCACAACAAACACTGCTGAAGTGCAGAGAAGTATAAGTAAAATATTTTGCAAATTTACATTCTAATAACTGGAGATCTAGAAGAAATGGGTAAATTCAAAGACCCATATGATTTACTAAAACTGAAATAAGAAGACAGGATTACTTGAATATATCAATAATAGGCAATGAAATTTATCCAGTAATGAAAGCTCTTTCAAGTATATAAAGCTGCAGATTTGATTGATTCACTGATGAATTTTACCATAACTGCAGAGAAGAACTAATCCCAATATTTCTCAAAACTTTTTCATAAAATTGAAAAGCAAGGTTCTTTCAAATTCATTCTTTGTATCCTGTATTACCCTGGGTAAAGGATGAAATAGCAAAAAAAGAAAATTATAGGTTAATATCCTAAATGAACAACCAAAAATCAATAGTGCTCATGTACAACAATAATGAAGCTACTGAGAAAGAAATCAGGAAAACAATTCCATTCATGTTGTTTTAAAATCTAAGTGTCAAACTAGGGAGGTACAAAACCTCAATAACAAAAGCTGTAGTGCTCTGATGAAAGAAATTTCAGAGAATATTAGAAAATGGAGAGACATTTTCTGCTGCCAGATAAATAAATAAAAATTGTCAGAACGGCCATATTATCAAAATAATATGTAGATTTAATAGATTCTCATTCAAAATATGAACATCATTCTTTGCCAAACTAGAAAAATCAACCTTAAATTTAAAAAGAAATCAAAAGAGATCCAGAATAGCAAAAGTAATGCTGGGTAAAAAGAGCAAATTACAATCTTAGATTTTTATATTAAGAAGCTACACTGATAAAAATTAGTATGGTACTGGCACATAAACAGACGTTGACATCAGTGAAAGAATATAAAGGATGAGAAACAACCCCAAGTATGTTTGTTTATCTAATCTTTGACAGAAGATTCACAAGCATACACTGGAGAAAAGATAGCCTCCTTAATAAATGATGCTGAAAAAACTGGTTATCCATGTGCAAAAATCTGAATCTAGACCCATATATCTCACTCTGCAGTAAAATCAAATAAAAAAGATCTAGCTATAAAAATGGAAATACTGAATCTGATGGAAGCAAAGTCTTCCAAAAGAATTTATTCTTTTACATTCTTGAGCCTGTGATGGATGGGGTCAGGCCATTTTCTCTAATGTTGACTAGACATCTTTCCAATTGTCCTAATGCAAAGTACATAACTTCTTTTTAATAATAATACTTGCAGTAACTATGGTTTTCTTGTTCCCAACTTTACAGGCTTTACTTCCTTTTTGATCAACCTGAAGGATTTTCACATCTTTTGGTTCTGTTTTGTGTTTCTGAGTTCATTTTAGATCTGGTTAAAAGAAGCCAGCAGTAACTGTGCCACATGTGCCTTAGAATTTCTTTCAACAGATTAATTAGTTCACCACCTTAAAATTCAAGCTATCAAATGTCAGGAAACAGAAAACATAAAACAAACTATTTGCTAGAATGTTAACATGCTTGAGTTTTAGTGTACTTTCTAATACAGTCCTTGTTTCTGTCTGTATTCTTATAAGCCTGGCCTTTTCTGTCCACATTCTTATCATCATTCTGTTCTTCTGAGCCCCATCTAGAATTCTCTATCAAGCTCTACTTACCATATTGTAGGGCTTCACTAGCCTGCTTTTCCAAACCTTTCCAAACTGTTCTTTCAAACCTGTTTCAAGAGCTTTTGAACCACATTGTCAGGAACAATCACAGTAATGACCCCATTTATCCAGTCCCAATTATTTGTATTAGTAAGCTTTTGAGTACAGTACATTAGCCAACAACAACTTATAGAAAAACATGTTTAATTTGGCACAAAATTTCAGAAGATTTAGTCCATGTTCAGTTATCCTGAAGGCAGAAAAAACATGGTGGAAATTTATGGCAGAGCAAAAATTTAATTTATGGCAGCAGGGAAGTAGAGAAGGTGGAAAGTTATGAAGGGTAAATGTCAAGGAATCATATAGTACCCAAGGCCAGGCATACATGTCCCACCCATATACAGCTAGATGTGTTCTCCATGAGTACCTCGGGCAGCTCCCAAGGCAAATAAGTCGACGGAACAAAGTTTAACCATCACACATGCACATTTTATAATTTTTAGCATGGAAATTCTGGGTTCAAAATGTATAATAATTAAAATTTACAATCTTTTATCTTGTTCAGGAAGAGGATACTATTTGTTCTTAAATTAGTTATTAAAATATTTCTATCACCTCAGGATTCACTAACAAGAATATAAATTTAAGGTAAAAAATCATCACAGAATATTAAAGGACACCACAAACCATAAATTTTTAGCCATTTTTACAGGTCTTTTTGTACCAGAGTACTTTAAGATGTATTAAACCATTACTATTTAATCAACTTTAAGAACTTTTGCAAGTTCTATATGCAGCATCATTAAACATAGTTTTTATCTTAGAAAAAATGCACCTTTAGCATGATATATTCGCATAAAAATTCATTAAGTTAGACGTTTTTCATTATCTCGACTGTAGAAATGTGGTCCTATACTTGATCAATAAATCTGTATTATTTAAAACTTAAATTAATCATCATCCTTATCTTTTCTCTACAAATTATTATTCTGATTAATAATTAGTATCTATATCTTTCTCCCCAATATTATTTTGCTCTGCCATTAATAAATCTTGTAGGTGATTATCTTTATGGCTGTTTATTCCTAATGGATTTCCCTAGGCTGTTATTTATATTAAAATAATTTTTACAGAAAAGAATTATGGATAATTGTCATATACTCCTATATTGAGTTAATTCTCCCAAATTTGATTATTTTGTGAAAATGTGTCTGTCTTTATTTTTGATGGGTATAACTATATAAAAATAAATGATGCTATTAATACATTTTCTTCTCTTTTTAAAAACAATTATATGAGATATCAGAGAATAATTTCTATAGTAGTCAGGAGGACTACTATAGTTTCACTGTTCTAGGGAAAGAAGACAGTGTTAAGTAGAGCATAGACTATATTTGATTAGTTAAGGTAGGTAAAAGGTTATTTTAGAGGAATAAGCTGTGTGTCTCAAGCTTAGAAGTTAATAGTTACATGACCAATCATAACTTATGAAGCTGAATAAATGAGTGAGAAAAACAAGGGACAAATGTCAGAAAATATAGGTTGGAGTCAAATTATAAAAACTTTGCAAGGAATTTGGATTTTATTCTGTACATCCAAGTAATCACTAATTGAACCACTAGAGTCTTCTGTTGTGAGAAGCAAATTCTACATGTTAAATAATGTGCTCAAACATCAGACATCTGCCTGTTAATCCAGAACCTTTGCAATTAATATTTTTCATTTTCTCATAGCAAAGGGTGAGTAAACATGTTTTTGAGGAAAAATTATAAAATCCTTTTATCATAGTGAATCATCTGAACATTCTAATTTTGTTGCATACATCAAAATTATTCAATAAATATTATATAGGAGATCAATTTTTATAAAAATTTGTTACTGTACTTGTTAAAACTTGAGGGTCCAGAAAGTTCAATTGATTTGTAGAAAAATCAAGTAGCTAGTTAATACAACCATTGGGATTAGAACTAAAACCTTATGATAGCCAATATTAGGTTAAATTTTTGCTTTATTTCTTAGAGCACATTCATTATACCTGATAATTTGGACTACTTGAATGAAGATCAATTTGTATTTAAGAGGATAAAGTGTTAATGTGGGTTTTTTTTTTTACCATGCAGAACAACTATCCAGGATAGCAAAGTCTGCCAAGAACCTTCAACCAAAAATAAAAATTACTAGTGCTAGATTTATGGTTTACATAAAATACATCTTTAAAGATATTGGATGTTAACTAAAATAAGTATTACTTAAGTAATCTTGTTTACATTTCAAATTTAAATGGAAAAAAATCTTTACACATAAATTGGATAGGTTTTCATAGCTTCTGGCTATGATTTGGTAGGGCAAAGCTGATGAGCTTTACAAATATTAGCATTTTATTCTTTAAGATTATTAGAAAAGAAATTTTTTATTCTGGAAAACTGAACAAATATACCCATCTAGGGAGATTCTACCCTTACAACTGTCATTCTGTGACATGAATTCTATAATATTTAATAGCTTAGAAATCATCATTAGCATAATTAAAATTATACAATACTCTCAGAAAAATAAATCTATGCTGTAATCACTGACTCATAACACTACTTAAATATAAAAGTGCACCCTCAGGAGCCAATCTGCTGTAGATAAATTCAAGTCTCTATTAAAAACTCTTGGTCAAACCAGCTGGTATCATTCTCAGTAATGTACACATCTTATACTTCAAAACATATAAGTAATTGTGTATCTCTGGAATATCTAACTTAGTAATAATAACATCAGTAAAAGTAATATTTATTTTAAAAA
Source organism: Heterocephalus glaber (assembly GCF_053883595.1). Classification (NCBI taxonomy): domain Eukaryota; kingdom Metazoa; phylum Chordata; class Mammalia; order Rodentia; family Bathyergidae; genus Heterocephalus; species Heterocephalus glaber. The sequence goes on along the minus strand of NW_028258324.1, from coordinate 43,490,866 downwards.
TTCCCACATTACCAAGAGAAGATGGATTGTCCTGATAGCTCATAACATCTATCAGAATGAGTGTCAGATACCTAATCAGTAGGTCTCTTTCTTAAATATTATTAATTTTATTGGTACATTTTAGGTATACAATATGACATTCATCACTGGGAGTTTATATATTCTATCTTGGTTTTTATTTTTTCCCCATTCCCCTGCCCTCCCTTCAACCCCTACACCCCTCCCTATTTACAAAGACTTTGTTTCCATTTTTTTCATTTTCTCATATTAATTCCATTCCCTTCTTTCCTTTCCCCTACTCCTCACACTTACCCTTTCCTTTGTCCCCTTTCTCACTATTTCACATTATCTATTTTACCTTTTAGTCCTCCCTTTTGATAACATATAGCACTGAAATTGTTTTTAATGCAGTTTTATTAATAAGTGACAGTAACTCACTTCAGTGAACATGCTTTTGTATACTAGCTAAACAATGAGGATTTCTGGCTTCTAAAAGTCAAGTGATTGAAAAGGGATTGTCTTATGAATGACACCCACTGGAAAGCAGTCTCATTCAATACAAAATGATATCAACCTAAGTACTTGTAACATTCTACCAATCCTTGAATTCTGTGATTTCAAAAAATTATATAGAAAATTAATAGTCTGCTTTGCTTAGATAATCTAGGCCTGACCAGCCAAACTCTCTATAATTGCATTAAGTAATAGAATTTAGGTTGTGCTCTTACAGCATAAAGATTTCATTTCTGCCAGCTCTGGAAATTATATAAAAATCAGGTTGAAGATTGTGTTTGTCAGCCTTTAATAGTATGTTGGAAACAACAGAGCACATTAGGCTCTTTTTGTCCAAATTCTTTTTGCATTGAAGATTTGCTTTTAAAGAGTCAATCTCAACAATGATTTGAGCTCTTTATTTTATCAGGGAATTTTGTGACCAATATGTCTTTAGATTTAGAACTTTAAAACAATTAGGTCTTTATGTCATTTGTTCCTGACTACATTGCAAATTAAGGCTCCAAATGGTCACCCTTCTCTATTGCATATCACTGCTTGTAAAATAACAGGATTAGAACTTGAATGTGGTAAATTATTTTTTGGAACTTGAAGCTTATTTTCTCTTCATGGGATATTAGGATAGTATCCCTTATTTAACCTGTTTGTTGCAAAACTTGTTAAAAGACCACAAGAAAACACGTAAGACAGTACTGAACAGTAATCTTTTACAGAATGTGGGAAAAAGTGCAATCTTACATAGCAACAAAGTCTAATTATATGTGCCTCTAAAACACTGCCATATCCCTCTGTCCTTACCCTTCTTATAACTCTAGATAACTTTAAGAAACATTACCCTTCTTTAATATTCACATTTTAGGTAACCAGCTTACAGATAAAAATTTAACATAGTTTTATTTCCCATTTTATTTTTGTCTAATCTATAAAATGTACAGAAAACTAGAAAATTGGTGGTTATATAAATGTAATCAAAAACCTAAATTTGAAGCAAGAGATATTTGGGAGCAGAGCTGTGGAAATTATATTATCAAATTCCTACACAGGATTTTCTCACGATGAAAAAAACTGTTATTCATTTAAAGATACATGTACATGAAGAACATACATTTTTTAAATGTCTGAAGGATATTTTTATTGCTGAATTCTAAGGCAAAATAGAAGAAAAATAAATAGGTCAATTTGAATCAAATGCATTAATATTTTTCTCAAATTATATTGATTTGTAATGTTTTTATTAAAAATTTTTACTCGGACTTTTTTTCCAATGAAGTACAAATGAATGACCCTATTCAGTAAATAATATTGAATTTGAAGGTTTAAGCCTGGTGGTATCCATCCTTAAGCAAAACACTCAAATAATGTGGAATAAAATTTTAGAAATTGGAAAAGATCGACAATGATCTTGCAAGAGTAATTGATATTAAAAATTTTAAAAATGCATGTCAATATTGGAAATGATAGATTAACTAAAATATCACAAAGAAATGTTAAGAAAAATAAATAATTTTGTTATATTAAATTAGTACTATATCATATAATGATTATATTGCAGATAGCTAAATTAGTTAGAAATCTTTACAAGGCAGTTAGACAAGGCTGGGCCTTCAGCATAAAAATAATTGAGGCACATTCACTGGTTAGAATTATAAAAAGATAAAAGGTACTGCACCCTCCTCTTCCTGGAGATAAATAGCAATGATTGATATTCCAAATAGGCTTCAATCTCCCTACCCCATTTCCTTTCTGGAAATTCCTTGTTCATTCCATTGCTTTCTTATTTGATTCCCATTTAATCAATATTACCTGGGTGACTGTACTTGTAATCTTATTAGTTGATCATGGTTTTGTCTCACCTCATGCCCACCTTGTAATTTTCCATTGGATCGTATAGTTTCATCCCACTTTGTATCCACCTCACCTCATGGCTTTGCCTTATAAAACACCTTTGAGAAGTAGAGTGAGCAGGCAACCCACTTTCTGGTCCCCTTTCTGTTTCTCTTAGACAGAAGCTATCTTTCTCTCAATAAATTTTTCCTATTCTTAACCTCTGTTGTTCCTAGAATTCATTCTTCAGTTGTAGAGACCACAAACTTGTGTTTTGGATATCTAGGAAGTTTTAATATTTAATTTGTTTGAATTATTTTTGCTTGTTTGTTTTACTTGGTGCCCTATACTAATTATGCTACCTGCACATATTACCACGTTAATTTCAAAGAAAAGTTTCTACAAGTCATTTTCCAAAGTAACAAGTAGATGGCATTACATTACTATTCTTAATACAGATTGCCAGCACTATAAAAGAAAGATAAAATTGTTCTACAAAACATTTTACTTTTCTATTCATAAGTCAACAAACCTTTCCTTATTCAGTAACCTAATCACTTAAGTAGACCTGGATCTAAAATTATTGGAATTCTAGTGATTTCCTTGAAACAATTACTTTGTTAACTAAAACTCTTTAAGAAACATGGTAAGTAAAATTCTCAACATGAAATCAAAGTATTGTGTTTTATGACATTTAAGACTGCATATAAGGAATTTCAGTTCCAATGAAATACTAATTTAAAACACAATGTACTAATCTAGCCACAAATATATAAATGAAAAAAATAATTAAAACAAGAAATAAGCAGAAGCAATTCTAATCACAAAAAAATAGAAAGGCTTCAAACCACAATCATATTATTTTAAAAGTTATGGCAAGGGAAGAAGACAAAGATTCCAGGAGTTCATGCTGAACTCTTTCCAGATATACAAAGGAAAAGACACAGCAGCCATACCACCTCACTAATATTCATGAAAGCATGGGTATCAGAGAAGAGGTAACATATTATTTTTGGGATTTTGCTATTAATACTATAAGACATCTAAAAATGTCAAGTATATTCTGTGATTTTTCAAGAGATATTTCCAACAGAAATTAAAAATACTAGAAAAAATAATGTGGGCTTCTGAGTTTGCTGACAGCCCAAAGAGTAAGTCACTTGAAACTCAAATTTAAATTCTCCTTGTTTAATAAAGACACACACCACTCAAATGTTGGAAATTTTGTCCACTTTTCTTCTTATTTCTAAAAAGACAATCCATGGCAAATATTGTGATAATTTTTGGTAATTTAGGGAAATATATTTTTTCTTTGAAATACTAAGAATGCATGTCATAACATGAGTTAAAAAAATTAATCCTGAAGATATAGCATATCCTGATGATATAGCATATAAAAATGCTAAAATGCTAATGAATTTCAGCAAAATTCTAACAGAATTTAACTATATATGAGTGAATATATGCATATCTATTTTCCCTTACCTGTATACATATATGCACATATAGATAGACATTTTCCTTTATTTATATAAAGATTAATTTATAGAATTCAGAAGGAAATGAAAATAGATTAAAACTTTCAAATATACATTAATATACATGAAAGGAAAAGAACACTAAAACTGGTGATAAAAAATGTATAATTAGACTAGAAGGTGTTTTCTTGAGTGAGGAAAACTTTGAATTTGTAGAGTCTAAGGTAACTGTTATTACTTCACAATTTTACATAGAGTTTTCAATTCTCATAAATATTCTAATACATTTTCTGAATTTCAAGAAAAGAAGAGCTAATTTTTCAAGCATTCAAGCAAGGAAAATTACATTTGTTAAGTGTATCAAATGATTTCATGTGTCAGAATGTGCCACTTGTAACTAGGTACTACTTCCTTTGAATACCCTACACAATATAACATCTGAACAGAGGAAAGAGGCATGAGCAAGGTCCCCTTCACAGATTTCAGTCTAGTTTAGCTCTCCTTTTTGATTTTCTTTCAATAAGTGTCTTGAAAATCTAGGGTCTTGTTGTCTGCTTTTCGGAAACTCTGACTAAAGCCACTATCCTATAAATTTGGCGAAATTGGCGTTTTCAGAAATAGTAGAAATCTATCTGCAAATTTGGAAATTTTAAATCATTTAATTTAACATATATACACACACACACACACACAAACATGCACACATGTACACATGCACATCTTGTCCAAAAATAAAAAAAAGCCACTAAAATAAATGATTTTCATTGAGGGAAAATAAATGATTAACATCTACTTAAGTAGTTAAAGGAAAGAAATCAGAAAATTAAAATTTGAGGGCTGGGGATGTAGTTCAGTGTTGCCATACCTGCCTGGCAAGTGCATGGTTCTGAGTTCAATTCCCAGTACTGGAAGGTAAAAAAAGAAAAGAAAATTAAAGTTTCATGAATATTGAATGAATGCAGAATTCAATTTAAAAACACCAGATTTAACTATTAACTATGATTAATATATACTATATATCATACTTATTATATATTACAAAATTTCTGTACTATAATATAAATAATAAAAGTAAGGTAAAATAATTATTTTTCTCAGAGCCACTAACTGTATAAATTGCTACAAAATCTTTGAAAGTATTGTATTGATAATGGCAGAGAATGACCTTCAAAATATTGGTAGATTAAATAGGAACTATAAATCATTAATGTGTTTAGGACTCACAAGCCGATATTGAAGAGGGTGATTGATAATCATGGTTATATGATTATCATGTTTATATTTCTTAGACTGTGTGGCTAATGATTAACATTTTTATACATTGAAAATACTGGTAGATTTCTGAAGTTAATATTTACATTAGAAACAAATACAGAAAGTAATTTCAGAAATTATAAAGGCCCAGTCAACAACAAGACTCATTTTAGAATTCTTATAGCCAGTATTTAGGTTTGTATGACTTTCTCCATTAAGTATCAAAAATATCAATCTGATGATAATAAACTCAGAAAAGTTTAAATTATTCAATCTTTGTGACTATGATAGTTATACAAAAATGGATTGCATTTATTGTTTATAATAAACCTAAACTTCTGCAAACTAAAATAACCTTTTGAATAATGCCTATAAAATGACACAATATTTCACATTTATTTATGATAGAGAAGAAACTGAAATTAACAGATTAAGGAAAACATACAGACTCATTTACTTCTCTGTCTCTATGGCAGAAGGAAGAACTGTGATTATATTAGCAATTCAATTACATTAGTCCTTTTTATCAATAGAATATTTGAACATACACTCAAACATAATTATGCCTTTAAAATACACTAAGTATAAATAAAATGTATACAGTAGTTACTTTTTTTCCATGTCCTCCCTTCACCCCCTCCATCCTTCCCTATTTACAAAGACTTTGTTTTCATTTTTTCCTTTTCTCCTAATTTGTCCTTTCCCTTCTTTCCTTTCCCCTTCCCCTCCCACTTCCCCTACCCCTTTGGACCTTTTCTTCCTATTTCAAATTATCAATTATTATTTTTAATCATTTTAATCCTTATTTATATTTTCAGGTTCTCAAACTAGAGAGACTATTTGGTATTTACACATGTGTGTCCTATTTATTTCACTTCAGCATATGGCCTCAATATGCATCCATTTAGCTATAAATGTCTCTAGTTTCTCATTCTTTATGGCTGAATAGCACTTCATTTTATATATAAAAAAAAACACATCTTCTTTATCCAGTTTCCAGTTGATGGGCACTTGGACTGTTTCCAAGCTTTAGCTATTACAAACTCTGCGGCTATAAACATGGGTCCACATATATCGCTGTGGTATGATTCTTTTAATTCTTTTGGGAAGATACCCAGCAAGGGAATAGCTGGGTCAAATGGGACCTCTAGCCCTAGTTCTTTGAGGTATCTCCATACTGATTTCCACAGTGGTTGCACCAGTCTGTACTCCCACCAACAATGGAGAAAGATTCCTTTCTCCCCACAGCCCCACCAGCATTTGTTATTGGTTGATTTCTTGTTAGCAGCCATTCTTTCTTGAGTGAGGTGGAATCTCTGAGTTGATTTCATTTGCATCTCTCAAATGACCATTGATGGTGAAAATTTTTTCATATGTTTATTTGGTGCTTTTACTTCCTTGTCTGAGAAATGTCTGTTCACTTCAGATGCCCATTTTGAATTGGGTCTTTGAATTTGGGGGGTCTGATTTTTGTAAGTTCTTTGTATATTCCAGATAGTAGTCCTTTGTCTGAGATACAGTTGCTAAACATTTTTCCCACATTGTAGGTTGTCTCTTAGCTCTGTTGGTGGTTTCTCTTGCAGTACAGAAGCTTTTTAGTAAGATGATATCCCAGCTGTTGATTCTTTGTACTAGTTCTTGAGCTACTGAGGTTTTGTTCATAAAGTGTTTTCCTATGCCAATGTTTTCAAGAGTTCTACCTAACTTATCTTCTAGCAAGTTTAGTGTTTCTATTTTAATATTTAGATCTATAATCTACTTTGATCATAGTTTAGTGCCTAGTGATAGATAGGGTCTAGTTTTAATCTTTGGCAGGTTGAAATTCAGTTTTTCCAACACCATTTACTGATGAGGCCATATTTCCTCTAGTGAGGGTGGTTTGCTCCTTTGCTAAAGATGAGGTGGCTGAACATGTCTGGAGTTGTTTCTGCATCTTCTAATCTATTGAACTGATCCTCAGGTCTGTTTCTTTGCCAGTACCATACTGTTTTTATCACAGTGGCTTTGTAGTACAGTTTCAAGTTGGGGATTGTGAAATGCTCTGCCATGTCTCTGTTGCCTAGAATTGCTTTTGCTATTCTAGATCTCTTCTGGTTCCAAATGAATTTTTAGATTGTTTTCTCTAGTTCTGTGAAATACGTTGTTGGAACTTCAACTGGCATTGTATTAAATCTATATAGCAGTTTTGGAAGTATGGCCATTTTCACTATATTGGTTCTTCCTACCCAGAAACAAGTGTTGTCTTTCCATTTTCTTATATCTTCTTCAATCTCTTTTTTCAGAGTCCTATAGTTTTCTGTGTAGAGGTCTTTTGATTCCTTTGTTAGACTGATTCCTAGATATTTCATTTTTTTGGATCCTATTGTAAAAGGAATTGTTTTCCTAATTTCCCTTTCAGTGAGTCTGTTATTTGTGTACAAGAAGGCTATTGTTTTTTGAGTGTTGACCTTGTATCCAGCTACTCTACTGAATCTGGCAATTCAGTCTAGAAGTCTTTTGGTAGAGTTTTTTGTGTCTTCTATGTAAAGTATCATATCATCAGCAAATAATGACAGTTTTTTTATGATGTCAAATATTTATTCCAAGTTAGTTATTTTATGCAGTAATTTTTCCCCCTCAATAGACTTGTGATAAGCTCATCTTTTCAAATCTGTAAATAATGTTATCAAAATAGTCTTAATCTTTGAAATCTCACAAAAATTTATATTTTACAATCCACCCTGAATATCAAGCCTTCAAGAATAACAGATTTCCTATATCCAAATATTTTACAGCTGTACCCAAAAAAGGAAAACAAAAACCAAAAGATCATATGCTTGGTTAAGGGCTAAGTTATCTGAGCAGCCAAAAATAAAATAAAATATCCAAATTATTAGAATTAATTTAATACAATTATAACTTCAATAGTCACTTTGTCATTGACAATGATTGCTTGAGCACAGGAGTGAGTGCCCCAAGGGCTGGTAGTAGAAGCTGCTGCTGCAGGTCAGCATCCACTCCTCTCAGTCTCTGCACTGCCAGCTCCCACCTGTGAATTGCCCCGTATGTTCTGTATGTGTATTTTAAAATTCTTTCCCACCACACAAACATCTCTATTAAGCAGGTAACAGGAAAGGACAACAACAAAATCTCAACAAACCAACTGCTCTCTCTTTGGGATATGATTATTTCCCTTGTGCATGAAGTATTCAACATAAGAAAAGGAAAAGGAAAACAACAATTTATTTTGTATATTCCTGAAACATACAAGCTGAGTTTACTGGTTCAGATGAACTATGAACATTTCTGTGCCTACTTCCAGGCATCGTCATCTGATGTCTCACTGCTACTTGTTTGGATGTCTGAATCCTCAAACTCGGCTTTGCAAGTGCTTCTCCAAGAGGAGAAGAGGCTCAAACTGCAGCTCTGCAAGAAGCCATTCTTTCCAAAGCCATTTCTTCTCAGCTGCTTTGTCTTCATATGGAACTCCTTAAGCTCATCCTCTGTGAGTAGAAGGCAATTCTCATCATTTTCAGGCTATGCCTGCCATCTTATTGCTTTCAATAACCTGTGCTCTGCTTCCAGAGAATATGAGAGGACCTCCCCTTCTTCCACAATGGAGAGAGAGACCATTCTAAAGACAGCCTTCCTCCCCATTTTCCTTTGGTTAGAGTGTGCTGTTTTCCTCCAAATCTTCCAGCTTGTCACAGTCTCTGTTCTCTGAGAAGTCTCCATTCTGGTCATTCTTCAGAGTCTTTAGGAACTCACTCTTCCTGTCAGTAGTTCAGCAGGTCAACTTGGTCAGATGAGAGGAGCTGATCTCAACTGGAGGGGTAGTGCTGGAGGGACTCTCTGGGAGAGCTTAGAACTGCACCACCAGCCAGTATCACTGGTTTGGTAACAGAGATTGGATTGATAAGAGCAGACTCCCAGCTAGAGGAAAGGGATCCTGATTTGTGTTGCATTCTGTTAGCCTTCCATGCACTGGTCTTGGAAGGAGGTGGTGAGGCTTAGGAACTAGGTTCTTATAGACACTTGGAACCATGGTTGATGATTTATTTCCATTTGCATGGTGAGATCCTGGTGAGGTGAATCCAGCAGAGAAGGCAGCAGCAGGATCTTCTTTGGAAACTTTTTTGATTACTAGCATCTTGGAAAGTTTCTTGCACTAGGTGGGTTTTCCCACACTCCAGAAGGGGGCCCCAATAGGTCTGTATGGCTGATTGTCTTTGCCAACTTCTGGATTCAAAGAAGAAAAGTCTTCCTCTTCAAACTGCAATTTTTCTACCTTGTCTTCTTTTTTTTTTTCTTCCCTAAACTCTGTAGGTGGCTTTTCCTGAAAGGCTCAGCCTTTCTGGGAGTGGAAGCTGCCATTCCAATGTCGATGGTTCCCTGTGCCACCTCCGCTACTCTGGCTCATGCCATCATGACCCCGAGAAGAGCTGTGCCAACTAGATAAATTCCCTGCTATTCCAGGGTATGTTCCCTTAGAGACACCAGAGTCCACAGAATCATGGCGGAACAGGGAGGGTTGGTGCCAGGAATCTCCTGTAGTTCATAAAGGTCCATTGTTAAAAAAGCCAACAGAAGAATCATGTAGACGACAGCTTACTCCAAATCTACTTTCTCCTCAGGGTAGGTGGTCTCCGTGTTTTTCAAAAGAGGTTCTAGGTGACTTAGCTGACTCTCAGGTTGAGAAATTTAGCCAAGAAGGAACAAAGTCATGCTGCGCCATTTAGGTCCAGTGTTTCTTTTCAGCAAGGTGAGACATCAAACCTCGAGGCCAGGATCCCAGAGTGTAACCTCTGTGGTCCTGTTTTCTGACTCCTTGAGGTTACCAGCTGGATCTCCCGAGAGATTTTCTTGTTAAAAGGGAGCTTTCAGTAGCCTGGACAGCAGCATACCTTGTGATGAAGCACAGAGAAGGACGGCTCCTTGTGGCTCCCTTTCCTAGTCCCTTCAATTGCTCATTCTCAACTACCTAGTTCCAGACATGTTTCCAAAAGGGGGAGGGGAAGGGGAAGGGGAACATAAAACGTATTTGTTACATTTAAAAAGAGGGATAAAGGGAAAAATCTATGTCTATGTTCACTTCATTCAACTTCCTTGAGTAACAGCACTACAATGTTGCTTAAATAGGTAAGCCATGGACATTTGCACAGTGAGGGCAAACACTTCATAAATAGGTCATAGTTAGAAAGACAGGTTGCTTAATATGCAGGTAAGTAATGTCATCACGATGACAGATCAAAACTATAATATTAAAACACAATCAAAAATCTTTGGAGTAGTCAACTCCAGTGATAAACCCTCCACATGACAAAGCCCTCAAAACACAAATTTCATTATTTTTACACAACTGCTAAAAAAAAGTGTGCAGATATGTGTAATTGTCTTAACCATCAGAATCTAAAGAGCTAAGAAATCTTGCTTTAAAAAAAGGATCAGGCAGGAATTTAGGAACTTGATAAACATTTTCCTCTACAGAATAGCAGCTTTCACAGCAAATTTCTTGGTATACAGCTCTTAAACATATGTTCTATTTCTTTGGCCTTCACTATTTATAAATGCACCAAAATTAAAACAAGTAGAAAGGAGTAGGGAGGGAGGGGTAGTCAAGGAGAAAGACAGTTCCAAAATGAAGTTTTCTTCACTTCGGTTTTCAGTATTTCACTTGTTCTGCTCCTTTCCAAAAGCTGAATTGAGTCACTGGAAGGTGATGTGAAGAATCTTCTACTGTTTTGGTGGAGAAACAGCTTAATGTTTTGGATCCATTTTCATCATTATCCAATTATTAAAAAGGCCACAGGAATCTACCAATCAGGCAGTGGCAGGGTTACAATAAAGGAAGAGACCTGACATCCAAGGACCCGGTAGAGGTGACTAGCACACAAACATAACAAAGATCTTACCAAAATGGCTGCCCTGCCCACAAGGCCAAATAATGACAGTTTAACTTCTTCTTTCCCTACATTTACTCCTTTTATTTTTTTCTCTTTTCTAATTGCTGCGGCTAATGTTTCCAGAATTATATTGAACAGGAGTGGTGATAGTGGGCATCCTGCCTTGTTCCTGATTTTAGCATGGAAGTTTTCAGTGTTTGACCATTTAGTATGATGTTGGCTGTTGGTTTTTCATAGATAGCCTTAATCAGGTTGAGATAAAGACCTTCTATTCCAATTTTCTGTAGGGTTTTTTTTTAATCATGAATGGGTGTTAGATTTTGTCAAATACTTTTTCAGCATCTATTGAGATGATCATATGGTTTTTGTCCTTGGCTCTGTTAATATAGTGTATTACATTTATTGATTTACATATGTTGGACCATCCTTGCATCCCTGTGATAAATCCAATTTGGTCAGGGTGTATGAACTTTTTGATGACCCTCTGTATTCTATTTGCCAGTATCTTATTGAGGATTTTTGCATCTATGTTCATTAGGGAGATTGGCCTGTAGCTCTCTTTTTTCGTTGAGTATTTCCCCGGTTTTGGAATTAAAGTAACACTTGCTTCCAGGAATGAATTTGGAAGTATTGCTTTCCTTTCAATTTCATTGATGAGTTTAAAGAGTAATGGCAATAGTTCTTCTTTGAATGTCTTGTAGAATTCACCAGTGAAGCCATCAAGACCTGGATTTTTCTTTGTTGGTAAAATTTTAATTACTTTTTCAATTTCACTCATTGTTATTGGGGTGTTTAGAAATTCTATATCTTTTTCATTTAACTTTGGCAATTCATATGTATCTATGAATCTGTCCATTTCTTCTGTGTTCTCCATTTTATTAGAGTACAAGTTTTTGAAGTAGGTATTGATGATCCTCTGGATTTCTGCTGGGTCTGTTGTGACTTCTCCATTTTCATTCTTAATGGCTTGGATTTGAGACTTTTCTCTCTTTTTTTTTATAAGATTGGCTGAAGGTTTATTGATTTTATTCTTTCAAAGAACCAACATTTTGCTTCATTGACTTTTTATATCATTCTCTTAGTCTCCATTGCATTGATTTCTGCTCTATCTTTATAATTTCCTCTCTTGTGTGAGCTTTGGGTTTGTTATGCTCTTCTTTTTCTAGGAGCTTGAGGTTCAGCATTAGGTTGTTTATTTGAGCTCTCTCTGTTTTCCTAATATGGGCATTCATTGCTATGAATTTCACTCATAGAACTGCTTTCATTGTGTCCCATAGATTCCTGTGTGTTCTACTGGCATTATCATTTACTTGTAGACACTGTCTAATTTCTTCTTTAATTTCCTCTGTGACTCTTTGGTTCTTCAGGAGAGTGTTACTCAATTTCCATGTGTTTGTGAGGGTTTTGTGGTTTCTTATGCTATTGATCTCCAATTTTATTGGACTATGGTCTGATAATATACAGGGGGTAATTTCAATTCGTTTACATTTACTTAAATATGTCCTATAAGATAGCGTATTGTCCAATTTGGAGAATGACCTGTGTGTAGCTGAAAAAAATATATATTCTCATTTCGTGGGGTGGAACACTCTGTAAACATCTATTAAGTCCATTTGTTCAATAGCTTGGTTCAGTTCTAGAATTTTGTTGTTGATTTTTTTTTTTGTCTGGATGATCTATTTGTGATAGTGGGGTATTGAGTTCCCCCACTATAATTGTATTAATGCTTATTTGGTTTTTCATGTCCATTAATATTTGTTTTGTATAGTTGGGGGGCATTCATATTTGGTTCATATATATTTATGATTGTCATATCTTCTTCTTGGATTGTTCCCTTCAGAAGAATGTATTGACCATCTTTGTGTCTCTTAATTAGTTTTGGTTTGAAATCTACTTTGTCGGCAAATAAGATTGCTACTGCTGCTTTTTTCCAGGTTCCTGTCTCATGGAGAAATGTTTTCCATCCTTTTACTTTCAATCTATGAATTTCTTTTTGAGTGAGGTGTGTTTCTTATATACAGTATATTGTTGGATTTTGCTTCTTAATCCATTCTGCCAGTCTAATTCTTTTGATAGGTGAATTGTGGCCATTAACATTAATGGTTATAGTTGATAGATATTGACTTATCCTTGTCTTGATGTTTTACTGTTGTTGGTTCTTTAATTTATAATTTTTCCCCTTTTCCCTTTAGTTTCTTGCCTTGCCTGATGACTTTGCTCTGTCAGGCCTCATGGAGTGACTTTCATTGTCTTTCTCTAGAGTATTGTTTAGAATTGTTTGGAGTGCTGATTTGGTGTTCATGAAATTTCTCGGGTGTTCTTTGACGTGGAAGTATCTAATTTCCCCATTGATTTTGAAAGATAGTTTTACAGGATACAACAGTCTAGGTTGGAAGTTATTTTCTTTTAGGGCTTGAAATACTTCACTCCAAGAGGCTCTCCTTCACTTGATGGTTTGTGTTGAAAAGTCTGCTGTGATTCTGATGGGCTTTCCTTTTTTAGGTGATTTGTTTCTTTTTCTCTAACTGCTTGTATGATTTTGTTCTTCTGTTGGGTTTCTGGTATCTTGACTATTATATGTCTAGGTCTAGATTTTTTTTTTTTGTACTGGGGATGGAACTCGGGTCCTTGCACTTGCAAGGCAGGTGGCGGAACCACTGAGCTAAATCCCCAGCTGGTCTAGATTTTTTTTGATCATCACTAGTTGGAGTTCTATATGTCTTGCTTATCTGTATGTCTAATTCTCTACCTCTGTCCAGGAAGTTTTTTACTGTTACTTCTGTGAACAGTTTTTTATGTCTATTGTACTTTCTCTTGCTTTTTCGTGAACTCCTATCAGTCTTACGTTATACTTCTTTGCATCATCTAGCAGCTGCTAGACTGATTTCTCTTTGTTCCTTACTATTTTTAAGAAATCTCTGGTTTCATGGTCACTAACCACAATCCTGTCTTCTATATCTGATATTCTATCTTAACACTCCCTTAATCTGCTGTGAATACTTTCAATGGAGTTTTTAATCTCCTGGATATCTGTTTGAATCTGTTTCATGGATTCCATTTCTTTTCTATGTTGGACATTCATGGCTTCCAGCATGTTTCTGAGCTTCTGAACTAACAGCAATAGGGAGGCTAGAAACTGTATTTACTTTCCTTTACAACTAATGGCAATCAACAGAAGGAAAAAGAGAAGAAAAGAAAAATAAAGAAGAAATCCAAATTAGGGCCAGGACAGTAACAAAAAGGGAGATGAAGAACGATGTGGGACAGTGAGAGAATGAGTGAGAGAGACAGAGAGAAAGAAAAAAGAAAAGAAAAAAAGAGGAAAGTAAAAATTTGAAAAAATTAGAAAAAATTAAAATTAAAAATAAGAGCAAAAAATTTTTGCAAATAACAAAAAATAAAAATGAAGGGCCTCCTTCAGGGTGTGTCTCTGCTGTCACGATAGACAACATGGGAAGCAGTGTGCCTATATAAGTCGAGTCTCAGCAAAACAGTAGCAGACCCATGAGATTCAGGCAGATTTCTGGCTGCTAGTTGCAAGTTGAGCTCCCTGTCCTCCTGCAGGGTTGAACTCTGCAAGGTTCTCCTGCAGGTTCCAGCTGCCCTTCTCCTGAAGATAGTCCAAGTTCTGATGGGAGGTGATGAGCCCTCCAACTTACCAAGTACGGTAGTCTGGTGTGCCTGTATTGCAGAGATTCTCTTCACTTTTCCAGTGAGCTTCAGTTTTCATCAAGGAGCCTGAGAGAGGCCCTCTCTCTGTTGTTCACTTCTGCTCTATCTTCTGGAGCTCAGGACAATGGTCTATATGACCCTCTGTGCCTCTGTAGTGTGGAACCAGGTAGCAGCATAGCCAAGAGGCTGGGGAAGGGTGCTGCAGAAGCCCCCACAGCTAAGCTGGTTGCTTGGAGGCACGTGCTGGGATGGAGTGGGGCTCCATGTGCAGAAGTTATTTATTTTTGTCCCAACAGAATAGAAAGGAAAAGGACCATTTCGTGTGAAGTAAAGGAATACAAACAAGCTCTTTAAACATATTGTCATGATTCCAATACAAGATCCATGTATCTTAATTTGTATTTCAATTTCGCTAAGGTATTCAAGCAGTGAACTTGCTTTATCTTTTTACCATTTGGGTGGAAGATAATATGCCTATATTTGATGTCTCTGATTATTTATAGGAGAGTTTTGAAATTAACAGATCTTAATTGTCATGACATGCTGAGTAGTCTAAATTCTAATTCGAAAATATCAAGATAAAATTTTTTGACCCTTTGGTTTTCTTTTTCAATTTCTACTTTATAAACACCATTCTTTGTGAAAAGGGAGAGAGTTGTTAAAATTGGCCAATCATTGTGGATGACAGCTATTTCACAGGAAATAGCAAAGAGAGAAATCCTGAGGTGATTTTTTATCTTGTAACAATAAAAAGAGCCCAACTGATGTTCATTTTATGGTGGAAGTTTAGTTTCAGAAACGTGTTATTTACTACCACTTGTTTTACATGAAGGTCCTAACAATTTCTCACTTTAGAGGGACACAAATCTAGATAAATGTGTTGAAGATGTGGGAAATGCGAGGTGAATAATTGTGTTTTATATAGGCCTGTGTTCTCTTCATTGGAATTTCACTTTGCAAAAGGGATTTGCTCTAAGCATCTGGAATCAGGGATAGAAGCAAATGGGAAGTGAAGCAAAGAATTCTGTGGTTGAAAATGACTGTCAGATTTTATTGCTTTAATTTCTGAATCAGAGTTTTCTTCCAGGACACCTGTTTTTTGTTTATTACTAATGAGTACATGGCACAAACAGCTTCATGCTCTTTTCACAATTTTTCTTACTCATAAATCTGGCAAACATAGCATAAAAACCCATGTGCATTTTACTTTTGTTTCATGATTCATTTGAATCAGCTTTTTTTTTGATTGACAGAGTATTCGGAGTTTTCTAAGAAAGCAAATTGACTCATTACAACAAAGAAGTAGCACAGAATATGCAGTTAAACAAACAAATGTATAAGACAGTTTTAAATGATCATATGTTCCAATGATGGAAAAACTAAAATTATGAAACAAGCTAATTTGATTAGGATGTTACTTATCTTGGAGGGGTCAAAAAAAAAAACTCCTGAAGTTTAAATACCTTAACATTTGCACTAAAACCTATGAAATCACAAGTAATCGAAGGAAAATTTCATGTACTGACTTTTGGGTTGGTGTATTTTTCAATTTATTATAATTCTAAAGGTCTATTTATTATTCATAATATTAAAGTATTTATTTATTTGTGATAATTATGTACTTAATGACAAGAAATGAGAATTTTAAAAAGAACTATGTAAAATAAATAATTTTTTCTTTCTTTCTTTATTTATCCTGGGGATTTAACCTCCGGTCTCACACAAGCCAGGCAAGTATTCTACCACTGAGCTACATCCTCAGAGCATGAAACATTTTTAAAATCGTTTGTGACTATGAGAGCTCTAAATAATCATTTACTAGTATTTCACAGTACAATATGAATGTGAAGTGAAATTTATTGTTAACCACAATGGTTATAAGTCTATATTTATCATAGTTTCCATCAGGATTTCAATGTCATGACTAGCTTACTTGATCACAAATACATCATTATTTGGTAAAATTGTGTACCTCTAGCCCTTATACTCAAATTATAGCTATCATTAGTCTATTTTTTCTTTATTCATTTATGCTTATATATTTATATATATTAAATCTGTTATTTGAAGTAAAATTTTGTTATCCATAAACCCATCTGTGAGAGTTAGTTTAGTTAAAATTTCATAATATACTTTCTATGTCTACTCAATGGCATGAGTATCCCTCAAAAATTGGGATCTAGATGAAGGAGGTGAGGCGGGTGTCCAGTTTCCCAGCTTGAATTTATGCCTTTAGTTATTTTTATAGGTATTTTTAAATGTTAATTTATTTAGTATATGTGTGCGGCACTTAATGTTTATATTGCTTTTGTGGAGTTGGTACATGTACATAACACATCCAGAATCCTTTTTTTCATCTTTTATCCCTTCCCTCCTTTTCTCTCCCCTCATCTCTTGATGTCCTTCTCCTTTGAGAATGATCTATCTCCCTACTTTCTATTATCTAAATTATATTTTGATCTTTATTTTTACTCTGGGTTTCTCATATAAGTGAAACTGAGTGATAGTTAAGCTTGTATGTCTGATTTATTTCACATAACACTATGGTTTCAAGATGCATACATTTTCCTACAAATGACTCAAGTTTATCTTTCTTTATGACAGAGAAGTACTACTTCATTGTGTGTAAATACCACATTTTCTTTATCCATTCATCTGTTAATGGACATATGAGCTGCTTCCAATATTGAAGTTTTATGAATTGTGCTGATGTAAATCTGGACATGCATGTATCTTTCAGGGAAGATGCAAGAAGGGGAGCAGCTAGATCAAATAGAAGATCTACTCTTAGTTGTCTGTAGAATCTCCATGCTGATTTCCATCATTGTCTTAGTTTACCTTCCTACCAACAGTGTAGAAGGGTTCCTTTTTCCCTGCAACCTCTCCAGCATTTATTATTTGATTTCTTGATGATGGCCATTTTGTCAGGGGTATGATGAAATCTCAGTGTTGTTTTAACTCACATTTCTCTAATGGACGGTTATGTTGATTGCTTTTTAAAATAATTATTGTCCACTTGTACTTCTTCTAGGAAGTGTCTAATAATTTTGTTTGTCAATGTTTTGACTGGGTCTTTCATTTGGGGGGGTCTAATTTTTTGAGGTCATTATATATTCTAGACATGAGGTCTCTGAAGAATAGCTGGCAAAATTATTTTCTATTCTGTAGGCTGTTACTTTTGGATACAAGAAATATCCCACTTGACACTTGAGGATTCCTATACAGACTTTGAAAGCCATTGAAAGAAGTAATATCTTACATATTAGCAACAGCACTTTCTAAAATTTCTAGATTAATAAAGAGAAATATAAGTTCTAATAACTTGTTTATCTCCATGGAATGTTTAGACACCCAGAGGTGCATTTATGCACCTTAGAAAGCTCTGGTCTCTATTTCTAGTCAAGGGACATGCTCTGGCTGCTGTAGGACTGGTGAATATTTTACTGAAACTCATATCTTGTTTCAAAGTAGTTATATTTGTTTTTGCCTCTTTTATCACAATACAGATGAAACACTCTGGCTAAAAATTTGGTGACACTATCTTAACCAATAAAATATTTATAAAAATGATAGATTGAGAGGACAATCAAAGTAAAAGTTAACTGAAATGGCTCAGGCAGATAAAGCATTGATTTTGATAAATCTCAGACTCTAGCTTTTATCCATGTTACTTAATGTTTACTTAGAATGATACAGTGTTTTTCCAGAAGTAAACTTTTTCGGTATTTTTAATAAATATAACTTCATCATTTAATTTAATTTAAGATTTAAATAAAACTACTAAAGACCAAACCCTGGGGCAAGATGAACCACAAGTACAGTCTGAATAAATGAATAATGTTGTCAGGAAGTTTTCTTTAGTGCACAAAAGATTTCCTCCCTTTGCCACATACATAGGCTGAATATTTCTACATCTGGACTAGAATCATTATAAGATAATATTAATAAAATATAATGATAATATACTAACCTTATAGTGCAACCACTCGAGAAAAATAAAATACTGACTGATATTTGAGGTAAACTATACATAACTTGATATCACTTTATCTGTTATCCCAGCATATGGATGCAAGTTCTTAAAGAAATAAATGGAGAAAATGGAAACGCACATTTAAATACAGACTGTAGAAGAAAGATGTGTATGGAACATATTTTTGCTCACCTTAGACTTGACAAAATGATGCTAAAGGGATTGAATAGATGTAAAAGACATGAACTATGCAAAGAAGGATGATTTTAAGCTAACAAAACTCACTCTGTTGAGCTGTTTAATTTGTAAGTTCAGAAAGAAGAAGAGATCTGGTGCCTTTTTGGGGATTAGGGAAGGGAAAGTTACCAAGTTTTTGAAAATTGTTTTGCTGATTCTTTTGTTATCACCCAAGAACATGTTACTTGTAGAATTTATTTCTCACCATCCCACAGGTTATAGTAGTGATCACTTGAGAGTTAGAGTTACTTTACTCAGAGTGATTGGCAAGATCAAAGTAATATTTATTTTTGTTTTATGCTTTGAATTTTTTGTAATTGACAGATTTTGTGGATAACACTAGCTTATATTCTCCGGGGCTCTCTGTGTATATTTCTGTGTGTTTATGTGTAATACATCTGCTGCAATGTTCAACACTGCTCAGAAGCATTTTCTGGTTTCAGCTCAGCAAAAGCGTGAAAGGAAAACAACTTAGAAAACAAAAATGAAATCACTTCCAGGCTGCAGCTCTGAATGAGACTTGAAGACTCCTTTGCTTCTTTGTAGCAGCATGTATCAAACTTGTGATGCCTCAGATTTTTACATTCAGAATCAGAATCCTCTCAGTTGACACAACTAAAGTCAAAGCCTTGAGGGCACAGTGTGAGAGTCCTGTTTTGAATAGAGATGCTGAAGACTTCCATTGGAAATTCTTTTGCCTAAAATAATTCCCTCACTTTCAATTAAATTCTGGGACACAGATTTGCAGGAAACCTGCATTCTTTTGTTAGAATAAAGACAATAAAAGTTGTGCTGCTACCTTTATTTCTTTCTACAAGTTGTCTCTGAGAGCACAGCTACCTGTCAGTTTGCCTATTCACCTTCCTCCATCATCAGTCTTCACTGCTTAATGACTGAATAGGGTGAAAAAAGAAAGCTCCACATATACCCATTTTATTAGATAAAATAATCCCTGCAATAGAATTCTGTGTCAAACTCTAATGTTTTGCCTGAAGGGATTAAATGGCAAATTTTTGTTTTAAAGACTTACATTTGAGAGTGGGGAATCTTCAATTTAGAAAGATAATGTGGCACCTTCAGAGGCTGCTGGGTGAAGCTTATGTAACACAAGGATGTTTATGGCTTTCTGTGTTCTGGCCATCTTCCTCTTAGGCTCTGGTCCAGAGAATTTTTCAAGTATGTAATGAAATTGGAGTTTCTAACATAAATTATAAAAAGTCAAATTTTATTAGAAAAATATTTTAATCAACCTATTTCCTTTAAATCTGAAATACTTCTCTGGTAACCTTAAAATGGTTAAAGAATAATTGACCAAATAAATCAGGAACTCAATAACTAAAGTGCTGTTTTTTACCAAGTGTTAAAGAAGACCCATTAAATGAAATTTTCCCAAAAAACAAGTAACCTAGTTTTTTCAAACAGAAAAGACTATATAAAGTTATGTTTTGTTAAAACACACAAATTCTGTGTTGATGCAAATTGTAATGTATGGAAATGTTCAAAAGGAATTTTATTATATCTGAGTTGTTATCACATCTCAAAATACTCTAGAAATGATGTCAATGATTTTTTCTTTTGTTTTTATTATATTTCTCTTGTCAGATCCTAATATTTCTATAGACTGATTTCTTTGTGAGAATCTTTAAAGTTGAAAGCAGTGACCACCAGCATTGTTTTTCATGCCTGGGTATTTATGTCATTCATTGATTTCAAGATTACTCCTACTGGCTGCACTGAAGAATTCCTTTTTTAATAAAAAATTCCCTATAGAGTTTTGTTATTTTGATTGATTACCCTGTTTGTTTCCTTGCCTGGTTATACTTTCTTCATTTCCCTTTTATAGAAACTACTTATAGAAACTATTTAATATGCTTCCTGTATGTTAAACTTCATTTTAGATTTTGGTCCCTGGGTGACCTGAAAATGTTAGTGCAAGATTTGTCTGAGAAATACAACAGTTTGGTGGAATTTTCAGCTGGATTGCACACCTCTCAGCTCTGGAAATGAGAATTTCATAACTGAGGAGCAGAACATACAGAGCTCTCGGCCCAAGGTAGCAATGCAATTTTCAAAACTTTCACCTGAGATGAATTGGGATAGAATACTTGATGAAAGTGAAGAAACTGCACAGTCTACAAGGCCTTTGAGAATGATAGAGGAAATAATAACAACATTATGGGCAGTAGAATCTGTAATCTTGATTGCTTTGAGAAAAGATAACAAATGACTGAATGATTAATTGGCAATGAATGCTAACTGTAAGAATGAAAGTTGAAAAGTCTCCCTCATATTGTACAAATAGGCCTCTCATATTCTATATTGGGAAGGCAAAGCAAGCTGAGGGACAGGCTCAATACTTAATTGAGAGACTAGGTGACCTCCAATAAAGCTTCGAACATTGAGCACACTACAGAAACTAGGGAATGATGAAGAAAGACTAGTAGGAAGGGTACTACAAGTGTGAAAATGTAATGACATGTAGACCCTCATAATAATGGCCACCAAAAGTGTCCTAATCTCCCAAATCTGTAACATATTAGGGTATATAAAAAACAAAGGTGGCAAATGCTATTATTATTGCTATTCATCTGACTCTTACTGTGGGAAGCTTTTTTTCTAAATTTTTCTGGTAGCTACAACATAATTACAACAGACTTCAAAACCAGACAAGAGAGAAGCATAGAGGGGATTGTGAAAAGGACCAGGGCAATGTTGACTTTGAAAATAGAAAAGGAGGGCTAAGATCCAAGAAATTCAGACAGAGTCTCCAAGCTGAAAAAAGCAGAAAAACAGATTCTCCACTAGAGACTCCGGAAGAAATTTTACTTTCTTGATACTTTGATTAAAGCCCAGTGGGACACTTTTACAGAGTTTGGACTTCCAGAATTGTAAGAAAACAAATTTGTGTTCTTTTAAGCTTCAAATGTGTTGTCTTTTGTTTTTAAACCAGTAGAATATTATTCCATTAACTAAAGATTAAATGCCAAACTAGATGGTGGTAGATTATGAAAGATTGAGAAAAATGACTTACTAATATCCCAGGGTATACTGTATAAAGTCAACAAAATTCATTTCAATATGCTTAATAGAGAGCTTGAAGGATACACATTTCACAAATTCCAAAGAAATGCCTTGACCAGAGAATCATAACAAGGTAGAAGCAGCAGTGCTCATGAGACACTCGGAGAATGTTCACTGTTGACCAGTGGTACTCATCTCAGGGTACTCATCTCAGGGTGTGAAAAAAACCCAACCACAGGAAAACAACTTGAAGGGAAAGCCCATCAGATAAAATCTACTATTGGGTGTTTAGAATAAGAATTAGGCTGCTTCTTGGTCCTGGAACCGCTTAAAGCCCAGTTGTCTAGAACTTGCCATGTTGAGAAAAGTTCACATTTTCCTGAAGGCAGAAAATCCAAATCAGCAATGATGGCTGAGCTGCTGATTAATGCCCAGTCTAGCAGCCACTGCCCCATGCCTACCTGTACAAACTGTCCTCCTGCTCTAAGGTGGAGCCCTGCGAGTGAGACATTTGCAGGAGAGGGCCTCCTATGGTCAAGGCACTAAGACAAGTACAAGCCAGAAAGTCTCTCAGAAGGCAAAGACTGAATTAGGATTGGGCAACCAAGGGGATGGAGAGGAGCAAAAAAAAATGGTCTTGGTTGGGGACCCAGAATCAGACAGCTAAGGAGAAGTGGGACAGTAAGAACTGCAGTGGCTTTAACTAGAGAGACCTGAGGATGGAGAAAAAGCACTGAAGCTGTGCCAGAGAAGATTTCCTCACACTACTTGCCCACAAAGTGCTACTGAATTCCACTCAGAAGGGCTCCCTCTGCCACTCCATCAGATGTCTGAGTTCATCGACTAGAAAGAGATCTCTGTGAAGCTGAATAACCGGAACTCACAATCACTGAGGGGTAGAGAAAACAATCCAGCCAAGCTCCCGTGGAGGGCATGCTGCTGGCCCCATGAAAGGAATAAAACCCCAGATCAGACGGAAACCTGACAAGCAGGAATACTACTTTGACCTGGGAGTAAAAGCAGCATAGAAAAGCTCTCAGTACAGTACACAGGGTTGGAGATACTGCCTTCTGTCTGATCACAGGGGACTACAAAAGTTGCCACCCAGAGAAAGGGTGGGTAGCACTAGAACATGACTGCAAATGGAAAGCATGGGAAGTTGAGAGAGGTGAATTAGGTCTTTGGAAATGAGGAAAACATTAGGGGGAAAAGGGGAACAAAAATGAGCAATATATATATACATGTACTAATTTCTCAGAGTGAATGCATTATTACATGTCACAAAGATATGCTTAAAAAAGAAATATATTAACAAGGAAATAGCAACCTCAAATTACATTAACTTAATTATTTTTTAGGGTTTGCTTTAAGTTAACACAAACCAAACCAAAAAAAAAAAATTTTGTCAATACAAAGAACTAGTCTCTTTGAGAGCAAAGGCAAAGTGCCATCACTTTGAAAAAAAAGTGGAAATCCTGTATCAGAAATCAATCAGGCTGAATTATAATAATGAGAAGCAGCAACACAGTGACAAGCATAGAAGTCTAGTGTGGAGAGTTAAGGAGGGTTTTTTTCTGTTTTGTTTTTTAAATAAAACACAATCTTCCTCGGAACAAAATAGATGAGAAGTTGGTAAAATTACTACTCTTTTCTATAATCAAATAAAACCAAGAAATCAATCAATCTATCAAGCAATTATTTGTCAAAAGTGAATGATAAAAAAAATGATAAAAAAGGTGAATGATGAAAAGGGCAGTTCAAACAAAGATATAAACCCAGAATTTAGTCATTGTTTGGACTCCAAATGTATTACTTAAAGGAAGTGTCAGAACTCCAGAAGGAAGGGCCAAGAATAGTTACCTAAAGAGATTTATGATCATTTTACTTGGAAAATTCTACTCTAAGAAAACATACATAACAAAATATTTTGAAAAATGTTAAAGAAAAATTTGAGTTAACATTGATAACCTGAGACTCCACATGTCATTGTGACCTGCTCCTTAGAATAACCTGGTTATAAGAGGAGTCTGACCTAGGTCTAAGTCACAGTGGGTCTGAAGGTTCCCAGGCCACATCCCCTTGTCATTTGACCAGGTGCTAAATATATTTAAAACTAACACACTTGATATAGGCACAATTCCCACATTGGCTATTTGTCTTGGGTGAAGTGAGAGCTATCACATTGTAAAAGGCGAGGTTAAAGCCTATGAATCTGTCCTATCATGTAAGGTAGTGAACAGAAATGGATCACATCCTGGAAAGGGTGGCAGATTAATTGCTATTCCTGGAGTTCTTATCTAAACTAAGGAATGCAGAAGTACTCTCATTTTATCTCCAGGGGATTTACTAGGCTGTCCTTCAAACCAGCAGAACTTGAGGATGATAATTGATTCCTGTAATATCAAACAAATAGTAGACCTAGTTGCAGGTTCTATAGCCAATGATGGATAGCTGGTAGAACAGATTAACAAGTTCTCACCTGCATAACACTTAAGCAGGGGCCTGGTACCTGTGTTCTTAATATCCTTATCCCAAAGCTAAAAAATACTATTCATCCACTTGGATTATAAACAGTTTTCACTCGACTGAAAAAAAAAGGTATACTTTGTACCTTGGCCTTAGGCCTATGACAAAAGTCCTCACTTTTATCAAAAGATATCCATGAAACCTAGAACAAAAGGGCATCCAGCACAATATCACATTGATGCTGTTAAGTTAATAATGCCAGACAAAAAGTATAAATAGCTAGTAAATTAGTGGCCTTTGTGGAAATGTGGCCTTCAAAGGGTAGGAAACACTGTAAGTCAAAGGCTCATCTATGACATCAGAATTAAATTTAAAGTCCAGTGGATGGAGCATGCTGCAATGTCTCATTACAAGCAAATGATACACTGTTTACCTTGCTTCCCCAAACATGACAAATTATCAGGATACCTCATAATCCTATGTGGGTTCTGCAGCAGCATAAACCACACCAAGAAGACTGTTTTGAACCAGAAACTAGATAACTGCTAGCTTTGAATGGGGTCTAGAGTAAGAACTAGTTTTATTGCTGGTCCAGACCATGATAAAAAAGACTGCAATTTTGGACACAATGATTCAATATAACCTCATGGTATTTAAGTAGGAAGGAAGGAATTACTTTTAATTTCAAGAGTATAATGGAATAAAGTCACTTTATGTGTATCAGAGAATTATGCAATTTTAAAAAAACTGCTATTGTTGGGAGCAATGCTACATAATTTTAGGGTAAAATCATTTGGTTAGCTTAGTTCTCCTGCCTGCAACCCAGGTATGGAATGCCGAGACATAATTTCATTGTGGCCTCCGGTCACAACTGAGACCTCAATGATCCAGTGATGCTGTGATTCTCCAGGACAAGATTACACCAGCTGAAGACATCCTGGGAGTAACAAACATCTACTCAGTTCCTCATTGTCCTTGGATTGTTACATCTTGTTTACATGGATGTACCGAAATCTCTGCAAGTTATTTGTTACATTTGTTTGTCCCGATGTACTGTACTGAATAAAAGGTGCAGTAAACTGGGGGCTTTTGTCTTTGGTCTTTGCTGCCCAGAGCAGCACTGATCAGACCCAAAGCTCAGCTTCTTCTCAGTCTCATTTTTCTACCTTTCCTATAATTCACCTTGTGCTGCCGTGGCTTGCAGGAGACTAGCAGGTTCTAGTAACGTCCCCTTTCCCTGTTCCCTACATGCTATTATTCTTCTGAATCTTGGTAAAGACAACAGAAACATTGTATAACAAATTGTTGCAAAGCAATTTACATGTTATGAACTGTTTATTGTTTTATCTATCAATTTTAGGAACTGTAGAACTAGCAATAGTTGAAGTGTCCATTGAAAGGTACAGGTGGTATATCTGGGATATTACTTTTGCAGTACCAGGTTGTACAAGAAAGCTCCATGTTGAGGTGACTCAAAATACTCATTCCTGCCACAACTCTGAAATTTGAATCTCTTGTAGTTAGTCTCTAAAGGTTCTTGCATTTGTGTACTTGAAGATCCCCTTATAAAAAGAATGTAGGACAAATAATTTGGAGCTTGTTTTATAAATGTCTTGGTTTGGTTTATGGGATGCCCTTGGAATACTATATCAAGAAGAAATCTTCCCAATGTAGAGGACCTTGATAGGTGAACCACATTGAAAGGGAAGAAAATCTGAATTTAGAGCATGCATTGAAAAAAAACCAGTGGTAAATGTGCAACTTGTCAAAGCCTAAAACAGGAGCCTGCAAGATTGAGGACAGGGATATCTTAGGGATCTCCCTATGGATAGGCATTTTATTTCTTGATTTCAATATCTCAAAATTTATTACAGGTGGATAAATTATGACATAATTAATTTGTTGAAATGAAAGTGATTTAAACTCTATTTTAAAAAAGTTGTTTACAGGAAAGAAAATATCTTCTTTTTGCTGCTATATTATAAGCATCTAGAAAATTCCTAGCATATAATAGGCACTTAGCAATGCTTACAAAATGATTGCTAAAGGGTTGAACATAGAAGTTATATTGCCAAGGTGAAGTAAATAGAATAAAATTTTGAAAAAGTGTCTGTCATTATGATGGCTAACTGGGAACTTGTAATTCAATAAGTTTAAAGAGGTTATAGTTAGTAAATAGCAAGATTCAATTTTTCAGAATTTCTTTTACAAAATGTAGTTAATGATAGTATTAACCTCATGTATTTCTGATATAATTAAATTTGTAATATCATCTAAATATAACACCTTACTGATGGTCATTTAGTAAGTGATCAATAAAAGTCATTTGGGCTGGGGATTTAGCTCAGTGGTGCTGCCAAAATAATTTATAATTTTTACAGAAGAAAAACAATCAGTTTTTTGTTTATTTTGCATATCTTCCAATATATACATAACATATACTTTCTCTTAAAATTATATAGATATATTAAATTACTCCCATTAATTAAAGATTAAGTGAACATTGGGAGGGGCTGATTTCATAGTCATTTGTATTTCTTTTTCCTTTTAAGTATGTTTATTGCCTCTGGCATTCTTGAAGTGTAAAATCTGCTCATTATATTTATACAGTGAATCAAGACTTAACAAATTACAAAGACTTAAACAAAATGTGAAAATCCTACCACTTCACCTTTTGATGTATGAATTTTTCATGTACATGCCTAGATACATCAACTGGAATAAGGATGAGGGGATCTCCATTCCTACTTAAATCTGGTGGGCCATATATATTTATATATGTAATTTTTTACTTTAGAGAAATAGTGGTAAAAGACATACTTGGAAGAGTTTTCTTTTAAAAGGCTTGTCTGCATCTTTCTACATAATTATCTTTACTATTAAATATACATGTTTATATTTCAAATTTGGTTTTCTCAATAAAGGATTTCTCTTAATAATTTTTCCACTCTATGATGGTATGAAAGCTATACATATGCAGTTGAAGTCCTACCTCTAACTTTCAGCTTTGGCTTTTCTAGACTAAACTGTTGTGCAATATTCTATCATCATTCTGAGAAACAGCAAAGAGCTCCTAGTCAACTACTTGACCAAAAATGTAAATCATAATACTTCACAGTCTACTGTGTTGCTAAGGTACAATGTTTGGTAAATTAGGTGTATTAATGAATTTTCAACATACGATGGTTTCAACTGATTGCTTTATTGGGATATAACTCCACTGTTAATTGAGAGTTATGTGCATAAATATGTGTACATGCTACCACGTTATACGGAACATTTAGTCAGTTTAAATGAAAAAAAAACCCAATGAGATGTATTATAAAATATCTTTAAACATAAAATAATTGGTATCTACTTGAATAATAAAGCTTTTGATTAAAAACTTTCTGCATGGCTCTCTTTACCTAAGACAAATGTTATTTTTTTTTCACACCATATCTCTGAAAATTCCACAAAATTTAAAAAAAGAAGGTGTAGGAAGGCCTATATGCCCGTTACTTGATGAGTGAGCTTTTTGCAGTGTTTTAATATTCATAGCTATACAGCTATAAAAAGAAAAAAAGCACAATTTTGATGCATATGTCTGACTTTTCTTTTTTAAGATTGTTCTTAGATTTTAGAAAAAGATCTAGTAGGTCTCTGTAAGGGTTATAAAATTATTGCAAGTAGATAAGATCTGAAAAATATGCTAGTAGTTACTAAATGCTTAAAGCATGCTACAGTAGCAATTCCTAAGTAATCCATTCTTTTCATGAAAAATATTTTTGTTGAATATTTCAATGTATGCATATGAGACACGGGGAAAAATAAACCTCATTTACTCCAGATGATCTAGTAATTCCGCTTAAAGGAGCCAGCATGTCTGAGAGCTTGTTTCTCCTGCTGTCTGCTTTACCAACAATCTTTTATTTGACAGAATTTCTAACAAGTCTACTCTTCTCAGTGCATCTGGTCACTTAACAGCTAGCCATTCTCAGTAGGCAGAATGAAAATGTGCTTTATTTTAAAATCAGTTTAAAATTATTTTTCATGGGAGGAAAAGATACTTAGAATGCTTAAAAATTACATGGGGTTTAAAGTAGATTTCAAAATACGTTAACTATCCTGGAGTGATTATATATCATATGTGTTTGTTATTTAAAGTAGAACACAAAGAGAAAGTCCAGATCTTCTGATCATAAATAAATTGTGGGTAGATATTAAATACCTAGAAATCCTTGGCAATTAAGTGGCATGAAATGAGGTTAAGGGATGGTGGCACAAAGATGTTAGCTGGAGAGCATGGAGAAAAACTCTGTCACAAGTGAGAGACTCTGTTCTCTGAGTTGGCCAAGGACTAGGGAGGCCTGCAGAGCTAGTCAGAGTAGCAGTAAAGCAAAATCTGACTCTGGAGGAGGTATTCTAGACTTCAGTGCAAGGTAACAGATATAGAAAAAGACTAACCAATGAAAATGAGAATCGTATCAGAGTGCCCATCAATTTCTACCTAAAATAATCATTTGTTAACTGCCTATGAGATGAATCTTGCTCAAAACACAGGGTTCTAGGGAGGAAAGGGACATAAAACTATATTGAAAAAGCCAAGCCAGAGAAGAGACAACTCAAATTGAATTATCTTGGCATCATCCTTCTATAATATTCTCCCCAAAATATTAATTTTATTATTACTATGTACCAGGTAAGATGATGATTATTGGGTAACTGGTTGAGAATAACAGATAAATGCCTTTTCCTTGGTTAGCTTATATTGCAATGAAGGCCAATTAAAGAAATGTATAAAAATGGTTTTATAATGTGTTAAATTCTTTGAACACAGTAAACAGAATGAGTTAAGAGTGATCTTTGAGAATAAACTAGCAAATGGCAGGATGGAAAAGAAACATCCAAAGGAAGATAAAAAGAGAAAGTACAGAATAATGGGGTATAAAAGTGCCTAGCTACTGAAAGAACCTG
The DNA here is from genome assembly GCF_053883595.1 of Heterocephalus glaber. Classification (NCBI taxonomy): domain Eukaryota; kingdom Metazoa; phylum Chordata; class Mammalia; order Rodentia; family Bathyergidae; genus Heterocephalus; species Heterocephalus glaber. Next base: position 43,461,590 of record NW_028258324.1, on the reverse strand, counting down.
GTCATTTTTGCTGGAGTATGATTGGCAAATGAGTACTGTTCTTAACTACAATTAGGTTATCAGAGACCAGCTTTAAAAGGATCTTAGAAGACCTACAAATACATTTCCACTAATAGTTTCTTGTTGTTATTTTATAAGGAAATGGGTAATTTTATATATTTAAAATGATCTCTATCAAAATTGTGTGAAGAAAGAATTTCAAGGAATTGAAGTTGAATCAGTTGGGACAAGTTGGAGGCTATTATGGTAATTCATATGCTAAGAATAGGCATGTGGAGGTAGAAAGAAGAAGAAAGGGACTTGAGCTGTTTTGGGAGAAAAATAAAAAACTGGTGCAGCTTGTAAATTATATTAGGCTCCAGAAAAAAAAGGCATGTGCCAAGCCTGAATACATGAATTCAAAAAGACAGTTTTGCTTTGAAATTAATATTCAAACTTTGGAAATTTGTCTTAAAATTACGATTAGACAATTAAGTAGAACTGTTAAGAGTTATATATACCTACTTGAAATAGTTATATAATAATTTCCTTATTTATAAATTCTATTTTATCATTCCTTCATTTCCAAGTAAAATCCATTTAGAAAATTATACTCTGTCATCCCAGAAGAGAAGATAAAAGCAATGGAAAAGATGTTTTTTTCTATTTAGACCCGCAGGCTGATAGGGCACCTTTAGAGAACAAAAGTTACAGTTGCAGCAACATTATCTTGAAATATATTACAGACTTTCTAACACATTTTGCACTAAGTTCCCTAAAGTTGTGTAGTTATAGGATCATAATTATAGGGCTACGTGGTTTGTTTATTTCCCTCAAGTCTAAACAATGATTAAATTGCCATTGTCATTAAAATTTACTTGGATCTTCCCACTCTAGACACAAGGAAGCCTTTCCCTCAATAGAGGGCAAATATACTCTTTGTATGTCCCCCAGCAAGTTTATTTCCTTATTTTACTAAACTGTGGTGGTCTTGAGATGGGGGTGGTATCTTACCTTTCTTTGTACCTCTTCTGTTAGTTCTGCAACATCCTAGTAAATGATTAGTGGAGAGGATGAGTACATAAATGAAGCAACACTAGGATAGATCTAAGTTTGATTATTTTCCAAAGCGTTTCCTTTCCCAGATCTTGCTCTTCTAGAAACTTGGAATTTATACTGAGGGAATACAGAGATAGATAACATGTGAGAAGATTAAATGTCTCTAAAAAACTGAGAACAGAAACTCTGATGAAATCAATTATATTATTTTTTTTTACTACAGAGCTTATAAACAAGCATCATTTTTCAAAGTGTAAGAGAAGTACATGTTTCCAATACACACATATCACACAAGCAAGAATTGTGTGTAAGTTTTGTTTCTAATAGAACAGAATACAGATAGATTAATTTGCTATAAAACTCCTAACTGTTAATGGAACTGGATTCAGCTTGTCAGGCTAGCATATATTTTTCATTTTAGGCAAAAAAACCCCACAAGAAGCTAAATTGGAATCAATAGAATGTTTTGTAAGAATGAAATTAGAACAAGGAAAATAAGTTCTATGATTCAACAAATAAAGAACATAAAGCTAGGGCAGAGTGATGTATCGTAATAATCATACAGATGTACAAGTGACTGGTATTTAAAATGTGTGATCATTGAGTATAGAAGGCTCTAATGTAAACATCTTTAGGCTGCTACTTCTAATATTTAACTTTTATTCTTTGTGCTGTACATTGTACTCAACCCCCAGCCACCACCTCCTACCACTTAGGAATCTTCCCGCTGTACTCCCCCATAGCAAAGAGTACTTTTCAGGACACAAATGGAAAATAGGTTGACATGTAGTCCTGAATATTGAGGGCAAAAAATGCTAGAACCTTCTTATTTCCCCAACACCTCTCTTTTGACACTTGCTATGTACCAATAATGTGCCAGTAAAAAGGAGTAAATTCACAAATAAAATGAAGAGAGGTAGATATATAAAGAAATTGAAGTACAAAGTGTGAGAAGAGAGAAATATGAACTATAGACAAATTTTAAAGGAAGCATTTTGAAAGAAGCAGTTAATGGTAGACGAGTAGAAGCTCAAGTGCTTGTTTTCCAATTGAAGTTATTTTTAGTTGTAAATTGAAAGATAGTGCTTTAATGGACTGATGATGTCTTAAGTTACTTTTCTCATTGCTGTGACAAAATATCTGACACTCAAAATTAAAGGAGGAAAGGTTTATTTAGCTTCCAGTTTGTGAAAGTTTCAGTCCATAGTTAGCTGTCTCCAAGGTAGAGTGGCACATGGCAGAGAGGCATCTCAGAGGAGTCCATGGCAACAGTCCATGGCACCCACTAGGCAGCAATAGCAACAAGAGACCTTAACAACATTTGTCTGCCTCTTTTCTTTTATTCAGTCTACTTAGGCCAGGAAGCACTCATACCCCCAGTCCTAATGCCCTCGCGCCTAGCATTGCACCAGGAATCAATCACACACTCTAGATTCAGCCATCTCTGAAAAAGCCGAAACTCAGACTATATTAGGCTTTTGGAGGACATCCAGAACCAAGCCATGACAGAAGTGAGTTTTACAAAAAGTGAGAGAACATATCCAATGATACTGAGCATTAGGAGGCCAGCAGAATGCGTTCAGGAAGAGTACATAATTAAACACTGGGCATAATCCCATGAATTTGCTTCAAAGATATTGTTTTTAGAGATCAGTGTTTTGAAAGACAAATTGCATTTTTCTTTTAATTCACTGAAACTGTATAAGATACATTTTTATTTTACCCATAAAAAATAATATGCTTATGTATCACTGACAGGTGTGCACTCTGAGTAATTCCTTGCTGAATATTATTTTCATGTTGCAAACATGATACTGAGTACTTACACAAAGCATCTACCAAGTCAAAAGAAAATATAATTTTATGAGACCATCCCATTGTATATGGTGTGCTAATGACCAAAATGTGAAATAAGTGCATACTATTGTGATAAAACATAAGTTTAAAGGGTTTGTATATATTTATAAGTCTGGTGTGATATCAAAATTGCATCAATATTCAATAAAATATAAACTGAACAGTGAAAAATACTTAAGATTACAAAGATGATTATGCAGATAATTCAGAAAACTAAATTTTCAACTCTAAATCAGAAGTGGATTAAGAATTGGGCACAATATTTGAAGTGCTGAAAGTACAGAATTGTGGGCCAGGGATTTAGCTCAGTGGTTCCACCACTTGCATCACAAGCACAAGGTCTTGAGTTTGATCCCTGGTACCAAAATAAAAAAGAAAGAAAGTACAGAATTGTCATTTTAAAATGTGAAGTATAAAACTAAAATTTTAATTCCACCCCTTTACTGGGAAAATTATGATTTTTTTTTTTTGTACCAGTTATTGAACTCAGGTCCTTGTGCTTAAGCAGCAGGTGGCGAAACCACTGAGCTAAATCCCCGGCCCAAATTATGATTTTATTATTACTAGAACTAGAAATTGTTTGCTTTTATGATCCTTAGTCCTCTTTTATTATTTGTAGCTGTTCTCCTGAAACATAATCTTATGTCTTTATTAAAAAAAATATATATATATATATATATATATATGCAAGCAATGTGCAATGTTATGGTAAGTCTACACTCTGCAAAATATCTGAGAAGTCAAAGACTAAATAAGATAAAACTTTTTTTAAGGCGCAAATTTCTTTTTCATAATTTTTCCTGAGAAAAGTGGTGTTGAGGTTTTCCAACTTGTTAGTGTATATAAAATTTACACATTTCTGTTAGAACTTAAAGCATAAGATTGTAATTATTTATTTACAAATATATCTGACTTTCATAGACTGGATGGCTTTCAAGACAGCAACTGATTTAATTATTTCTGATAGTTTGGGACCCAATGGACTATATAACAATATTTAGGGTAAATTTTTTGTGTGTGTCCCATGGATCAAAGTAAATTGAAATATATGAAGAGAAGGAAAGCTAAATCCAAATGCAAATTTTTCATTTCTGACTTGAAATATTACTTGGAAAATACATATTTGGAATTTCTTAAATTTTACATAACAATACATATTGTAAGAAACACTTAAATAAAAGTCATTTTTCATTATTCTTTCAAGGTTCACACCTTAAATTGCATTTTGCCTGTTCTGTGGTCAACTGTAAAAGATGTGGCATAAGTCTGCAAAGAAAAAAGTTTAAAAAGGAAATTAATGGAAAAAATACTAATTTTTTAGACTCTCATTGTTCAAAATTACATTTACTTTGAAAGAGTAACTATTTTATAATAAGCACATTAATGAGAATTAAAATTGAAATGCAAATAGCTTAGTCTTACTTTGCTACCCTAAATGAAGTTTAGAATCTGGTCAGGGGAAAAAAAAGTAAGGAAAATGAAGGTGTTAGCTTCAAAACAGAGTCTATAAAATAGAAAGTCCTTGTGGGTTGCAGGTGATTTGATAGCATGAGTTCATTATAATGGATTGTTCCACAAAGAGATGAACCTAATAAGCATCACCAATGAGGGTGACTCTGTAATATGGATGTTTAAGATGATATAATGGGATAAAATTTGAAGGTAGTGGATCAATTGCTTAGAAGCACAATAAAAAAACTTGCTATTTGAGATAAGAAACTTTAGAGAGTAAAAATTGTTAAACTAAAATGATAATCTTCATGGTCATTTGTCTTGGAAATTTTGATTTCTAATTCATAATTTTGTATTGTACCAGTTCAATTTGATTAGTACACATTTCATACTGTTATTAGTCATTCTGATGGTATAGAATGGAATAAATAGATCTGATGAATATTTTCTTGCTTAATGTTTCTTGCTTAATGCTTCTATTAAGAAGGTAAAATAATGTATGAAACTTGTAAGTTTGACAGAAAAGTGATGAGGAAACATTAAGGACTCAAAAGCAAAACTGCACAAAGAAGCAAAAGTGATTATGATAATATCCATGAACCAAACACTGGCACAGATTTTTTCCTGGACATGTCTCAGGATTCTTATCAATCTCAAATTTAGGTGCTCCATATTTTAATATTAAAGTATAAGATACTTTAAAAATGGATTCAGAACTTTCTTGATGGTGCTTTGAAAAAGAAGGAAAGAAAATAATAACAGTCAATAATAATACAAAGGGCTTAAACATTTTTAAAAGTATATTTTTCACTCATTTGAACCCATTTTAGCTGGGATGTTTATGTATGAAAACTTGATTGTGTAGAAGTGACGTATAATATCAATAATATTATAATTTATCTTAAAATAAAGATGGCCTAATTCCTTATAAATTATAAAATTTTAAAGTTGATATATAAAACTTATTTTTCATAAATTGCATGCATTGAAATTAAATCACTGCATTCTAATACATTAATTTATTTTGTTTTAAAGGAAGGTAAAGTTTGAAATTATTATAAGCATCCATAATCACACTTTACAAAAAACCATATGAATGTATTAAACAATGATATTTACATATGCTATTGGATTTCATCACTGTTGCAATATGTAACTTTTGCATAGTTTTAATACAGTACTATTGACTTACTTTTTTAATATCATGAATATATAGTACAGTGAGAGAGTGATATGATTGCAACATCTGCTACCCAGTTGATCACTCAGTATTATTGATGTAGTCTAACTCCTTAGGCAGATGTTATTGGCTTCTCTCACATTTCCATGTAAGTCTTCCCTGGGTCTGAAGGACTGATTAGTATTTGACTAAATTTTATAACTAGATCTACTGTTTTTGTCATACTTTATAATACCTCATTAAACAATGGTGAAATGTTTATTGTGTGCAAACACTCTATGATGTTTTGAGAAAAGAAATGGGATAAAAACTGGCTGAATTTTTCTTCTAGTAGACAAGTTACAGTAATTAATTAAAATATGATGTAAGTTGAGACAAGACAAAAATGAGCTAAAATATTTTATTGACTATTTAAAAAAATAGCAACTAATCTTCACAGGATATTTATGAAGTTCAGAGCAATTCCCTGAATGAATTCTTGAGGCCAATATATATAGAAATAGCTGGAAAAAGAAAAGGATAGGTTTTCAGAGAGAGACAAAAATATGAAAAGAGGAATTCCAGTTACAAAATAGATAGCTGTATTGATGGGGAAATGGAGATGATTTCCAGGTAACTGGGAAGTACGATGCCTGGATAAAAATTTGCACATTAGATTAGCCAAAGTCAGCCCATCAAGGTCAGCTTAGTCCATTTTGTGATGCTGGAACAGAGCAGCAGAGTTTGGATAAACTATAAATAATAGAGCTGTCTTAGGTGTGTAGTTAATTGACCATCTAGAATTTAAGAAGTCCAACATTAAGACATAGGCATTCTGGAGGGCTTTCTTGGTGTGTCACCCTGTGGTGAAAGACGGAGGTAAGAGAACATATGTGACAGACACCGTGAAGGGAAAGGGATGAATTCATCCTTTCATTAGAAGCCACTCCAGTGATAACAACTTCCTGAGATGGCAACGTTAATCGATTTCCTAGGGCAGCCAGGATCTAATCACCCTTCACTGTATGATCACCTGTTCAAAATTTCATCTCTCAATACTGTTGCTTTGGCAATTAAGTAACTAACACATGAACTTTGGACAGCACATTCAAAACATAGCAAAAAGCATTTGATATCTCACTGAATCGATTTTATTGGAAAACTCTGGTGCTTTCAGTCGTTCTGAACAGTGTGAGGTATCATAGACTGGAATCAAGGTTGAGTTCAAGGGTAAGAAATTCATGAATTAATGAAGTCCTTATTGAGAACAAGGATGTCTTGTTTAGATTTTTTTCAGTTTTTCTATTTAGTGAAATTCAAAGGATAACAAAACAATTAAATATAAGAATTCAAGGTTGGAATTAGCTTTTGGGAGCTAAAGAAATTCCTGTTGTAGGGCCAGAGATTTAGCTCAGTGGTTGAGCTGCCTGCCTCGAAAGCACAAGGATCTGAGTTTGATCCCCGGTACCAAAAAAAAAAAAAAAAATTCCTGTTGTATGTGTTGACTATGTGACATGTGGACACTCTAGGGCCACTGGTGGTGAACATTTTAGAGCTTTCAATGATATAAACAACTCTCTGAAGCACGTGTGCCATATGTTCAACACCACTACTAGGCTGAAGGTTCACCCAGCTGACATATAGCTGTGAAATTAACTTAGTCAGTGCTGCCACTGGACACTGATGAATAAGGATGCTATCTGAAACTGTGGCAACAGGTTAATCCAGGAAAGAAAGAAAGAAAATCATATAAGACACAGTACATGACATTAAGGGATGAGACTTTTAAGTTTGGCAAGGTGAAGAAGACTTGTGGTGACTAAGACAGCAACAGTTTACCTAGGATCATAAGCATAGGATATAGATTTCAAGGGATCAGGAATCAGAAAATGTAAGGAGGCAGACCAGTCTTTTGAGATTTTAATAATTAAATGAATAGAAAAAACAGTGCTATCAGAGAATAAAGAAAATATCCTCAGTGCTAAAAAGGCACAAACAGGCTAAGATTCTATGTTTTCTATCCTATGTAGAATCTTAAAAGGGTGAAGGAAGGAGGGAAGGAAGACAGACAAGAAGGGTAATGAGGGTGGAAAAGATTAATAAAATACATTAATATGCATAAACAAATCTGCTGAAATAAAATCCATTAATTGTATAACTAATTTGCACTACTGGAAAACAACTGAGTAATTGAGAGGAAAAAATAATTTAAAAAATCTTAATTGGTTTATATCCCTTTCCCCATTTATCAGATAATCTTAATTATGTTACATATGCAAATCAAAACTCACCAATATCTGTAATATGGGTAACACTATCATTATGTGAATGCACAGAGAATAGGGGCTCACAAAGGTTAAAAAAGTTCCATAGAATGGGTGACAGAACATGATATAATTTTGGTATTGTTTAAGCCCAGAGGCAATGTTTTCACTCTTTCATACTGATTCAACAAGAATGAAGGAAATATATAAAGACGCAAATTTTCCTGGTAAAAAAGAATACTGTCCTTTCCTGAAGCAACTTGTTGAAATCTTTTTTCACTATACCTTTTTCACTAGGTTTGTCCTTATTTTATAAGTTCAAATTTAATTGCAAGTTAATAAATCTGAGTCATATAATTAGATGGTAATGATGTTTCTAAAAATGTTTCTTAGTAGTTGACTCTCCATCTGTAAAACTGCTATAGAGGAAACCTCTTCTCTTTAACTTATATAGCCAAAGAACTCTCTGTTTTTGTGTACCTGGTCGCTTTGACACCATCTCCCAACATTTTATCAGATAAAGCTAGATTTTAAATTCATAATAAAAATAATGTTCCTTTTACAGAAAGATATGATGTAATATTCCTGTTACACTAATCATCTTACCTGTTATGTGTAAATCATATTACATTTCACATATTACACAATTATGTCAATCATACTAAGAATTATAGGTAAAGAAACAGGAAGAAGATAATCCATTTTAATATAAAATGGATGAAAATAAAATGGTTATTAAATAGTAAATTATATTTTTAAAGTGAGTTCTTCAATAAAATGATAGGTAGTGAGTGGCTATCTGTTAGTGAAGCTATTTCTTCAAAGTAGAAGAGGAGGATTAAATTTCTGTGGATAGGATATTTATTCATAGTCATTATTCAATAGCTGACATTCAGTGACTTCATAAAATTGCTAACACCCATTTTCCCATTTATATGCAACCTTAGAAAAAATTAAAATGGCCCCAATCATAATTTATACGGTCACACAATACCCTACTTGTACACTAGCACTGTTTCATGAAAGACTTCTCATATTTGACACTAAAAGACACTAAAAAGCAGAACAATCCCATATTGAAACTTTATGTTTTATTTTTAGTACTGCAGTTATTTGATAAAACTAGCCCTAAAATAGAAATAACATAGCATTCCCAAAATATACACTACATTAAATTTCAACCAAGAATGTGCCCTTACAGTTTTCTCACAAACTATTCTAAGTGAAATGTGAACTTAATTGGTACAGTGGATTCTCTAGTTATGACCTGCCTGACATACAAACAATTTGGTTTATGACCAGAATTTTAGTTATAACTTATGGCCAAAGTCTTGAGTTATGACCTGAATGCCTGATGCTTGTGCTTTCAGATGGTCTCATATACAGACTTAACCCTTAAAGAGTTTTTGGAAGGAACATTACACCATTGTTTCCTTTATTGGTTAATTGAGAAACCCTGGGCCAATGTCGCTCTAAGGATACTGAGATCGGCTTGTATTCAGGGAGAGATTTTGAAAAGCTGTAAAACAGAAATTCTGTAGATAAAAAGAAAATGTATGAAATTCATAAACTGCATAAATAACCAATGTGAAGACAGGGTTTCTGAAAGCTAGAACAAAATGGAAAATCATATATTGTGTACAGGTACAAATTCCCCATAATGAATGTTATCATTAAGTATATCTAAAATGTACCAATAAATGTTTTGCTACAAAAAATAGAAAAATCATGCTGAATTACTTAAAAAAGCCTTACAAAAAATAAGAGAACAAGAAAAATTCATCCAACAGGTACTAGATGAAATTAAGAAGATTAACCTAAGGCTGATTATATTTAGAGAAATATTAGAAGAGAAAACACACAGAATAATCTATCTATCTATCTATCTATCTATCTATCTATCTATCTATCTATCTATATGTACACAATAGAAAACCATCCAAGTGGGAGAAAAGATTTCAACATACAGATAAATGAGGCTTATAGAACAACAATTAAAAAAAAAGTTACTGAAAAAAGTTACTCCCCACAACATATAGTCAAAATCTCAGATGTCCAACAAAAAGAATCTTTAAAGTTGTTGGAGAAAAGAAAAACATCACCTATGAAGGTAAGCCCAACAGCATTACAGCAGACTTATACAACCTTGAAAGGCCACCAGAATTTGGAGTGCAGTCTCAAGGCCTAAAATCAAATAACTTTTAACCTGGACGAATATATCTTGCAATACTATCTTTCAAAGTTGGTGGAAAGAAAGGACATTCCACAACAAGATCTTAGGAGATATTTTTTGCACTCCAAAAATACTCAGGAATACCATAGACAATGAAACCAACAAAGCTAAAATACTAGATAGAACTCATAATTCAAGCCAGGTAAGTAGATAAACATAAAAGCAAAAGTAAAAAGTCAGAAACAGAAAAGAACACAATGAAAGGCATAAATCAGTAACTTTCACTAATAACTGTCAATATAAATGGCCTCAAATCTCCATAATGAGACTGATTGACAGGCTGGACTAAAAAGGAGAATCCAACTGTGTGTTACATTCGCAACACTCATCTAATCCAAAAAGAGATCCACAGGCTAAAAATCAAAACTGAAAATCGATATTCCATGCACTAGCACCCTGAAAGAAAGCAGGGGTAGCAATCTTATTTTCAAAGCTAATTTAAAGCTAAAACTGCTCAAAAAGGTAAAGAAGGTCCCTAAAGATTAGTTAGGGAATGATTCAACAGGAAGAGATAACAATTGTACAGATATAAGCTCAGAATATTGGTGCCCCTAACTTCATGAAACAATCAATGCAGGGTGTAAAATATCAAAGAAACTTTAACACATTCATAGTGGGTGATCTCAATAACACACATTCACAAAGAGACATCAAATAAACAAAAAATGAGCAAAAAAAAATCAGTCCTGAACTACACCTTGTAACACATTGAGGTAATGGATATCTAGAGAATGCTTTACCCTACCACAACAGCATACACCTTGTTCTCAGCTTCCATGTTTTTTCTCTTTTATGGTTTATATTTGTTTCTTTCTAAAATTAAAAAGATATATTACAGTTTATTCGTACATGTGTGCAGTACATAATGTTAATATACTTTGTGGGAAGTTGGTTACATATACATCAGCTTCTTTTTCATTACTCGAAATTCACTTGTTTCCAATTCATTTTCTCCCCACCATCTCATGCAAAGTATCCTATGCTCATCTCATTCTTTTAGTTTTCCAAACACCAGACCCTTGAAGGATGAGGGGGAAAGATGTAGGCAGTTCATAACTAGTCAAGAATTATTGCATTGGTAAATATCCTATGGTTTGTATAGATAGTATATTAGGTCTATATTATAAGATTAAAACTGAGCTAAAATAAACAACCCCCCCAGACTATAGTTTAGCTTTATCACAGCTGTGTCTCCCTAAACACCTCATTCTAATTTTCTCATTCTGTCATTCCCCTGTTTCTGTCTCTTTCTGCTCTCTGTATCCCTGAAAAACAGGGCTGAATGTGTCAATGAAAAAATATTAGTAATAGATGAGAATTCAAAAAGATTTATCAGGAATACAATATTATAAATCTTAAATTTCTACAAACAAAAGTTTATAAGCACAGACAAAAAAAACCTCAGACACTAAGAAAATATTTTTGCGAATGAGAAATGGCAGAAATTTCTGAAAATAAAAAAGTAATCGGTCAAAAGTCTATTATTAGACAGATCTTAAATTAACTTTAAGTCCAAAGCAATAAAGAAAAAAAGGTTTTTTTATTTTTAAATGTTAGCAAAGCACTGGGAATTGTACAAAATGCTAAATAAGAGACTTAAAAAACCAATTAAATGTAGGTGTATAAGCTATAAAACTGAGAAATAGAAAATTAAAGTTAATAAAACATTAGAGATATTTATCTGCAAGTTAAATATAATGATTAGTGAACTGATAATCAGTTAAAATGAAAATATTAAGAAATAAGAAAGATGGCAGGAAATACATATGCAATGCTAATGTACTTTGAGAAAATATTTCATGATACCTGAAATATTTTCAATAGATTTTCAGCAAAAATAGATAGGAAAAATACGAATTGAGGGCAAAGGATATTTCAAGTGAAGAATTATTTATTTTATACATCGAGAAGGAATAATAAGTATCAATCATGATGAATATTAAGAAATTTATGTTTAGAGTTAGAAAAACAAAGGTTAAAAATATTTTAGAGAAACAATATTTTAAAAGAGGCAATACATGGATACTGTTTTTAAAATACTGATCATAGTATAAATATATGTATCTTTCAAAATATAGAAAGCAGTTGTCATAGAGAGGAACACAGATCTCGTAAAAACAAAACAAAACAAAACAAAAAACCAATGAATAATAGACTGCCTCAACAGATTTACCTTAAAACCAAAGTGACTTCAGGTACAAAGAAAATAATAGGTAGTAAAGGATGATTAGCACTAAATTTGGTAAATATGTGGGAAATCTCAGTAGTATAAACTATATAAAATGTATCTGGGTATTAAAATACACAACACAAATTGGATGTAACTTAAAAGAGAAAGGAAATTAAACTAATCTAAGGTGATATTACCTAAAAAATCATAAAAAAGAATCTATTTACATTAGATTTTCATAAGTCAAGGGAGCAGTTTATGGTTTCTTGTTGTTCTCTTGACTATATTTTCCTTTTTTTAATTAAATTCTTTTATTGGTACATTGTAGGTATACAACACAATTACATTTCTCATTGGGAATTGTACCCTTACATGATGCATCTTGGTTCTTATTTTTTCCCCATTCCTAGCCCTCCCTTCACGCCCTCCACCCTTCCCTATTTACAAAGACTTTGTTTCCATTTTCTCCATTTCTCATCATTTTTCCTTTTTCTTCTTTACTTTCCCCTGCCCCTCCCACTACCCCTACCCCTTTGGACCTTTTCTCCCTATTTTCCATTATCGATTATTCATTCTAATCATTGGTACATTTTAGGTATACAATATAATGACATTCATCACTGGAAATTTGCACCTTTACATAGTCTCTCTTGGTTCTTATTTTTCACCCTTGCCCAGCCCTCCCTTCAACCCCTCCATTCCGCCCTATTTACAAAGATTTTGGTCCTATTTTTCCATTTTCTCATATTAATCCCATTCCCTTCTATCCTTACCTCTAGCCCTCCCACTTCCTTCCCCTTTGCCCCTTTTCTTCCTATTTCACATTACCTATTATACATTTAGTCCTTATTTACACTTTCAGTTTCTCACACCAGAGAAATGATTCAGTATTTACACATGTGTGCCCTATTTATTTCACTTAAGAGTATCACCTCAATGTGGATCCACTTAGCTATAAATGTTTCTAATTTCTCATTTTTTATGGCTCAGTAGTGCTCCACTTTATAAAAAAAACCCACATTTTCTTTATCCAGTCTCCAGTTGATGGGCATTTGGGCTGTTTCCAAGTTTTACCTATTACAAACTGTGCTGCTATGAACATGGGCACACATATATCACTCTGGCATGATTCTTTTAATTCTTTGGGGAAGATCCCCAGCAGAGGAATAGCAGGGTCAAATGGGACTTCCAGTCCTAGTTCTTTGAGGTATCTCCATACTGATTTCCACAGTGCTTGCACCAGTCTACACCCCCACCAGCAGTGGAGCAGGGTTCCTCTTTCCCCACAGCCCTGCCAGCATTTGTTATTGGTGCATTTCATGATAGCAGGCATTCTTTCTGTAGTGAAGTGGAATCTCAGCGTTGTTTTCATTTGCATCTCTTGAATGACCAGTGATGTTGAACATTTTTTCATGTATTTATTTGCTATTTCTACTTCTTTGTGTGAGAAATGTCTGTTCCTTTCAGATGCCCATTTTCAGATTGGGTCTTTAAATTTGGGAGGTCTGATCTTTTTAAGTTCTATATAGATTCGAGATAGTAGATCTTTGTCTGAGGAAAAGCAGGTGAAGATTTTTCCCCACATTGTGGGTTGTCTCTTCACACTGCTGGTGGTTTCTCTTGCTGTGCAAAAGCCTTTTAATAAGAAGAGATCCCACTTGTTGATTGTTTATGCTAGTTCACAGGCAACTGAGGTTTTGTTCATAAAATCTTTTCCTACACCGATGTCTTCAAGGGTTCTACCTAACCTCTGATCCAACTGGTTCAGACTTTCTTTTTAATATTTAGATCTTTAATCCATTTTGATTTTAGTTTAGTGCATGGTGAGAGATATAGGTCTAGTTTTAATCTTTGGCAAGTTGAAGCCCCATTTTTCCAGCACCACTTATTAAAGAAGCTATCTTTTCTCCAGTGAGGGTGTTTGGCTCCTTTATCAAAGATGAGATGGCTGAGTTGCCTGGCTTTGTTTCTGCATCTTCTAATCTGTTCCACTGGTCCTCATGTCTGTTTCTTTGCCAATACCATGCTGTTTTTATCACAGTAGCTTTGTAGTAGAGTTACAGGTTGGGGATTGTGATACCCCCTGCCATGTCTCTGTTACCTAGAATTGCTTTTGCTATTCTGGGTCTCTTCTTGTTCCAAATGAATTTTTGGATTGTTTTATCAAGGTCCATGAAGTATGCTGTTGGGATCTCAATTGGAATTGCATTAAATCTATATAGCAGTTTTGGAAGTATGGCCATTTTCACTATATTAATCCTTCCTGCCCAGGAGCAGGGGATGTCTGTCCATATTCTAATATCATCTTCAATCTCTCTTTTCAGAGTGCTATAGTTTTCAGAGAAGAGGTCTTTGATTTCTTTTGTTAGGTTGATTCCTAGGTATTTCAGTTTTTTTGGATGCTATTGTGAAAGGAATTATTTGCCCTATTTCTCTCTCAGTGAGTCTGTCATTTGTGTAGAGGAAAGCTATTGATTTTTGTGTGTTGACCTTGTAACCAGCTACTTGACTGAATTTGGTTATTAAGTCTAGAAGACTTTTGGTGGAGTTCTTGGGGTCTTCTCTATAGAGTATCATGTCATCTGCAAATAATGACAATTTGACTTCTTCATTTCCTATCTTTATTCCTTTTATTTCTTTCTCTTGTCTAATTGCCTTGACTAATGTTTCCAGAACTATATTGAACAAGAGTGGTGATAGTGGACATCCTTGTCTTGTTCCTGATTTTAGTGTGAAGGATTTCAGTTTTTGACCATTTAGTATGATATTGGCTGTTGGTTTTTCATAGATAGCTTCTATCAGTTTGAGGAAGAGACCATCTATTCCAATTTTTTGTAGGGTTTTTATCATAAAAGCATGTTGGATTTTGACAAATGCTTTTTCTGTGTCTATTGAAATAATCATATGGTTTTTGTCCTTGGCTCTTTTGATATAGTGTATTACATTAATTGATTTGTGTATATTGAACCATTCCTGCATCCCTGGGATGAATCCCAATTGATCAGGGTGTATGATCTTTTTGATGATCTTCTGCATTCTGTTTGCCAGTATCTTATTAAGGACTTTTGCATCTATGTTCATTAGTGAGATTGGCCTATAGTTCTCTTTTTCATTTGGGTCTTTCTCTGCTTTGGGGATCAAGGTGATGCTTGCTTGCAGGAATGAATTTGGGAGTATTGCTTCCCCTTCAATTTCATTGAAGAGTTTAAACAGTAGTGGCAGCAGTTCCTCTCTAAATGTCTTGTAGAATTCAGCAGTGAAGCCATCAGGGCCCAGGGTTTTCTTAGGTGATAAGTTTTTAATTACGTTTTCAATTTCATTGGTTGATATTGCGTTGTTCAGAGTTTTTAGGCCTTCTTTGTTCAACTTTGTTAATTCATATGTATCTAGGCATCTGTCTTTCTTCTGTGTTGTCCATCTTATTGGCATATAGGTTCTGGAAGTAGGTATTGATGATCCTCTGGATTTCTCCTGGGTCTGTTGTAATTTCACCCTTTTCATTCCTACTTGCATGGATTTGGGCCTTTTCTTTCCTTTTTCTGATAAGGTTGGCTAAAGGTTTGTCAATTTTGTTGATTCTTTTGAAGAACCAACTCTTGGCTTCATTGATTTTTTGTATTGTTCTCTTAGTCTCCATTGCATTGATTTCTCCTCTCATCTTTATAATTTCCTCCCTTGTATGAGCTTTGGGGTTGTCCTGCTCTTGTTTTTCTAGAAGTTTGAGGTTCAGCATCAGTTTGTTTAATTGGGTTCGTTCTGTTTTCCTAATATGTGTATTCACTGCTATGTATTTCCCACATAAGACTGCTTTCATTGTGTCCCACAGATTCTGCTATGTTGTATTGTCATTATAATTTAATGGAAGGAACTGTCTGATTTCTTCTTTAATTTCCTCTGTGACCCATTAGTTATTCAGAAGTGTGTTGTTCAATTTCCACATGTTTATGAAATTTTTTGTTTCTTTTGCTATGGATCTCCAATTTCATCACACTATTGTCTGATAATGTACAAGGGATAACTTCAATTCCTTTGCACTTGCTTAAACATGTTCTATGTGTGAGTATGTGGTCTATTTTGGAGAATGACCCATGTGCAGCTGAGAAGAATGTGTATTCTGATTTTGTGGGGTTGAAGACTCTGTAAACATCTGTTAAGTTCATTGTTCAAGAGTTTGATTGAGTTCTAGTATTTCATTACTTATTTTTAGTCTAGTTGATCTATCTATTTGTGACAGTGGGGTGTTGAGGTCCCCCACTACAATTGTATTAGTGCATATATGAATTTTCACGTCTATTAGTATTTGGTTTATATAGTTGGGTGCACTAGTGTTTGGTGCACTAGTGTTTGGTGCATAGATATTTATGATTATCATCTCTTCCTGTTGGATTGTTCCCTTTACCAGGATGTAGTGTCCTTCTTCGTCTCTCTTAATCAGTGTTGGTTTGAAATCTACTTGATCTGCAAAGAGGATAGCTACTCCTGCTTTTTTTCAGGTTCCCGTAGCATGGAGTATTGTTTTCCACCCTTTAACTTTCAGTCTATGAGTTTCCTTTTGAATTAAGTGTGTTTCTTGTATGCAGCATATTGTTGGATTTTGCTTCTTGACCCATTCTGCCAGTCTATTTCTTTTGATTGGTGAATTGAGACCAATAACTTTGATGGTTATAACTGAAACATATTGACTTGTCATTGCCATGACTTTTTCTTTTTGTTGGGTTCTCCCCCTTTCCATTTAATTTCTTGTCATGCTAGATGGGTTCATTCTGCTTTGCTTCCTGGTGTTGTGATCCTCCATGTCTGTTCCTAGGATATTGTGTCAAATTCTTTGGAGTGCTGGTTTGGTATTCATGAAGTTCCTAAGGTGCTCTTTGTCATGAAAGTATCTTATTTCTCCATCCATTTTGAAAGATAGTTTTTCAGGGTACATCAATCTGGGTTGGAGGAAGTTTTCTTTTAGGGCTTGGAATAAGTCCCTCCAAGCTCTTCTTGCCTTGATGGTTTGTGTTGAGAAGTCTGCTTTGATTCTGATGGGCTTGCCTTTGTATGTGATTTGTTTCTTTTCTCTAACTGCTTGTAGAACTTTGTTCTTCTGTTGAGTTTCTGGAATCTTAACAATTATATGCCTATGTGTAGATTTTTTTTGATCAAGGCTATTTGGAGTCCTATATGTCTCACTTATCTGTATGTCAAGCTCTTTTCCCCTGCTTGGGAAGTTTTCTGCCATTATTTCTGTGAAGAGATTTTTTATGTCATCTGCACTCTCTCTTGTTTCTTCATTGACTCCAATCAGTTTTATGTTACTCTTCTTTGCATCATCTAGCAGCTGCTGGATTGATTTCTCATGTTCCCTTATAATTTTGAAGCAATATTTCTTTTCCTGGTGACTAATTGCAATCTTATCTTCTATATCTGAAATTCTGTCCTCACATTGGCTCATTCTGCTGTGTAGACATTCAATGGAGTTTTTCATGTCCTGCAAATCTATTTGCGTCTCTTTTATGGATTCCATTTGTTTCTTATGTTGGGATTCCATCATGTTCCTGAGCTCCTCTCTAGATTTATTAATCATATCTTGAGCTAGGGGCACATTTCTCCTGTTATCTGAGAAATTATTTCTGATTTCATTTTTTCCAGATCCCCTTTTGTTGCCAGTTCAATGGGTCCAGATGCTTGAGTATCAGAGTGTTCCATCTCATTTCCCTTTGAGGTTGCTGTAGGTGTTCTGGAAGTGTGGTTTTGAGACTTATTGAAGTGTTTTCTCATTTCAACTGAGGTGAGGGCTCTTGGTGCCTGCACAGATTACCTCTTCTGAGCTGGGAGAGGTGGAATAGGGGCCAGAAGCAGCAGTAGGGATGGTGGGCCAAAAGCCCTTTCCTGTGGGCTGGGAGCAGTGGGAGGGATGGTGTCCAGCAAGCCACTTCCTCTGGACCAGGAGCAGTGGGACGGTGATTCAGAAGCCCCTACCTCTGGGCCAGGAGCACTGGGCCTCAGTACCATGGTCTGGTGGTCTGGTGTCCTCTGCATCTTTGTAGTGTAGAACCAGGTGGCTGTACAGAGGAGCGAGTGTGGGGGTCCAGTGGATTTTTTCTGGGGCGTGGGCTGATTCTGGTGTTCAGCACTACTCAGGACCTTGGTAGGGTGTGCACAGAACTGCCTGTCTGGAGCAGGCTGATAAGATGTCTTCTGAGTGACTCGGGACCTCAGTAGGGCGTGCACAGACCTGCCTCTGACTATACTTTCTAAACTTCCACAGAAACATTAAATATTAAAAGCAACTCTGCCTTTCCCTTTTTTCCCCCTCTTCTTTCCAAAATAATTCAGTTCAAAACATTAAGGGAAGCCTCTTTGTTAGGAGGACGGGGCAAGTGGCCACTGAGATAAGGTTTTGAAAAGAACAGGGAGATCTGAGGTTCCATACAATATGGTGCAAGTGAGTGATGAACATGCAGATTGAAGAAGACACTACTGTAGGGTTTCAGTCATGATAATAACAATGGATTGGGAATGTTATTGAAATCTGAGGCAGATGAGGAAAAGATGTGAGAGGTGGTGAGATCTTCACTTACAAAGAAATAATTGATTCAATAGGTAATGTTACTTTGTTAGTGAGTAGATTTGCAAATGTGAGAAGTGAAGTCTAGAATAAAACTTGTATGTTTGACTGGATTGGGAAATACATCATTGATCTGATTTTGAAATTTTTATTTGTACATGTTGGCAGTACACAATCATTATATTTATTGTGGCAAGTTGCTACATGTCCATAAAACATATTAATTCTTTTTTGTCTCTATCCCTCCTGGCCCCCTCAATCACTTTGTCCCCCTTTCATTTGAAAAATATCTACCTGCATCCCATTATCTTTCTCTTATTTTGCTCTTTATTTACATTTTGGATTTAGCATACAACAGAAACCACATCTCATGCTTTTTAAATACAAGTTCATTTATAGTTAAAGATAGGCATATGTGTGTGTGTTGTGTGTTCACTAGTTTTGCACAACAAGAAAACCTTGGAGCCTCAAGAATCCAATAGGAATTAGCATACCTATAGACCAGATTTAAAAAATGCAAAAACTGTGTCTTTAGAGAAATGGAAAATTTCCAGAATAAAACAGAGAAGATAAGATTTGAGACTAAAATAACTCTTATTATGAAAAATACAGAAGTGTTCAAGGGGTAATTAGGAAATTTCCAAAAGGGACACACACACACACACACACACACACAAAAAAAAACAGTCTAAAGGTTTTCTTAGTGAACAATAATACTGGGATAATTTGAGCATCAACCAAGAGAAAAAAAAAATGACATGGGAATATGCTATACTATTTTAAAAATCAATAAAATGCATTTATATTGATCAATAAATACAAAATTTGTCATACTATAATGCTTACTAATAGATATAGAAGGAATGATTGAATTAAATCAACTGTGATACTGGTGTCTAATTCAGATAAGCAACAACAATAAATGCCACAGGCACTGAGTAAAAGTTTGATGATGAATGGTCCATTTACATAGTCTCCGCTTATCTTCTCACATAGGTCTTATTCATTACAAAGGAAAATTTGGCATCTACAGTAGAAAAACTTGGATAACAGCACATGAATCACATGAGCAAAATTAACAATTGAATTAAAGAGACAAATTACAAGGAAAATTGTGGACCACCACATAAGTGCAATTCTTGTCAAATATGCTTCACCAGAATCCACAAGTGAGGAAATATTAGGTGAACATAAATTTGGGAAAACTTTTACCAGATAATTAGCCTGTAATTTCTAAAGTTTCATAGTCATCAAAGCCAAAGAAAAGTCTCCAACACCCGTCACATTTGATGTAGACTTAAGAAGCAAGACAACAATATGCAATGGATGAAGTTTGAGTCTTTTTTCTCTACAGATGAAAGATTATTAGGTTCTGTGACTCATACATGAGTATTTTGACAATGTAAATTTTATTTCCTTATATATATTTAGTTTTACTTATTTTACTTATATGAGAGAATATTCTTTGTAGAAATTATTCACTAATGTGTTTTGAGTGTGAGGTACACTGCAAGTCATGCTAAAATTTTCACATAGCATGGGGATAAAAAAACAAAAAGACTTTATATTCTTTCTTTACTCTTTTTTGCTAGTTTTCCTCAAGTTTGAAGTTATTTCAACTTTAAAAGGTTAACCCAATAGCCAATAGAAAGAACAGAGATAATTTTGCTGGCAAATATTTTGAATCTTAAAGAACCAGTTCTTTAGAAGAATGAAGAGAGGTGTGGTACTAGAAGACTGTATTGCCAGCTACTTGAGAGGCTATGTTTATCCCCAAATGTTTGAGGACAGCCTGGGAAATGTACTGTTCCCAAGAAGCTCTCTTAAAGAAAAAAAGTAATGTTTGGCCAGGAGGAAGACACTGAAGATGATGCTCAGTAGTAGAGTCATAATGTCTGTGGTTCAATCTCCAATGTCTAAATACATAAATAATAGAAATGTTTAAAATGGAGAGTCAATGGTCTGGGACAAGTAAGAAGGCCTCTGATGATAGCTTTGAAAACTGAGATATGTGGGAAGTGATAAAAAGAATAATCATTAGACAAGACAGCTCTAGGGAAAATGTAATTAACTTATGCAAGTCAGATTTCAGGGAATAAAAAGATTTAAATTAGAAATATGGACTATGTGTTAATTATGAAATACGGTTACAAGTGTAACCTATAAAGACTGGGATGGACAGAGAGCAAGGCATAGTTAATCCAAAAGGGCAGGGCATGGGAAGCTATGAAAACAAGATCTTCGGTACAAAAGATGATCAGAATTAAGTGCAAACATTGCAATGGAAAGATTATCTGAGGCCTTTAACATGGGAGATTTAATTTGCCATCATGGAGAAAAAATAAAAATTAGCAGAATCTCAGTGGGTATGCAACATCTTAAGTCTCTCAGACTTCAATTGTGTTTAGGGAAGATTATATTTTCATTGTTATTAAATCAAAATTTGGCAGAGTCCCACTCACCATTAATTATTAACTGATTTGAATTTAAGAGATGAGAGAGGAGTAATGCATTGCCCTTAAATACTGATTTTAGTATTATAGTGGACTTGCAGGTGGCTATTGAACTTAAATAATACTTGACTTAAGTTCTAGTAATTGATGAATAAATAAAATAGTCATGGATTTGACCCCTATGTTTGCTGTTTCATGTGAAATTACTGATTATGCCACAATATCTGCTAAATTTTCCACCACTTATTGTTTACCTTTTCAATGAATATGTAACAATAGAGACATGTCTTTTGGAAGCTCACAACTGAATAACTGCACAATTTAAAGTCACTTTCCTTCATCACTGATACCTGAGGGAGATTTTTCAGTCATTTGTATTCCTACTATGCTTTGCAAAATTTAATTATACAATTAGTATTTTAGTTATGTAATTCTAAGTAGATTTTTTGAAACAAGGCAATATAGTTTTATTCACTTCTTTCTAATTTATCTCATTCCCAAGACATTACCATTTTATTTTCTTTTGCAGTCTAAACTTTGTCTTTGTCACTATTCCTTCACTACAAATAGACTCATCATGAGAGCAACAAGTATAATACACACCTCTCTTTATTATTATCATCATCATCATCTTAATTACCATTAAATCAGATTAGCTCACTTAATCTGGAAATTTCATGTTACTTACTATTAAATCCACCAGTTTCTCTCAAGAATATATAAAGTCATTTTGTCTGATATTTCTAATAACTTGATTGAACTCAGAATGAATGTAATCCAAGGTCAACAATAACATTTTCTGAAGGATTTTTCATTTGTGACCCAAGATCATCATCAAGTGAATCTCTTTCTTAAAAGATAAAGTCATAACATAAAAATTATTCAGGAGTTTTAAATTTTATAACCTCTAAAATTATTACACTTCTAGTTGGGCATGTTGGCTCATGCATAATTCCAGTACTCAGAAGGCTGAAGCGGGAAGATCCTGAGTTAAAAGTCAGCCTTGGCTACATAGTGAGTTCAAGGCCAGCCTGGCCGACATGTTAAACTCCTTTAAACTTCAGCCTGTTTTTCTAGGATACAAGAAAAATGATATCCCGAACACTAACGATGGCGGCTCTGGGGAGCGACGGCTGCTGAGTTAAGGCAGGAGTGATCGCTTGACCGAAGAGAGGAGCCCTGAAGAAGACAAGACGTGAGTGTGACAACTTGCTCAGTCCGGAGAGCAAAACGCCTGGAGACTGCGAGCCAGGAGCCTCCTGAGGCTTGAGGTGTCTGTCTTTGATCAGCTGTCATTGCAGTCCAGGGAAACAGAACCTCAGCCAGGAGGAGAGGCAGGCCGGCCCCGGGCCCCAGCCTCCGTAATGAGAGCTCCTAGCTGCTCTCTGTGCCACAGCTTCTCAGATGAGGGTGACTGTTGACTAGTGAAAAAGGAACCCAAGGTTCACGACTATCTTCTTACTGGCAGTGGAATGACCCGTGGAAACCTGCGATCCGTTCCCATTAATAAATCTCTGGATTCCTATAGGCAATGGAAACTGATCTCAATTCCCAGGACAGAAAGCACCTGGACAAGTTCATTAAATTTTTTGCCCTCAAGACTGTCCAAGTGATTGTCCAGGGTCGACTAGGTGAAAAGATTTCAACTCGTTCATCTTCATCCCCAACGGGTTCAGACTGGTTTAACTTACTGATCAAAGATAACCCGGAGGTCACCCATGAAGCAAAGAAGGCACTGGCAGGGCAGCTGCCTGCCATTGGGTGGTCCATGTGTGCAAAATCTCGCTCAAGACCTCAGAGGGAGATTCCATGGAGCTGGAGATTTGGTGTCTTGAAATGAACGAAAAGTGTGATAAAGAAATCAAAGTTTCCTACACCATATACAACAGACTGTCCCTGCTGCTCAAGTCCCTTCTTTCTATCACGAGGGTCACACCAGCCTACAGGCTCTCCAGAAAGCAGGGGCATGAATATGTCATACTGTACAGGATATACTTTGGGGAAGTTCAGCTGAATGGTTTAGGAGAAGGCTTTCAGGCAGTTCGAGTTGGGACAGTGGGCACCCCTGTGGGCACCATCACTCTTTCTTGTGCTTACAGAATCAATTTGGCATTCATGTCCACCAGGCAATTTGACAGGACCCCTCCTACCATGGGGATCATTATCGATCACTTTGTGGACCACCCCTACCCCAGCTCTTCTCCAAGACACCCCTTCATCTACAGGATCGCTGGTGAGGATGCTGGTGGAGTGTACTTGTCGGTGGAAGACTCTCAGGAACTGTGCACCACTTCGTTCTCCACCTCCCCGCCATCGCAGCTGATGGTTCCTGGGAAGGAGTGGGGAGTGCCTGTCGCTCCCAGCCAGCCAACCCATGGTGCCCAGGCTGACCAGGAGAGATTGGCGATCCACACCCCTTCGGATGGGCCCCACTGTGCCTCCACACCTTCCAGCAGTGAGGGCACCGAAACCGTCTCCAACAGCAGTGAGGGCCCGGCCTACCCCCACAATGTCTTGGAGACCATCTTTGTCCGGAAAGTGGGGGTTTTTGTCAACAAACCCATCAACCAGGTGAGCCCCTCAGACTCCCCAGAAGCTGTGTCTCCTCTCCACAGCAGCCTGCACTCCGAGGGCTCCAGTGAGGGCAGCAGCGGCAACCCCCACGATGACTTCGTCATGATCGACTTCAAACCAGCTTTTTCTAAAGACGACATCCTTCCGATGGACTTGGGGACCTTCTACAGTGAGTTTCAGAATCACCCTCAGCTGAGCAGCCTCTCCGTAGACATTGGAGCCCAGTCCATGACAGAAGACTTGGACTCCCTACCTGAAAAGCTGGCTGTGCACTAAAAGAACTTTCGAGAATTTGATGCCTAACCCTGCAGTAAAGGTAGCCTCCAGTACCAGCAGCACCCCCTTTCTGTGGTCCCGGGGGCTAGAGCTGCTCCCATCCCTCTCGTGCTCCTAGCCAGGTGGACAGCAGGACGATTCTCTGGGGTGACCCTGAAGCCCCTCCCTTCCACCTCGTGGAGACCCTGTGACTGTGGCTGGGAGGACTCCCTCTGGCCTTGGAGAAGGAAGACACTTTGTAAAAAGGGCCTCTGCAGAGCCATCTGTGCACCCCACCCGTCACTGACTGCGTTACAAAGGGTATTGACCACTTCTGCTTTCTGCCTGCCTGTCCTGGCCATCAACCACTTGACATTCTCGCTGTTGGCTGAGGTGGTGCAGGCAGAAAGAGGAACCAGGCAGTGCCAGGAGGAAGAGGGGGTCCTGGGGCTGTCTCTCCCCAGCTCCCAGGCCTGGCTTCCTCTTGCTCTCTGCCCCATGCCTGTGTTTTTGGCAATATGATGGGCCTGCCTGCCTATAGTGACAACTCCAGTGGCAGTTGTCCCTCAGAACAGTTGTGCCAGGCCTTCCTTGGGGTCTGTGCAGCCCTGGTGGCTGCCTGTGCCTAGCTCCTCAGCTCTGAATCCCATGTCCCTAGGATTCTGTCATCCAGAGTCCCGGTGAAGGTCTTTCCTTCCCCTCCCTCCCCTTTGCTGCTCCTTGGTTATAGGAATGGTACATATTTATTAGTTTCAGAGAAATCAGATATTTTATAGAGAAAACCCACTGGAGGTAGCTGTTTCCTTGGGGCGGAGGCCTGCTGCTCAGGAAGGTCCCCAGAACCCTGTCTGCTGCTCTGAGGATCTCCCTGCCCCTGTGCACAGGGCAGGAGCCAAGAACGGGCCAGCGGAGACCAGAGCCCCAGCTCAGGACCACCCCATCCAGGATTGGCTTTCCTGGCGTCACTCAGTCTCTCAGCTCCTGTCCAACTGTGTCAGTTCCGGAAGCCCAGGAAGTCTTGGATGGTAATGTGAGGATCCAGAGTGGTGCCCCCTGCAGTGCCTAGGGGGCATTGCATGTGGCTGGGGCGCCTTCTGATCCTCCTGCTGCTTGGGTGTGACACTGCCCTGGGCTGATCCCCTGTGGAGAAACTAAAGGTGGGCTGGCACCTGACTGCAACTTTCAGGTGCTCACCTGAGTCGATCAGGTGCCCACCTGCTAGCCCAGGCTGCTGCCCTTGTACTCCCTGGCAGCAGCTGTTCTTCAGTGGGGCAGGCAGCCCTTGATTGCTTGTCAGTGAATTGCATGTGACACCCTTCCCACCCACAAGGCTAGCTCTGAGGCAGAGCAGGCTCTGAGGGGAGACCTGGCTGTGCCTGCTTCCGCTGCCCCAGGAAAGTCACATTGGTGGTGGCCAGCTGGCCCTCCTGCTTCAGCCAGGGTGCATCCACAGCAGCTGTGGAACCAGTCAGATGCCCCAGCTCCAGCCTGGGCCAGGGAGCCTAGCCAGCCACCACCCTCTGCCTGAGGCTTGCATGAAAATGGTGGTCCCCACTGTCCTCTGCTGCCCTGATTATGGCCTCTATGGGCCCCAGCCGTTCTCCAGGATCCCATCCATGAAGAGGCCAGGGAAGTTGAGCCCTGACCTTGAGCTGGGCCAGGAGGAGCAAAGCGATGTCAAGGCTGGTCCCAGCCCTCAGCCCCATGTGACAGAGCCCTAGACCAACTCCCAAAGTGCCCACCAGGGCCAGGACCCATCTGTCTCCAGTTGGCACAGTTCCTCCTCCTCCAGCCTCCTTGGGAAGTAACTGAGCTGTACTTCAAAATGTATTCAGAGATTTCCAATAAAGGTTTTTCTGTACTTTAAAAAAGCGAAAAAAAAAAACCAAAACACCAAAACAAACAAGAAAAATAATATCCCCTATTATGCTTACAAGGATTAAATAATATAATGTCCACAAAATATTATGTTCCCTGTCTTTGAGTAAAGGATGACTGAATATGTTTTATTTTGAATATTTTGAAAATAGTAAAATTGTGTACTGGTACAGTGATTCTCAGCTATGGTTACTACACAGCACACAATACAATCTTCTGAACAGAAAAATTTCTTTTTTTCACATTGCAACATTATTGGAATCTATACAATGATAATTGCAACTCTACAACATATAGTTTTTGTGTGAAAAATAGGGTGAACTTTCAAAGTAAAAGAAAAATTAGAATAAAACCTACATTGCTATTAGTCACCCTCAAAATACTCCTCCTTTCTTCAAACGTACTTTTCCCATTATTCTTACCAGTTTCTGAAGCACTCCTGAAGATCTTTTCCTCAGTCTTCAGTTGTGCTGTTGTGGCTACCTCAATGTCTGGAATTGATTCAAAATATTTATCTCTTGTGGTCATTTTTACTTTGACAAAGAGCCAGAAGTCAGGTAGTGCTAAATCCAGTCAAAAAGATGGATGAGGACCGGCCATAACGTTTTTACAAGCATGCCTTTCCACTGGAAGGCTCTTGACCGCAGCATTTACTATATTATTTTCACACCTCCTAAAGACACTCACAACAGAATACTTCAGAATTGCTTCAGAAAATTGCAAGAATGATTAGATAAGTATGCTTTAAGAGAAAGGGAGTATCTTGAGGGTGATTAGTAGTAATGCATCTTTTGTTGTAATTTTTTTAAAATTTAAGAACTCACCATATAATTTGACCATCTCATGT
This sequence comes from Heterocephalus glaber, assembly GCF_053883595.1. NCBI lineage: Eukaryota > Metazoa > Chordata > Mammalia > Rodentia > Bathyergidae > Heterocephalus > Heterocephalus glaber. Next base: position 43,434,857 of record NW_028258324.1, on the reverse strand, counting down.
AAGTCCAAAAAACACATGAGTGCCATGAGTTTTGGTAAAAATATTGTGTGGAGACTTTGAAGCTGGCTGAATTGAAAGGCTATGTGTAGCATGTTTAATGGATACTATATACAGTTGTAGTAAACGTCAAAAAATAATTCAATATCATGTTTAACTTTAAAAGATAGCAATATTTAATTTTAATATAAAATACTGGGACGATATTTTTTTCTAGTCTCCAAATCAAAATTTCAACAATATAACTTTCAAAGAGAGAGTTTATTTTCATCTCCAATGTTGAGAGGTTCTGTATGAAATATTAGAAAATGTTGACAATGATGGAAAGCTTTTATGTGTCCCACGTGAAGTGAAATATTATGGCATATAGTTGTTTATTTCAGGTCTACTTCTAAATAATTTCACAGTTTTATTGTAGTCCATAAAATATAACTTTAAGAAAATCCATGTCCTGCACTGCTTTGTAGACCACATCCTATCTTAACTTTGGTAGGGTTGTTTTATTCAGAAATCATTTCTTTTATATTTCTTATGTTTTGAAAACTTTGTATTTAAATTGGGGACTTTGAAATAATGTTATAAAATCTAAATTATAATTCTTTAAAAATAGCCCCTAAGTTAAATTCAAGTATCATAATATTTATTGGCTAAATAAGACTTTATTTATATATTTTATGAGACTAAAAAGATATTGATTATGCTGATGGTTAATTAAAATTTATAATAGAATGTACTTGGCTCTTGAAAATGATTATATTATTGAAAAAACCTCTGTGCTTTGGCATATATTTGGTTTGTTTCTTACTGTTATTCAAAAATTTTTGAATTACTACTAATCATTAAGATGTTTCATTATAATATGTTTGTCTGATTTAAGGTAAAAAAATAACTGTATTGGGTGTAATTCCTAAACCAAGGTTGAAATTCCTTTTTTAGGAGGGTTTCTTTCTATGCAACTCATAGTAAATGATCAGTTTATAAACAATTTAGCTACATTTTTTGCATTTCTTTATTATACTAATTTCAAATATACTTATGATAAGCATTATACTTAAGTTTTAAATTTCTATGGATGTTGAAAATTTGTTGCATTCAAATATACAAACAGTTGGCTAAAAACCTTTACATAATGTGGCTAAAAGATTAAAATGTAGTAAGTTTAAAAGCAAGTTAGTTATTTTAAAAAATTAGACTAAAATACATCAAGATAAAATAAAGGCAAGATTTTAGAAAACTCAATTAACTAGGTGCAAACACTGGGGTGATCACTTGACAGAAACAATATATAGGGCTACTTTTTGAATAGAATAGCAATATAGATTTATATTAATTCATATTCTAACTTTAATCAATTGTATTGCATATTACCTACCTTAATTTATATTAATGATATATTCGGAGTCACTGCATCAATTTAACATGTGGAAATTTAATTGTATTTGATAGTGTATCCCACTTTCATTATTCTTCTGTTAGTTCTAACAATGTGGACTCATTGGTGCTTGCAATGAAATAGAGAATCATTGCTTGAGAGCAAAACAGCATGTTCTTACTGTTCCTGTGCTTGCCTGCGTTCCTTTCTTCATTCCTACACTTACATTGCACATCCTAGTAATTATTACACAGTAATAATATGGCATTTCAAATATTGAATGTACATCATATCTGTGTGAAAAGATATTTTTAAAAATGAAGAAATCTCATTCCAAGCAATAACTTTGAATCCTAATTGAATAAAATTATCTCCCTCAAAAAGACCTTTTCTCAATAGCAGAACCATGTTACAACATTTTTATTCAATTACTGCTATTTTTAGTATTGTTCTTTATTGAATTGCATTACCTCAAAATTCATATGTTGCAGTCTCAAAACCCCAAAGTTACAGTATTTGGAAATAGGCCCTTAAAAAGATAGTTAGGTTAAACAAGATTGTGATGATAGAATTATAAGACTTCTGATTTTATAAGAAGGGAGAAAGACTCCAAGGTGGACCATGGCCATGAGAAGACATGGGGTGAAAGCAGCCATCTGTAAGCCAGGGAGAGAAGCCCAAGGAGAAAAACCTTCTATGCCTTCTATGATTTTTTTTCTGATTTCCAAAATTCATAAGTGTAAGGAATTAACTTCTACAGTTTAAGTCAACCAGTCTTTGGTATTTTGTTATGATAGGCCGTATGACTAACAGAATTATACCTTTGGATTTCAACAATAACATGTTGGGAGGTTTTTTTTAAAATTGATATATAAGTACCTACATAATAATTTTCATTTTGCTGCTTGGCTCACAAATCCTAAAACTTTTACTACCTGGCGTTTAACAAAATAAGTTTACAACATTTTCCCTAAAGTGATGGTTATTTTTACTGGACTTTCATAAGGACTTATCTGTTGTTTTAAAATTGCATTTATTACAATTTACCTTCTACTTTATTCTATGTGCATACATGATGTAAGGACATTTCAAAGGTCCTATTTCTTAATACTCTCATATTGGGGGTTAGGATTTCAACATATAATTTTTGGGTGAACATTTAGTTCACAACAATAGCAAACTCATAATTGTTAGTTTGTTTGGGAGAATGTAGGCTCATTTTCATTGCTCTAAAGTCCTGTGTGGTTAACATTAATTTTGTTCTCAAAAAGTATCTGATGTGCACAATAAGTTGTGTGGACAAACATGTTGCACAGTACTTGGAGGGTAGGAAACTAAAATGTAACTTTCTCTCAGTTTAGAACAGCCACAAAAGTGCACAGACTTTCCTTACTAATCCATTTTAACACAGAGTCTTAAATCTGTAATTTTGAAACAAAAGGAATTATTCTCAGTTAATTTGGTTTTATGATTTTATATACATTGTTTTCTTTCCAAAGCCAGTCATCTTCTGGCCTTGCATGTAGTCTCTGAGAATGTCTTACCTACAGAAAATATATTCTCCTGTTTTAAATAACATTCATTCTCAGAAAGCATAATCTTCCATGGGAAAGATTATTTAAATTTCTCATTAGCTCCTGAAGTTTTATTGATTTCTCAAATTTTTTGTTAACTTTTACCCAAGAAAATTTAATTCCCCATTTGACACATCCTCTGATTTAAATACATGTATAGTGATTAAATGCCTCAGACATATTATGTCAATATACTAAAGTGAAAACATGTATTCAAAATATATCTTCTAATTTAAATGTCATTTCATAATTGTTGTGATCTCTATGTTTTCTCATGGTCATCTAACATTTTTGTAATCTCCAAAGAGAAACTAAGCAGAATAGAATTAAATCAATGTCCTGTGAATGTATAAGTTGTCACAACTTGGCTACTACAACCACTCTTTTTAATTTAGGTTAAAGATTTTTATTTTTTGTAAATGAGTAATAAAGTCAATTTGTTAAACAGAAAAAATAACTATGCTATAATTAGAATACATTTGCAGGAATTTTCTAGTTGAGATCTAAAATGTCCTGCAGAAGTCTCATGTATTCAGAAATGGGGTTCAGGAGGCGATTGGATCAGGGGAACACTGTACTCATCAGTGCATTAATCATTAATGACTTCATAGCTGAATGTGCTATTAGAAGGTGGGGCCCAGCTGGAGAAGGGTGGTCGCCAGAGTATACTTTTGCTCTAATTATTGTCTGTCCTTGCTTGCTGGCTTCTACGGTTTGAGAAGCTTTCTTTGGCCATGCCCTTCTACCATGATGTTTCTGGTTTAGAGCCAGGTGACTATGGACTGAAACCTTTGAAATCATGACCCAAACTTTCCTCCTCTAAGTTGTAGGTGTCACATGTATTTTCCAGCAGCAATTCTGACTAACAAAAGGAATAAGGATTATAAAACAAGATGAACGATAATGATAAGAGAGAGGAGAATGGAGAATGGCTTTTGGACATTCTACTTTATCCTGCATGTAGAAAAAGAATGATAATATTTTATAGGTTTAAGATTCTTTATGTTATATTATTTTATTTTATAGTTTTAGAATTCTATATTCTGTGTCTCTATAAATGTTTGCAAAGTAGAAAAGAGCATGACACAGAAATCATTTTTATTTTGTTAACTTTGTCTTCCCCATTTTTACTGCTCCAATTATAATCTAAAAATTATTATTTTATAATGTATTTCCCACACAAGCATATAAAACATCAAAGTAATTTTGAAATTTTTTTCACGTTATCCTAACAATCCTATTTTAGAAAATTATATATATATATATATATATATATATATATATAATAAATCCAATGCCTAAATCTGAATATACAAATCTCAGCACTATGTTAAAACAAGAGTTGAAAAGGTCTGGTGACAAAAATCAAAAGTAGTTTTATACTATATAACAAAGTGTATAAATTATTGACATTTGGAGGGTTACATTATAGAGATTTTGGTTTATAATAATGAAAATACTCATTTCTACTGTTATAAGCTACTTTTTTTTGTACTGGGGATCAAACTTGGGACCTTGTGCTTGTGAAGCAGGCAGCAGCACCACTGAGCTATATCCTCAGGCCTAGCTACTGTTTTTGAAAACATAATATTATAGGAAGTTTAATGAAATAAAGCAATAAAGTACTCTTATGATAGGTTACGAATACAAATATTTGAATTAAATAAATATTAGTGGAAGAAAATCAATTGAATTAAATGTTTTGCATATTCAGTCTAAAATTGTAATTTGAAAATTAGATGTAATAAAAAAATGAAATGGAAATAGAGTAAGATAATAATCTATATTATCTGTAGGAAGTATAACACTGATTAATAGTAAAGTGTCTCTTGTTCAATGAAATGGCTGTGTCTGTGTGTATTAGTCACCTGTACATCTGTAGATTGAAGCAACACACTCTCTCCCAACATAAGATAATTTTTAGATATTTTTGTACGTATTCTTTGCACTTAGGAGGGAAATAAACCTGGAAAGTAAATTGCGAATTAAGTCTGACTACAAAGATACAGTAAAATAGACATAGGAGTAGAAATTACTGGGACAGAGAACAGAAAAATAATAGAGAGCAATCAACAAAAATAAAATTGTCTTGTATTTGTTCAGAATACCTAGAAATAAGATGAATGTTCACTTGTTGTGTGTTTATATTAATGTCCATTTTTTTTATCCTTTCAGAATGAAATGTTTTAAAATGTGGATCATTATTTCTATAGCTCAACCACATTGACAATTCATGTCTATTTGTGGATTTTTTTTTCCAATTTAGTTGCCTGAAATAATGTGGGCTCTTAAAATCTTCTCATTTTCTTTAATCACAAGTAGAAAGTATTACTTTTTACTCATGGAAGGTAGATGATCTTCCATTTTGACTATATACAAGGTCCCAAAATATTATAAGTAATTTACTTTATGGTATATATAGGATTCTCCAGTAAATAGAACGTGTGTGTGTGTGTGTGTGTGTGTGTTTGTGTGTGTGTACTTTAAACAATTAGCCTATGTTACTATGAGGGCAACCAATCTTGAGATTTGTAGTTGGCATGCTGGAAAGTAGCACATTCAAAGGTATAGTTTGTCCAGTCTGACAGGTTGAGACCCAAGAAAAGGAAGTGTTTTAGTTTGTGCCCAAAGACAGAAAATGTGTAATTTTTAAATCTAAATTTGAAGCTGATAACAGGGAATTCTCTCTCATTCATATTGTCCCTTTTAAATAGGTCTCATTTGATTAGATGAGATACATTCTCATTAGGCTGGGCATGTTAATTTCTATGATGAAGATGCAATCAGATGCAATGGAACACTCTTTACACAGGTGAACTGGTGGCCTCAGCAAATGAAATATTAAGTAAGGGGACAAAGAGAGAAAGAGAAGTGGGAAGAGAAGACAGAGAAGGATAAGGAGTATTTACAGATAAAGAGTTTTAAGAAATACAGAGATTAATGTAAAGATGTGATTTGGATTTAGTTTTCTAGACATTATTAGATAATTGAAAATTCAAACCCTGGGATATTTAGTGATATAAAGGAATAATTGTTAATTTTGTATGGATATGATTGTTTTAATAGTATAAAACACAAAAAGTCTTATAAAAATTTGGTTACGTACCTATGCTAGTGCTTTTTAGTTCATGAAATTCAAGAGAATCAAAAGTTACAGGGAGCTCAATCTAGAGTCTGCAAGTCAAGGTTCTCAAGTGGTCAGAAGGTTCTGGGAGACAGCATCAGGATCCCTTTGGTGTCAAATCCTGTGGGATTCTAATCCCACCATTTAGATTCCATACAACATGTCAGCGATTACCAGAGAAAATGCACAGCTTCAAGATTAACTGACTTATTCAACTCAATTAAATGCTATTTGTGGGACATTCTTTGCTATCCCCTGTGGATTTTAACATTCAATATTTAACAAGTATGCCTCGAGAGCACTCATACTGTTAGGAGCCAGGGAGAGGGTGGGGAACAAACCTGTCTTGAACTCACAAGTTAGTAAGAAGGCATGTTACAAATTGGATCCCAACTTTTAGAATACAGTCAAAGTTTTAAAGCATAGTATCTGTGAATTTAAGACAATGATCTTTTTTCTGATCCATAACATTCCATATACAAAAGAGAAACTCTTATTTGGTACAAAAGACCTGTTTTGATGAGCAAATAACACGTAATAAAAGCTTCTTGATACAACAGAGAGCAACGTTTTTGCTGGATAGTCATTTGATTTCTCCCAAGAGTTTAGCAGTTAATCCCAATAAAAAAGAATTCTAATTAACAAAACACATTAAAGAAGATTTAAAGGAATTAAAAGACTTCACCTCAAATGTAACTAGATGTAAACATGATGATCTCTAAATTTATGCCATACTTACATTTAATAAAATATGTACACTTACATAAATAAGTTGTTCATAGTATCCTAGGTATTTAAAGTAGAGTTAACTTTTTTTTTAGTAGAGTTAACTTTTAATAATTTAATGGGTAGAGTGTAGAGCATCAAGTTTATCTGGTATGAATATTCATTTAGAAAATATTGTCTATTCTTGAAATTTAAAGAGAATTATGGTGTGATACATATTATGTACAATTTAAAAGGGATTGCACAGAAGTAGGAAACATGCATTAATTTTCTTGTGATTTTAAAATTGATGATGGAATCCTTTTTTGGTACCCCTACAAGTTGTGACTGGTAGTGTACATGATGAGTTAAAACTCGTAGAAGGCAATATGTGAACTTAAAACTTAAATTTGGTTTCTTTTTTATTTAATAGGTAAAAATGGAAACTGTGGGAAATTCATAAGCTTACACTATAACAAATGTGTTTATAAAGATACAAATGTTAATACTCAACAAAGGTAAAACATGAGTATTGTGTGCAGTACTAAATAAAACAAGAAGTACCACTAAAGTTGATTTTTTTTACTCTGATTAATAGCCACCTTGGATAGTCTAATTTACATTTTTATTTGTGTCAAAAATGTATTTTCTGTACAATAAATATCTGAATTTGCTAAGGCCCCCCCAAAAAATCCTAATGTTTGTAGTACTACATTTATTCATATTAATGCTATATTTGTTATTATATGAAAATACAGTGCAAAATAATTATCATATTATTTTTCCTCACAACACTACTTGTCTTATAAGGTTTCATTAATGTGAAGCATGAACCTTTGATTTAATAATTCATGAGATATTATTACCTTTTGCAGTTAACAGGGACCATAAGCAGAAAAATGAATAAGGAGAGAGGGCTTAAGGTCAATTGAATTTTTCTTTGGAGTTGTCTTATGTATTAATATCATAAAGAAAAAATTGACTCTGTGTCCTGAAACACATGGAAAATAGCTGTGTTATAACAAATGAAGAATTTAGAAAGTGAGTCACTACAAAATTCAGCATTTTTGTGCTAATTTAAATGTCTTTTATAAAATTGCAAGTTATCTCAGTTATTAAATTTTTATATCTAGTTTTTATTATGAATGGTAAAGGAAAAGGCTCCCAAATATCAAGTGTTCACTACACAAGGCATTCCAAGGGCATATTATTTTCTATTTGAAATTATTTATGTTTTACCACTTTTGTCCTTCAAGATGTAAAATCCTTACACTGTATTAAGTGAAAATGGGGGCTGGGGATTTAGGCTAGTGGTTTCACTGCCTGCTTCGCAATCACTAGGACCCAAGTTCCATCCCTGGTACAAAAAAAAAAAAAAAAAAAGAAAATGGGAGTAATATTTTTGTATAGTCAAACTAATACAGAAATCAATTTTTAAAAATCACCAGTGTAACTCTATACAGCTTCTGTAAATTATTACTAATCTGTAGAAAAATTATGAGAAGCACTGAAGGGGAAATAGTTAGGTTTGAATTTTGGAGCACCCACTCACCTGAAGTTTGAACTTGGGTTAATCAAGTCCTTTAATTCATATATCACTTGTTGCCACATTTGAGTATACCTTTAATCTTTAGTCAAAAAGATTGTGTTTTATTTCTGAATAGTATGACTATAGATAATTAAATTATACTATATATATAAAAAAGGCTGAAATAAAGTATTTTGGTTGTTTTCATTAAAGAAGAAATAATACATTTTTCAGGAGATAGATATGTTTATCATGATTTGAACAGTACACAGCACATACAATTACTAGAGCAACATGTTCCATATGATAAATTTTAAAATTTTTAATGCCATCTACTCATTTTTAAAAAGTGCTCTGAATAGTAGCATTATACATAAAAGAAACATAAGAACATTAAATTTCAGTCCTTTAATAGACCTGAGAAAACATGTTATTCAATGAGTTTATCTTACAGATGAGATCTCAATATGGTTTGAAGCAGACCCCATACTTTCTCATTTCCTAACAAGGAGGTAGAGTGTTGGGTAGGATAAGTATGCTCTCAAAAGTAGCTAAAGGGGCCTCGACAATCTTACATTTTAATTTTGGATGAAATTAATTTGGGAAACAATTATTACAAATTTTATGCCTTAAATTTAAAATGTATAAATTTTATTCATAAAGTTTTAACATTAAAATTGTAAAGATGCATATCTTGACATGCTGTAAATCTGATTGTGAATTTGCCACCAATGTATCTTAGTTTGTGGTTGCTGCTCTCTCTGCTTCAAATAATAATAAAACATTTAAAGAATGATTACTGTATACTACATATTATTCTAAGAGCACTGGAAATGTTATTTGTTTTATTTCTTTTAGCAATATAAGGTTAGAGTTATTATTGTTACATAAATTTTCAGATGAAGAACTAGGCATAGGAAGGTTAAGATTCTTTCCCAAAGACACACAGCTGGAAAGTCACAAAATTAGTATTAATTTACAGGGGTTATTTTTTCAGCCTGTACTTTTTCAGTTAAATAATGTGCTTCTGTGAGGCGTATAGGGGACAGGGAAAGGGGACGTTACTAGAACCTCTGCAGTGAGTCCTAGTCTCCTGGGAGCCATGGCAGCACAAGACGAATTAACTTATTTTACAGGAAAGGTTAAAAAATGAGACTTTGAGAAGAAGCTGAGCTTTAGATCGGATCAGTGTTGCTCTGGGCGGCAAAGACGAAAGCCCCCAGCTTATCGCACCTTTTATTCAGTACATCGCAAGAAATAAATGTAGCAAATGACTTGCAGAGAGTTCAGTACATCGGCATAAACAAAGTGTAACAATCCAAGAACAATGAGGAACTGAGTAGATGAAGATTTTGTTCCTCCGAGGATGTCTTCAGCTGGTGTAATCTTGACCTGGAGCATCACAGCATCACTGGATCATTGAGGTCTCAGTTGGGCCAAACTGGAATTATGTCTCAAAATGCCATAGATGGCCTGTAGGCAGGAGATCTAGGCCTAATCAAATGATTTTTCCCTAAAATTATGTAGCATTGCTCCCGACAGAGGTGCCCATTATCTCACATTTTTTTCACGGTAACTCAGTGAAGTCAAGATTTTCTTTTTGTACTAGGGATTGAACTGAGCTATATCCCAGTCATTTTAAAAAATTACTTTATTTGGATATAGAGTGTTGCTAAATTTCATAGGCCGGGTTTGAACTTTCAACTTTCTAAAAGAGCTAGTATATATTTAAAAATTAATGATAAAAATAATTAAGGTGAAAGACATTCAAGCTACTCCTCCAAGGTTATATCATAAGAAAAGGTACAAATGTCATCCATAAAGGGAAAACCTAAATAACAATTCTAGTCCTCTTTCAACTGCACCATACTACATTAACAGGGCAGAAATAGTTGAAGTATGAACTAAACTCAAGAAGATTTATTCTAATATTAAAGATGTTTAATACAATTAAATTTATATATAATTTCCTAATTTTAAATATTAAATAAAAAGGCACATGCAGTAATACACACACAAGAGAAAGGCAAAGAATGATTTTGCAAATACCTCTAAAAGACTAATTGCACAGAGGATTTCAAAGGCTCAGCAGAAATTTTATACATAGTGAGCATGATTTATCATCCATGCTCTTCCCCCATAAATAACTCCTTAGTCGTCTACTTTAGTGCATGTGCTTTTGTGTCTTGCTTTAAATGACCATTTTAAAAGTCATTAAACTAATAGAAGTGTCCACTAGGAAAATTCATGATAAGCTGTATGCTAATATAGTTTTTGGTTACTTTCTTTTTTCCTGAAATTTGAATAAATTGGTAGATTATATTAGTAATGTGCATGGCTTTATCGTTCTCAAGTAATTTTTAGGTATTAAATTTCAAAATAATGATCTTAATTCCCTAGGATCCCAGAAGCTCAAATTCTTAACTGGAAAGGTGATACTTAAATTACTAAATAGTCATAAGAGGGAAATGAGAACATGTATAAGAAGATCTCAAACAATGTAAAAAAATCACATAAAACAATTAAATAGTTGAAGTTACATAATAAATTCTAAAAAATTGTGTGAACTTTTTGTTTGGTTATCTTTCCTGATTTTTAAAAGAATTTTTATAAAAAAGTCTAGCATGTTATATGGGTTAGAACATCTTTAAATTTCTTTTCCATAATAAAAGTATGAAATCTTTTTTGAGATTATTTTTAGTTTACCTACTTATTTCCAATTTTATTTTTGTCTACTTTTTTCTTCATTTTTTAAAATTGTTTTCACCACTCCTCTGATAAGACTTCTGATTCTGAAGCTGGGCAAACATTTGATGCTGATATTGGATAAACTAATTCAATTCCATTCAACATGTTTCCAAATGGAATTAAAATATTGCAGATTAATTTGTGTACACATGGAGGGTAAATTCTTAGTTCCAAGTAAATACTTGATGTTTATAACAATTAGATTGCTAGACAAGTTTAAGTTTTGATGCCTACTCTGTACCAATCTGTGTATATTTTAATCTCCTTTTTCTTTAGATCACAGAGTCTCCCAGAATTAGTCTATCCTTAAAACTTATTTTTTTCATTATTACCTAAATTTAAAAACAACAAGGCCATGCACATTATTAGTATATCCTCACAATTCATTCAAATTTAAAGGGGAAAAAGGAATAAAAAACTATTTCCATATAGCTTATCATTAATTTTATCACGAATTTTCTCTGGACATACTCTTATTAGTTTAAGAACTTTTAAAAAGCGGCATTTAAAGCAGAACACAAAAGAACTTTTAGTAGAATAGAGTATGAGGATTATTTAAGGGGGAAGGCATTGATGATACATTATGCTCACTATATACAATTTATGCTGAAACTTTGAAATTAGCATTTTCACCACTGAATTTTGCCTAATATGGTAAATTATTTCAATCTTTATGTTTTACAAGTTCTTTGTACTTTTGAAGTTAATATTACTACACTTTCTGAAACAGTCTCATATTTTGCCTATGAAAAATGAGTGCTATATAATTTTCTTATTCTGAGCCTGTATCTGCTGTTTCTCCTCTTTAAAATAAAATGGTTCACTTCACGGTTTTGACTTTTATCTGCTTTTAGGCTTTGTTATTATCTTTGAACTCTGTTTTTGCAGTCCTGATAATTTTCTTGAATTCTGGAAAATACATAATCAAGAGCTATAAATCTCCTAACTTATCTAAAGGTTTGTGAAACTAAACCAGACAAACAGGAAATATGTTTATCTTCACTATTTCCTGTACTGAAAATTATGTAGAAGCAATATGGACTATGTTAGTATATTTTATGCTCTTTTCAAATATACTTATCATTACATTCTTTATATTCAACTTTATATAGTGACCAGCTCCACCTCCACAGTTTCTGATCTCATAGTATCTTGCATATTGGCATCTATGCCACATGGTCAGGTGTGCACCATCTAATGCTCTTTCCAACTATGAAAAAGATATTTGTATTACAAGACAAGGGAGTCATTTTTTTCTGATTGAAATCATTCTTTTAATCATTCTTAGTGCTTTCTTTTAATTAGAAAATAAATCTTAAGAATGTAAAAATTGAATATTCCTTTTATCTGTGCAAACCTTACCCCAGTTTCCTCTCACATCTTAAATTATAATAATATTTGACTACTTCTACTTCTTAATGTATCTTGATGTCAAGCCTATCAGCATGTATTTCATTTCCCTAGAATATGCCTCTGCCCCTATACAAATCAAGAGTAGGTTAAAGCATTAAACCTGCAGTGAGATGTCCACTGAATAACTTACTTTTTGAGAGCTATAACAATCTTAGATTATCTTGTACATAAGTCTCTCTCTCTCTCTCAAACTATTAAATATAATCATTATTACTAATTATTATTTTGGCCAGATCCATTTGTAACCTTGTGTTAGATGATGCTCTTGCTTATCTTCTCATTATTTTTCACTATTACCTGCAATTTAACACTGCAGTAGAGCTTTGACTTATGAACTCAATTCATACCCAAGGGCTGATTAATTGAAGGCTCATGCTCCTCTCTACACAGCCTTCAAAGTCTCTCCTGTTTATAGGCAGATCTCAGCATCCTTAGAGAAACACTGGCCCAGGATTTCTGAATTAACTCCACCCAAGAAAGAATGTTGTAATGTTCTTTCCAGAACTCTTTAAGCATTAAATCTGTATCTAAGACCATCTGGAAGCACAAGCACCCAGCATTCGGGTTGTAACTCAATACTTTGTTTTTAGGTTGAAACTAAAATTCTGGTGGTAACCCAAGTTGTTCAGAAGTCAAGAGAGCTGTAACTCGAGGGTCCACTGTACCCTGATTCATGACAGTTAAACCTAGTTCTTATTTGGCATCCCAGTAATTCCACTCGGAATTGATATTTCATAACAATGTTGCATTCACTCTTATTTCCTTTAAATAAATTGTCACATGTTCACTCAATTATTATGAACTTAGGTAAAAATTTGTGGAACTTGCCTTTGCCCTCTGCTACACTGCAGAAGGACACTGGAACCTTACACTGAGCCATGGTGCCAGGACATACTTGCTGCTGCAACAAGCAGTGTATTTGTGCAATTCTTTGCTGTGGAAATGTCACATTTAGAATTTAAAACTTGATTCTCTCTTAATGAGCCCAAGATCTAATTATCTCACCACAATAACCATGGAATGCATAGCTTCCTCCAGACATCTTATCCTCATCTCCTGAAAGCTTTGTTAAAATCAAGAGAATTTCATGATTTTACATGCATCATAAATTTTCTTACATGAAAAGATTCTTTAATTTTTAAAAATTGTAATGTTTAATTTATGTACAATAAAGTGCCTATGTCTAAAATTATACATTTTTCTGATTTCTGATATGTTTTAATGTATTTATCCATTATAATATTCAAGATAACAAACATTTCTTTCATATCCTCAAGTTTCTTATGACCCTGTGACTGCAACTATCTGGCACAACACTAGTCAGATTTATGTCTAATAAATTAGGTCATTAACTAATTGTCACATTATAGAAATTTATCAAAGTGTAATTAAAAGTACAACCTTTTCTGTTTGTTCTTTAACGCAATCAAGTGATTTTGAGGTATTTCCATATTGTATGTAGTAAAAAATTTCATGAGCATTACTGCATTGTATGGCTATGCCATAATATATTCTTCTGCTCATAATATGTAGGTGATTTCCAATATTTGGCCATTATACTCCTAAATAGTTTTTGTGAATATGTTCACATATAACTTTGTTCATCATGTACTTTTAGTTTTCATGACAATGAATGGCCAAGCTTTGATTCCATCTGCATTAGTCTATGTTCAGCACATAGTAGCAGTTTTATATGGCCACAATTCAAATTCTGAATGTTTCAGTTGTACACATAGAACCATGTACAATGCCAGATCTTATCTCACTTCTCTCATTTGTATGAGGGCTGATGAAAACCTAGGTGCTTAAGTTAAAAAAGTATTACAATAAAAGACAGATTGCAATTAACCTCCCTTAAAATGTGCCTACTTCCTTAAAACACACCATATAGCCCTTGCCATTTTCTGAAGCAGTGTCAGTGTGTGTATGAGGTGTAATTAGAAATGAGCCTGCCAAACGTCATCTAAGAGAATGACTGACTTGCTCTTATTTATTGGATCTGTCTCCTTGTAACTTCTGGCTGTTTCAAAGTGACGATGAAACGTAAATGCCGTGTATTGAATCAGGACTTTGCAGCAGCCACAACAGCTGAAATAAAGACACTCAGAAAAAAGAAACTGGTAGCAAACATTTTTATGAGTGAAATTTAACAAACTTAGGTTCTTGGAAATAATATTAAGTGGGTACAAAAAATTTAATTTTCCAACTCAAACTGCAGTCCTTTTGTGTATAAATAAATGTCTGATGCTTTCCATTTTTATGGTAAAGGTGATTTTCCAAAGTTATAATATTATTGATTTAATTTTTTGTGATAATTGATCTTTCACTCATGCCAATATGCAGATCATAATTTATCTTTTTATGGTTTAAAAAACTAACTTTATTTCTTATCACTATGAAGGTCTTAATAAATGACTTAGCCCCCCATCCCTACCCCGGGGAATATACTGAAATTAGGGCCAATTACCAAGAGTATATACTGAAAGTACTTTACCTCAAATTAAGTATTCATACTTATTCATTAACGGACCTCTTATTATTATCAGTGCCACAAAATGTTTTCATAGAAAATTAGAAGCATATATTTTTCTGGGTACATTCTCATTCTTCCCAGGAAGTGTCCCTTAACCTTCATCTATTCAGCAAATATTTACCTTTCAAAATGGCAAAGGGTTACTTCCTCCATAAAATCCTTTCTGATCTTTTCTCCCTTTTTAAAAACTTTCTCTTCTTTCCCTATACAACCTTCTTTGTGAATATCTTCATACATGTAACACTTTATTTTCATTTAAATGAACTCCCTCTACTAGACAAAAGCTAATTTAAAGCATAGATAGTCTTAGTCATCCCCATATCAACAATGCCATGCAAGTAGTCAGACACCAGGAGGTTCTCCACAGGTATTTCTCAAATGAATAAACAGAGCCACTATGTAATTTACCACTTTCTGCTAAAATCAGAAATAAAATTTAACTTCAAATTCACTTCTCAGAGGAAGAAAAGATTTTCCTTTGTGAATTTTTCAGTACCATTTAAGAAGACTTCCCTACCATCTAAACTACTCACAGGCTGAAAGAAAAGTCAAGAAATTTAACTATAAATTAGAATGCTAAAATGGTGAAGAAATTATATTAAGGAGATCAGCATTATTGCTTGAAGTATGAACACAATGTATGTAAGCAGTGCTAAGTCCCAACATTGCTATTGTCACAGCTTCTCTAACATGGTACCCTTGTGTCATGAGATTATTTCAGTTGATAATTTTATTAATATTTGATTAATTAAATTCAGTTCTTGTCCATATTTGCCTATTCAAATGCTCAACACTCAATAGTCACATGTAGCTTGCAGTTACTGTATTGGATAGTTCCAATAGCTTGTGTCTAGCATTACAGAAAGTCTACTGCTCATTGTGGTATTAAAAACAACTCTCCCCATGGCTATTGGAAAGACACAAGATTCTTACTCAATGACCTGAAGCCAGGATCCACCAAAGAAGAAATTCCCATAATATCATGTTATAAAAATTTGTATAAATTGGACAGAATAAATTTTTAAATACAACTAACTTTTAAAACATTAATATTAAATCAGTATTTTCACAAAAAGAAAATAAAATTTTTCAACAATGTTATTTAGCCTTCAGTTAACTTGATCATGGCTTGTAGAATCTGCTAGATCTATACAACAAGTTTTTGGACCCTTTGTCAAATTGAAATATTTCAATTTAATTTTTTGTTCAGTTTCTGTCAGTGTATAAGAATAACAATTATATTACTATATCCATCCAGCATCCTGTGACATTTTTAATTTCCTTTGCTACAGTAGATATGTTCTTGATTTTTTTTCCTCTTTAATTCTTTTATTGGTACATTTCCGGTATACAATACATTTACATTCATCATTGGGAACTTGTACCTTTACGTGATGTAGTTTGGTTCTTATATTGTCCCCATTCCCCTGCCTTCCCTTCATATGTCCTTGATTTTAAAAAAAATAATAAATATACAATGTTTTCCATAACAAAACATATTTCTTTTTAAATTCTCACTCTTCATCAATTTAATCATCTTTCTTATTATACTTTAAATTTATGACTTCGAGTACAATGACAAATATAAGAATTTAGAGGGAGCATCCTTGATACAGTTCCACATTTCAGGGGAAAGATCAACATTTTGCAACTAAGTAAAATCTTATTTATAAATTTTTCATCAAGGTTAGACTGAGCAAATTTCTTTTTATTTTTAATTGGATGGCTACTTTTATCATGAATAAAGATGTAATTTTTCAAATCCTTGTACATCCCTTGAAAATATTTTATTTTTAACTGTATTATTAATCTAGGAGAAGCAATGTAGAGTATAAGTAATATGTTTCTCATGTAAGAGAAACCATGTAATATTTAGCTTCTGTGTCTGAAACTTCTAAATTTTTGCAAGCCTATTAAGTTTTCAATCTGTTCATATGATAAATAACTTTATAAGGTCTTATAAAATAAATAAATGAATCAGATCCTGGAATGTTTTATAAAATCTCTTATAAAATAAAATGAATCTGATAGGAGTAGAGGAAGAGGAAGAACAAAATTGAAATGTGTTATGTACATGTATTCATTTCCTAAAGTGACTGTAATGGCTATGTACTGCAAACATGTACTAATAAATGTAATAAAAATTTAAAATAAAAAATAAGTTTTTGCAGGTGTACTGTTGTTTAGATATGATTGTATTTATGTGTATATTCTTTTTGTTTAGAAAAATTTTAAGTATGTTGGCTTGCATTAAAATTTGGTAAAAATATTGTTAAAAAATGTGTAGAAAAATATTGTCTTCTTTTACCCAAGATGAATGTAAATTTCATGTACTGAAACATGTACTAATAAAATAAAATAAAAATAAAACTATTATAAAAGAAGAAAATAGAACTTCAAGAACTTAACACTAAAAATGAAATAACTTAATAATTGACCAAATGAACTAAGCATACTTTTCTCAAAAAGAAGAAGTGCAAATGGCCAATGAGTGTATCAAAAAATATTCAACATCTTTAGCCAGTATGGTAAATCCAAAACAAAATCTCACTGAGATTCCACCTAAACCTGATCATGATGGGTATCTTCAAGAATTTAAAATGTTAGCAAGAATTTTGGGGAAAAGAAATCATTATAAACTGTTGGTAGAAATGTAAATTTTTTTTTTTTTGGTACTGGGGATCGAACTCGAGTCCTTGCGCTTGCGCAGCAGGTGGCGAAACCACTAAGCTAAATCCTCAGCCCAGAAATGTAAATTTTTACAGACATTATGGAAACCAGTTTGAAGATTACTCAAAACTGTAAAAATAGAACTACCATTTGAACTGTTTCTTGGTATACTCTCAGACAACCCACTGCCTAAAGAGGTGATGCTACATATTGGAATTAATTGCTAAAGCTCCATGACTTAGTATTAAAAAGGCTTTAAAGAAGAAAGCATAGTTTTGAAAAGAAAAATATTAAAATTTGCAACAAATATTTTATCCATGAGAAAAAATATAAATGAATGTAAATCCCAACAATTGGAAATTAGTGAAAAAATAGACTGCATTGTGTTATAATCCTGGGATTTTAGAGTTATATGAAAGGAAATGTGTTACCCTCACTAGTACAAATTCTAAATTATATTTATCTTATTTGTATCTTGTTTCTTTAGTAATTTACAGTTTCAAGGGATATTATTATTTAATTATCAATTATCCTAAAAGTTGTGGTAAATTGTTTGTGTTATGACATTATCTTCAATATAGATAGTTGAGAAAGGGTTAATTTTGAATATAATCATTGTTGAAGTAGTGAATATAGCAATGAGTTTTATTTTTCTCATAATTTAAATGGAGAATAATAGATCATAAAAATAACAAAGCAGCAGTTACCAAAAAGCTATTATGTGGTTTCT
The DNA here is from genome assembly GCF_053883595.1 of Heterocephalus glaber. Taxonomy (NCBI): domain Eukaryota; kingdom Metazoa; phylum Chordata; class Mammalia; order Rodentia; family Bathyergidae; genus Heterocephalus; species Heterocephalus glaber. The sequence continues at coordinate 43,416,463 of NW_028258324.1, read as the reverse complement.
ATGTGCTTTTTATTTCCTTGATATTTCATTTTGATTATTTCATTTATCACAGAAATTTAGTTTTGTATAAAGAAATTAAAGTTTATGAACATTAAATGAATTGTAAATGGTTGAACTGGAATTGGGATTACATTGAAGAACTTAAGGATGCATTATAGTATTCTCCCATTTTTTTGAAATTAAATTATGCCCTAATATTCTTAGTTTTAAATTTTTCTACATCATCCTTAATTTTCTCTTCTAATAATCATAGAAATACAATACCTTTTTTGTTACAATACTTGTAATATATCTTTCCTTTAAAAATCTTGCTACTTTCTGTAAAATTGGCTGTTCTCAATTACTGACTACCATCATTTAGTTGAAAAGTTTTTCAGTATGCATTCAGTATGGAAAACATTTCATTTTTCTTTTTCTTTTTGGGATGAATAAAATGAGGAATTTGTAAAGCTGGTTTTGCAGAAGGATTCAGTATATGTGCATTTCATTTTGCAATACTCTACATTTACCACAAATGTCTGATAATATACATTTCATATAGTCTGTAGGTCAGAGGATACATTTTTAGCGATCATTTTAGAATCATTTGTCAATATGCACATAAAAATAATTTATTCTGCACACAGAATAATATCCTAGGGGAAGTTGACTAAATATAATCTTGGTACTCAATTTTAATATGTAATTCAGGCTTAATGGTTAATTTTCAGTCAGTCACCTTTATCTATAGTTACTGCCTACATATAAGAAAAAAAGATACTAATAAATATTTATTTGACAATAATTATGAAATTCAGATAGAGCCCTAAGGACCTTGATTTTAGAGTGTATCCTTATCCCCCTTCTCAACCTCTTCCCTTTACCAGTTTTGAAATATTAGGTCATTCAATAAATAAGCTCAATGCTTGAAACTTTAACACCAATCCATACTAATGACTGAAACTGCATATTAGAATCCACTTGAGCTGATGATTCTTTAGTGTTGACACTACTCTACAAAGCTCACAGTACTGGACAAAGAATTTTCAAGTAGGTCATCCTTCATTTGCATCTGTTTCAAATTCTCTGTCATAATTAGAAAATGAAAAAGAAAAGCAGGCTCAGCAAATTTAACAAACTAAGTAAAATGCAAACATAGGATTTTCACCATTCTGTGAAATAACAGAATTCATTTAAAAGTACAAATGTTAGAATAAGAACATGAAAGAGAAAGACAACATATTTCTCCCAAATTTTCAAATGATGTCAGATTTTAATATTCTTTGAATATTGTAGAGAAAGCGAAAACAATGTCATTCTCTTGAAGAATTTGCTTTTTATACATTTAAACATATCTAAAAGTTGTTACTACTGTTGCTTGAACACTGAGGTGCATTCACTTACAAGTACAATTCCTGAGAAAACTCAATGTTTCAACAATAAAGCTATGTGTGAATTCTCTACATAAACTTAATCAGAAACTTTCATTGAAATAATTCAAGAAATATCTAATGCACCTTCAATTCATGGTGTATGTTTTCAATATATAGATACATATCTCCTTTTATTTCAGGAAGGTTTCTAAATATGCACACAGTTTTTATCATTTAAATGGTCATATATATATATATATATACACATATATATATAGCATCTTCTTTAATTAGGCTCTACATCTATCATTTACTTTTGAAATCATGTTTTTTTAAAAAAATTATTAAAATCACTTCCTTTTTCTTTTTCTATTTTAAAATTTTTATTTAATTGGTACATTTTAGGTACACAATATAAATGCATTCATCTTTGGAAATTTGCAACTTTATATAATCTCTCTTGGTTCTTGTTTTTCCCCATTCCCCTAAACTCCCTTCAATCCCTCCACTCCTCCCTATTTACAAAGATTTTGTTTCCATTTTTTCATTTTCTCATATTAAATCCATTCCTTTCTTTCGTTTTCCTATCCCTCCCAGTTCCCCTTCTCCTTTGCCCCTTTTCTTCCTATTCCACAGTATCTATTATAATTTTTAGTCCTTACTTACACATAAAGTTCCTCAAGAACTTTATGAGAGAAACTATTCAGTATTTACATATGTATGTCCTATTTATTTCACTTAATCACTTCAAGGTGCATCCATTTAGCTATAAATGTCTCTAATTTCTCATTTTTTTGGCTGAGTGCTACTCCATTTTATATAAAAAAAAAAAAAGACGCACTTTCTTTATCCAGTCTCCACCTGATGGGCATTTGGGCTGCTTCCAAGTTTCAGCTATTACAAATTGTGTTGCTATGAACATGGGTGTGCATATATCACTGTGGTATAATTCTTCTAATTCTTTGGGGAAAATATCCAGCAGTGGAATAGCTGGGTCAAATGGAACTTCCAGTCCTTGTTCTTTGAGGTATCTCCATACTGATTTCCACAGTGGTTGCACCAGTCTACACTGCCTCCAGCAGTGGAGCAGAGTTCCTCTTTCCCCACAGCCCCACCTGCATTTGTTATTGGGTGATTTCATGATAGCAGCCACTCTTTCTAGAGTGAGGTGGAATCTCATCATTGTTTTCATTTGCATCTCTCAAATGACCAGTGATGTTGAACACTTTTTCATATGTTTATTTGCTATTTCTATTTCTTTGTCTGAGAAATGTCTGTTCATTTTAAATGCCCATTTTCAGATTGGGTCTTTAAATTTGGCAGGCCTGATTTTTTTAAGTTCCTAATAGATTTGAGATAGTAGACCTTTGTCTGAGGAACAGGAGGTGAAAATTTTTACACATTGTGGGTTGTCTTTTCACACTGCTGGTGGTTTCTCTTGCTGTGAAGAAGCTTTTTAATAAGAAGAGAACCCATTTGTTAACTGTGCTAGTTCACGGGCAGCTGAGGTTTTGTTCATAAAATCCTACACCAATGTCTTCAAGAGTTCTACCTAAGTTATCTTCCAGCAAGTTTAGTGTTTCTGTTTTAATATTTAGATCTTTAATCCACTTTGATCTTAGTTTAGTGCATAGTGATAGATAAGGTCTACTTTTAATCTTTGACAGGTTGAAATTCAGTTTTTCCAACACCATTTATTAAAGAGGCTATCTTTCCTCCAGTGAGGGTGGTTGGTTCCCTTGTCAAAGATGAGGCAGGTGAGTATGTCTGGAGTTGTTTCAGCATCTTTTAATCCATTCTACTGGTCCTCAGGTCTGCTTCTTTGCCAGTACCATGTTGATTTTCTCAAAGTAGCTTTGTAATATAGTCTCCAGTTGGCGGTTGTGATACCCCCTGCCATATCTCTGTAACCTAGAATTGCTTTTGCTATTATGGATCTCTTCTTATTCCAAATGAATTTTTGAATTGTTTTCTCAAGTTCCATGGAGTATGGTGCTGGGATTTCAATTGGGATTGCCTTGAATCTTTAGCAGCTTTGGAAGTATGACCATTTTCACTATGTTGCTCCTTCCTACCCAGGAGCAGGGGATATATTTCCATTTTCTGATATCATCTTCAATCTCTCTTTTCAGAGTGCTATAGTTTTCAGAGAAATGGTATTTGATTTCTTTTGTTAGGTTGATTCCAAGGTATTTCAGTTTCTTGGATGCTATTGTGAAAGGAATTGTTTGCCCTGTTTCTGTCTCAGTGAGTCTATTCTTCATGTGGAGTAAAGCTATTAATTTTTGTGTGTTGACCTTGTATCCAGCTACTCTACTAAACTTGGTTATTAAGTCTAGAAGAATTTTGGTGGAGTTCTTGGGGTCTTCTATATAGAGTTTCATGTCATCTGCAAATAATGACAATTTGACTTCTTCATTTCCTATCTTTATTGTTTTTATTTCTTTCTTTTGCCTAATTGCCATGGCTACTGTTTCCAAAACTATATTGAACAGGAGTGGTGAAAGTGGACATCCTTGTCTTGTTCCTGGTTTTAGTGTGAAGGATTTCAGTTTTTGACCATTTGGTTTTCTATAGATGGCTTTTATCAGATTGAGGTAGAGACTATCTATTCTGATTTTTTGTAGGGTTTTTATCATAAAAGCATGTTGGATTTTGTCAAGTGCTTTTTCTGCATCCATGGAGAAAATCATATGGTTTTTGTCCTTGGTTCTATTGATACAGTGTATTACATGGATTGATTTGTATGTTGAACCATCTCTGCATCCCTGGGATGAATCCCACTTGGTCAGGGTGTATGATCTTCTTGATGATCTTCTGCATTCTGTTTGCCATTATCTTGTTAAGGATTTTTGCATCTATGTTCATTAGTGAGTTTGGGCTATAGTTCTGTTTTTCAGTTGGGTCTTTCTCTTCTTTGGGGATCAAGGTGATGCTTGCTCCAGGAATGAATTTGGGAATATTTCTTCCCTTTCAGTTTCATTGAAGACTTTAAACAGTAGTTCCTCTCTAAATGTCTTGTAGAATTCAGCAGTGATCCCATCAGCACCTGGGCTTTTCTTAGTTGGTAAATTTTTAATTATATTTTCAATTTCTTTGATTGATATTGGGTTCTTTAGAATTTTTAGGTCTTCTATATTCAACTTTGGTAATTCATATGTATCTAGGGATCTGTCCATTTCTTTTGTGTTTTTCATCTTATGGGCGTATAGTTTCTCAAAGTAGGTATTGATCCTCTCTATTTCTGCTGGGTCTGTTGTAATTTCACCCTTTTCATTCCTAATTTCATGGATTTGGGCTTTTTTTTTCCTTTTTCTGATAAGGTTTGATAAGGGTTTGTCAATTTTGTTTATTCTTTCAAAGAACCGACTCTTGGCTTCATTGATTTTTTTGTATCATTCTCTTAATTGCCTTTGCATTGATTTTTGCTCTTATCTTTATAATTTCCTCCCTTGTATGAACTTTGAGTTTGTATTGCTCTTCTTTTTCTAGAAATTTGAGGTTCAGCATCAGGTTGTTTAATTGGGCTTGCTCTGTTTCCTAATATGGGTATTCACTGATATGAATTTCCCTCGTAAGACTGCTTTCATTGTGACCCATAGATTCTGATATGTTGTATTGCCATTGTCATTTAATTGAAGGAATTGTCTGTTTTCTTCTTTAATTTCCTCTGTGACCAATTGGTTATTCAGAAGTCTGTTGTTCAATTTCCATGTGTTTATGAAATTTTTGTGGTTTCTTTTCTATTGATCTCCAATTTCATGGCACTATGGTCTGATAATATACAGGGGATAACCTCAATTACTTTGCACTTACCACTTACTTAAACATGTTCTATGAGCATGTATGTGGTCTATTTTGGAGAATGACCTATGTGCAGCTTAAAGGAATGTGTATTATGATTTTATGGGTTGGAACACTCTGTAAACATCTGTTAAGTTCATTTGTTCAAGAATTCAATTGAGTTCTAGTATTTCATTACTTATTTTTTGTCTAGTTGATCTGTTTGTGATAGTGGGGTATTGATGTCCCCCACTACTACTGCATTAGTTCATATATGACTTTTCTTGTCCATTAGTATTTGTTTCATATAGTTAGATGCACTAGTGTTTGGTGCATATATATTTATGATTGTCATCTTTTCCTGTGGGATTGTTCGCTTTACAAGGATGTAGTGTCCTCTTTGTTTTTCTTAACCAATGTTGGTTTGAAATCCACTTGAGTTGCAAAGAGGATAGCTACTCCTGCTTTTTTTCTGGTTCCTTTCCTATGGAGTATTGTTTTCACCCTTTAACTTTCAGTCTTTAGTTTCTTTTTTAATTAAGTGTGTTTCTTGTGTGCAGCATATTGTTGGAATTTTCTTTTTGACCCATTCTGCCTATATCTTTTGATTGGTGAGTTGAGACCATTAACATTGGTGGTTATAACTGATACATATTAACTTATCCTTGTCATGACTTTTTCTTTTTATTGGATTCTCTCCCCTGTAATTTCTTGTCTCACTCGATGGATTAATTCTACTGTGCTTCCAGTTGTGATCCTCATTTTCTTTTGCTAGGATATTGTCTAAAATTTTTGGAGTGCTGGTTTGGTATTCATGAAGTTCCTAAGGTTCTCTTTGTCATGAAAGTACCTTATTTCTCCATCAATTTTGAAAGATAATTTTACAGCGTACATCAATCTGGGTTGGAGGCTGTTTTCCCTTAGGGCTTGAAATATGTCACTCCAAGCTTTTCTTGCCTTGAGTGTTTGCATTGAGAAGTCACCTGAGATTCTGATGGGCTTTCCATTGTATGTAATTTGTTTCTTTTCTCTAACTGCTTGTAGAACATTGTTCTGCTCTTGGGTTTCTGTAATCTTAACAATTATATGCCTATGTGTACATTTTATTTTCTCAAGACTACTTGGAGTCCTGTATGCCTCACGTATCTTTATGTCAAGTTCTTTTCCACTGCTTGGGAAGTTTTCTGCCATTACTTCTGTGAATAGTTTTTTTATATCATCTGCACTCTCTCCTGTTTCTTTGTTGACTCCAATCAGTCTCATGTTATTCTTCTCTGCATTGTCTGACAGCTGCTGGATTGATTTCTTGTGGTCCCTTACAGTTTTGAAGCAATTTTTCTTTTCCTGGTCACTAATTGCAATCTTATCTTCTATATCTGAAATTCTGTCCTCACATTGGCTCATTCTGCTATGTAGACTTTCAGTGGAGTTTTTCATGTCCTGGAAATCTATTTACATCTATTTTTATGGATTCCATTTGTTTCTTGTGTTGGGAGTCCAGCATATTCCTCTGCTCCTCTCTAGATTTATCAATCACATCTTGCACTATGGGCACAATCTTTGCTGTTATCTGAGAAATTATTTGTGATTTCATTTTTTCCAGATCCTCCTTTGTTGCCAGTTCAGGGAGCCCAGGTTGTTGAGTATTAGAGTGTTCCATCTCCTTTCCTTTTGGTATTGCTCTAGGTGATCTGGAAGTTTCATTTTGAGACTTATTTACATGTCTTCTCATCTCGATGGGGAGATACTGTTGGCCCCTGCAAGGCTTACCTTCTCTCTGCTGGGAGGATTGGTATGGTGGCCAGATGCCCCTTCCTCTGTGGTGGGATTGCAAGAACGGTGGCCAGGAGGCCCCTTCCTCTTCCATCACTTCCTTTTTCTATTTACTAATTTATTTTCAGTGTTACTCATGGTGCATATTTTGTTCTATTTTTCTGTTAGTCTCTATTTATAAAATGAATTCTTGTTTTAATATATGCTGATTTTAGTCAGTTTTCATTTATTCAACTTTTTATGTATCTAAAACTAATTATGAGCAATACCTTGTCTTACACTTTCATGTTCTTATTCAAACATTTGTACTTTGAAATGAATTTTGTTATTTCACAGAATGGGGAAAATCATCTCTATGTTTACATTTTTATTAGTTTATGCTACTAATTTATGTTTCTAAGCAGTTTCTTCCTCATTTTATTCTTTGTGACTACATTGTTTTATTATTATATTTTATTTCACTTCAGATATTAGATGACAATTTCGAATGATTTGTAGCCCAATTTTTAATTTTATTTTGGAAGAATATTTGGAAAAATTATTTTCTTTTCTGTTTAAATAACTTTGAACAAATCCTTTCTTTTCCCATTGTCTGCGTAGTATTGGTTTTCCTGTGGATGGGGGGCTCTCTCTTTCATGATTTAAATTTTTTCTGGAAACCTGAGAATAGTGATAAATTATAAGGGTATTATGTTTAATGAATGGTCCCCTCAAGGATATAGGGAAAGCTGAGAAACTCTGAATAAAATGTACAGAGTCAATGGCTAATCTTGAAAATAGACAAAAAATAAAAATAAAAATCTACACTCATTACATGATTGAACAAACACCACTTAAATAGTTTTATCAATATTAAGCCATTCAAAGCATAGTGATAAAGAGAACTTTGACCTTAAATACATTAAGAAATTTCTTGGTTGTACTCCATGACTTTTAGAGGAAAATAGAGTGGGAAGAGATACAGGAAGGCTCAGAATATTTAAATTAGCTGAATGATGCATGATTGGGGGCAGTCTTCAGTATTAATTGGTGAAATAAAGAGATGATGGAGAAGGTTTGTTTAATTTAATGAAAGAGTAAGTCTGAAACAAATATTCAGAGATCCTGCCACAGTCTAGATTGAAGAATGGCACCTCTTTATATATATGCAATACTTTCTCAATGTATGAAGCTTTGTAAGTATAGACTAGTTGCTCGAATGATGTTTCAATTTCTTTATCTAAAAATGTGACAATATCTACCGTGTAGACTCATAGTAAGTATTTGCAACATTATTACCTGGCGTATAATGTGTATTTGGTAGAATACAATGATACCATTGGTATTTTTTATTCCATTTTATTTCTTTAAGATCTATCTCAAGTTATGGAGAAATAGGATTTTTTAATGAAAAGTCATAATATATTTTATGAAACTATTTTCAATTTTGTATTAAAAAGGCCAGTAAAGAGATTGAGTTTCACTTTCTGTATCATTAGTATATGATATTGATCAAAGTGTATACCCAGAAGCTGCATAATTTAATTGGTAAAGGCAGCTAGCATCTGTATTGTCAAATATTTATAGAAATAACTTTTTCAGTTTTGGTAAAAATGAGTCAAAAAATTTATGCTGACTCTTGTAATAAATATACATAGTATCCGTGGGACAGTATATGAAAGAAATAACAAATTTATTTTCTAATTCAAATTTATTAAACTCTTTGGTAGAGTAGTTAGGTACTTTCCAAGCAGAGATGCTAACAGGAAATATATTAGCTTTCATAATGAGAGCCACTCAATGCCCACTGGCAGGACCAATATTAATACTTAATGAAGCATTCGCAGAATTTTCCACTATTGTGAGGTGGGTAGCTAATAATCTTCCAACATTTTTTCAAATAAACACACCTAAAACAGTTCTAATATAATAAATCATAAAGTTAGTATACCAATTACTTCACATTATTTTGCATAACAACATTTATTCAATTAAACAAATTGCATGGCTTTGGAATGAACGTGCTGTGAGTGGGAATATGCTGTTGGGTAGCTAGCTGTCTGCATGAGAAACTGACTCTGATCAGACAACAGGTCATCTGTCAAGCTAGAAGTCCAGTGCAATGTAGAATACTTACCAAAAGGAAGTCTGTATTCCACTGTACAAAATCTCTCCTTACTTACTGTTTTTTCTCTCATGTACATTGAAGCATACGTACATTCTCTATCTCCAGAAAAAATGAACTTTTATATAGCTCAATAATATAAACCTCAACCCCAAGCAAATTTAAAAAATATATGTTATGGAAATGTAGCTATTGACTTTCAGTTTATTTCATATTGTAGGCACATTTTTTCCAAAGGAAATATTGATTCCTATTTGTTTATAGAACACTTTTTTTATTTGAATTTATACCTTACAAACATAAAAGTTTTAGAAGTCTAAGTTTGTATTCATACACCTTGAATCCACCTTACCTCATGGCTTTGTCCCATAAAACACTTTTGAGAAGTTGAGTGAGCGGGTAACCCACTTTCTGGTCCCCCTTCTGTCTCTCTTAAGACGGAAGCTTTCTTTCTCTCAATAAATTTTTCCTACTCTTTAAAAAACAAAAACAAAAACAAAAGAATTCTAGGTAAGGAAACAGGAGATCAAGTTTCTCAATTTTATTTTTCTAATAACTGTGATTCTAGACAGTATTTTGTTTTTTCTATTTTTCTTTGTTTTTCTAAGAGTTCAGTTTTCAAAGCAGCATAATTACAGTAGAAATTAGTCATATCTAGGCTTCACTCAATCTCAGGTATACATTGATCTTTATTAAGAAGTTTGTTTAGTATGGTGGATGATCTCACCGCTTTTCCTTGTAACTTTGTCTCACGAAGAACATACAACTATAAAATAAAAAGTTGTTTCCAAAATGTATAAATAAAACACTTGGTAATACTCACCTACTGGGGAGAATTGAGTGCAAACAATTAAATTTGTTTAACTTTCTGTTTTTTTCATTAATATAAATCATTAAAATTAAAGATTATATTTCTAAGCAATTTTAATATTTTTAATACATGTTTGCATTATATAGTGACTACATTCATTGGTTGGAGTTGGTACATATACATAACACTTGTTAATTATTTTTACTTCCAACTGATCTTGAAATAGTTCACAGGCACTTTAATAAAACTATTTTAAGTCTAGTCTCCAATTTTGTATGTTAGAATATCAACATGTATTATTAAGTAAAATATTTTAATAGCTAGAATAAGAATCATCAATTTTTTCTTCAGATGGTAACAAGTAACAGACCCAATTTAAAATGTATCTGCTTAACTATGAATGATGAAGAGTTTTTATGAGTTTCTTCCTTGCTATCTTTCATCTATAAATGGATTAACCAAATAGCTTTGAAGTCTAACATTGGAAGATTCAACATTTATTTAATTAATCTATTATTCACTTATGTTTTTTGGTTGATTCATTATGTATTTCTATGGTCATTTTTCTAGAGGCTTAATACAAACATGAAATTAAATAAAAAATTACTTTAAATATTATTTTATATCTGTCGAAATTTTAGTGACCAGAAAACTGACTTTAAGTAATATAGATCAACTTAGCCAGTGGGAACCTTGGCAAGTTAATCATTAATTATTCTGCATGGTTAAATAGCCTTAAGTATTATATAGCTATCTTTAAAAAATAGTGAAGCCATGATACAATGGAAAGCATTGTATAAAGTTAACAGTAGAAAGTATCTCTAGCTACTTTTATTATAGTCAACTCTACCTAAGAAATTTACTAATTTAACAAAAGTATAAAAAAAATAGTATCTCACGAAGAAAATCATGAAAACTTTAAACTTGCCAAATTATATATTAGTGTGGGCAAAACTGAAGAACAAAGGGTCCGAAAACATCTTCCAGACACCCTTGAAAATTAATACTTACTGAGGTTTAGCATCTGTTCTTTGTCCTTTCCTAATTGTTCCTTTTTTGGTTACTGGGCTCAAACTGGAAACTCAGGACCTTGCACTTGCGAAGGAGGTGACAGCAACACTGAGCTAAATCCCCAGGCCTCTAAATTGTTCTTTTTTAAAAAAATTTATTTTATTGGTACATCTTAGGTGTACAGTGTAATAACATTCATCACTGGAAATTTGCACCTTTACATAATCTCTCTTGGTTCTTATTTTTCCCCCATCCCCTGCCCATCCATCAACCATACCATCCCTCCCTATTTACAAAGACTTTGTTTCCATTTTTTCATTTTCTTATATTAAATATATTCCCTTCTTTCTTTTCCCCTACCCATCCCACTTCCCCTTCCCCTTTGCCCCTTCTCTTCCTATTTCACAGTGTCTTTTATATCTTTTAGTCCCTGCTTATACTTTCAGTTTCTTGCACTAGACAAACTATTCAGTATTTACACATGTGTGTCCTATTTATTTCACTAAAGAATATTGCCTCAATATGCATCCATTTAGGTATAAATGTCTCTAATTTCTCATTTTTTATGGCTGAGTAGTAATCCATTATATAAAAAAAACCACATCTTCTTTTTCCAGTCTCCAGGAGATGGGCAAGTGGGTTGCTTCCAAGTTGTAGCTATTCCAACTTGTGGTGCTATGAACATGGGTACACATATATCACTGTGGTATGATTCTTTTATTTCTTTAGGGAAGATACCCAGCAGGGGACTAGCTGGGTCAAATGGGACTTTCAGTCCTAGTTCTTTGAGGTATCTCCATACTGATTTCCACAGTGGTAGCACCAGTCTACACTGCCACCAGCAGTGGAGCAGGGTTCCTCTTTCCCCACAGCCCTGCCAGCATTTGTTATTGTTATTTGTTATTATTATTATGATTTTATGATAGCAGCCACTCTTTCTGGAGTGAGGTGGAATCTCAGCATTGTTTTCATTTGCATCTCTTGAATGACCAGTGATGTTGAACATTTTTTAAAGTTTATTTGCTATTTCTACTTCTTTGTCTGAGGAATGTCTGCTCATATCAGATGCCCATTTTCGGGACTGGATCTTTAAATTTGGGAGGTCCGATTTTTTACAGTTCTTTATAGATTAGAGATAGTAGACCTTTGTCTGAGGAACAGGAGGTGAAAATTTTTACCACATTGTGGGTTGTCTTTTCACACTGCTGGTGGTTTCTCTTGCTGTGCTGAAGTTTTTTAATAAGAGATTCTACTTGTTGATTGTTTGTGGTAGTTCACGGGCAACTGATGTTTTGTTCATAAAGTCTTTTCCTACACCAAAGATTTCAAGAGTTCTACCTAACCTCTGTTATAGCCAATTCAGAGTTTCTATTTTAATATTTAGATCTTTAATCCATTTCAATTTTAGTTTAGTGCATGGTGAGAGATATTGGTCTAGTTTTAAAGTTTGGCAAGTTGAAACTCAATTTTCCCAGCACCATTTATTAAAGAAGCTATCATTCCTCCTGTGAACGTTTTTGGCTCCTTTGTTAAAGATGAGATGGCTGAGTGTGTTTGGGATTGTTTCAGCATCTTCTAATCTGTTCCTCAGGTCTGTTTCTTTGCAAGTACCATGTTGTTTTTATCACAGTAGCTTTGTAATATAGTTTCAAGTTGGGAGTTGTGATACCCCCTGCCATGTTTCTGTTACCTAGAATTGCTTTTGCTATTTTCTATCTTTTCTTGCTCCAAATGAATTTTTGGATTATTTTCTCATGGTCTGAGAAGTATGGTGGTGGGATTTCAGTTGGGATTGCATTGAATCTATATAGCAGTTTTGCAAGTATGGGCCATTTTCACTATGTTGAACCTTCCTACCAAGGAGGAAGAGATGTCTTTCCATTTTTTGATATTATATTCAATCTCTCTTCTCAGAGTACTATAGTTTTCAGAGAGGAGGTCTTTGATTTCTTTCTTTAGGCTGATTCCTAGGTATTTCAATTGTTTGGAAGCTATTGTGAAAGGAATTGTTTGTCCTATTTCTCAGTGAGTCTGTTGTTCCTGTAGAGGAAAGCTATTGACTTTTGTGTGCTGACATTATATCCAGGTACTCTACTAAATTTAGTTATTAAGTCTAGAAGATTTTTGGTGGAGTTCTTGGGGTCTTCTGTATAGAGTATCATGTCATCCACAAGTAAGGGCTATTTGACTTCTTTATTTCCTATCTTTATCCCTTTTATTTCGTTCTCTTGTCTAATTGCTGTGGCTAATGTTTCCAAAACTATATTGAACAGGAATGGGGATAATGGATATCCTTGTCCTTTTTCCTGATTTTAGTGTGAAGGATTTCAGTTTTTGATCATTTAGTATGATATTGGCTGTTGGTTTTTCATAGATGGCTTTTATTAGATTGAGGTAGAGACCATCTATTCCAATTTCTGTAGGTTTTTTATCATAAGTGCGTGTTGGATTTTGTCGAATGCTTTTTTGCATCTATGGAGATGATCATATCATTTTTGTCCTTGGCTCTATTGATATAGTGTATTACATTGATTGATTTGTGTGTTGAACCATCCCTGCATCCCCGAGATGAATCCCACTTGCTTAGGATGTGTGATCTTCTTGAGGATCTTCTGCATTCTATTTTCCAGTATCTTATTAAGGATTTTTGCATCTATGTTCATTAGTGTGTTTGGCTTATAGTTCTGTTTTTTGTTTGGGGATCAAGGTGATGCTATCTTGCATGAATATATTTGGAAGTATTGCTTCTCTTTCTATTTCACTGAAGCATTTAAACAGTAGTGGAAGTAGTTCCTCTCTAAATGTCTTGTAGAATTCAGCAATGAAGCCATCAGCACCTGAGATTTTCTTAGTTGGTAAGTTTTTAATTACATTTTCAATTTCATTGATTGATATTAGGTTCTTTAGAATTTTTAGGTCTTCTACGTTCAGCTTTGGTAATTCATATGTATCTAGGAATCTGTCCACTTCTTCTATGTTTTCCATCTTATGGGCATATAGGTTCTCAATGTAGGTATTGATGATCCTCTGGATTTCAGCTGAGTCTGTTGTAATTTCACTATTTTCATTCCTAATTGCCTGGATTTGGGCCTTTTCTTTCCTTTTTCCAATAAGGTTTGCTAAGTGTTTGTCAATGTTGTTTATTCTTTCAAAGAACCAACTCTTAGCTTCATTGATTTTTTGTATCATTCCCTTAGTTGCCATTGCATTGATTTCTGCTCTGATCTTTATAGATTCCTCCCTTGTATGAGCTTTGGGTTTGTACTGCTCTTCTTTTTCTATGAGGTTGTTTAATTGAGCTTGCTCTGTTTTCCTAATATGAGTATTCAGTGCTATGAATTTCCCTCATAAGACTTCTTTCATTATTTCTCACTACTTCCAATATGTTGTATTGCCATTGTCATTTAATTGAAGGAAATGTCTGGTTTCTTCTTTAATTTCCTCTGTGACCCATTGGTTATTCAGAAGTGTGTTGTTCAATTTCCATGTATTTATGTAAATTTGTGGTTTCTTTTGCTATTGATCTCCAATTTCATCACAGTACAGTCTGGTAATATACAGGGGATAACTTCAATCACTTTGCACTCACTTAAACATGTTCTATGAGCAAGTATGTGGTCTATTTTGGAGAATGACCTATGTGCACCTTAAATGAATGTGTATTCTGATTTTGTGAGGTGGAACACTCTGTAAACACCTGTTAAATTCATTTGTTCAAGAGTTCGATTGAATTCTAGTATTTCATTACTTATTTTTTGTCTAGTTGATCTATCTATTTTTGCCAGTGTGGTATTGAGGTCCCCCACTACTATTATATTAGTGCTTATATGATTTTTTGTGTCTGTTAGTATTTGTTTTATACAGTTGGGTGCACTAGTGTTTGGTGGATTGATATTTATGACTGTCATCTCTTCCTCTTGGATTATTCCCTTTACAATGATGTAGTTTCCTTCTTTGTCTCTGTTTATCAGTATTGGTTTGAAATCCATTTGATCCTCAAAGAAGATAGCTACTCCTGCTTTTTTTCGTGTTCCTGTAGCATGGAGTATTGTTTTCCATCCTTTAACTTTCAGTCTTTGAGTTTCTTTTTAAATTGTGTATTTCTTGTATGCAGCATACTGTTGGATCTCACTTCTTGACCCATTCTGCCAGTGTATTTCTTTTGATTGGTGAATTGAGACACTAGCATTGATGGTTGTAACTGATACATATTGACTTATCATTGTCATGAGTTTTTCTTTTTGTTGGATTCTCCACTTTTGCATTTAATTTCTTGTCACACCTGATGGATTCATTCTGCTGTGCTTCCTGGGGTTGTGATCCTCACTGTCTGTTCCTAGAATATTATCTAAAATGTCTTGGAGTGCTGGTTTGGTATTCATGAAGTTCTTAAGGTGCTCTTTGTCATGAATGCATCTTATTTCTCCATCAATTTTGAAAGATAATTTTGCAGGGTACATCAATCTGGGTTCAAGGCTGTTTTCCTTTATGGCTTAGAATACGTCACTCCAAGCTCTTCTTGCCTTGAGGGTTGGTGTTGAGAAGTCTGGTGTGATTCTGATGGGTTTTCCTTTGTATGTGAGTTGTTTCTTCTCTCTAAGTGCTTGTAGAATTTTGTTCTTCTGTTGGGTTTCTGTAATCTTAACAATTATATGCCTATGTGTACATTTTTTTTTAATCAAGGCTAGTTGGAGTCCTATATGCCTCACATATCTGTATGTCCATTTCTTTCCCCTGCTTAGGAATTTTTCTTCCATCACTTCTGTGAACAGTTTTATTGTGTGTCATCTGCACTCTCTCCTGTTTCTTTATTGACTCCAATCAGTCTTGTTATTCTTCTTTGCATCATCTAGCAGCTGCTGGATTGATTTCTCATGGTCCCTTACAGTTTTTAAGCAATTTTTCTTTTCCTGGTCACTAATTGAAATCTTATCTTCTATATCTGAAATTCTGTCCTCACATTGGCTCATTCCACTATGTAGACATTCAGTGGAGCTTTTAATCTCCTGGAAATCTGTTTGCATCTATTTTCATGGATTCCATTTGTTTCCTATGTTGAGATTCCATCATGTTCCTCTGCTCCTCTCTAGATTTATTAATCATGTATTGCACTTTATTAATCATGTGCACAATCTCTGCTGTTGTCTGAGAAATTATTTCTGATTTCATTTTTTCCCAATAGTCTTTCCTTGCCAGTTCCACAATTCCAAGTGGTTGAGTATCAGAGTGTTCTACCTCGTTTCCCCTTGGGGTTGCTGTAGGTGATCTGGAAGTCTGGTTTTGAGACTTGTTTACATGTCTTCTCATTTAGAGGGGGTTGGGGAGGCAGGTTTGTGGTGGTGGTGGTGGTTGTCTTGTTCTGCTGCTGGTGCCCATGTGGCTCACCTCCTTTGAACTGTGAGCAGTGCTTCAGCAGCTTGGAAGTCTCCTACTCTGTGGCTGGGAGCAGTTTTATGATGGCCTGGAAGCCTCCTCCTCGGCTGGGATCCTCCTAATTGTTCTTGATGTGGATAATTTATATTGGAAATGAAAGAAAGAAAGTTAAAAACAAATTAGGAAAATTTCTTTTGAAATGTATTTATATTAACTAATGTTAATTAAAATTTACATGGGAAAATAAAATTCACTACATGTCATGTCATTTCTTCTTTGTGAATAATTGAATGTTTATTTACAAATAAATAATGATAAATCAAAATAACAATGTCAGATACCTATCATTCCAAAAATCTTGATGCCAACACAATCTCCCTAACAACCTGTAGAGTGAAATATAAATTTTTTTGTAAACTTATTTAAATATGCTTTTCTTTTTTAAGGTGTATAGAGATCCTTGAAATTGAGATCACCATAAAGAAACAATAAAATATTAAGCAAAGCAGAACTCATACTATAAAATAAAGAAATAATATTTAACCTAAGTACATGTACACATATTTAAATCTGTCTGTTGTGCTAAAAGAGGCTGTATTTTAATTTTAAATATATACCTAAGGCCATATATACACATATAAAAACTTATAACAGGAAAATTTATGATCTGACTTGCCATTCTGCTTGTTTGTATAAAATTCCCACACACGGGATTAAGAGAATCTTAATGGGATTTTCCAAAGGCTTGACTCTCTGAATTGAGGATCAGGAGGAACAGAAATATGGCACCACTTAATAAATCCATTGTACTCAGTGTTTCAAGTTTGAATAAATCATCTAGTATAGTTTCCTGAATTACAAAGCTGAGTCTTTTTTCTGAAAATACCAAATTGTATCATGTATGACAAATATTTTTGAATAATACTGTGGATGTCTTAAAAGTTGTTTGAGAGAGTACAATAGAATGAAAATAGCCTAGTGTAAAACAAAACAAAACAAAAAAAATCTGCCTATCATTTTCACTTAGAGTTAGAATTATGTCTTCACATTACTACCCTTTTGGTCAGGAGGATACACTTAAAGTGAGGAACTGAGATTATGAAAGGATCAATTCTTCAGTTCCTTTAATGCTTTCTTTACACTACCTCTGGATGGATGACTTTTATAATTAAAATCAATTAAAATTTGTTGATTAATATTTATAAATAAATCTCAACTTATAGTTTAGGCAACTTGTTTTTGGTCTTCTTTCCAGAGCTTTGGTGCTTCAAATATGATCATAGTCTATGCAAAATAACTAAGCTTTCTAGTGATTCTATTATTACAAATATTGTATAAATATTTAGCACACAATGCTGAATGAATTTGATCTTTAAATGCTGCTTGAATATGAATATGTTAAATATTCTATCTTTGCAAAGTGCTTTCTTTATAAGGATTTTTGTTAGAACTTATATCTAGTTGTTCCTCCAAAGCCTCATGGGCTCATAGGTGGGGCTTTTTCAAGGTGATTTGACCATGGAGTCATGATACTCATCAGTGAATTAATAAACTGATGAGTTTGTAGCTAAATGCAATATGGGAGATGAAGCCTGGTTGAGAGAGGTGAATCACTGGTAAAATGGCTTGGAAGCCAATATCTCTCTCCTTGCTCCTTTGAGTTTGTTTCTCTGCTTTCCATCTCCACATCACTAACTCTCTTCTGTGATGCCCCTCTGTCTTGTTTTCCTGCTAGGAAGCCAGCTGACTATGTACTGAAACCTCTACAAACTGTGAGCCAAAATAGACCTCTCCTTTTGTTATTTGTTCTACATTTTTGGCAGGACCACTGAAATAGGTTTATAGAAATCCTTTAAGTTTTGTAGAAAATGATATATTCTGAAGTTTAAATTTTAATTTTCACATTTAAGTGTTTATACGAACTTGAAGTCTTTGATGGATATTATTCATTTCAGTAATTCTAGTTCCTGGGATATATCTTAGGAAAATTATCTTCATTTTGGCAATACCTAAGTTAAGAGATTATTTGTTATGCTGTTAATTATAAGAATGAAATGATGAAAACTAAAATTTGCAACAATAATGCTTATACACTGTGAAACAGACATTAATGAAATACTATAGAATCATTAAATGTTAAAATAGAGCCTCTAGGGGCAGGGGATTTAGCTCAATGGATCCACTGCCTGCCTTGCAAGTCCAAGGTCCTGAGTTCAATCCCTGGTATCAAAAAATTAAAAAAAAAATACAGCCTCTATTAAATTATTTTATTTGACAAGTAAAGTTAAGGACATGACCTTGAATGAAGTATATATAGAAATAGCACAAATCACATGAAATACATATTTTAAGATCCTTATGAGAGATTAAAGATTGTCACACATTCTTTGGCATTTCTCTCTTTAAGGGCAGGTAGTTTCTGTTCCCTTAAATCTGGACAGCTCTCAGACTATTTTGATCATAGGATAATTGATCATATGACATTTAGCATCTTTGTCCTTAAAACATTGGCAGTTCTTATTTCCTTTCCTTGAAAACATTACCATTAGAGAAGCTGGTTGCCATATGTGTAGTTCAATTACTGTGACCACCATGGTTTGAGGAAGTGTAATTAGTCAAAGTGATAGTTTCTCTGGAAAGAGATGAAAAGAAGGAAATAAGGACCAGTAATGGGAGGAGAATGGTGGGGACAAGAAGGTGGTAAGAGAGGGAGAGGGAAGAGAGAGTGAAAGTAAGTAAGAAAGAGAAATGCCAAATAACTCTTTAATTCTTCCAGATATCTCAACAGGATCAAAATATGAAATAGCCTTAGGTGACTCTAGACACAGCCACCATTTTACTGCAACAACTTGAGTGGCCTCCAGGTAGAATTAGCCTACTGGGCTTTGTAATCCATGAAACTCTGAGAAATAAAGGAAATGTGACATTTAAAGTCTCTATTGCTTGGCGAGCCTTGTTATAGAGAGATAGATAAATGCAATAATGGTAACTTGCTGTTTTGTTTTCTTTTTAAGGTAATTCCTTCTAAAAACCACTACTAAAGCAAGCTACTCATTAACAATAAAAATATCAATTATATAAAATATCTCTTTAGTTGAAGTAATTAAATGGAACCATTGGTAGTTAGAATATAATATTACCTAATCATGGTTCTTAGGTGTGACTCTGCTATATTTTCTTTATTTCACTTGCATGTTTCAAAAACTGGTCTCATCATATCAGACCCAAAATTGTGCTGATCTGATGTTTCCTGGATGGTTATTACCAGCTATTCTAAGTGATTGGTCAACTTTTGTATTGATATTTTACTTACTAAAATAATAAAATCGTCTATTTCTGCTATTCAATATTAAAGAATAAATGAGATACTCATCAAAAAGGGAGTAAAATAGGAGATTATTTTAAAGCAACAAACTATATCCATAACTTTTCTGAATATATTAAATATTTAATTACTATAATCATCTTTTTGTTTTGGTACCAGGGATTGACTTGGGACCTTGTGCTTGAGAGGCAGGTGGCGGAGCCACTGAGCTAAATCCCCGGCCTTATAATCGTCTTTTTTAAAAAAATTAATTTTATTGGTATATTTTAGGTATACAATATATTGACATTTGTCATTGGAAATTTTCACCTTTACATAATCTCTCTTGGTTCTTATTTTTCCCCCTTTCCCCTGCCCTCCCTTCAACCCCTCCATCCCTCCCTAATTACAAAGATTTTGTTTCCATATTTTCATTTTCTCATATTAATTCCATTCCCTTCTTTTCTTTCCCCTACCCCTCCCACTTCCCCTTCCCCTTTGTCCCATTTCTTCCTATTTCACTTTATTTATTATATCTTTTAGTTTTTATTTACACTTTCAGTTTCTCATACTAGAGAAACTATTCAGTTTTTACACACGTGTATCCTATATATTTCCCTTGAGAGTATCGCCTCAATGTGCATCCATTTAGCTATAAATGTCTCTAATTTCTCATTTTAAGGCTGAGTAGTACTCCATTTTATAAAAAAAACCCCACACATTTCATTTATCCAGTCTCCAGTTGATGGGCTGCTTCTGAGTTTTAACTATTAAATTCTTGGAAGTCCCGTGGCAGAATTGGTTAGCACACAGTATTTATATAACATAAGAATTTTTATCCTATTCATTTTATATATCAGAAAATGCATGCCCAAGAAAGAATATAGCCTTAGAAAGTTTGCACAACTTGTAAGTAGTGATATCAAACTAAAGATACCAATTTCAATGATTGTCGGCCTAATTTTCAACACTCTGTTAGCCTTTGTGTCTAAATTTTTTCATCTCTAAAGTGGAAAACATTGAAATAATAGCCATTGCAGGATAGATGCAAGGAACAAGAAGTTTAAATTTATCTAAGTTTACATAACATTTTTCTCCATCTGTACTGTGCTAGAAATATAGATCAATTAATATAATTAAAGCACTTCAAACAAAGTCTGAAAGTGGATAAATAGCTAATAAGTGTTAAAAATAAATGCTCAGAAGGAGATAATGGAAACATTTAGATGAAGAAAAATGTGCCTTAATGCCACAATTTTTCCATATTGCATGAATAATTTTACTGGACCTGTAGCAGGAATAAGTGAGCCCAGGTTAATGGAATAGTACCCTTGTAATCTGGGGCAGGTCATTGCAATTATATATTGTTTTCTAAGTTAAAATAAGAAATAATATCTACCTTCCCTCACAGGTGGACAATAGAAAATTAGACAATATAAATATTCAAATACACATGCTTATAAGTAATAAATAAATAGAACAATATCTTAAATGTATAAATACAACTTAAATAAGAATTTATACAATATATAATAAGATATATTCAATATTTATAATTTATTATTTTATATATTTTGACAAGGAATATTATATAGATGTTAAATATTTTATAGAATTGGATTTTTTTTTATTATATTGGTATATGAAATGTTCTTAAAGCATAAACCACTATAGTGCTAAAAACTCATTATTTATTTTAATTGGGAAATTTCAGTCAATCATTTTATTTTAATTTAATTTTTTAATTCATTGAGTTTATTGGTATATTTTAGGTATATAATATGATGACATTCATCATTGGGAATTTGTACCTTTACATGATATATCTTGGTTCTTATTTTTTCCCCATTCCACTGCCCTCCCTTCAACCCCTCCACCCCTCTCCATCTACAAGGACTTTGTTTCTGCTTTTTCCTTTTCTCATATTGTTTCCTTTCCATTCTTTCCTTTCCCCAACCTCCCCAAATTCCCCATCCCCTTTGGACCTTTACTTCCTATTTCACATTATCTATTATACATTTTGGTACTCATTTACACTTTCAGTTTCTCACACCATAGAAATTATTCAGTATTTACACACGTGTGTCCTATTTACTTTACTTAAGAGTATGACCTCAATGTGCATCCATTTAGCTGTAAATGTCTCTAGTTTCTCATTCTTTATGGCTGAGTAGTACTCCATTTTATATTTTAAAAATCTGCATCCAGTCACCAGTTGACTGGCATTTGGGCTGTTTCCAAGATTTAGCTATTAGGAACTGTGCTGGTATAAACATAGGTGCACATATATTGTCGTGGTAGATTCTTTTAATTCTTTTAGAAAGATACCCAGTGGAGGAATAGCTAGGTCAAATGGGATCTCTAATCCTACTTTTTTGAGGTATCTCCATACTAATTACCACAGTGTTTGTACCAGTCTACACTCCCACCAAGAGTAGAGGAAGGTTCCTTTTCCCTACTACCCCACCAGCATTTGTTATTGGTTAATTTCTTTTTTTTTAATTAACCTTTTTTTTTTCTTTTCTTTTGGTACTGAGGGTCAAACTCAGGACTTTGTGCATGTGTGTTATTGGTTAATTTCTTGATAGCAGCCATTCTTTCTGGAGTGAGGTGGAATCTCAATGTTGTTTTTATTTGGATCTCTCAAATAGGCAGTGGTGTTGAATATTTTTTCATATGTTTATTTGGTGTTTCTACTTCTTTGTCTGAGAAATGTCTGTTCATTTCAGATACCCATTTTTAAATTGGGTCTTTAATTTTGGGAGGTCTGATTTTTAAAAATTCTTCATATATTCTAGATAGTGGGACTTGTATCTATGTTCATTAGTGAGTTTGGGCTATAGTTCTCTTTTTCATTTGGGCCTTTCTCTGCTTTGGTGATCAAGGTGATGTTTGACTCCAGGAATGAATTTGGGAGTATTGCTTCCCTTCCAATTTCATTGAAGCATTTAAACTGTAGTGGCAGTAGTTTCTCTCTAAATGTCTTATAGAATTCAGCAGTGAAGCCATCAGCACCTGGACTTTTCTTAGTTGGTAAGATTTTAAATTCATTTTCAATTTCATTGATTGATATTGGGTTCTTTAGAAATTTTAGGTCTTCTTTGTTCAATTTTGGTAATTCATACTTATCTAGCAATCTGTCCAATTCTTCTGTGTTTTCCATTTTATTGGCGTATAGGTTCTCAAAGTAGGTATGATGATTCTCTGGATTTCTGCTGGGCTTGTTGTAATTTCACCATTTTCATTTCTAATTGCATGGATTTGGGCCTTTTCTTTCCTTTTTCTGATAGGCTTTGCTAAGGGTTTGTCAATTTGTTTATTCTTTCAAAAAACCAACTTGGCTTCGTTGATTTTTTTGTATCATTCTCTTAGTTGCCATTGCATTGATTTCTGTTCTGATCTTTATAATTTCCTCCCTTGTGTGAGCTTTGGGTTTGTCCTGCTCTTCTTTTTCTAGAACCTTGAGGTTCAGCATGAGGTTGTTTAATTGGGCTTGCTCTGTTTTCCTAATATGAGTATGCACTGCTATGAATTTCCCTCATAAGACTGCTTTCATTTTGTCCCACTGATTCTGATATGTTGTATTGCCATTGTCATTTAATTGAAGGAAATGTCTGATTTCTTTAATTTCTTCTGTGACACATTGGTTATTCAGAAGTGTGTTGTTCAATTTTCACATGTTTATGATATTTTTTGAGTTTCTTTTGCTATGGATCTCCAATTTCGTTACACTATGGTCTGATAATATACAGGGGATAGCTTCAATTCCTTTGCATTTACTTAAACATGTTCTATGAGCAAGTATGTGGTCTATTTTGGAGAATGACCTGTGTGCATCTGAAAAGAATGTGTATTCTGATTTTGTGGGGTGGAACACTTTGTAAACACCTGTTAAATGCATTTGTTCAAGAGTTCGATTGAATTCTAGTATTTCATTACTTATTTTTTGTCTAGTTGATCTATCTATTTTTGCCAGTGTGGTATTGAGGTCCTCCACTACTATTATATTAGTGCTTATATGACTTTTTGTGTCTGTTAGTATTTGTTTTATATAGTTGGATGCACTAGTGTTTGGTGGATTGATATTTATGATTGTCATCTCTTCCTCTTGGATTGTTCCCTTTACAATGATGTAGTTTCCTTCTTTGTTTCTCTTTATCAGTGCTGGTTTGAAGTCCACTTCATCTGCAAAGAGGATAGCTACTCCTCCTTTTGGGGGGGGGGGTCCGGTTGCATGGAGTATCATTTTCCACCCTTTAACTTTCAATCTATGAGTTTCTTTTTGAATTAATTGTGTTTCTTGCATGCAACATATCATTGGATTTTGCTTCTTGACCCATTCTGTCAGTCTATTTATTTTGATTGGTGAATTGAGACCATTGACATTGATGGATATAACTGATAACGTATTGACTTATTGTCATGAGTTTTTCTTTTTGTTGGATTCTCCCCCTTTACATTTAATTTCTTGTTGCACCTGATGGATTTATTTGAATGTGCTTCCTGCAGTTGTGATCCCATTGTCTGTTCCTAGAATATTATCTAAAATGTCTTGGAGTGCTGGTTTGGTATTCATGAGGTTCCTAAGGTACTCTCTGTCATGAAACTATCTTATTACTCCATCAATTTTGAAAGAGAGTTTTGCAGGATACATCAATCTGGGCTGGAGCCTGTTTTCCTTTTGAGTTTAGAATATGTCACTCCAAGCTCTTCTTGCCTTGAGGGTTTTCATTGAGTAGTCTGCTGTCTTTTTGATGGGCTTTCCTTTGTATGATTTGTTTCTTTTCTCTAACTGCTTGTAGAACTTTGTTCTTCTGTTGGGTTTCTGTAATCATAACAATTATATGCCTATGTGTGGATTTTTTTGATCAAGCCTAGTTGGAGTCCTATATGCCTCACTTATCTGTATGTCAAGTTCTTTTCTCCTGCTTGGGAAGTTGTCTGCCATTACTTCTGTGAACAGTATTTTAATGTCATCTGCACTTTGTCCTGTTTCTTTATTGACTCAGACCAGTCTTATGTTATTCTTCTTTGCATCATCTAGCTGCTGCTGCATTAATTTCTCATGGTCCCTTACAACTTTGAAGCAATTTTCTTTTTCTGTTCACTAATTGCAATCTTATCCTCTATATCTGAAATTCTGTCCTCACTTTGGCTCATTCTGCTGTGTAGACTTTCAATGGAGTTTTTAATTTCCTGTAACTCTATTTGTATCTGTGTTATGGATTCCATTTGTTTCCTATGTTGGGATTCCATCATGTTCCTCAGTTCCTCTATTTTTTTAATCTGTGTCCTTTCTAGATTTATTAATCATGCCTTGCACTATGGATGCAGTTTCTGCTGTTATCTGATTAATTATTTCTGATTTCACTTTTTCCAGATCCTCCTTTTTTGTGAGTTCAGGGAGTCCAGGTGGTTGAGTATCAGAGTGTTCCATCTCCTTTCCCTTTGGAGTTGCTTTAGGTGATCTGGAAGTCTGCTGTTGAGACTTGTTTACATGTCTTCTCATTTTGATATGGGTGTGCTGCTCGTGCCCACATGGTTCACCTCCTCTGCTCTGGGAGGGGTGGAAAGGTGACCCAGGACCCCCTTCCTCTGGGCTGGCAGTGGTGGAAAGGTGGCCCAGAAGCCCCTTCCTCTTGCTGGAAGTGGTGGAATGGCCTAACATTTACAATTTTAGAGAGATCAAAAGGAAAATATATTTTAAGTGATACAAAAGAAACAAGGTGGCCCTGGTTTACAATACATTTGTCTCTTCTGATTCAATTACTTTTACACTTATCATATATAGTGTGAAGTTATGATGGATTTCATCTTTATTTCTTACTTAAAATTTTAATAAAGTGTTTCTCTTTTCAAACTCCCCTTTTATTCCCACATAATCACTTTATGATTCCAGGTCTTGCCTTTTACTTTTAGTATTCCCTTAACAGTAGATTCTTTTTAAATATCACTTTCTAATATAGTCCTTTGTTGGATATTTTTAGTCTGATTTGAACATTTTTTTTATGCTAACTTTCAAACTTTTGTTTCTCTCTTTCTGAAATGAATAAATATCAACTTTATTGTTCTACCTGTCACATTAAAAACTTTTTGTCACTTTTGACCAATATCTATCTATCACTTATATCTCTCTATCTCTGTTTCTGTCACTTTCTCTTTCACTGACTCTCTCTTATCTATATGTAAGCTTTTTAAACTATCTTGAAATACAGCAGAGTATACCTATTTCCTTCACATTCTCATCTATCACCTTGGTCAGAACATCATCTGTCGTTATCAGGTATTAGTGTACCAGCTTTCTAACAACACCCTTGCTTCCAAACCAGTTCATGAAATTAAGGAATATCTGGGAAGGTGTCAAAGCCAGGACAAACCTAAGAAAACATTTTAAAGACAATATTGAATATTACAGATTTTAGATCAGAAAAAAAATGGCAATTTGAAAATTTTAAAAGGGCATAAATAGTTTAGTGATATCACTAATTACTGCATCATACTAGTTCATTAATTATAAGAAATTAACCATACAAAAGGAAGACCTCAACAATAGACAGTATATCTGAATTATCTGTAGAATCAGCACAATTACTCATAAAATGTAAAACTTCTCTAAATTTTAAGTGTGTGTATGTGTTTACATATATTTAATATATATGCTGTTCAATAATTTAAGCCTTCTAGAAAATCACATCTTTTCCAGAATCAAAATTAATCTTACCACCACTACTAACAAACAAGTCCTCATATGGCAAAACCCTATAGGATTTTGTAAAATCACCCTATTACCATATAAGTAGTCTGTCTTCTGAAACATGCTAATAATAGTTTCATTGAACATTTTCCACTTACCCTTAATTGGAAAACTATGCAAGAAAGAAGAGCTTTATTGTACAGTATTAGAAGGATATTCCTTGTTAAAATGATATAAAATACACCTCAGCATCATTGCCATTCATTTACATTATTTCTTGTAATAATATTTATCCACTTACTATGCATGAGTGCAAGTGTGTGTGTGTGTGTGTGTGTGTGTGTGCTTGTCTTTGCAGCTCCCAACAGTTTGTATAATTTACAACAGAGTATTTTATATTGCTATCTGTTCACTACTCTTACTCTAAGATCTGGAGCAGTGATGACATATAGTCAGACTTAAAATTTTGCTAAATAAATACGAGAATAAGTGAATTGCAAAATTTTTATTAACTACTATCGTTTCCCTAGGAAAATGTGTCATCTTCAACTTGACCAATATGGTGATTAACAATAACAGTTAATAGCTTAGCTAAATATGAGTAGTCTACAATAACAATTTTAAGTATACATGTAAATAATATATAAAACAAAATATATTTTAATTAATAAAACTCTTTACTTTTAAGCCAGTGTAATGACATGAAATTTCAAAGCAGAAAACAATTACAAATCTTATTATTTTCATCTCTCATTTCTTTTTGGTATATTAGTAACCTTTTTCATTTTGGTCATGGCAGGTAGGTTACTGATACATAAAACACTCAACATTCGGTTAAAAACAGGATTATAAATTTCCATCTGTAACATATTCAGCATCCTCAAAATTGATTTTTTTTATTTAAAGAGATTTCTGACAGAAACTCCAGCTCTATAATATCATTTCAGAATATTATCATTTCAGACTCTGGTGTGATTTGTGTAAACTTAAATCCAAGCTTATTTTGATCTACATTTCAAGTGTTAGAAATGAAATTCAATGTTTTACTTGATATAAAATTTATTAACCACTTTCAAGTACACGACAAGTTTTTTGTTGGACTTAAGTACTGTTAGCCACAATTTTTTTGAATTGTTATGATATGTGACTATGAACAGTGTGTACAATAATACACTTATAAAAATAGAAGTTTACTTTGAAAGTAAAAGCACAAGAAAACAAAGTAATGTTATGTATTCACATTTCATATTGAATAAGGAACTGTAATAGTCTAGCTAAAAATTTATTGTCAATAGTTATACACATAGTTCACTTGTCATGTAATTCAAACTTCACATATAATTTTTTTAAAATCAACCCCCTATATAGGAGTTCATTTGAACTACAAATATTGTTTTGTGATATTCTCTTAGTATGGTGTTTGACTTTATTTACTTATGTATGGGAGATTCATCCCAGGTCCCTCTCAGTAAGCTAAATTTCCATCCTTTAATAAAAAATAAATTGCGGGAGGGTTTTGCTAAATGGATAAGTTGTCCAGAGTGATTTACAATTTTTCAAGATCTTTTCTGTGCCTCCCAGATTGCTGAGACTACAGGCATGAGTTGCCACACTCAACTGATGCTTTTGACATCTTAAAAAACTCTGCCAGGGAAGATACTGTTCCTTCTTGGGGTAGCCAGTTCTTAAAAGTAGGGAAATGCATTGCTCAGAGCTTAACTCTGACACACTGACTAACCAGTTTAGATCTATATTTTCTCTCTATGCTTCATATTCCTCTACCTTAATCATCTCACAGAAGATCCCAAACCAATTATGTTGCCCTGCCTTGCCTGCCCACAAAAACAGCAACAAAGCCAAGTGTCTCAATCTTTGCCCTTTTGTCTTGCCCAAGGGCCTTCCTTGACCACCCTGGTGGGTATCAAATGTGACACTGTCAGTTATGTTTTGTTCTTTTTGATCCATGAATAATAAACTTCATTCCTGTGGCATTCAAGCTTGAGTCTCTACAATGAGCTGCACCTAACTACTACAAACTCAACTTATATGATGGGCAACATGATTAATTCTACACCTAGCATATGAAGTCTTTCTGCAATTATAGTAATTAGAGTTTGTATTATCATAATTTAAATATTTTACTACTTTTATATCCTATATATTACATAACTATTGAGTTGACTAATAAAGCCACAAGTTACCTTCTAAGTACTATATATTACATTTATTTCTAGACACAATTTATAATGGTAATATATAGAGAGAATTTTTTGGTGCTATTGGAGGACACACAATTTCATACAAAATAACTCAATATCTTCCATATTGTTTATATTATGAGAAATTGTATGACACTGATCAAAATTTTTGATCAATGTTTAAATTTTTAAAAATTATGGTAAAAGACACATTGCCATTAATTCTTTTCATAAAAACTTGTGGAGTAGAGACCTATAGCAGAATATACACTCTCTGGGACCTAGAGTCAAGATACCTGGAACACAACAACTCAATGAAGGGAAAAATAAAAGTAGATAAACATTGGAAGGGAACTAATAGGAAAATTCAAAACTACAGAGAAGCTGGAGAAAAGATCATAGCACAGAGGAAAAAGCAAAGCGCTCTCTAGAGCTAACCTAGCCCTGGGGATGGAGACCTGTCTGATGACAAGGGTATGGCTTGATGTGGTAGGTTGTCACAACTTGAGTGTGTGCATAGAAAGGCCTCTGGAGCAAGATGGGCACTTCACAAACCTGTAAAGCTAGGTAGAGAAAGTCATGCTTGCAGTTGCACAGAAGAACACAGAAATGAGCTGCAGGAGTGACTGTGGGCCTAGGACCCACATCACTGACCTACCTTGCCCAGTGGGAAGGACAAGGCAAGATCCAGCATTTATATGGAAAAATTTGTTCCCCCTGTGTGGGAACAAAATAGGTCCTGGAAGTGACTCACTGTGCTGCCCCCATATCTACACTTTCAATATTGCAGACTTTGGAAAGAAACAATCACTCAAAAACAGGGAAAAATTTTCTTTGGGACATTTTTTTCTTCATTTTTTGGGGAGATATTTTGCTTATTTCTTCCTCCCCCCTTTTTTTCATTTCTTCTTTTTCTCCTTTATTTTGCTGTTTTATATTTTCTTGTTTGTTCATTTCTTTCACTTTATTTAATTTCATTAATTTTATTTTACTCCTGAATAGGATCCTGTTTCTCAGTTTTCTCTCCTCCTTGTCAGTAGTTCTTTATTTCTTAAATTTTGTTTCTTTCATTCTCTAGCTCCCCATCCACTCTTTATTTACTACCATTACTATTTGTTTGTTTGTTTGTTTGTTTTGGTACAGGGGATCAAATTCAGGTCCTTGCACTTGTGAGGCAGGTGACGGAACTGCTGAGCTAAATCCCCAGCCCCCTTACTACCATTACTATTAAGCTTTATTAATCTTTAAACATTTAATTAACTCTATACTATTATTATTGAATTCTTTTCTATTGTTAATGATGATTTAGTTAGCATATTTAGTAGATATTTACGTATGTGAACATTTGATTTAACTTTGTGTCTAAATATAGACACAAGGAAAGATTTCTCTTTTCTATAGTTAAGAATATAGAGTGGTAGCTTCTATTATTTTTATGGTATATCAATATATAGTTTGCTTTTGACTATGTTATTGTTGCTGGTTTTGTTGCTTTTGCAAAGGTGCCATAGTTGTTGCTATTAATTGATTTTTACTGCAAGTCAATATCTGCTTCATATTTTTGTCATCAACAATACTAAATTTCCAGAGAATTGGGTGTTTCATTTCACTGCACCCTCACCTACCAAATTAACAGAGGTGGTTGAATTTAGGAAGGAGGTAAATGCATATACTTAGCCCCAGAATTAACCACTGAAAAGCAGACAACAGTTAAGTGAACTACACAGTAAGAACAAAGTCTTTCTATAATAATTGACCTGCAAGCCTCAGTGTGCACAAATAGACACACACACACACATACACACATAAAACAATAAAAATATGAGAAGATAAGACAACAAAATGCCTCCAAAAACTTTCAACTACCACAAAGCTGACCCATGGGGTATTAATGAGGAAGAAATCAAAAGCCAAATGTCTGAATTATAAGAAATAATAAAAGAAGAAACAACAAAGCAGATCAATAAGGTTCTCAGTGAACTGAGAGTTGATATAACTAAGTAAATAATAGACATAATGACAATTTTTCAGTAAGCTTACATAGGAAACTAATAAAAAGCAAGTTGAGCTAAAAAAAATGATACAAAACATGAATGACTAGTTTAGTAAATAATTAGAGTCCATGAAAAAGTGTCAAACAAATACAAGAGATAAAAATTGATATTGACAGTATGGGCAACAAAAGTAACCATTGGGAAGAAAGAGCATCAGAAACAGAAGATAAGGCTATTCAAGGTGACCATATTATCAGGCAGACTTTACAAACAACAAGAAATAATGGAAAAAGGATCCAACAGTTCATAATGCAAAGAAGACTAAGATTAATTGGAATTAGTGAAAAATTAAAATGACACAAATTTCATAAAAAGTCTGCTTACAGAAATAGTAGAAAACTTTCCAAAGAAGAGGGAATAAATTAGTCTAGACAAAAGTGGGTCACACTGAACCCCTTTGGAGTTCCCATGATCAGAAAATAACTTCTCCATAATACCTCATAGTCAAAATCCCAGAAGTCTCCCACAAGAACAGAATCTTAAAAGCTATCAGTGAAAAGAACAACTAACTTATATAGGTAAGTCCATTAGAGTTACAGAAGACTTCTCAACACAAACCTTAAAGACTAGGAGACCTTGTAATGAATTCTTTCAAGCCCCTAAAACTTCCAACTATGACTGATACATCCTGAAAAACTCTGTTTCATATCTGATGGAGAATAAGATGTTCCTATGACAAAGAGCACCTTTAGAAATGTATGGCCCCCGAACAAGCACTCCAAGATATTCTCAAGGACATCATCAAAAGAGGAAATGAAGAAAAACATTCCAAAAAGTCTAATGGGATGAATATACCAGGTGGGTTGATCAGTTATGCAGAGGGGGAAATAAAGCAACAGGTGATGGAAACATAATGCAATGATAGGAATAACTCAAAACATTTCAGTAGGGAGGGAGGGAAGTGGAAAAGAAGTGGATAAAGAGGAATCAAGAAGTGTTATATGCATGTACCCAGTCCCCACAATGAATATAATCATTATATAATAAAACACATACATATAATATAAAGGAAAGACAGAGGATGGGGCTGGGCATGGTGATGAACTCCTGTAATCCCAGAACTCAGAGGCTGAAGCAGGAGGATTGCCATTAGTTTGAGGCAAGCCAGGGATACTTAGTGAGTTCTTTCTTCTTTGACAATGCGTCTGAGTATTATTTTTATTTTATAAACATTTTTGTTAAAAGAAGTTTATATTCATTTCATGATTGATTTAGATTTACAAAAAATTCTCATAGATACACTTCACCATAGATACACACACACACACACCCTTCTTTACTCTCCACTTGAATAGTACATTTGCTGCAATCAGTGAATCTACAGTATCACATCATTATCACTCAAAGTTCATATTACACAAAGGTTCATTCTTGATGTGACACATTTAGTGGTTTCATACATATACTATATGTATTTATTTTTATTTTTGGTACCGCAGATCAAATTTGGGACCTTGCTCTTGCAAGGCAGGCAGCGGAACCACTGAGCTAAATCCCCAGCCCATATTGTATGTATTTAAATATAGTACTGCCACCACTGCAGTACTATACCATTGCAGTATTATAAAGAATAGATTCCTTGGCCTAAATATCTCCTGTGGTAAATATTGTCCAAGCACTCTCAGAGCTCATGTTTTTAGTTTTAATCAAGTCTAGATTGTCAATTATTTGTTTCATATAGTACTTTTGGTGTCATAACAAAGAAATAAAACAAACAAACAAACATACCCAAAACAAAACAGCGCCAAATCAGAACCATCTAGATTTGTTCCTACATCATCTTTTGGGAGTTCAAGAGTTTTGTGTTTTACATTTAGGTCTATTAACTATATAGAGTTAATTTTCATAAAAGATGTATAGTCTTTATGTAAATTCTATATTCAGTTGTTATAGCCTGTTTGTTGAAAAAATCCATTGTTTCTTCAATGAATTATGTTTCATTCTTTGTTGAAAATCAGTAGTGTGTGTGTGTGTGTGTGTGTGTGTGTGTGTGTGTATAGTTTTGGGCTCTCATATCTATTTCTTTGATCCATTTCTCTTTTTACTTGATTACTATAAGTTTATGATAAATCTTGAAGCTGCATAGAGTCAATTTTTAAGTTTGCTTTTCTCTTTCAATATTGTGTAATTGATTATTCTCAGTTTGTTCTGTCTCCCTAGGAACTTTAATTTGTCAATATTCACGAAATAACTTGCTAGGACTTTCACTGGAATTGTATTACATCTATAGATTTCGTTGAAAGAAACAGATGTCTTGCCGATATTGAGCCTATCTATCCATCAACATGAGATCTCTGTCCCTTTATTTTGTTTTATGCCTTCGATCCCTTTTGTCTTTTTTCACATATAGATTTGCATAAGGTTTGTTAGATATTTATCTAAATATATATTTCTTTTTAAAATGCTAATATAGGGCCTGGAATTTAGCTCAGTGATACTGCCACCTGCCTCTCAAGGGCAAAATCCTGAGTTCGTTCCCCGGTACCAAAAAAAAAAAAAAAAATGCTAATATAAACCAGTACTTTCAATTCAAATTTTTGTTTTCTACTTCTCTTGCAACAGAAAAAAAAATGAATTTGTATATTAAACTTTTATTTTGCAACCTCCGTGTAATCACTAATTTCAGGTTTTATAGATACATTCAGATTTTCTACATGGATATTCCAGCAGTTCGGGACTAGTTTTGCATGGTGTAATTGAAGATATGGTGTGTATATAAATAAAAAATGATTACAGTAACATACAAATTAATTAGCTTTAAAATACCCACCCCCTCAATTCATACACATTTATTCTATCATCTTGACACTTACTGAAACAGTTCTGGAAGTCCTCTTTCATGTGTGACTTTGGTTGCACTGTCTAGCTGCTTTGATATACTGTATCAATTCAAAACCTTAGTCTTTCATGATCATTTTGACTTTGGGAAAAAATCAGATGTTGGACAGTGTCAGATCCAGTGAATAATGTGAATGTGGACACACCATAATATTTTTATAAGTCTGCCTTTCCCTTGCATGTCATAGGCAGCATCATTCTCCATATATATTTAGTGCATCTGATAAAGTCACTTACCGGGACATACAGAAAATGGCAAAAGTGATGGGATAAATGTGTTTTAAGCAAGAGGAAATATTTTGAGGGAGATTAATGGCATTGTGTGATCTAATTTTTAAATGTAATTATTTATAGTATTTTTTGATCACCCCCTTTGTTTGTTTCTTGTCGTGTTCCTTATATTTTCTTTCCTTTTCCTTTTCTCATATTATTAAGAGTTCTAGTACAATGTTGGAAAGTAGTGATAAGAGATATTCTTTCTTTATTTCTGATCATATTAGGAAAATTTCAAGTTTCTCATTATTAAGTATGATCTAACCATATTCTTTCTACAGATAGTCTTTATGAAAGTAAGAAACTAAGAATGACTAGTTGGCTAATAGTTTTGATCTTAAATGGGTGTTGAATTTTTGTCAGTTTTTTTTTCCTGCATCTACTGAGTGATTATGCAAATTTTCTTCTTAAACCTGTTTGATATCCTG
Organism: Heterocephalus glaber; assembly: GCF_053883595.1. Lineage (NCBI taxonomy): Eukaryota > Metazoa > Chordata > Mammalia > Rodentia > Bathyergidae > Heterocephalus > Heterocephalus glaber. Next base: position 43,382,467 of record NW_028258324.1, on the reverse strand, counting down.
GATTACTTTGATTTTTAAATGTTAGAACAGTTTTGGATACCTAGAATAATCCTCACTTGACCATCATGAATTTTTCTTTGTATAGATTGTTGAATTTGGTAATTAGATGGAGATTTTTACATCTATAGTCAGGCTCTATTTGTCACAGCAGATTCTTTCTTTGATCTAACAGTAACATAAGTTGCAGGCAATAGTTCAAATTAACTCTAATAATCATATACCTTAATTTAACAACATCCCTTGTACATGGATGTGTAAAGTGATTATGTTACTGATAAGGCTTCTTTCATATAATTTTATTTGGTGACAAAGAGGATAGCTGTGGCTCCCACAGGGCCCATTCCCTTTCTAATTTTATATTCTTCACTGAATGCAAACATGGTGCTTGAAGCAAAATAGCCAATTTGGGATCATTACAAGAAGGCTTAGAGAATGACAGGTACTAACTTTGCTAATAATTATTAAATGAGTTAAGCAAAAATATATTACCTCTAGTTTTTTCATGATATCAGCAAAATAAAGGTTTAATTTTTTTCTGATACTAGGGACTGAACTGGGGGCAGCTGACTATTGAGCTGTACACCCAAATCATTTTGACTGTTTTCCTTTGAGCCAGAATTATGCTAAGTTGCCTAGACTATCCTCAGACTTATTATTCTCCTACCGCAGTGTGGGATTACAGGTGTGCATCATCCTATTCTGTGTATAGTTTTATTCTTGAAACTATTGTTTGTTAATTTACCTGTTTATTTGCAGCCCAAAACCTACTTTATAATGATGAAATTTACTAAAAATATCAATGCTCTGAATTCAAACATATTAATCATTTTGAGTTATTTCTGAGAATGTGATTTTGAGTTTTTTATAATATAAACCAGAAAACTTTGTAGCCTACATTATGTATTTTAACAATATTCGATTATGCAGCAGTACTTATAGAATATTGATATTTATATTACACACATGTTAAAATAAATATTAATCCATAGTGCAAGCTCAATAGGTTGACCAAGTGGGAAGAATTATACAGTGTGAAGAATCACACTGTTTTAATATTAATATTAGCATTCCTAGTTTCATTATATTTAAAGTGATATTATTAAACTTACTTTTTCACTTTCTGATGTTTAGCATCAACTTCCTGTCAGGATTTAGAATCAAGTTTCTTAAATTTCAGTAATTAGATCAAAATAAAGCTGGAAGAATATCTATTAAACTAATGAGGCTACATTTATGGAAAATTTATTAACTTCCAACTGTACTGACTATTGTAAATTCTTGGGCAACAGGTAGAATTGACAAGACCCATGCTTTTCCAAAAGCTAAAATGTACTTAATTGGAAGAAACAAGAAAGAAATAATTAATAGACAATTTTAGAGTATTGAATAATAATAAAACGACATTGGTAAACTGATGTTAGCTAAGTAATACTGTATCAAATTACATTGTGGGAGTTATTCAGAATTGTCTTTGATGTCATAAGACAGGTGTCTGGTGTTTGAAAAGGAAGAATTTCATGGTTTGTTTCAACTTAACGAGATTTATCAAACTGATTTCTCAAAAATGAAATATCTTGCACTCTTGATTATTTATGGTTTAAAGTGTAAATATAGAATATTTTTCAAGAATTTACCTAATGTACCTCATTTAGAATACAGGGCTAGGGAATCAGAAGCTCACCAGTCCTGTAATAAAGAGGTTCCTATCTTTAGAAAATAATTTTTCTCATTTTCAAAGGTTTAGGACAAATGATCTTTAATGTCTTTTAACTTATAAATTTTGAAGCTTTTTAAGCCAAGGACATGAGAAGAAATTTTCTGATGAGAGATTTAACATATGAATATCAAAGTATATTCTATAAATTTTCAGATATTGAAGATTGAGTAATTTAACATCTGTAATCTTGAAAGAATCATTTGTATCTGATATATATTCAGAAAACTATGCTGCATTTCATTTATTTTTCATTGAAATATTAGGACATTTTAATTGCTTTTTCTATGTTATTTTCTATTTAAAACTTTTGTAGAAAAATTATATTTATATATCACCTGAAAATGATTTGGGAATTTTATGACTGGTACTGAGTAAACAATCTTCCATGAAAAATGAAAGACTTTTTTTGTATTTTGTTAAATTACTTCTACTAGTCAGCATTCATATATGAATCTGGCCACTTGTACCAGGAAAATCTGGATTCTTGCAGAAGTAATTAAATTGACTCTCCTCTTTGCAATTATAAAAATGCAAGTGTCATTTTAAATTTGGACCAAAGCATGTAAGAGTTATCACTCTTTTTCAAAAACATGCACCAGGAGTGTCTTAGTGATTATATAAAGTTAACTTTAAATGATAATCTGAAAGTTTTTAAATTGCATACATAAAAATGCCCCAAGATACAACCCCAATACTTTCAAATTACCTCAAATGAGTTCTCCTTGTGGCCAAATGATAAAAAATTCTTGTTGATTATACCCCAGAAGAATATATCAGATATAACTTGTCCTTAACATGCCAGTTGTTCTTGATTTGGTTCAGGTTTTCAGTTTCTCTTAGAGTAGTGATGACACTATTATCCTGTTATGCTTCCCTTTTCCATGATTTCCTGGTGTGTGTTCCTAGATGAATCTTTTCCTATTTTAATGAGTTATATATAAGAACAGAGATGTTTCACTTCTGTCCTCAGCACTTATGAACTACTTACGGTAGTTATACTTGTAGTAAAAATCTTCTTAGTCAAGCAAAAGGTATCTGCTGTATAAATGAAGGAAAAATTTCAGAATTTGAAACTGATATTTCAAATTTCTAATGACATTTGCATTAATTTTGGCATAAAGCTTTGTTAACATACCATATTTTCATCATCCACTCTGCTAATATATACCTTTATTTCATCAACCTAGTATCGAATCACAATGATACTGTTCTGATTTTGTCACAATGATAGGACTTTTAGTCATTAAGTGCTTTTGTATAGACTTTTGTGCCTTCTGCTTAGAATTCCCTGTCTTTCTCCAACAGAAACGCTTTACTACATTCACTTATCCACCTCAGTGCTGCTTGTGAAGGCTTTCCAATGTCCACAAGTCAAAGGTAACCTTTCTGCTTTTTCCTGCATCATAGTTTCACCACTTAGGTAACATTTACCACAGTGGATTTTAAAAACTTGTCTGTTTGCATGCTTTTATCATTGAAATTTAACATTCTCAAACGAGAATGTGTGATTGATGTTTAAGCGCTCCTGGTCTATTACAGAATTATTAATATACCGTCATTGTTCAATGGATTCCTAATGAATGAGGTGGTAAAGAGTGAAAAATTTAAGTAAGGAGTGTATTTCTACATATGGTCTCAAATATATGAGCCACTGATCACACATGAATTTATTGACCTATGTCTTTTTACTATTGTAAGGACATGTTTAAATAGTACTACTTTGAATATATTTTCACATGATACAATTATAGAAAATAATGTATTCTGAATGTATATTTAAATGAAGAGTTGAATTATTGACATGTGTGTGATTTTCTTGTAAGCTAATGCAAAGATATTTGTTTTTCTGGTAGAGGTACAAAGAAAAATATGATTTTCATCATATGGAAAACATTTTTGATTTACAACAGCTATGCACATACAAGTCTTTAAAAACGAATTCATATTGTTTAAGAAAAAAGTGAACTTTAGTCATAATAAGGAAAATATGACTTCAAATATTTAATTTTCAGCTTCCATATTATGAATGTTTCAAAGGAATAACCCTACACAACACAATTATATACACAAAGAACTATGATATACAGAGATGTATGCACACTTTAAATGAAGAAGAATGTGTGTGCATACTCATGTATAATTAATGTATTATGAGACATATAAATTAAGATCTTGTTATAAACAAAATTATATACAAAATATCAAGTTTAAAAAAGTGTTTCTATAATAGTGAATTATATTAATAATTAAGATAGATACATTAAAATAAAATTGAAGTTATTTTTAGAAGTCACTAACAATTTGATCCTTTTCTAAATAATTCTTTGCCAGCGACAAAGAGAATATTTAGAATGAAGTAAGAATGAAGCTTACAATAAAGTAAATAACAGAGAATTATCAAGAAAAATGAGATTTCTAATACTGTAGATTATGAGATAATAACAAATGCTCAACATTTACCTATTAAAACTTTGAGTTAAATATAGTACAACACATACTATGGTATCATTTAAAACCCCATTATGCTGAAGGTAATGTATTACTCTCATACCTATAGTCCCAATGGCAAAGTACTTGAAGCAAAGTTGTGATACATGACAAACTAAAAAATGTGGAAGGACCCTACATAAATTGGCAAGAAATCTTAGACATGGAGACATGTGAAACTAAACAAGGATGCTAAGTGCATTGGAACCAATGAATTCAGGCCAGAAAATAAGATTATGCCATTCTAAATATTGTGTGGCTTGAACTACAATTCCATATTTTCCAGTTCTTCAGTTTAGTATATTTGTTAGGGTGGAATTTTGAAGTGTTATTTATTAGAAAATCTGAACCTGCCTAAATACAAGATCTCCAGATCTATACTTTGATGCGTATCCAATATGAGTGTCAGATAGCTGTTTAATCACACTGAAATAGATAAGCTTTTTCCTAGAACTATAGCCTTAAACATCTTATTTTTATTTTTATTTTTTTCTGGTACTGGGAATCAAACTCAGGACTTTATGCTTGCCAGGCAGGTGTGGTGCCACTGAGCTAAATCCCCAGTCCAAACACCTTATTTTTAATGATTCAGAAAATACAACCATGGGCTATGGTGCACATGAGAAATATTTCTAGTTAAATAATCAGAAAGTGAAATAGGCAGATAAAACTATTTGTTGGAATACTGATAATTCAGAGTGTATAAGAACATCAATTAATAAAATTTTAAAATAGCATTTTTATGTAAAAGCATTGCATTGTTATATGTATGAAGAAAAGTATTTTCTGAATAAGAGTAGTCAAAGAACAAAATAATTTAAAACAAAGGAAAAGAGAATAAGTAATAAGTGAAGAAGAAATTTCAAGTAGACACATTCACTATATGAAGGAAAAATTATCACTAATAATCAAGAGAAGGGAATTATCAAAGAATTTACATGAGAAAAATGCAGAAAATGAGGATAGAAGTTTTCAAAGTGAAAGCATAAACCAAATATTCAGAAGAAGGAATGAAAACATCTAAGAGAATGATATATTAAAAAGAAATACATATCACAGTGACATTTGTATTTAAAGTAACAATTCTAGATGTTAAAATGTATGAGCCATGAGAAGACTTTTTTTCCAGGAGTTTTGTGTCAATATTTCCTTCAATTGTCAGACTATAATTAAGATGTTTTTAATATAAAATTGATAAACATTTGTTGGGTGACTACACTTTTGTTTTAGCTATTAGGGATTAATGAAAAATTCATACCAATATGAAGTCAGAAAAATATCACTTAATAGCCACTGACAACCATCTAGATGATAGTGACTTAGCAATACAAGTACCACATGTCCTGTCTCATACGTGGAAGTTAAAGCTAGTAGTCAATTTAAATGTAGAATGGTGATTTTTAGAGGTTGGAAAGGGACAAGGAAAGGATGGATGCAAGGAGCCTGGGTTGATTAGTGCACACCATGAACAAGTACTGAAGTATTGCACCTCACATATTTCATTGTATGTAAAAGTTACACACTTTATATTTATGCCACTGTTTCCTCATAAGACATTAGGAGATGTATCACAGACCCAAGAAGATACAAATTAGGGAATAGAGGACATAGATATTGGGAAAAAGTTTATTGAGTGCATCATTGAATACATTTATGTAATTATCCCCCCCCCAAAAAAAAACATGGAATAGTTATATTAGCATGATAACTGTATGTCTAATGCAAAAAACATGTTAGGAATGAAAAAGACTGTGACATAGTCTGAGTGACCACAGCAAGGAGAAACACAGACTAAATAATTAAAGGAGAAAAAAAAGCTCCAGTAAATAAATAACCATAGTGACTTACACTTCTTGGTTAAGCAAGCAAACAGAAAAGCATATATTCACTTGATCTATGGCAGATCTAATAAAATGAAGATGTGTCTTTGGGAAACAATACAGATGAAAAAGAAGAAAATTATTAGTTCAAAGCTAACCAAAATATCATACACAAGAAATAAAAAAAATCATAGCACACTATTTAGATGATATAACAAGAAAAGTAATTATCGATTTGATCAGAAAGTGTGTTACTGGTAAATAGTAAACTAAGAAAGAGAAGTGCAGTGTACTGGGCCAAGAGTGCTCAAAGTTAATTTCAAATTGGGAGCTATATAAAATTTTTATCTCAAACACTCAAGCTGAATATCAGAATAGGTAGTTAGAAGTTAGACCTTTTCATAGTAAGACTAAGAATGCAAAGAATAAGCTGAATACCTTATTTTCCTAAGTTTTAAAATATGAATTGTGTTTATGTGTATATAAAAGCATAGGTGAACTTGGATGACTTTATATAAAGAGAAATGTTATAAAAGAAGATATTTTGCGTTATTTTACTTACTTATGTTATCTAAAATACCCAAACTCACAGAAATAAAGTACAATGGGGGTTCCCAAAGGTCTTCCTATTCAATTAACAGAAAGTTCAAGTTATGGAAAATGATTAAATTCTAGAGAACTATGGAACATATGTTTTCACATAACAGTATTGTTTTGTACACTTAAAATTAATTAAAAGAGTAGATATCTGTTAAGTGTTCTCACCACAAATTTGAAAATCATGAGTTAAACTAAACACCTCTTTAAGTTGCTAATGGAACCCCCTGAAATGTTACCATCAACCTCTGCAGTAGGCTCCAGTCTTCTGCTCAGTGTACAGTGCAAGCCTGAGGGGGAAAAAAGAACAAAACTAAAAGACAGAACTAAGAGAGACAGAAACAACTAATGCTGGTGCAAGCAGCAAAAGGTGCTGCTCCATCCAAGCCACTGATCTTTATTAGTAATCAATTTGGGTAAAGGCAAGCTACTTGCAAGGGCAGAACTATGTGAGAAGATGCACAGTCTTGTGGTTTCTATGGAATTTAATGTAAGCAAGGCTCATAAAGGACAAGACAAAGTATTCTCAAATTAGGAACAAAATAGGCAAAATATATGGTTGCAATTAGAACATTGTCCTTCTAGTAAGAAGGTTTTAGTTGTGGGAATGAAATTTAGGTGTGAGTTACTCTGACCTCAGCACGTAGCCTTTGGCCAGGCTCGCTTCTGAAAACAAGCCAACTGTGAGGTTAACTCTTTACAGACTGCACTGCCAGCATGCTTTGGGCATAATCAATATTGCAGTATCCTGCAAGTTGCAGGTGTTGGGTATTTTGTAATAGCTATAAAAATAGCCAATGCATAAATTTGTATATAAAAATGTAAAATATATGAATATATAAACATACTCATCAGAAAAGATCAAAGATCTGAAAGCACTTATTTAAATGTTTCCATTAAAAATAGAAAAAGAATAGCTAAATGAACCAATACTGTAAGCAGGAAGGAGATATAATAAATATTAATAGAATAGATTAAATATTAAAGGTATAAAATGGTAACAGTAACCAATGAAGATAAATATTGGCTTTTTGGGGAAAATAGCAGGCATGGAAGACAGTTTGGTACTAAAATGTTCTACATATGCAAAATTAAATTCTATGCAAAGCTTTATTTTAACACATTTGGTATCTTTAATAAAAGGAGAAGATTCCTTCAAAAATACAACTTTGATCCAAATGGACACAGAAAAAATAAATTATCCTCATATTTCTAAATTTCATTAAAGAAATGAAATCATTATGAAAAAAATTCCTCTGAGAAGTAAAACTCAAGCACAGTTGGTTTAAAGATTTCAATCTATTATAGAAGAAAGAAAGAATTACTGCCCATGCATAGACTTTTAGAATGGCAGGGAACTTTCATTTTGTTTCTTACAATGCAATACAACCTAAAAAAGTTACAAAATCATAAAATCACAGGGCAAACTTTTTCATAAATATACTAGCAGAATATTAATCTACCAGTTCTATCAATTTACATAAATAATACATTGAAAAAATGGAGTTCATCAAAAGAATGACAGGTTGAGGTTATTTTGAAAATACAGTAAAACATTGTATTGAGTAATTTGTTCTGCGAATGTTCTATAAGATAAGCATATATTTCTAATAAATTTTAACTTGATGAAAAAGTGATGACTTGCAATATGAGTAGTATGTGGTGTTGAATGTCACATGATCACAACTAAGTCAATCTCTCTCTCTCTCTCTCTCTCTCTCTCTCTCTCTCTCCATTCTGGAGTTTTGGGTGATCATTTCCAAACAGCAACCGGTTAAGGATGAGATCTCATTTACAGAGAAGGAGAAAAAGGTGAAAAAATCTCTCACTTCAAATGAGATTAGAGAGATATGTAAATTGTGTGAAACAGTGCAAACTTTTGTAGAAAAGCACCACACATAAAAAGCTGTAGCAGTTTGAGTGATGAATCTGTTTAATGAGAATGCAATGTCACATTTCCATGAAATCCTAAATATTTTGTAAAATTAAGGTTAGTTCATTATAATAAATATTTTATAGGAATAAGTATTTCATAGAAAATATGCTTACATATAAGCATAATAATAATAAATAATGATAATAATGATAATGATAATAAATAATGTGTAGATTTTTTCATTACCATACAATAAATCATCAATAGTGTGATAGAATGAGAAAATGAAATCTAAGGATTTCAAAAGTATAAGTCTAGGGCCAGGGATTTAGCTCAGTGGTTCTGCTGCCTGCCTCGCAAGCGGAAGGACCCGAATTCGATTCCTGGTACCAAAAAAACCCCAAACAAACAAACAAAACAAACAAAAAAAGTATGAGTTTATTTGATGATTCAGTGGAGACCAATTCATCTGGGTTTGCTCATTTGTTAAAATTTAGTTCCTACATTTTTTTCATTTTATAACACCTTAAGAAACATTCACTTTTAATATGTACAAAAATGAATTATAGTCGAGGATTTATCTCAGTGGTTCTGCCACCTGCTTTGCAAGCGCAAGGTTCTGAGTTTGATCCCTGGTACCAAAAAATTAAAAAAATAAAAAAAAGAATTATATTTTTAAAATATTAAAAAATCAAATATCCTTATATTATATTTGAAATGTTTTCAGTCAAATCATAGAAGCAAGGTAGGTTTTTATTGTTAGAAAATTGATGAATTAGTAAATAGAACATGGTATCGCTAAGGGCAACAAAGACAGGCAGGCAGTTAAGTTACTGTTCAACATCCATAATCAGAAGAATGCATATATGAAAAGGCAGGAATCTGAGCATGGTTTCCCCAAGAAAAACGCACGAACCTTTTCTCACTTCAGAGCCATAAGTTAATTTTCAGATCCAGAGTCTACTAATATAAGGAAGTGTTTAATCATTGTCACAGTTAATCTTGAGTGTCAGAGTGATTATCTAGAAAGTTGTCTAGGATATTAGCAAAGCACACTTGTTGATAACTCTTGGGAACATAACCTTGGCTGCTGTATCTAGTTCCCCATCCCTTTCTCTCTGACTCATTTGCTCTGGTTCTGTTTTCTAGCTGCTCTGAGATCTATGACGTTCCTCCCCAAGTTTCTGCAACAAAGTGTCTCCCCCGGAGCCAGCCAATTATAGTATGAGACCTTCAAAATAGATACCCAGAATAATCCTTTTCTCTGTTAAGTTGTGTATATCAGGTATTTTGGGCTAGTGACAAAAAAACATGACAAATGTTCTTATTCTTCCAGTCTTCCCTCTAAAGAGTCTATGGACATTTACTCATGACTACAGTATGTGAATGTAAATACGCAGATACATGAGAAGTATGTACACAGTGTCATAACTTGCATTTATTTATACCTGGAAACCTGAAATTTCATAAAGGTCCCCATATCTGAGTGGAGGTATATTGGGCTTACTGAAGTCTTAATGAACTCCTAATTAAACATACATGTTTCTTTTCCTTGGACCTGAGTAGTATAATCATTATTACTATTCTTTATTATCACTCATCTCTATATTGGGTCTTTAGCCTCAAGTTAGAGTTATAATAGAGAAAAAAATCAGCTGACAGTTTCTGAAAGTGTGTTGTCCTACTGTAAATCAGAACAAGAGGGTAATCAGAACAAAAGAGCAAATCAGAAGAAAGAAGGGAGGGAGCCCAGAAAAGGAGAGATAGAGACAGAGACAGAGGGATAGAGACAAAGAGATTATCTCATAGAGGCAAAGAGTGGTGTGATCCTTGTAGTTCTAAAGTACGCATGTATGGTGATTCCAATTTTAATTCCATTTAATTTACCAGTATGACCCTCTCTGGAATCAGACTGCTCTTAGATTCCACAGCAACTCATAAAAGTAGCAGACGTAACTGCAATTGGCATGCTCGTCTTATATGTTATTGGCATGCTCGTCTTATATGTTATTGGCAGAGATTAATAAAGCCTTGGCTGTATTGATCTGGCAAATACAGTATATTTCTTTTTCCTCAATTAGGAAAAAAGATCCAGACCATTTAATATTCACTTGACTCATACAATATTATCCATTGATGGTTTTGACCAAGCCTATATGACCCTTTTTTTCACTCTGTCATAATGTAGTCCAAAGTTCTCTAGAGTATCTTGAAAACTCATAGAATATCATATCAATCCATTTCAGCAATACTATCACACAAATCAAGCCAGGTGAACATGAGGCAGCCGGCTTTTGGAAGCACTCAGGAGGATAGTGGATAACAGAGTTAAGATAGAAGCATCAGCAATTTCTGAAAAACACTTAAGAATCCATTAGCTTGTACATGAAAAGACAATTCCTCCAAAATAGAAGATGGTATGTTGCTCCTTGCATCACCTACTCTAAAGGAATCACAATGCACAGTAAAACTCCCCTCTCCCTTTGCTTCTATCCTCACTTCTATAGGATGAAAAACTTCCCTCTTTTCAGGCCACTGTACCATTTCTACTTTTGAGCCAGCTGACCCATGCACTGAAAACTTGAGCCAAAAGAAAAATGTCTACCTTTAAATCATTGGTGTTAGGTATTATGTAGAGTGACAGAAAAAAAAATGACTAAGGCAGATATTTGTACAAGGGAATGGAATCACATCTGTGACTGACCTGACAATTTTGTTTAGAAGCCATTGCAGTTAGTTCCCAGGAGGAATTCGGAAAAGTTTGGAGATGTTGGCTAGAGAATTCCTATAATTCTGCAAGCAGAGCTTGAAAAGAGCTTGATGTGTAATACTGTTCAAAACTCAAATCAGAATGTTGATAGAAATGCTCACAGTAAAGACCAGGCTTAGGATGATTTAATTTGAACAAGAATTCCATTGGCAGTTGGACCATGCATGCTATGCTCTAGCAGAAAAATTTTCTTCATTTTGACCATTTCCTGTAACTTTTGCCCATGTCCTAAGACTTTGTGGACTTCTTAATCTGGAAAAGGGAATTTCAAAACAGCTGAATGTTCAGACCTTTGCATGGGTAGTAGTGGCTGTATTTGCAGTTTCCACAGAAAGAAATCATCTGCCAATTTGGAGCCCTGGTGAGGAACTTTCTAATAAATGTAACACCAGAGCCAAACACTTTGCATCCAGACAATAGGAAAGAGGAATTGATGAGTTTTTAGAAATCAGAAAAATCCCACTCTTCACAGGCTCAAGTATGCAAAACTAAGGATTTTATTTGAGAAGAGAACCTCTGACTCCCCTTGTACAAGAATTACCACCTAGGGAATTGGTTCTCTGAGATTTCTTTCAGTGTTCAGCCATACAAACATTCAGTGCACTCTGCATACATGATGGAAAGGATTTTGTCTTCAGATCTTGCTTTTAAGGAATTTACTTTTAAAAACGTATTAATAAATATTAAAATAAGTATAAACAATATAATGACTCATTTTTAAGAAGAAATTTCATTATCTTGTTTTTCAAAGCAATCACTTATTTCACTGTCTTTCTGAATTACATAAAGACATATGCTTATTTTTTTAAACAGCACACAAGTATACCAGCATTAGGAGTTGTTTGTTTCTACCTGTTTGAGGTTTCACATCACAAATCTTATAGTCTATGTGAAATATTAACTCTTTTGTAGACAGTGGTCATTCTTTCTGTCTTTGTGAATCATATGTTTCTAGTCATGTTTTTGTGGGTTATTATAATCTACTTTCTGACATGTGTATGGAGCTGATAACAGTAATTTTGCCGATGGAATGTTTTTAATTCATTCATATCCAGCTAATAATTTCAGACTTGATTTTTCTGTTGTATGAATATATAAGGACCATATCTTGATGAATCTTTTTCTCATGAATCTATTATAGATATTTGATACTTTGATGACTTGAAGACTATCATAATTACTTTTTTAATTATAAGAGAAGATGGTTTATTTGAGGAGGAAAAATAGAAAAGAGGATAGACAGCTACTGTGAAGTGGTAAGGGGCTTCAGAGCTGAAAGCCCCTCATAATTACATCTCATCAAATTCACTCATTAAATATATGGCAAAGCAGAGATTTTCTTCACTTATTCTTTCAATCACGAGATTCTTTTACAAATAAATTTCAACAGTTTTTCCATTGTATGATATCAGTTTGCATGTTGGGTGGTTTTCATCTTTAGTTCATCAAGGGAATATTCACTCATAAATTTGTATGAGTTGTCTGTTTTTTCAAACATAATATTTACATTAATGAAGGGATTCATTTTCAGATAAAAGTACTTTCTCGAATTGAAAGGAAAGCAGAATTTATAAGTTAATACCAAAAGAATGGCTGGGGATTTAACAATTCAAGAAACAACTCAATTAAAGTGCTCTAACATTAATTCCCATTCCATTTTTTCACGTGAATCTTTTTATTTTATTCCCTCAATTTTTATTTAGACTCTTTTTGGTTACTGAACATTATTCTAGATTCTGTGGTCCATATACTCAATTATGCAAGTAAATTCAAACCATTAAAATTAAAGTATACTTCTTTACAGTAATTATTTGGTTTGACTGGAAAATATTTTTATATATGAGTTGATTAGCCTGGCAGGTGGGTTGCTCTCATGTTCTCATCCTTGGATTAAATCACTGAGTAAATTTCATGCAAGATGTTATCAGAATATATGGTCAGTGTTTTAAAATTGTATTATACTAAAGTTCACATTGACATTAAACGACCTCAAGATAGTCCTCCTCATTTGAGTTACACTTACTCCATCATTTTTGCCACTTTCTAAAGTACTTCTGAAGGTCCTCTTGTGTGTATCTCTTAACCAGGTTTGATTAAAAAGTATGGTGAATGCTTTTTTTAGAGTGCTATTCAATGGATAGGCAGGTGGATATAAACATTACTTGTGTGTTCTCATCTTTCTTATTCAATGGACTTGGCACTATGCAGCTTTTTGTTCTTCCTAAATGTCAAAAAGAGCATGAAGGTAAACATTTTGAATAATTGAGGACATCAAGACAGATACAATAGGACAATTTAAGATACTCATGAAAGTGGACTTCCAGAACTCTTTCAGAAAATGAGACAATTGTGTTTGAAGCAAGGGGGACTATTTTACTTTTATTTTGTTTTGTTTTGTTTTGAGACAGGGTCTCACTATGTAGTTTAGGTAGGCCCTGAACTTACTATGTAGCCCCAGGCTGGCCTCCAACTCCTCCAATTTACAGTAATCCTCTTGTCTCAGCCTCCTGAGTGCTGAGATTACAGACCTGTGCCACCACACCTCTCCCAGGGGGACTATTCTGACAGAGATTATGACAATGTGATTTTTGAGTGTAATAATTTTAAAAATTTAAATATTCATCATAGTTTATCATATCTGGTATTTTAAAAGTAGTCATACAAATGGTCAACAGGTACATGAAAAATGTTCACCTTTATTATCATAAAAAATATACAAATCAAAACCACAAGGAGGAATCTGCACCTCAGTTAGAATGGCTATCATCAAAAAGAAAAAAAATACCAACTATCAATGAGGACCTAGAGAAAACAAAACTCTCAGTGCTAATGTAAATAATAGTGCCATTATAGTAATAGTATGAAGTTTTGTCCAAAGACCAGAAAGATAATCCAGCAATCCCACTGGTGTGTATATACATATACAAAGAAAATAAAATCAGTATATCAAGGAAAATAGCAGCACTCTCATGTTTATAAAGAACTATGCACAATAATGGTAATCAAGGTATGGGATCAATCTAGGTGTCCATCAACTAATGAATGGACAAAATTTGAGAACATTCAGCCCTTAGAAAAATTAAAAGGAGTCTTTTGTCTCAATTTGGATAGAACTGAATACCATTATATTAAGTGAAATAAACAAGATATAGAAAAACACATTTTACATGACCACATTTGTTTGTAGAATATAAAGAAGTTGGTCTCATAGAATTTGAGAGTAGAGTAGTGATTACACAGGCTAGGTAAATTAGTGGGGGTGAAAGTATGAAGAAAGTTTGACACTGTGGACTAATTTATAGTACATGAGAGGAATATCTTCTGGTGTTGTATTGCACACCAAGGAAGTATAAGTAGCAATATATACATTGTCTATTTCAAAAATTCATGAAGAAATTATTTTGAATGTTTTGAACACAGATAAGGAAGTCATAATTCTTTAATGAGATACATATGCATTTCCTAATTTTAACATAATATGGCATGTGTATGCATTGAAATATCACGTGGTACCCATAAGTATGAGTTGTGATAAAAAATAAGTTGTGTATTTAAATTTTAAAATTACAGTAAAAGACACATGACTGTTAATTTCTCTCAAAATATTCCCCTTGCATTAAACACAGTTATGCTATTATTCTTGTGACTTTCTGAAACAGTTCTGGAAGTCCACATAATTAGTGTCTTTAGTTGCTCTGTCCTGGCTGTCTCAATGTCCTGAATTGATTTAAAACACTTACCTTTCATGATTATTTTGACTTAGGGGAACATCTAGAAGTTGTACAGTGTGAGATCTAGAGAATAAATTAGTTGACAACATCCTGTAACATTTTTATAAGCCTGCCTTTGCCTTGGATAGCACTGGACAGTAGTATTAACTGAATTTTTCTTTTAAGCATATCTTAAAAAGAGAATCTCAAAAGAGGACTTCCAAAAATGCTTCAAAAAGTGACAAGAAGAATGGGTTAAGTGTGTTTGAACTGTGAGGGAGTATTTTGAGAGTGATCAAAGGCGATGTGTCTTTTACTGTAATAATTTTGAACTTAAAATTAATCATATTTGCTGATCACTCCTTATATGTACAATTTGTATGAGAATTGAAAATATTTTTTAAAACACAGTATACCTAAACAAAAACACAAGAAAAAATAAATATATGTTAAAATATAAATATACATATTTATGTACATATATACACATGTATATGACTGTATACCTACAAGCAATATATATGTATATCAATCAAAATGTATAAAAAAGTCTAGAAAAATGTGTATTTATAGTTTTTTTGACTAGGCTGCAACTGAAGAGATTATGTTAAGTGATATAAAGCAGGTCCAGAATGATAGATAATACCATATGATTTTATTCATGTGTAGGATGTAAAGAAATTGATCTCACAAAATATGAGTGGAATAGTGCTAACTGTAGGCTCAGAGAATATGAGAGGTGGATATTATATACCATCTTCTAGGATATGTGTATATCTTCTATAACATCCTGTAGTGTATTATAGAGGATGTTTTGGTGTGTGTTTATATAAACATGCATCGCATATTTTTATAAATAAAAATGACATAGGCATTTATTAAATTATCATAGTAATAATTTATTAAAGCTTTCTTCTTATTTAGCTGTTGGCTTTTGCATTTTAGCTTTTGCTTTTCTGATTAATCTTGCTTCATTTTTATGTGTTTAAGTGAATAGATATTTTCCCATTTTCCTTAATATGTGTTTATATTTCTGATATTTTATATAGTTACCTTGTTCTACTCACATATAAATTTTTAATATTTATTCTTTTTTGTTGTTTTGTTTTTATTTTGAACTTTTTGATTTTTATTTATTTTATTTATATCACAATTAAATAAATTTTATTTTATCTCATTTCCCCCCTCACATCTCCTCCCCTCTCTATGTACTAAAGTTTATTCTTTTAATTATACGTAATTTGATATTGTGTGATTCAAGTACCTAAATTGATTTATTTTTTTGAAATGCTGGCTTCTGAACATTACTTTTTGAGCAATTCTTCTGTTCTTAACTAGTTTGGAATTTCTTTGTCATATATTATATGATGTGATATATATTTGATGAATCCATAATAATTAGCTTATGTACTATCACCGTAATCAATTTTAGAACATTTTCTCAATCCAAAAGGAAAATCTTCACTTGTTAGCTATCAACACCCAATATATCAATCTCCACCATGGCCACCAGAAACTACTGATTTCATCCTACATTCTGACTAAGGACTTGACATTCACCCAGACAGTTCATATCATCATGCAAAATGTTTTACTCCATGCTGCCTTACTTCCATGAAGTAGTATTTTTAAGGATTATCCATGTTGGAATATTCATCAACAGTTCATTACTTCTTATTGCCAAATAGTTGTCGAGACTGCAAACAATTTTTTTTTTAATTATATATTACCTGAAGACACTGTTTCCCCAACACACACTTCCTAGTGCTGGTTTATACAACAAGCTAAAAGTCAGGAGAACTGAGGGTCAAATTCTATATCATGCTTCTTGATTCCTAAGAGAAAAGAAATTTTCACTAGTTCTAGGTAAAAGCTTCTGTCTCCTCAGAGCTTCTAGACACATACTGAAGAACATTAAAGTTTGAATTATTACTTTTCTTGGATTTTTAGATTACTAAATTTAATTGTCAAAATGAAATATCATAAAAAAAATTGGTCAAACCAGCATATTTCAGGCCCTATTTTAATAAAAACAGTATGCAAAATGTGAAGTGATGGAACTATGGCAAGGTAAATGCAATCAATTTGCACAATAAAGCCACAATCATTTTGGACAAGTAACATCGAACTACAGGTACATATTGATACCTAAGATATGATAAATTTACCTTAGTAGTCCATGCAGACTATAAGTTTCGTGGGCTTACTTGCTATACCTGTTCATTCAGCTAGATTTAGACAACAAATAAATAAAATGTAGTTCATATTTAGGGGACAAATGAGCCATCTCTTTGATTAGAACATTTTCACCTATTCTTTTTTATGTAACATTTTAAAAATTACTCCTGTAAGAGTATATTTGTTCCCATGCATTCTTTTTTAGTATCCTTTGCCTAAGTGCACATTGAAAAACATAAAACGCAAAATAAGTTCCCACCTAGTAGTCTGGAACATAGGCTATACGGACTTTAAATTACCTCAGAATTATATAGAAAAGCAACTAGTTTCCATCTTGCTGTGCTTTCTTCTGGAACACAATCTTAATGAATATTAGTAACAGGATACTGTAAAAATAACATACTATATAAAGTCAACTAATTATACTAACTGATATTATCCGGAAATTAGTATTTTAAAAGTTTAATTTTTAATTTTGTTTTACTATCAATCTTATGTATAATTAATTTAAGATTTGTTTTTACCTTATAGATTTCAAGTTTTTAAGGGGAATAATCTTAAATATATTTTTTCTTGCATAATATGTTTTCATTGGACAAAATATTGTCCAATAATTACTGTTCTTTGATTTACCCTACACACTGTATTTGTATCGCAGGCATGGTCAACTGTTATGAATTCAAAGAAATAAATGCCTCATTGTAGAAGCTCTTACAGTGGAACTCTTAAAGCTCTTTTTTAAAATTCATTAATTATATCGGTACATTTTAGGTATACAGTATGATGACATTCATCATTGAGAATTTTTACCTTTAGATGATATATCTTGGTTCTTATTTTTGCCCCATTCCCCTGCTTCCTCCACCCCCTCCACCCTCCCTATTTACAGACTTTGTTTCTATTTTTTCCTTTTCTCATATGTATTCTTTTCCTTTCTTTTCCCCTACCCCTCCCACCTCCCCTTCCCCTAGGGATCAAAATGTATAATAGATAATGTGAAATAGGGACAAAAAGTTCTTACAGCTCTAGAGTGGGGAGAAGAATAATGAGTAGGAATACCAAAAATTAACACATAGAAAGTATCATACATCCAAAGACAAAACAAATGGAACCAAAACAAACAAACAATACCAAAAGTACTCCAAGGATTCAGAGCAAGAATTTCACTAAACGATGCCACTGAGCTAAATCTCTGGCCCTTCATTAAGCTTTCTTGAGTGAAGGGACCCTGAGGAAAAAATTTTAGTATTTAATTTATGCAAACTTTTGTTTTTCAAATTAGTATGATTAGAATCTCTTCTCCAACATCTGCCCATAATTTCATTAGTTTGGTGAAAACATGTTATAGAGCTCAAGCTAAGGCTCAAGCTAACTCCGTAAATGTCCTGACAGTTTACTTTATACATATCATACAGGATTTTGTAGTTTATAACAAGCATAACTGCTTGAGTTTATGTTTGAACACTCATGCCTGATATCTTTATTAGCACTCACACAGGCTATCTATTTTACCCTTCATTTATTTATCAGTTATTTCTGGCAAAGCCATGTTAAACATTGGGATAGAAACAAATAATCAATCCACATTTGTATTGGCAAATTTATTGAATTATTGTGATAAGCCCACATTGACAACTTTGACATTACCTTAACAAATATCTATGAACCATGATGAGTTTCATAAATTAAATATACACCTGTGCTTTATATTACTCCAGAATAAAGAAATGGAAGAATAGTGACATTTTAAATTTTTACTATTTAATTTATTTGCTTTGCAATTGCTTTTTCAAATATTTGAAAGCCTTGTATTCTTTCTGAAAACATTGACACGGAATCAAAGACAATAGATGTTCTATGTGATTTAAAACAATTGTAAAGTTTCATTATAGTGTCACTGTCTACTATGAGGCTGTGATAATGAATAAGCATTTTACAAGTATTTTATAAATCTGAAATTTTATGTTGCAAGAAAATAAAATGTGTTATAAAAATAAGTGCTCATAAAGATATATTTTTATGATAATCTCTAATTCTGTCAGTCATCTACTGTGATATGACATTGGGCACAATTTATATTTTACAAGATAAGACTCACAATAATAAATCATTACCCATAGTGAAAATAAACAGACATATGTGAAATAGGAAATTTCTAAGGACACAAAAGCTGTAAACCAAAATTCTGAGCTGGAGACAATTATTCTATTTAACGTTGGCTCTGGAAAGGGAGAGTGTGGTTGTGTGTGTATGTGTGTGTGTGTGTCTATATTTGTGAGTATGTGTGTGTGTATGTCTGTGTGCATACAAAACTTTGTCCTTATTTTCAAGGGCAGAGTATATTTATGGCTAATTCAAGATTCATGGAGAACACAAATGCAATTATTATGATGTAAGAGTAAAAATACTCTATGCATGTTTTGGGACCAATCCCTCAAAATTTAAGTACTATTCTGCATCATGGATATGAATGTTACTATATGATATAATTCAATACCCCCTTCCCCAATTTAGGTAGTTCCAAGCAGGCAAATATATTAATTATAAAATTATTAGTGGAGAATGGTAATAATTTCATTTAAATACCCAATCAGTTATCATTTGAAATTTCCCCAGGATAATGGGTTTATCACTGATTGTAAAATATGTTTCACTGAGTGGTATAGACTTCTTTGAAGAAAAACACAAGATTTGATATATATATATTCATACTGGAGAGTGGTTTTTCTATTGCAAATCACTGGAACACTCTTCTGGCATCCTAATGTGCCTGTGCTGATGGTCTCTTCTGTTGTTCAATGTGTCTAAAGCAATAAAATCAGCTTATAAACTCTGCCTTGGCAGCTAAGCACGGCATGCATTCAGGTCATTATGGCAGTAGGGATGTTCCGTTGGGAAAATGATATATAAATAACTGATAACGAGCAGAGTCTGATTGATTCTTGCTGGTCAGTAACTATTTTTAGGATCCACTTGCATTTGAAAGGATTTATGCTTCTGAAGAATTGAATCTGAAAGCATGAATTCTAACTCCATTTTGAGAGCACAAAAAAAGAGTTCTTAGAAAGTGATTATTTCAGAAATGAGTCATGAAAATCTGAGAATTTTTTAATCTTTTTCTTTAGTATAAATATACTCTACATCCTGATTGCTATAACTGTGGGAAAATTTTATAACACCACCCTGAAATGTAAATCTCTGGACAAGACAAAAGATGTTTTGCATTAATAGCATGCACTGTTTCTTGGTGATTTCCTTTTGATGCATTTTCTGACATCTTTTGTTTTATTTTATTTAAGCAAAAATGCTCACCATATGAGACTATCGCTACTTTCAAAAACTTATTTTGCTCATTTGTAAGAGAAAATAATCATAATCATATTTCAGGTAGATTGCAAAAAAATATTTATAATAAAATTAAATTAAATCAGGGTTAGATGGTATGACAAAATTTTTTAAATAGCATGGCTTTAGAGGCAAAGAAATTTGCATTACAATTTTGGCTCACTTAGTTCGCAGTTTTGTAATATAGAACAAACTATCACCTTTAAATGTCAGTGCCCATTTATTTTCAAATTAGTATTATTATGTAATATTCAGAGCTGTTGAGAATTAGAAATCATAAATGTAAACGCATAAAATAGCATCTCTTCAATAGAAGATACTCAAAAATTGGTAACTCAAAACAGGAGAAGTAATAACAGTCCACAGCATCAATCATCAAGGAATGGCTAGAATAAAGCACTCATTAATCTCTTACTGCAGGAAGAAAACGATTGATTTTTGTAAGACTAACTCATGACATTTGAAAGTTTTATATTTATAAAACTATTTCTTTTATAGGAGGAACACGAAATATAAATAAATTAAAGAGCAAAATAAAATATAGATAATAGGAAACAGGGAGATAGATCTTTTGCAAAAGGCAAAGGGAGAGGAAATGAAGGGAGGCGGGAGGGAGTGAAGGGTAAGGGGATCCAAAAAGCAAGGTGAGTTATGGACACACACCAGCTTTCCAGGATGAATACAATCATGATGTATGCAAACATGAACTGATAAAAGTAAAAATTTTAAAAATGAAGCTAATTAGCTCAAACTCTTACAATATGTATCAGATGTGAGATTTGGACTGCATAGCAGACGGTAAGAATGGGATATGGGTGTAACACCATCACATGTGTTGTGTTTGTTCAAATGGAAATGAAAATCCAACTTTAAAATATATTTCATAGAGGTCGGGGATTTAGCTCAGTGGTTTTGCCGCCTGCTGCGCAAGCGCAAGGACCCGAGTTCAATCCCCCCCGGTACAAAATATATATATATATCATCATCAAGATGAAAGTACATGTGCTTCAATGACAAAATATTCCCATTTCTTTTAATTTGCAGAGCCAAAAGACATAATTCATTTGGAAGAATATCAATATTCTTTTCATGCAACTGTATAATTATCACCAAAAATTCTTTCAAAAATGATGCATTTATCATGGGTATCTTTGTGTGTATTCTGCTCATTCGTACAAATGTCTAGGGAAAAATTTGGAGCATTCTAGAGTGAAGAGAAAAATACATAAATTATTTATTATTGTTAAAAAAGTCTAAGATCGATATGATGGAAAATATCACAGAACTGAACAGCTTTAAAATATTACCAAGAAATTTCAGATATTAACATGTCAAAAATGACATAATATGGAATTGTCTTTGTCTTCTCATATTTTCTAGAAATTAGAAAATGTTTTAAATATTCTTATTTTTTGGCTTCTACAAAGTGTGACACACAGAAGAGAATAAGACAGTCTGGCAAATATACTGACAATATTTTATCTTTAGGGTGTGCATAAGCTAATCTGCCTACCATGATGTTATCAGAAAAATAGTGTAATTCAATTCCTCTTGTATTCTTTATTGGTGAGGGAGGAAGTGTTAGATAGCAGGAGGTCTCTGATGTTGTCAGGTTCTGACCACCTAGAGTTTTCACACACAATGGTTAATACTATTTGAAAAAATTTGAAAATAGTTAATTTCTCCTTTAAGCCACATTTGTCTGTACTCACCACTAAAATTTTTTGAAATTTTAAAATTAATTATTGAAATTTTTGTTCCACATTACATACATATTTTTCTATGCTGATTTTTTATCTGAAAAAGAATGCTGTTATATTTTTCTCATAGTTATATTTATTTTTATAGTTTATAAAGGTTATGCATACAAATATCACATACTCATAACTCTTTTTTTGAGTTCAGGTGCACAAACTAATTAATTTTGCTGAATAATTTAGTACAATGGGAACATTAATGCATGAAAGGACATCTCATTTTATTTATCTCGTATTATGCCTGATCTCCAGTCCCATTTTCTCTCACATGAAAAGCACATAATCTAATATATTTAACATATATTCTTGGATATATATTCATGCTTTAAATATTGAGGACAGCATTTATATGTGTTAATGTATATTTCACTTTTTTTTTTTTTTTGAGACAGGGTCTTGCTTTATAGTTCAGGCTGGCCTTGAACTCAGTAGGTATCCCAGGCTGGCAGCCAACTCAGAGATCCCACCTCAGCCTCCCAAGGACTGGTATTATGGCTGTGCACCACCATACCCAATTCATATTTTACTTTTAGTTTTCATCACTATCACTATTTTACTTTCAGTTTTTCATTTTTCTCACAGAATATCATGTCAAAATATCTTTATTGTTATTAAAACATATGCATATTGCTTTTTTTTTTTTTTTTTTGGTACTGGGGACTGAACTTGGGTGGTTGCGTTTGAGAGGCAGGCTGCAGAACCACTAAGCTAAATCCCCGGCCCATGTATATTGCATTTATAAACAGAGTAATTTAGTCTAGGGCTTCTTAATTCAGCAATCAGTGTAGAAAGTTTTTCCTGAAATTTTAAAACATTTTCACTCCAATTTTAGCTTCTAGTTTTATCATATTGAAATCACGTTGGTATTAAAGCACTTGACACATTTTCTTCCTTTGAAAATCCCCCTTCCTTTTTTTTCCTGACTGGATAATTGATAATTCTCCTTAAACATTGCCTCTTTAACGTTTGAAGCTGAACCTGCTCTTAATAATTTGAGTAAATAAATGAATCAAATTAAAATTTAAAGTGGTCCAAAACAAACATGCTCACAAATACAAAAAATAATGTACAGAACCAGAAATCTGAAGAGAAGGCAGGTGGTTACTTATTCCAGGGACATAATTTTTACTCAAATACTGAAAATATTTCCCTGACTTTTCCCTGCACACTCCATGCTTGTGAAACCCTGGATCTGACTCCCTTGTAAGCCTCCATGGCAGTGAAGGCTGATTTGCCACTCACAGAAGTGAACAAAGAGCTTGTCTTCCCCAGGATGTATTTTCTTAGTAAAGAAAGCTTCTTTCCAGGAAGCCTTTATCAAATGTGTCTTCAGACTTCATTGATTATGTTTGTGTAGGCGTGTATGCCAGTTACTGGCAAAAGGGAGTGGGTTGCCAGGATTAAGTTATCTATCCATGAGTTGAGATCAGGACATAATCAGACATGGATGAGTTAGGTCTCTTACAAAGAAGGAAGGATGTTTGCACAATACAAGAAAGCATCTTATTTCTAGACAAACTCATTTCTTATCTTATTTTGTGAAAGTTAATATATATTCCCATCTCAGAGCTTTCATAGTAGAAAAATGAAAAATATGTATACACATTATATGTACCCTGAGGAAGACCAATATATTTTAAAATTGGATGATGATGGAGAGGAAACTTCATGATATTCAGCTTCTTCATGAGTAAAGAAGCAATAATATTATCAGCCTTCTTTTCTTGTTGTGTCTTTAGTGCTGTTACTATTAGCATATAATATTTGGCATAGTTATTGATATGAAGTTTTCAGTGATACCAATTAGTGTTAATGATAGCAATTTCCCATTGAACGATATTTTATTTGCTATTTTCTAGTGAAATTTAAGGTAAATTTATTGACCATAGAAAACTTGAATACAGTTTTTGACTAAAGATTTTTTAAAGCATCTTTTATGATATTAAAAAATGTTTGTTATTTCAGTTGCCATTGTTGTACACATTTATACACAGGTACACACACAGGAGTGAGGTAACAGGGAGACCAATTAAAACTATTGGTCAACACACTTTGAAGTTATCAAATATTTGTCACGTTTTTCCTACTCAAAACTCCTTCTTCTTCTAGATCAATAAAACTTGCACTCAAAATTATATTCTTCTGATCTTTCATTTTAACATTGGCCCTCTTTCTGAATACTGAATGTGACTATGATTTCAACATAAATGTTGTGAGCACATTCTTCAAATTCATCATTTAGCAGATTTATTAACCAATAGATTATATATTTATTTTTGACTTTCTGTGATCAAATTGTTTCCATTCTTTCATGTATTTTTCCATTATGTTGTTTTTTTCTACTACATATTCAATAAATATTTTTAAAGCATTGTTTCCTAGACAAAAGTCTCTGCAGATTGTTATTGTATGAGGATTCTATGTAGATTTGGGGGAAACAATATTTCAAGTAGATATTTATTTCATCTTGAAACTTTGAATATTACAAATGTAACTCCTTTTTCTATTAATGAATACTTTATGACATGAAGTTTCATTCTCTATGTAGTGGCAAAATTATCCAATGATTATTCTGATCTGTCAAATATTAGTCCATTTATGTGGTTTTTCCCAGTCAAAATATTCCCCACTCCATAGTAGTTTCTGTGATCTGTGGTTAAAGTCAGTGACATATTTGAAGGAAGTGTAACTCCCTTTTGTTTCAAATATCTCCCCACATATGTACCTATTCTCATCTCCACCAGCATCAAGTCTCACAAACTCAGCTTATGAAAAGTGTTACTGGGGTCTCTTTTCCCAGTAAAGAGGCTTCTCTAGACCTTATCGTCCGAATCTTATGCTTACCTTTCTTGGTGACAACAGCAATAAAAGTCTATCCAAATACTGGTACATTAAAAACAAAACTAATGAAAGCTTCCTCAGGCCTCTCTGATTAAAGATCTTTTGTTTTTATAAGTATCCTATTATGCCAAAACCATGCCAGATACTAGTGAATGGAATGAGGCGTGAGAACTACCTAGACTATTAGAAGGGTTTGATTGAAAAACCAGACTCAAAATAACAATGCTTACAAGTCTACAGTCTATGGCAGAAAAAGAATACAATAAAGCAACTGCATTATGAATTATAGATAAAGGCCGCCTTACAGCAAGGTGCTCAGAGAAGGCAGGTGCAAGTTCCAATTGTCACATTTCTCTAGGGCTATATTGTGTACTTTCTGTCTCTAATTAAGACCATTACACCTGCATGAAATACCTCAAACCACAAAGTAAAAATGAGAATTGAACCAAAGCTTTTCTGATGGTGACTTTGGCATATTTGACCTACCTAGTCGATGTAAACTACCCCAGTGATTAAGTTGAAAGGAGACCGGGTGTAAGACATCATTCTCACTGTTATCAATTTTAAAAATGCAAGCTAGCTAATATAAACTGTCTCCAAAGTATCGACCTACGTCTACCAGGCAAGACTGTCAATAAGTATGTTTCATGCATTCTCAAAATTTCTATATTTTGCAGGTAAATTAGCAGAGTGTGGGTCAATCCTGGGATGCAGGAATAAACTCAGCACAAAGACAATACCTGAATTGATTTGAGTAGTCTCATAACAAATACTTACAGGTGGTTCATATCTTAAGATTCAACAGCAATCAAAAAATAGTTAAGTCACTTGGAACAATGCCAGTTTCCTGGCAGGAAAAGATGATATACTGAAATGGGAGAATTAAATAAAACAATACTTTCCAATGATGGTTGGTTCAACCTATCCAGGATATTGCTGTTCCCCAAAACTAGAAAAAGTATAAACTATTTAGAGCACCAGAGCTGAGAAGATAATTTTTGGAACTAGGAAGGAGTAATTGTATGAAAAGGATAATAATAGAAACTACAAAAGTTACAGAGTTCAGTGGAGAGACACATCCAACCAATGGCGACCATTAGCCATGCAGAAAAGTGGGGATATATACTTGAACTACACTTTTCCCCAAATTTGATATTTTTCTAGGAGACAAGGAGGGATCACTGGTGCAGTTAAAGGTATTCAGACTTCTGGGGCACATCGTGGAGAGAATATGAAGAAAGCCTAGAAGGTCAAAAGGAGAATATCCAGTTTGGTGTCAGGAACATGTAAGCATCTGGTCACTCCCCTTCATTCATTCCTAAAAATTCATAATATTTTATGACATTTATGTCCTAACTTCCTCATGAACTGTCACAGAAAATGACAAAACATGCAACATGAAAACAGCACATGAATCTTGCTATCGTTTAGATCTAAAATGTTTCCAAAAGCCCATGTATTCAGAGGTGAAACATTAAGGTGACTAGAACATGGAGGGCATTACAGTCATAGTGGATTAATGTACTGATGAATCCATAGCTGAATGTTTTGGGATACAGGGCCTAGTCAGAGGAGATAAGTCACTAAGGGCATGACTTGGAAGGGTATAATCTTTCCCTTCGCTCTCCCTTCTCTCTCTCCTTCCTGGATGTCATGGGGTGAGCAACTAACTGTCAGCAATTCCCTTTTTTCTTGGAACCAACCCATCATGGACTGAATCTGCTAAAATTGGATCCCAAATAAATGTCTGGATTGGTAAGTTTAGAGTGTCAGGTGTTTCATCCCAGTGATTGGAAAGTAAATAATATAAATTTTAAACCTTCAATATTATTTTCTTTTTATCTAGGGTGACTCATCATCCTTAAGGCAATGATAAATTGGACAAGGGGAGATCTATAAGGCAGAGGGAATGAATTACTACCAGCATAAAATGCAATGTCAAATACACCAAATTATCACTTATTGTTATTATAAGAATTGTTTTTATTTCTATTATTTCAATTGATGCTAAATATTTAAATCGATAATCATTTTTAAAAATTGTTTGTAACACTGGGGTTGGAGTCCAGAGTCTGGTGCATGCTAAGCAAGTGCACTACCACTGAGAAACAAACACCCCCACCTCTCGATAATGTTTTAGTTTATTTATTTATTTGGTACCAGGGATCAAATTGGGACCTTGTGCTTGTGAGGCACGTGGCAGAACCACTGAACTAAATAATCCCCAGCCCTTCAATAATGTTTTAATATTTATGTTTGTAATTGAGAGGAATTCCAATTTAGGCTAATATTTTCTTTAATTGGGTAAAAAAAGGTTCTAAGAGGTTAAATAATTCATCTAAATTTAATGTACTAGTTTCTGATTCAGTACTTGTTTATCATTTAATGTTTCTGAATACATCACTTACTTGATTCAGTGTAATTAATAAATAAGTAGACAAATTTGGCTATTCCACATAAACATCTATTCCTTTCAAATTTCACTATTGCACACAAGCACAAATATTAGAAAATGATATTTACAAAATAACATGTTTAAATTAACTCATACTAAATTGTACAAGAACAAAAAATACATTTCATTATGATTATCTATTTTTGACCTGTTATTAAAAATCAAATGATTAAGTATTTGAATTGCATTACAAATACTACAAATACTACAAACTAAAATATGCTCCATAATTATCATATTGCTGTTATAAGATGGATTTTTATAGAAATTAAAAGTGAAATGAAATATTTCTGGTAATAAACTTGTCTGATTAAGATGTTTCAATAAAAATCTATATTTTAAAAAATTAACATTTAAAGTTCATCACAAATAAGAACTACATTTTATTTCCTGGAAACACCTTTGCAATTTACCAGATATCAGCAAAGTACTAAATGGCTAAGGATGGATTGTCAACTTGATTGGTTTGGGCGCCACCTAGGCTGCGTCTTTGAGGTTCCTGGCCCTGTTAGATCTGTTCCCCTGGTCTCCTTCCCAGGCACCTTGAAATAAGCATCTTTGGTCTGTCACATCCTTTCCTTATGATCTTTCTGGCTTGAAGCCAACTGACCATGGACTGAATTCCCTGAAACAGTGAGTCAACCTAATCTTTAAATTGTGGAAATTTGATATTGTGTTCTAGTGACAGGAAAGCGGAATAACACATATGGATCATGCTGTAATTACATAGTCAAACTGAACTAGAGGAGATAATGATTCATTTTGGCTAGTCTGTGATATATAGATATCTAATCAAACATTATTCTAGATGGTTTTGTGAGATTGGTTGTTAGGTGAGATTAAAATTTAAATCTGTAGACTTTGAGTAAAGCAGATTATTTTCCATAACATGAGTGGTCTCATTCATTCAGTTGAAGGCCTCAACAGGATCAAGGTTCACTTCACCTAAGAAAGAGAGAATTCTACCCCTAGACTTTCTTCAGATTCCAACTACTTCATTGGTTCTACCCTTGGTCTCCATCCTGGGAACCCATTCTGAAGATTGTGGATTTGCCAGCCTCTAACATCAAGTGAGATAACTTCTTGTAATAAGACTCTCTGGCTCTCTTTCCACCAACACTCTCTCTCTCTCACACACACACTCTCTCTCTCTCCCCCTCTCTCTCTCTCCTTGTGTGTATTATATAAATTGATAAATATACAGTCTCCTATTTGTTCTATGTCTCTGGGAAACTGGCAAATACAACAGGTAGTGAAATGTTTTCAAATAATTATGGTAATTACTATTTAATTTACTAGAACCTTGTCTAAAAGAGTAAATTTCTGGTTTAGTAGAAGTGTCATACTGATTTAAAACAACAAGTGTTGGCAAAGATATGAAGGAATTGAGACCTGTGGAATTTACAATGGGAGTGTAAAATGTTACAGCCATCTATTTGACAACAATCAGTAATTTTAAGGATGGAATGATAGTATTACCCCAGACTTCTACCCTTTTGTATATATAAACCCAAAATATGGAAAGCAGGAAATAAAGCAGATGTTTCTGTGCCAGTGTTTATTACAAAATTAATCACAATTTCCAAAAGATAGAAACAACCCAAGTGACTATTAACATGTTATGTACAATGTTATATACAATACTGTGTATATAACATGGTAATATGTACAGAATTAAATATTTTTCACTTGAAAGATATTGATTTGATTTGTCTACCATGTGGATGAGCCTTGAAAATATTATAGTAAGTAAAGTAAGCCAGACACAAAAGAACAAATATTATAGTATTACTTAAAATTCTCAAGGGCATAAAAACATGAAAATCGGGCAGAGGGGAAACCTATCACACCTTAAGGTAGTGCTGCATAGTGGTTGGAATGCTGGAAAAAGGAAAAAAGTAGACAGTGATGAAGGGCCGGGGATTTAGCTCAGTGGTTCCTCCGCCTGGTTCTCAAGTGCAAAATCCGGAGTTCAATCCCCAGTACCAAAAAAAAAAGGACATAAATGAAAAAATTATTGAAACATAAATAAAGGCTGAAGTTGAGTTAACAGTTTATTACATTATAATTACATTATGTTAATGTAAGATATTAGCATAAAAGAAGCTGCTTGGGTTATATGAGTACACTTTGTGTTATATTTACAAAATTTTGTAAAAGTAAAATTGGATGGCCAATTTCTTGTAAAAATATTGCAAAATAGAAAGTTGGTTAAAACATACATGGTAAAACATACATCAAACAATAGCCCCAAACTTTAAATGAATGTTTAATAAAAATTCACAACCAAGTTAAAGGAAAGAAACCAAACTGAGGAACTTATTTTTTAATATCACAACTGTAAAAGGTTTCAATTTGAATTTATAGAAAATGCATCCTCCAAGCTCTATAGTCAAGGGCATCTCTATTCACCCCCAAAGCTAGAAACAAAAATGAAATAATCTTTCTGAGGTCAAAGCAGATTATTTGTGAAACTATCTGTTACAGATATTAAAATAGAGACAAAGATCTATATTATAGGTAATTAAACATTTTATATCTATTGACTTATTTAATCTTTTAACAACCCCATAGACAATGTTATCACCTGGGTTTTATTGATAAATAAATCAAGACACAGATCAAGTAACTTATCTTTGATTATTCTGTAGTAATCTGCAGAGATGGAATTCAATCTCAGATACTCTTTCAGTATTCATTATCTTAACTCCTAAGTTGTAATGCCCATGTACATTAAATGCCTGAAAATTACAGCCAATTGTGTTATCAAAATTATGTTCTCCTTCAGGTAAAGTTTCTGTATATTCTGAGACTAAAGTTAAATTATTAGCTTTCATTTCTATACACACAGACAACATTTCTTTGTCATTTCAATGTTGATATTTCTTTCCTACTAGGTCTCTGCTCGATGGATGTTTTCCCCCAAACAGATAGAATTGTAGATGTAATCCAGTAACTTTGTTCTACAAAACCTTAAATGATTTTAATCTACCATTGATTAAATCTTGAAAATCTAGTGCCCTTATCAATATATTTTCAATGTTCCTCTGCAGATGCACTAGCTATTGGTGCCTATTCCAGGACCCCTAGGTAAGTGGCCTGATGAAGTTTTATTTAATAGATTCTAAAATATACTAGATTTTATATTCATCCATGCATCTTATTTTTAGCTCTTTTCTCTTCTTGTTTTCAACAAGTTTTTATCAATCCCCTTTCTCTTCCCTCTCAATAAATTGTTGACCATTTAAAAAATATGTGTCTAAATTACAAAGTGTGTGATATCCTCTCTTACTTCTCTTAGCAAATTTTTTATTTCTTCCCATGCGATCTCATGGAAAATATATAATAAAAAACTTTCTATTATCAAAATATCTAAATAATTAGATAGTCATGATCTTACAGCCGTGTTGGTAAAAATATTATCAATATAACTTAAATCATATGTTTATAGGTAGCCACTATGTTAATATTATTTATTTTTTAATTCATATATTTATAACTTAGATACATTTGCACATCCCTAACAACTTATATGTAAGAAAACTATATATTATGCACAAGTTTTAAACCCTTATAGTAATAAACTTTCTCTCTTTATGTGTGTGGATACTTACATGCATAAACATAAATATGAGTGTATAGGAATACATATATTTATGCATACTGTTATATATAAATATAAATATATATTATATAGACACATGAATGTGTATATGTATTTGTGTGTTGTTTCTTCTACAGCTATCTTATTTTGAGAAAGTGATTCTTCAGTATATTTGCAATGTGTATTTAATTGTGATTTTCTTTCATAAGATATCCATAGTTTATTTAACTGTTATTCTGATAATAGCTTTGTTATTCCTAAGTTTTTGCAGTTACAAAATATACTGCCCCAGTTCTCTCATATATGTATTGAGATATGGTTTATAAGTTATATATCAAGAAGTGGAATTGCTACAACCTAAGATGTATATACCTTTACTTTAATTATTAAATATCATCAAATTGTTTTCCAAGTTACTGTGCCAGTTATAGCCAAGTATTAGTGCATTAAATATCAACACATCTTCATCATCACCTAGTGTTGCTAAATGCCTTCTGGACTTTATATTACATTCCACTGTGTTTTCATCATCTTGTCCTTACTGATACAAAGAATCTTTTTTGAATACTCTTTTTTGTTTTTTTTTTCCAAGTTCTAGGGATTGAACTCAGGACCTGTGCTTGTGTGCCTGCAAAGCAGGCACGGCACCACTGAGCTAAATCCCTGGTCTTTTTGTGTATTTTTAATCTTTTTGTATTGTTTTTCTATAAATTGCCCATTCATTATAATTCATTTTTCTGGGTTATTTTTTCTTTTTCTTAATATTTATCCAATATTAAAATATTTCCCTTTATTAATATTTTACATGTTCTATATGCATTTCCTCCAGGTCATTGGCTATCATGGTTCTGCAAACAATATAGTCAAATTGACGACTGTGCACATCAATCTTTTAGCTTTTGATTTAGAGTTATATTTAGGAAATCTTTTCACAACCTAAGGTGCCACATGCTTTACTTTAAAGACACTTATATCAAGTTGCTGTGATTATTTACAAGGCCATCTTTTCTGTAGCCTGTGATATACTCAAGAGCAGAAGCCATGTGTTATTTGTTTTTCTATCCTGTCACTTTATGATTCATAGTAAATGTTTGATGGTGAAAGTCATGAGCTTCTGATAGGTACTAGCAATGGCTTCTGGTATCTTTTTCCAGTGATTAACTACTACACAAAACTCTTATAATTACGTTACCAATTAGAACACTGGTTAAACCACATCTTTGATTATCATATGCTTAGTTTAAAAGGCTAAACCAAAAGATACTCTATAGAGAAAAACATGGTATATTTACTAACAGTAGCGTTCTTCAAACTAACATTAGAACTAACTAGCATTTACTAACTAGCATTCTCTAGTTTACAGTGCCAAATTAAAAAAAAATATTCCCAATGTTCTTCAGTCTTTAACCCTGAGTTTTATTCTTGATATCATCTTTATTTCTGTTATTAATCACTCTCACTTTTTCATGACTTTTTCTATTGAGTTTAGGTACAGAAATTCTACAGAATAGAATTGGGGGGGAATATATGTTTTCTAGGAGTCTACATTTATTTTTGTATTCTTCTTCATATGGCTGTGAAGCTGCTTGGCACAAAATTTATAAGATCATTAGTGGACATGCTTATCTTTACTTTTTGTTTAACGCTGATCAATACAGTATAACATTTATGTTGATTGATACTTGAATTTAGATTTTATGATGATGATATAATTTAAATGATTTTTTCAAATAACTATGAGCTTCATAATTTTTCTTTTTATACCAATTATGATACTTGATATTTATTGGGTTTTAGGAAGGTATTAAAAAGTTGGAATAATATAAATTATATATAGTGTTAATTATAGAAATATATTGTCAAATGTACATGCAAGTTATCCAATCACTATCCAAGAGTTAAGAAAATTTTGATATATTTACACATCACAATAAAGTCCTTTATAAATGTATTTGAAAAATTATATGTTCAATTAAAATTCTCATAACAAAAAGAATCAAATGGTTCTCCTTTGAATTGGAAAAGCTGTAGTCTATACTTATGTAAGAACTAGATCAATAAGAGATAAAGTTATTTTTTCATAACTTTCAGTAACAGATAAAATTAGTAGTTTGACAAGGAGATGAAGAGTGCAATGTAATAAGATGTACAAAGAGATGACAATGTGGATATCTAAACAGAGTTTTTTTGACTTGAAGGACACTCTGAAGTGAGATTAAAGAGCCCAAAATGTAATAAGAACAGCTTAAATGTATGCCATAAAGATTGGCATTTTGGTGGAAGATATTGACTATGAGACTAGCAGGATTTGATTTACATTCTGTAATAACATGACTGAAATGTAAAAAATAGGAGATGGTTAAGACTAGGAACAGTTAAAAATCTATTCTAATATCTAAGGAGAAATAGAATCTGAGGAATAGATATATAATAGGGATGTGGAAGAAAAAAACCCTATTTTTCCTAAATGAGAGGACTACATAATAATACTAGTAACAGCAAACTACTTTTAAAGTAGATTCAATAAGCCAGGCAATGTGCTAAGAAGTGTTGGATGGTAAATGTGATAACCAGGTCTCCATGAACTCATATTGTATGTAACTCATGTTGTCTATAACCTGTCAGTTTTCATGGTCTTGATCCTTCCAGTGTGGCTAATTTGACTTACCAATGTGAGGTCACTAAGTGGAGATTAAGCAGATATTTAAACATGTACTCTCAAAAGCTGGTATGATGTGGTTCAAATGTACCGCTGAATACTTTCACCTCAAAGCAGGCTCTTTTAAGTGAGTTTCTGAAACTTGACACTACAGTATTCCTTTTTTCTTCAGGCTTTTTTTTTTTTTTTTAGCATAAAGATGGTATTTATTGAGATTTCAGACCTCATGGGAAATGGATTAGTTATTTTGGTATACTTGCATCTTTCCATTTTTTTATTAGTACAGGTTCACAGTACATAATGATTACATTTATCATGGTGAGTTGGTATATGTATGTAACATCCTAATTCTCTTTCTGTCCCCTACCTCTTTCATTCCTCTCTACTCTTTCCAACTCTTGGTCCTCTTCCCATTTGTAAAAGCTCTATTTCTAGCTTTATTTAGATATACTATATAAATAAAAATCATGTAGGTCTAATTTGGGATATATATATGTATATATATTATTAAACAGTTACTATAAGCAAATTGACATATCCCTTAGTTCATATACAGATATCATTGTGTTATTGTTTCTGTTAAATGCGTACAAACTCTTCCCATGGAGGAAGTGAAGTGCCAGCGGTTAGTACTTGAATAGGATACTGTGCACACTTTGGATAAGGTAATTCTTTGTTGTTGTAGAGGGCTGCCCTTTGGACTACAGAATGTTTAAAAGCAGCATCCTTGAATTATGTCCACTTTCTGACAATAGGCCACTCCTGCCCCCAACTCCATGGTGAAAACCAACATGTCTCCATGCTTTGCCAAATGTTTTGTTCTTGGGGAATCAGGTCACCCCCAGTTTAGGGTTTTTCTTTTAAAGTATATCCGGTAGGTTTCTTCTTCTATTCCTTCCCTTTCTCTTTTCCTTCATTATATTTTATCACTTTTTTTTTGCAAATTAAGAAACGAAAATAAAAGCAGGTTACATAATTAGTAATCGGTATATTTGAACACATATTCTGACTCCAGACTAGAATGATAAATAGATAAATTCTACAATTAATGATTTGGAAACTATCATGAGTCAAGTGCTTCTTATGCTGATGACTATTTTGCATACCCTGTAATTTCATCCTGATTAAATAGAGCTTTTATTTGTAGTATAAGAAGATAAAAGGCATTAAAATTATTAAATGATTAACATGATTTTAAGATAAATTTTTATGATTATATATAATTCATTTACTCATTAGTTATTTACTTACATATAAGTCTATAACCCAATACTTGACAATTAGGTATGAGTTAGTCTACTAAATAAAAGTTTCCTGACTGAATTAGTTTTAATATAAAGCAATAAAGTAAAAATTTTCAAAATAAAATAATGAGGAAATACTACTAAAGAGTAGCAATATTTTCGGATGTTTTATATTTTATCAAATATTAGGTACATTAGAGTCATAGATTTCAAGAATCATTGAAATATAGATCTAGAAAGTAAGACCTTGGTCTAAATGTATCACAAATGTAAGAAAATTATATTTGTGTCATATTTAACACTGTTACTACTGAAATATTTATGAATGTTAAAGTTAATACAGCCAATTTATCAAAAGATAAATAAGAACTAGAATGACACAGAGAAGGAAAGGAAATTAAAATGTTATGTGCAAAACTTGTTTACTTCAGTATCAGTTTTTTAAAAATTTCAAAAAAATTGGCATATGTAGAAAAGAAAAATTGCCATAATTATGAAGAACAATGATCTGAACATAGGGATCATCTCAGCATGTATTTCAATGATATGTGCCATCTAGTTTTTCAGTTAATAAGCAGAAAAAGTTTAAAAGAATTTCATTAGAAATAATGTTTTTATGTCACTATTTACTACATAAATCTATTATTCCTCAGTTACTAAACATGAATTAAATTTAGTGCTTTCTAACTGCTGCAATGAATTTAGGGAGAAATTTGCCTGAAAGTACAAGTACAGTGAGTGGACACTCGAGTTATGACCAGCCCGACATACAAACAACTTCAATTAATTAGGTTAATGGAAGATTCTTCTGCCTCTTCCTACCTATAGTGTGTACCCAGGTAAATATCCAGATCTCAGCTGTATTCACTTACAACCAGCTTGAGTTACAACCAGCCCTCAGGAAGCAATTGAGTTCGTTAAGTCAAAGGTCGACTGTACCAAGTTCAGGATTTTTTTTTTCTTTTGTACCAGAGATTGAACTCAGGGCCTTGAGCTTGTGAGGCAGGAGGCAGAACCACTGAGCTAAATCTCTGGGCCCCTGTACCAAGCTCACAAACAAAATGATCATGTAAAATTACCATTAAAAGCAGGTGTTTTCAGTTTTTTTTCACGTACTAGTATTATCTCCTTTAAACTTAACATTTAAACAATGTGCTATATTTTTTGCATATGAATATTTGAACAAAAATCTTTTTAACTCATTTTAATATGAAAAATTTATTGCCTGTCTCACATTTCATATTAGAATATTGAAGTATTTCAATCTCAAGAGGTTAGGCATAATAGATTTTTATCCAATCCCTTTAATTTTTTTTTAGGTTTTATGTTTTACTTAGTTTTTGAAGCAAAATATTTATTGGAACATTTTAGATATACACAATGAAAATACTCATAATAGGGAATTAGTACCTGTACATGATATATCTTGCCTCTTTCTTATCTTCCCATTTCCCTACTCCCCCTGTCCCCCTCCCCTCCCTATATACAAAAGCTTTATTTCCATTTTTCCTTCTATTCTCACTTTTTTATTGTCCCTTTCTTCCCCTCCCCTCCCCCTTCCCATTTGAACAATATCTTCCCTTTATCCCGTTCCTTTTAAAAAATTGCAAGCCAGAGAGTCTTAGATATAACTTTTATACATATCAAAATTTGCAGGAATGTGATCATCTCATTCTATTTTTTTCTTTTTCTTTCTTTCTTTTTTTGGTACCGGGGATCAAACTCAGGACCTTGCGCCTGCGAGGCAGGCAGCGGAACCGCTGAGCAAAATCCCTGGCCCTCATCTTATTCTTAATGATATAACTTCTTTTTACATAAGCAAAATTCCATCCCAAATCATCTGGTTTTATTTATGAATGGAATTTAGCTCTCTGAGAATCCAGTAAGTATCTTCTCTTTTTCCTTTAGATAATGTATCTCATAATGGATAAACTATGTCTATAGATATTATTTTTTAAAATAAAATAAATGTTCCATTTTAAATTTATAAACTTTGGCTACATCTTTTATAATAATCTTCAAATTGTGAGCTTTCAGTAATTAAACAGTTTGATGAGTATTATCATCTTTCCATTTCTATGTTACACACTTCCAAATAGCAAATGCTGACTAAAGGCCAGACTGAGTTCTAGATATAGCAGTTGCAATGGTGAATAAGGAATAATTCCTTGCTTTTGTGAACTCACAGTGAGGCTGGAGAAACAGGTTACAATTAAATAAATTGGTAATATATAATATACTTAAATTAGTGAAAAATGTCCTGAATATAAATAAAGTATTTTATTTTCAGGTACAATATAGCTTGATGCAAAATGATCGCAGGCATTTGAAGTAGATATTCTCTATTTTTGAAAATTGTTTTGTTCAAATATATCAACACCTTTATTTGTAAATGCATCACCTCTCCTGGCAGCTGGTAAACTATGCTAGCTGCTCTTATAAAGTGCCATTTTAATATTCAATTTGAATTTGTGTCCTTGGTATTAATAGTTTGATAATACATTCCAAATCTTTAATACTTAGACCTTGGATTTTATTCTCAACACTTAAATTTTCTTTCTTTTCTTTCAAGGCAAGGTCTCACTATGGTGACCAGGATTGCTCCCAAGTCCTGTGCTCAGGTGATCCTCCTGATTCTGCCTCCTGACAACCTAGACAGACTATAAACATGTGCCACTACACTTGGCTTCCAAAACTTAAAATTTTTTAAATAAGGTAGTATCTAAACATAAAACTATTTTGCTGATCACAACCACTCAGGTTTAAGTAAATAAATTTAATTTATGAAAATCTAAGATTTCTTAAAAATCTAAATCTAAGTTTCCATTGAGTTCCTTTGTTGTAATTGGGTGTTGAAATTTGTCTTTCAGGTACAATAGGCTGTCACCAAAGTGATTCTATTTTAAGGGGAAATATTATAGAGTCTTTACACTCTCAAAAATGACTTCACCTGTTAGTGGCTGATTATGAGCTCCCCTGTTTATGAATAGTTCTTGTTAAATTGTACATAGCCATGGCAAATGTGATACAATAAATATTATTTAGTTTTTACTTATTATTAATGAATTACATTTTTCACATCTCATGAAATCAATAGTGTGGAATTGAACCTTTATATTTAACTCTTAAATAGAATATCAAAATATAATTACAAAGATGTAAGAGAGACCTTTTGAAGTTTAATCATTTTTCAATAAGTACATATTTTATTACCTGTCAGGATGCACTGCTTAAATATACCCATTAATCGATGCTTTCAGTTCAATAAAATTATAGTTCACAAAACTCCTTTGTTGTTTGTATTTTCCTAGTAATAAATGAAATACTTTACTCTTGAATTCATATTTGGGTATGTCTACATGCTGCAATTGACATACATCTTATTGTTGAACATTTATCTCACATGAGACACAGATATATCTTATTTATTCCTTACTAAAGAGCAGAATTATGAATTTAACCTGACAAAACAGTGTACACAGTGGCTCTGTCTTTACCCAAGTCTCACGTAAAATAATTAAGTTTAAGGAAAAAAATGTGTTAACACTCTTTGAGTAGTGAAATACCAAAGGAAGCAGTCTCGTGTAGCAATCGTGACTTAGAACCGCCAATTGAAGGAGGAATGATTTTAGAGAAGAATTTATTTACTGTCTTCTTTTTGGTCACGTACACATCCTTTTGCTCTGCCCAGCCATCCTTATTGTCAAAAGTTGCCATAAACACTTTTGCATATCTGAAACTTCTTTCTAGTGGTGACTAATTCAAAACCTAGAGCCATCTTGGCATTGCCTGTTCATGCACAGAAACTATAGTTTGTACCTCTGTCTCTTTTTGCTACCCAGATGCCTAGAGATCTGGAGAAACAGCAATGATGGCAACCCATCTGGACAAGCTCCAGTCATAGTGGGATCTGGAGTAGAACATGAATTAATTTTGGCAGAGACCCTGACTTTTTTTCTTAAGTTTCTACAGATAAAAAGATATGGCACAGTATAAAAAAATTTATTATAATCAATTTGCTTATATGATTGTAGGGTTTGGAAACTGAAATGAGCAGGGCAGATCTGCAGGCTGGAGATCTGTTAATGCCGCAGCTAAAGTCCAAATGCCATCTGAAGGCAGAATTTCCCACTTGTTTCTCTTAAGGCTTTCAATTAGTTGGATAAGATCTCATACACTGTGAAAGGTAATTTTTTTCTCAATGTCTACTAATTCAAGTGTTAATCATATTC
This sequence comes from Heterocephalus glaber, assembly GCF_053883595.1. NCBI lineage: Eukaryota > Metazoa > Chordata > Mammalia > Rodentia > Bathyergidae > Heterocephalus > Heterocephalus glaber. Next base: position 43,343,175 of record NW_028258324.1, on the reverse strand, counting down.
AAAAAGTACCTTCACTGCAATATCTACCCTGCTGTTTAACCACAAAGTGGGTACCATGAGCTAGCTAAATCAATCCTCAAGTTAACCATTACAGTCACCTTACCTTAAAAATGTAAAATTTATGAATGTATATGTAAACATATTTTTGTCATATTTTAATTACAAGAGAACTCTTCCTTAGGCTTCTTTTGTAGATCCCTGTGATTTTCTTTCCAAATCAAATGCAAACACTATTCCTCATGTTTGATCAACTTATTCTCTGATCTCATGTTTTGTTTTGATTTTTAATTTTAAACTTCTTTCCAATCTTTTCAACTTTAATCTTATTCTCTATTTTTATAAGAAGCAGTTGATTATTTTAATGGTTATTATATAATTATTAAGATTATTTATACCTTACCATTATGAAACCAGGAATACTTAAAAAATTTCCAATTAATTTCAAAGCATTATAAAATTGCTATATTAAGATTTAATATATTTTTCCTTTCCCTTCTTTCCTTTCTCCTACTCCTCACAGGTCCCCTTCCCCTTTCGACCTTTTCTTCCAATTTCACATTTTCTATTCTACATTTTGATCCTTATTTACACTTTCAGTTTCTCACACCAGAGAAACTATGTGGTATTTGTAAATAGGGAGGGAGTGGAGGAGTTGAAGGGAGGGCAGGAGAATGGGGAAAAATAAGAACCAAGATATATCATGTAAAGGTAAAAATTCCCAATGATGAGTCATCATATACCTAAAATGTACCAATAAACTTAGTGGAAAAAACCCATTTGATACAAAGACAAAAATCTTCACTTTCATTTAAAAGTCATGTAAAACACACAGAACAAGAAAAACAAATAGAAACTATGATGGAAGGAGAAGACAATCATAAACATATATTACTATGTTTAAAGATTGAAAATAGCTGAAAGAGTTGTAAATGATTTTGTACAGAGAAGAGAGTAAAAGCAGAACATACAAAAGAAAATACTTCTGAGCAGTAGGTTGATGAATTTAAATTGGAAAATAGTGAGTGTGTGTGAGGGAGGAAGTTGGGAGATGGTGAAAATAGAGAAATTGTATGAGCCCAGGTTTAAAGAGTAATTAGAACGAAAGACTCTTTTAATCAATTCCTAAGGAAACAGATATATTCTCTCCTGACCAGTAGACTCAGAAGATTGTCAGAACACACTCAGAAACAATTAGATTCTTTATGTGTGTCTGGAGCTGAGAATTTGCATCATTGTACTCTTTATTTTCCTTTATTAATTTCTCTTCACACTTACAAGACTTAAAATTTTTATGCATGTCTGGAGCTCATGACTTTCCTTTACTAGTTCGTGAAGAGATGCTAAGAGCAACCAGTCAGAATCATTATTTCACACTATTCCAAAAATGTTGAAAAGTATTTTACATAGTAAATTTCTTGCATCCCACAGGTGGAGAATTAGGGTAACCAAATGGGTATGTTTTACTTATTACTTTAAACCTTGAAGGAACTGGAGACAAACTTCCAACGCCATAGTGAAGACCATAGATCCTTAAAAGAAGCAAAATGGAAGATTTCTTTCTTCTTTCCTTTTTATTCCATCCTGGCTACAAGCCTGTTCACTGGTGCCAACCACATCTCGAGTGGGTCTTCCCTTTCTCGGTTTGAAGCCTACATGTCAATCATCTACAGTATGTCCAGAACTGTTGCTCAGCGAGGCATTTCTCAATCCACTCAAGTTGACAGCACAATTAACCATTACTAGAGTCCTGTCAGAGAGAAGGGCTGGAATTATATTTCAAATTAAAATATCCCACAATCATTTATCTGAAACCCTGCGTCATCTGGTATGCATTATGTAAGTGATGGTGGAATCATTCACTACACAAACTTAACTGACCTTGAGAATTTATTTCTCTTGCAGAAAGACACATTCATTTGTGAAAGTATAAGCCAATCATTAATAATATTTTAGGAAAACCAAATGATTAAATCCATTCACTGCTTTAGAAATTGAGATCACAAATTCAATTTTACATTAGGATTCTGGAAGCCATTGAAGTTGAACTATCAGACTAACAAAGGAGAAAGGAGAAGAACTTACAAATTTTAATTCCAGTACAGACTTCTACACCTACCTTTTTCAAAAATTCAACTTTATTTTGAAGTGGTACACATAGGCATGTGGAATCTGTGGCATGTGAGGGTTGGTTGAGTAAAGGCTTCTAACAGGACTTCCCATTAGCTGTAACAAGCTTCACTGAAATGATAGATAAGAAGGATTGGGAGACACTGGATAAGAATGTCCAAGCTGAAGAGCAAAGAGTTCAACCAAACAGAACCAAAGGGATTTGAGTGAAGGAGAAAAACTACAATGAGCAGAAGTAAACTCCAAAGGGAAGAAATTAATTTCATAAAGACTGGGGATACAAGATCAGGATGCAACATATTAGGGAGACATCATAGAATTGAATGAGATACACACACAACAGTAAGAGTAGATTATTTAATGCTATAAAGAAAAGAAATCAGTAAAAATGCTGTGATGTAAAATTGAGAAAATCAGATTTTGGAGTAAGCACAGTAAATATGAGAATGACAGACAAACAGCAACCATATGGAGCACATATCATGTTGTACCAAAATTCTGTAAGGATTCATACTTCAGAAAAGAACAAATATAACACACAAATGATCCAAAGACCATTAGGTGAGTAAAATTAGGCTTCATGGTAGATTTTGTATATATTTGGATAAGAAAGTATAACACATTTATGAATTTAAAGAAAAATTAACAGAATTATGAATGACAAGAGAACTAAAAAGTTACATAATGAAGGAGATTTAACCACTATACACTACATTTCAACTAGCAGTGCAAGGTTATTTATAAGAGAAAATACAGTAGAGAGAACATACAGTAAAAACTAAGTCAGAAAACAGTAATTGAATTCTTTTAGAGTATGTTTAAAAGGGTGGTGGGGCCGGGGATTTAGCTCTGTAGTTCTGCCGCCTGTCTCACAAGCGCAAGTTCCTGAGCTTGATACCTGACACACACACACAAAAAAAGATAGGGTCATGTAAAGGAGTAGGAATTGTCATGTACTATACTTGAAAGTCAATTTAAAATTGATGAATTTGGGGAAAATGTGTGTGCATTCTTGGTACAAATATCTAGGAAATCTCAGAAGTAGTAAATTAATGTTAAAAATGATTGCTTTTATGGTATGGGGCACTGATGGAAGGTAAGGATTCTCACAGATAGGAAAATGCATATTTTCAATAACAGGTATTTGTTACTTATTATGACTTTTCAACACAAATTGATTGTGTTCATTAAGTGCATGCCTTCTTGATAAACACTAATTAAAGAGAAATGTATTTAAACTTTCAGGAACCTTATGGAGAAAAAGACCAAAAAATATCCTTCCAGCTTGAAACTAGTAACATGGTCAGATATTTTCCCACCCTCTGTGTACATAATGTTAATAAATACGTTAAAAACAACATAATCACTAACTTTTTCGTATAATATAAAAATTCATATCTTTTGCTAATATAATTCCTATAGGAGGATTATATATATTTGTTAAAATATAAATGTTTCAAAAATAGTCCACAATTTATTCATTTGCTTATCCTTGGAAGTTAGTTTCCATATCATATGATACTTCACAATAATAAGAAAGGATATCTATATTAAATCATTCTTCCAACTTGGAAATAATTCTCTCATAATATCCTTTCAGAATTAACACTATTGCATCAAATTTTAATCCTTGAATATGTACTTCCAAATATGCTTTCCAAAGTGGTTAAAATAATATATTGCCATGAGAAATGTATGAAAGTTCTTATTTTATTGTGATATGTTCATTTTCTTCCTTCACTTTCTTAGGAGAATTTCTAATGTCTCAATCAAAAACTCTCCACCTTTCCCCTACCCCTCCCACTTTCTTTTTGTCCTTTTTCTTACTATTTCACATTATCAATTTTACCTTTTAGTTCTTATTTATACTCTCAGTTTCCCACACCAGAGAACTATTCTGTAAATACTGAATATGGGTCCGATTTATTTCATTTAAGGACATATGTGTCCTATTTATTTCATTTAAGAGTATGGCCTCAGTGTGCATCCATTTAGCTATAAATGTCTCTTAATTTCTCATTCTTTATGGCAGAGTAGTACTTCATTTTAGAAAGGAAAGAAGGGGATGGAATCAATATGAGAAAATTAAAAAATGGAAACAAAGTCTTTGTGAATATGTAGGGACGTAGGGGTTGAAGGGAGGGCATGGAAATGGGGGAAAATAAGAACCAAGATAGAGTATGTAAAGGTGCAAATTCTTAATGATGAATGTCATTATATTGTATACCTAAAATGTACCAATAAAATTAATAATATTAAAAAAACCTCTCCACCTGCTCCCATTTGCAGTTTGTTAGAACCGCTGACTGCCCCAGTATTTAGCAATTTGATATTGGTATTATATATTCTCAAAATGTCTTTACATTCATTCTTAATATAAAATATGGACTTATTCCCAATTTTTTCTGAATAATGTCAGCCTAACTAAATGAAATATGAATTACAAATATCAGACATACATCAAGACCATTAGGGGGGAAACCAAAGAGTAAACTTTGAACACATGGAAGAAAGAGTATTGTTTTCCTCATTGTAACTAATATAAGTATGGCCTTTCAATTTTGGAAGAAAAAGAAGAAAGGGAAGATAGAATAGAGGGAGGAAGGAAAGAAGCAAAAATGAAGGAAGGGAAGGAAAAACAAATGAACAAAGTGTTGAAAAAAAAGAACGAAAGAACAAAGAAGTAAAGGAATTTAAAATTACTAGCAACTTTAAAACTGACTAGAAAATGCAGGATAATGTAGATGGCTATAGCTATAAAAAGATAACATAGTAAATGATTGTGTTGAAGTTTTTCAGTATATTAACTGAGGTGTTGATCACAAGAATCTGCACATATAAGAAATTATATGAAATTGTATGTGTGTTTGTGTCTATGTATAAATGATTGAACATACACCTGATAGAATCTGAATAAAGCTGGCAAGAGACTCTTAATGTTTTTATGAAAGATAGAATTGGATTTGAGGTCCGTTTTTCCAAGTATCTATGGTATTCAGTATCTATAATAACTATCAATCAAATTTTACTGAAGAACAAATTTTATCTTTCATAACTATATTAGTATATATTTACTATTCAAAAGTCAATAAAATAACATGAATATTATTGCAAAATACAATTTTAGAAATATATATTAATTTATATATCAATTATATAACATGCAAATATAACATGGATATAAAATATATAATATATTATATATTAGTTTATATATTGATATATATTTAAATGAAAGCCTAAGTTGACCTCATGTTTTTGAAATTCAAAAATACAACAAACAGAATTTCTGGTGCACACTAGAAATGGTCTTTGAATTTAACTCAGATAAATGATTTTCAAGATGTGCAATCTATATTTCTCTGTTATATTATCTAGGTCCATTAGTAAAAAGTTTTAGAAATCACTGAAGCTGTGACATGAAGTGGTTATGTTTTTCTTTATTAAAATAGAATGTTCATAAATCATTTATAGAATGAATGAACAAATAAATGAATAAATCCCTTAAGAAGAAGAAAGTGACTTTATCGAAATTTTGAAAGAAGAAGGTTATCTTTCTTTCGGATCTCTTACAACTTTAAGTTGCTGAAAAAGTCTGTTACACGGAAAAGAAAGGGATAAATCAGCTTTAGAGCTGTCAAAACATTCTCTAAGGGAAAATTCAGAAGAATAATTCTGTACTGTTGAATCCAAAACAGAAAATGAATGATCTCTAGATAAGGGAGTAATTTTATAAACTCCAAGAGGAGCCATCACCTAAAGACCTCTATATCACCCCTGTACATTTCATAGTACATGTGTGTTCCTTATGAGATTGAGAACCATATTCAATATATTTGACAAAATAAGTTTATCTGGTAAATTTTGACTATTTTCTAATATTGTGGTGATTGGCTTGGGTACTTGAAATCAAATGTTTTATTAGAAAACTCACAAGACTGAAATGGGTCACTTTTTGCCTGCTTGCCATGTGAGCAAACCACTATCATGGCAAATTTTTAAAATCTAACAGACTATCGGTAGGAAAAAATAATTCTCTGCTCTCTCATGGTTCTTCATATGTAGACTTTTCACAGTTTTTGTTTGGTTCTGGATTCCTTTCCTTTCAGTATTTATCTTTATATAAGTTTATTAGTTCTGTTAGTATGGGTATTAATAATTTTATTAGTTCCAATAAGATATTTATCACCCTAAAATATTCACTATGTGTGGATTTATGCAGAAAGGAAAACATTCAGAATCAAATATGGCAGCCAACATCATTAATATTCTTTACAATTTTAATCATTTGACTTGTGGTGAACACTGTTCTAAATACTTTACATGTACTAATTTATTCTTGTACAAGACAATGCAATAATAAGGAATTGTTCTTCTACCAGAGTTTAAAATGAGAACAAAGGATCACGACATAATTAAATTGAATATACTTTCTCAAAATCTTTGAGATGTAAAATTGTAAGAAGCATCCTTTCATTAATATTGACTTAAGAACATTTGAAAACAGAATATTTGCTTTGTTTTATTGGCTTTTTCCATCCCCATCTGCATACTGCAAAATTTACCATCATTTTAAGGTTTTCCTGCAATGCTATTTATCCATAACTTATATATTTCTACTTACCTTCTAGGCATTATGATTACTTTTTGGACATGAAATACTAAGAGAAATAAAGTGACTAAAACGATTTTTTTCTGGGTCAGCATTTGCTTTTCTGCTAACATGAAATGAAAATAGAAAGAACATTTAAGACGTTCATTTTCCTTTATTCCCCAAGAAACATGTTATTAAATTAGTAGAACCGATCATTAATAAACATTGATTTGTATATATCTTTTATGAACTGAAACCTGATAAAGGATGCTTTAATACAATTCAAATGCCAGGTTATTTTTCTGCTTAATATAACTCTGGGCTAAACTAAAAGTGCTCATCTGGAAAAATTCCCCTGTAATTGTAGTTCTAAAAAGAATATCTAACACTTTTTCTAAATTTTAGCTTCAGATTAACTTAGAATTGGACAAAAAAAAGACCTTTAAAATACTTAGTGGCATCCCTCTTTTCCTGCTAAGAGAGTTTAGTTTTCTGTTTAAATGTCTGGAATAAGTTAGGTGAGTATTATTTTTTTTAACCCATAGGCCTTTATTACTATCTACAAAGAAGGATACTTACGAAGGTTATAGTATCAAAACTGAATGGGCTAGGCTGCATGCAAGCTAGTTATTAGTTTATAATTCTTCTCTAAGTTTTCCTTCATTTTTTTATCTGGATCCACGCTTCTTTCCTCAGTAAATTATTTTATGGTTAGGAATTTCTTGTTCAAAATGTTATTCCCTATTGTTTGTTAATTTTTTCACGAAGAAAGTACTTCTATGACCTTGTGGTCATAATAAATACAGATTGCAAGATCCTTTTCTTTATCATTTATCTGGGTTTTGTTCTGCAAAGGATTCATCAGCAATTGGTTTGCTCTTCATTCCTTCAGATATACGCAAGAGTGGTTTTCAGTATGTGCACACAATATTCTAGGCATCTTGCCTCTTCATGAATGGAACAGCCAGGACAGTTATCTCTCAGAGTCATACTTCTTTTTTATAAAATATCCCTTTAAGTATTCTAAATTTTATCTTAAAAATATATATTTAAAAGCAAAGAACTAAACTTTTACATTTGAAGTGCGTCTCTAAGTCAAAAGTATCCGTTGTTTTTAATAAAAGGAAGTAACGAGTAAGAAGAGGATGGTGACCTTCTCCTCATCTCTTCAACTCTCCAATCACTATTTTTTTATAGCAAGTTATTATCACTTGCCTTTTAAATAGCTGAAGCTATACTCTAATACTTATAACTCAGACACAATGCTTCCCCATTTCAGCTGTACTCCATCCTTCTATCTTGATAGTAGCCATAAAGCAATTTATATTGTAATGTAATACACAAATTGGAACTATAATATATACTTATTATTGCTTTAATACTATTCCAACATTCTGAAAAAAGGATGGGAGATGTACAAAAATGATTCAATATTAAGATGATGTTTTTATCATGCTAAGGAAAAATATACTAAGGAAAAAATATAAAGGAAAATAAAAGAATACAAATCTTTATTTGCATTATTTGTATTGAGGGTAACCTGGAATTCTGTAAATCCTTATTTGGAAGATGAGTGAGTCATAACATATATCAAAAATTAAGTAATATTTTACAGTCACTAGAATAAAATTATTTTTCTACATCTTCTCTTAAATGTGGGGCATAGGTGATGCAGAAAAAATTGAAATAAAACTATCTGTATCCAAATAAATGCATAGGTATACATTAAACTATAAAAAAACTATGTGAAAACTGAAAAAGAAAAATAAGTGATTCAGTGGTTATTAAATTTTATCACTAAATATATATTTATTATTTTAGGTGAAGTTGAAGGAACCGGGATTTCTTGAAAAAGAGCCATCAAATGTACATATTTCATAATGCCACCACGGTCAGAATTACCTAGTAGAATAAAACCCTAAAATAATTTGAAAAGTCGTTTATCTACTCTAAAGCCAAATAATAGTTATTATACCTCATTTCATAATTTTAAGTTTGTGCAATTATATATGCTAGAGAAAGGCTGTAAATAGTCTAAATAGTATTTTTTACTTATTTTCTGTTTGATTATTATATTCAAGTTTTATTGATACAAATAAGATTTGATTTTATAAATTTTCCGTTCTTATTGCCACACTTACTGATAAATTTAGAAACATGGTTTGGCCACTGGGAAAGTGCTGCTCCCCCAATCCTGGTCTTGGTGGAGGGTCTGTCTGAAGGACGGAGAGCAAGGATATGAGTGTATTTCACATGAAACAATGCTCTTAAGAAACTTGTCCTTCACCATGCAAAGACTGAAAAGTCACTTTTTAGAGAGGAAACATCTTTTCACAACTTTGCAACTGCATGACAGTGACCGTATGTAGAAAGGTGAGCTGTATAGACAAAAAACGATTTTCCACCAGCTTAATTTTCCAATAAATGTTCTAGAATGTATTTTAACTAATGTATAAAGAAGTAAAAGTTATGCCTATTAATAAGATAATGTGCTATTTTATATATGCATAGATTATGTACTATTTAGTTATGTTATGCGTACATATAACTAAATTTTTAAATTTCTCTTATAATTTATTTTACTTTATATATAATAACAAAAATGTACATATTAATGAGTATCATCTTGTTTCCATACCTCTATACATTGCATAATGTTTAAGTCTAATTTTAATACATTGGTCTTCTCATTTATAATCTATTCATTATGAAAACTTTAAAAATCTTTCATCTGTATATGATATATTATCATTTGTATATGGTATATTAGCATTATTTACAGTCACTATTCTATGCAGTAGCACACCAGGAAATCTTGCTCTTATCTGTCTGTAACTTTGTATCCATTCATCAACATTTCTTCATCTAACCTTATTTACTCTCCTTCACAACCTTTGGCAACTTGCATTTTACTCTATTTTTTTTTTATATTACTTATTTTAGATTCCACACATCTAAGTAAGATCATGTGATATTTGTCTTTCTGTACTTGCTATACATCACTTTGCATAATGACCTCCAGTTCCATCCATATTGTTGTAAATGAGAGAATTTCATTTTTAAGGGTAAATAATATTCAATTATATATATATAATTTATTCATCAGTTTACTGACACAGGTTGTTTCCATTTCTTGACTATTGTGAACAGTGTTTGAGAGAATATGGCATGCAGATGTCTCTTCACCATACTGATTTCATTTCTTTTGGATATATGCACAGTATGGGATTGATATTTAATATAGTAATTCTACTGTATATTTTTTATAACTCCATAGCATTTTCTTTAATGGGTATACTAATTTACATGGTCACCATAAATATGCAAGGGTTCTGTTTTACCCACATCCTGGCCAGTACTTGCTATCTTTAGACTTTTTGATTTGCATTTTCCTGATGAATAGTAATACTAAGAAATTTTTATATTTCCTTTCACCATTTGAATGTTTTCTTTTGAGAAATGTGTATGAGTAGTGTCCATTTTCCAATCAATTTATTTTTATCATTGCCTTTTAGTTTTTACAGCCCTTATATAATTGGAATATTTCTCTCTTTTATCTTATGCATAATTTACACATATTTTGTTCGGTTCTGTAGGTTGTCTCTTCATTGTTGGTTGTTTCCTTTGCAGAGAAGAAGGTTTTTTATTTGATGTAATCTTGTTCATCTCTGGTTTCCTATGATTTTTGGGTCTTGTCCAAAAAGTCCTTGCTCACTCCAATGCTCTAAATATGTTCCCTGCTTTCTTCCAGGAATTTCATGTTTCAAATCTTACATTTAAGTTTTTAATTTTGAGTTGAGTTTTTTTAACTGGTGAGAGATAGAGGTCTCTTTTCAATCTTTAGCATGTGGATATTTAATTTTTCAGCATTATTCATTGAAAAGATCAAAGACTTCATGGGATAGAAATCCCCAACAGTGTGTACCTCTATCCAACTTTTACAGCACCTGAGAGAATGAGTCCTTGCTGAATTTGATTGTGTACAAATTTTATCAGGTCAAGATTTCCCTTAGTTCAGTTCAAGGCTTATTGTACTGATCTCTCTTTTTCACTTCCGGTGGCTGTAGGAAGCAAAATCTAAAATAACACTACCAGCAAATTAAGTCTTCACCAATTGCTCATACTATATTCTGAGCTACATTATACTCTAAGTGATAGTGTATGTTTAAAGCTTTCAAGTGTCCTGGAATGAGTTTGCTGCAATTTTTTTCAATCTCTGTATTGCAATTTGACATGTTGCTTTTGATTTTCACATTTACTTAATGCCCCTACTATATAGAAATACTGATTTTAAATATTATTGCAAGTAAAACTGACTTGAATGAGAAATGAGCAGAACAATGAGATAATTTCAACATAATAAAATAAGGAAATCTTGATGTATCATTTTACTATGAAGAACATAAATTTGAGGAATTGATATTTTTCTTCAAATATTTAAGGAAATACCACTAAAGTCATGGAAACATTAGTAAAGAGCAAAATTATTTTCAAGAAACAAAAGCTTCTATGAGAGAAAGTTTTCCATGAAGTAAATACCTTTCTTAGAAATGAAAGAAAAAAAACTGAATAAATGCATAAGCAGTGAGTAAATAAGAGCAAAAACAAAATAGTCATTTTCATAATTAATATGTGGTTATTTAGGAAGAGAGTATGTAAAGCATATTGTTTTCTGAGGTTGGCTATTTTTTCATATAACGTTTTCCTATCATGTTTTATAGTATTACCATTATTGGTGGGTGGTGGGCACACACACATAAACATGCATTCATACTTTTCTTTTACACTAAAATTTTTATTTTTAAATTTATATAATTGAAACAAGACAGTCACAGTTTAATGAAGTAATATGTAATCTTTGATACATGTATACATTGTGTAATATTTAAATTATGTTATACATACCTGTCTGCTCAAATATCTACCATTCTAGGTTAAAACTTTCAAAACACTGAGCTTTTGAAATGTGAAGTACACTATTGTTATCTCTAGTCACCTTACTATACAGTGGTATGCCAGAGCTTATGATTCTTACCTAAGTGTAACTGAGCACCCATTCATCAACCTTTATTATTAAAGAAGCTTAAGATTCTTTCATCTTTCTCAGTTTCTTTAAGAAATTCACAGCTTCAAGGTTTTATTTGATGAATATATAAATATATCCTCATAAAAATAAATTTAAAATTAAACATGTACTGAATTTGTCAAGGTGTTTGTAAAAGAATCAGAGAACCATAAGAGCCTGAAAATAATTGAAGTTTTCAATAAAACAGTTTTTTTGAACAAGAATAGATTTCTTTAATGTTACCTATTCCACACTTTATATTTTGTGATTTGACATTTGCATCTAGAGAATCTTCAGCTCCTTTGTATATTTTCATGAAGCCCAAGTAATGCAACTGTCATATATACCACTTAGATCTTGGAGTCAAGAATTCTTTTGCAGTATTTAATTTTTGTTTGTTTTAATGCCTTTATTTTCAAAGAAACCACATTTCAGATCTGTTAGAAACTGTGGTTATTTCACATTGCCTAGAGACACCCTGGCCAATGTATTTTTCATTCTCTGAAAATAAAAGATTAAAAAAATAATATTTAAATGATGAAATCATATGCAAATTTAAATGAAATTTAATATTCCTTTCTGCTATTATTTGAGTATGTCACTTCACTCAAACTTTCAAATGTGAAAAGTCCCCATGGTGCTTTATTAGTCCTCTTCCACACTTGGACTGGTAATCAATAAAAAGTTTTGTCATAAAATAAATTGAATATTCCACTGGTAAAAACATGATTATCTTCTTTTTTCCCCATGACTGCGCTTAATAACTCACAAACTCTATAGGTAGTCTGTGATGTCTATGAATCATGAGACTTTCACACTCATGAAAGAAATGTAATAATCATCTTTCACTGCAGAGATATTCTACCTTCATATTAAATCAGTAAAAGTCACTTGATTCCTTGTGATTGCAAGAAAGCTGAATAAGTATGTCACATATCTATCTGAATTCAGATGTGTGACACCTGACGATAATTGTTAAGAAAATAGACTTTATGTCTGAACTGCCAATATCAGACACACACACACACACACACACACAGACACACACACACACACACACACACACACGGACATATTATAGTTAAATTAGGGAAGTATGGTTCTGTTGTGGCAAATTGGGAGTTGAAATGATCTTCCAGAGACGGGAGAGTGGGTAAAATAAAAAAGAAAGTTTTTTACCAGGCAATGGACAGCCTCAGGAAACAAGTCCTTATAGACTGACCTAGAGCTAAAACAGTTTCTCCTTTTTATACCTTGCTGGTAGCCTACAGAGTATCTTAAATTGCAGTCATACAGAATGTAGCAAGGACATGGTAAAAGAGCATAAGGCAATTTCCCATGGTTTCAAGGTTGGGGACTTACATAAACAGTTTTCAAGGCTGGTTTCTAATCTTTCCAGGAACAGACTGCCCAATAAGAAGGAGAAGGCCTACCCGGAATTTCCAAACAGGTACAAGTTGACATAGACGGGGTTTTAGGAGTAGCCCACACAAAGTACATAAACAGTGCATTATTGTTACATTAAGCTGACACAGAGGTCATGAACAAATATTTTACAGTAATTATCCACTCCATGTTTGGCAGCTCTTTCTACCTCAGTTCAACACAGACTTTTAAATATTTGGAGAATTCCTTGACTTGACTTCGCACTGTTTACTTAAGTATATCACCCTTATATTGGAAAACTCAATTAGGATGTTTTAGTTTGTCACTGTGATATTTATATTGGAAAGTAAGTAGTAATTGTATTAAATTTTAATTTGAACATATCACTTGAAAAGTATCTATGCTGCGATATAAAACAATGAAAATTCCAACAAAAATGAATCACTGATAATAACAATATAGCAGCGTAGACTGCATTAGTGGAAATAAGTGGATCAATTATCTTCTGAGAAATATAAATAATTTATTTCTTTTTATTTACTGAATAAATAAGACCACACAAAGAAAAAATGATAAAATGGTGAAATGCTTGATTTTATTACAAATCATATTATTATCAAGGAAGTAGAACCCCGAAAACTGAAGTTGTCTATAAATGTATGTGTTTACTTATTTTTCTTACTCTAGTTTTATTATCCATTCTAGAAAGGTTAATCCTACACTGACACTACTAGTAGAGAACATAAAGGGCCAAGAAATAAATAAACAAAAAATGAATTTAATGTTTACAGTATGCCTTTTTCCCTTCTCCCTAATGTGGGCTACTTTTTCATTTCTATACAGCTACAGTCCTTTGACTGTGAATAAACCATGCCTTTCCTAATTCTGGGTAGTTTCTTATCGTTGAGTTATTTATATCTAATTAATTTTATAGGTATATGTTTTAGTTATAGATCTCCATTAAAACTAATTTAAGCTCTTGATGGGATATAATATATGTCTCATCCCTTTCCTAACAGTAATAAGAAGTTCTATGAGTACTTTAGCTTGATTCTTTAATATCAGAAACATGATTATCAGAAATGAGGAAACCTCGGCCAGGAAGCAGAGCTAATTCCAGAGAAGTAAGGAGAACTGCAACCAGCAGGGTCACAGTTCCCTGGCCAACCTAGTGCTTTGGTGTTTATTTCCGACCACAACTTGGCTTAGGTGCTAACACCTAGGAGCTGTAAAATTTAATTTTGCTCTGCTGCTTTTTGATCTTCCTTTGGCCTGATTTCTTTTTATACCGCTAAGTCTCTTTTGGAATGGAGATCTTTACCTTGTGCCATTATATGTTGGATATATTTAATTTTTATTTTTATTTTTTGGGGTAAGAAGAGTTTGCTTGACTCAGAGGAGACTGGATTTGAACATTTCAACAATGATAAAACTGTTAAATCTTCGGAGATTCTTAGAGAGGGACTAAAGGTATTTTACATCAAGTGATAGACATGTACGTTTTAGGGCCAAGGGTGGAATATTATGGATTGGATCTGGACTGTTCCCCCCAGAACTTGTATGAATGGAGACTGGGCTTTGGAAAGTTTCTTGGGTCATGGGTGCACTATGATCAGTGGATGAACACACTCTAGAGTGCTCATAGCGGACTTGCTATTGGGAAATAGAGCCTGCTTAGAGGCAGGTCACTCGGGCATGACCTGGTAGGATATATTTTCCTCCCTGTTAGCTTTCCTCTTTCTCTGCTTCCTGCTTGTATGGGCTGAGCAGCTGTCCTCCTATCAGGCCCTTCCACCATGCTGTGTCTGCTTTAAAGACTAGGAACCATTGGCTAAAACTTCTAAAAATGTTTTGCCAAACTAAATCTCTGTTTTATGAAAAGATGTTTGTGGAGTTTTTTGTGTTGCAGAGATGAGGAAAGCAACTAAGACAGTCTATGTGTCTGTTCTTACGCCAATACCATGTTGAATTGAATACTACAGCTTTGTAGTATGCTTGGGATTCAGTAATGCTTCCTGCTTTATTCATTTTGTTCAAAATGGCCTTCACTATTTGACTTGTTTGTGGTCTGATATCAATTGAATTTTTTCCTACTTCTGTGAAGAATAAAATTTATATTTTGGAAGGGAATGCGTTGAATTTTTAACCTGCTTTGAGTAACATGGACATTTTACCAATATTGGATCTTCACATTCAGGAACACAGAATGTCTTCCCACTTATTTCTGTCTTTAATTTTTTATAAATGCTTTATAATTTTCATTGTAGAGATCCTTCAACTCTTTGGTTAAATTTATTCCTGGATGTTTTACTTATTAATTTCTTTTTTTTATTAAATTCTTTTATTGGTACACTGTAGGTATACAACACAATTACATTTCTTATTGGGAATTGTACCTTTACAGAATGCATCTTGGTTCTTATTTTTTCCCCATTCCTAGCCCTCCCTTCACCCCCTCCACCCTCCCCTATTTACAAAGACTTTATTTCCATTTTTTCCATTTCCCATCATTTTTACTTTCCCTTCTTTCCTTTCCCCTGCCCCTCCCACTACCCCTACCCCTTTGGACCTTTTATTCCTATTTTATATTTTTGATTATTCATTCTAATCATTGGTACATTTTAGGTATACAATATAATGACATTCATCATTAGAAATTTGCACCTTTACATAATCTCTCTTGGTTCTTATTTTTCACCCTTGCCCAGCCCTCCCTTCAACCCCTCCATTCCTCCCTATTTACAAAGATTTTGTTCCTATTTTTCCATTTTCTCATATTAATCCCATTCCCTTCTATCCTTTCCTCTAGCCCTCCCACTTCCTACCCCTTTGTCCCTTTTCTTCCTATTTCACATTATCCATTATACATTTAGTCCTTATTTGCACTTTCAGTTTCTCACACTTGAGAAACTATTCGGTATTTATACATGTGTGTCCTATTTATTTCACTTAAGAGTATCGCCTCAATGTGCATCCACTTAGCTATAAATGTCTCTAATTTCTCATTTTTTATGGCTGAGTAGTACTCTATTTTATTAAAAAACACATTTTCTTTATCCAGTCTCCAGTTGATGGACATTTGGGCTGTTTCCATGTTTTAGCTATTACAAACTGTGCTCCTATGAATGTGGGTGCACATATATCACTGTGGTATGATTCTTTTAATTCTTTGGGGAAGATCCCCAGCAGGGGAATAGTGGGGTCAAATGGGACTTCCAGTCCTAGTTCTTTGAGGTATCTCCATACTGATTTCCACAGTGGTGGCATCAGTTTACACTCCCACCAGCAGTGGAGCAGGGTTCCTCTTTCCCCACAGCCCCGCCAGCATTTGTTATTGGTTGATTTCAAGATAGCAGCCATTCTTTCTGTAGTGAAGTGCAATCTCAGCATTGTTTTCATTTGCATCTCTTGAATGACCAGTGATGTTGAACATTTTTTCATGTATTTATTTGCTATTTCTACTTCTTTGTCTGAGAAATGTCTGTTTGTTTCAGATGCCCATTTTTGGATGGGGTCTTTAAATTTGGGAGGTCTGATCTTTTTAAGTTCTTTATAGATTCGAGATAGTAGACCTTTGTCTGAGGAAGAGCAGGTGAAGACTTTTTCCCACATTGTGGGT
Organism: Heterocephalus glaber; assembly: GCF_053883595.1. NCBI lineage: Eukaryota > Metazoa > Chordata > Mammalia > Rodentia > Bathyergidae > Heterocephalus > Heterocephalus glaber. Next base: position 43,326,384 of record NW_028258324.1, on the reverse strand, counting down.
TGTCTCTTCACAGTGCTGGTGGTTTCTCTTGCTGTGCAGAAGCCTTTTAATAAGAAGAGATCCCACTCATTGATTGTTTGTGCTAGTTCACTGGCAACTGAGGTTTCGTTCATAAAATCTTTTCCTACACCGATGTCTTCAAGGGTTCTACCTAACCTCTGATCTAACTGGTTCAGACTTTCTTTTTAATATTTATATCTTTAATCCATTTTGATTTTAGTTTAGTGCATGGTGAGAGATACAGATCTAGTTTCAATCTTTGGCAAGTTGAAACCCAATTTTTCCAGCACCATTTATTAAAGAGGCTATCTTTCCTCCAGTGAGGGTGTTTGGCTCCTTTATCAAAGATGAGATGGCTGAGTGTGTCTGGCGTTGTTTCTGCATCTTCTAATCTGTTCCATTCATCCTCAGGTCTGTTTCTTTGCCAGTACCATGCTGTTTTCATCACAATAGCTTTGTAGTATAGTTGCAGGTTGGGGATTGTGATACCCCCTGCCATGTCTCTGTTACCTAGAATTGCTTTTGCTATTCTGGGTCTCTTCTTGTTCCAAATGAATTTTTAGATTGTTTTCTCAAGGTCTATGAAGTATGCTGCTGGGATCTCAATTGAAATTGCATTAAATCTATATAGAAATTTTGGAAGTCTGGCCATTTTCACTATATTGAGCCTTCCTACCCAGGAGCAGGGGATGTCTGTCCATTTTCTGATATCATCTTCAATCTCTCTTTTCAGAGTGCCATAGTTTTCAGAGAAGAGGTCTTTGATTTCTTTCATTAGGATGATTCCTAAGTATTTCAGTTTTTTGGATGCTATTGTGAAACAATTATTTGCCCTATTTCTCTCTCAGTGAGTCTGTTATTGGTGTAGAGGAAACCTATTGATTTTTGTGTGTTAACCTTGTAACCAACTACTTGACTGAATTTGGTTATTAAGTCTAGAAGACTTTTGGTGCGGTTATTGGACTCTTCTGTATAGAGTATCATGTCATCTGCAAAAAATGACAGTTTGACTTCTTCATTACCTATCTTTATTCCTTTTATTTCTTTCTCTTATTTAATTGCTGTGGCTAATGTTTCCAGAACTATATTGAACAACAGTGGTGATAGTGGACATCCTTGTCTTGTTCCTGATTTTAGTGTGAAGGATTTCAGATTTTGACCATTTAGTATGATATTGGCTGTTGGTTTTTCATAGATGGCTTCTATCAGTTTGAGGTAGAGACCATCTATTCCAATTTTTTTGCAGGGTTTTTCTCATAAATGCATGTTGGATTTTGTCAAATGCTTTTTCTGTGTCGATGGAGATAATCATATGGTTTTTGTCCTTGGCTCTACTGATATAGTGTATTACATTAATTGATTTGTATATATTGAACCATCCCTGCATCCGTGGGATGAATCCCAGTTGATCAGGGTGTATGATCTTCTTGATGATCTTCTGCATTCTGTTTGCCAGTATGTTATTAAGGACTTTTGCATCTATGTTCATTAGTGAGATTGGCCTATAGTTCTCTTTTTCGGTTGGGTCTTTCTCTGCTTTGGGGATCAAGGTGATGCTTGCTTTCAGGAATGAATTTGGGAGTATTGCTTCCCTTTTAATTTCATTGAAGAGTTTAAACAGTAGTGGCAGCAGTCCCTCTCTAAATGTCTTGTAGAATTCAGCAGTGAAGCCATCAGGGCCTGGGCTTTTCTTAGTTGATAAGTTTTTAATTACATTTTCAATTTCATTGTTTGATATTGCATTGTTCCGAGTTTTTAGGTCTTCTTCGTTCAACTTTGTTAATTCATATGTATCTAGGAATCTGTCTTTCTTCAGCGTTGTCCATCTTATTGGCATATATGTTCTGGAAGTAGGTATTGATGATCCTCTGGATTTCTGCTGGGTCTGTTGTAATTTCACCCTTTTCATTCCTAATTGCATGGATTTGGGCCTTTTCTTTCCTTTTTCTGACAAGGTTGGCTAAAGGTTGGTCAATTTTGTTGTTTCTTTTGAAGAACCAACTCTTGGCTTCATTGATTTTTTGTATTGTTCTCTTAGTCTCCATTGCATTGATTTCTCCTCTCATCTTTATAATTTCCTCCCTTGTATGAGCTTTGGGGCTGTCCTGCTCTTCTTTTTCTAGAAGCTTGAGGTTCAGCATCAGGTTGTTTAATTGGGCTTGTTCTGTTTTCCTACTATGTGTATTCACTGCTATGAATTTCCCTCATAAGACTGCTTTCATTGTATTCCACAGTTTCCGATATGTTGTATTGTCATTGTCATTTAATTGAAGGGACTGTCTGATTTCTCCTTTAATTTCCTCTGTGACCCATTGGTTATTCAGAAGTGTGTTGTTCAATTTCCACATGTTTATGAAATTTTTTTGAGTTTCTTTTGCTATGGATCTCTAATTTCATGGCACTATGGTCTGATAATATATAGGGGATAACTTCAATTCCTTTGCACTTACTTAAACATGTTGTATGTGTTAGTATGTGGTCTATTTTTGAGAATGACCCATGTGCAGCTGAGAAGAATGTGTATTCTGATTTTGTGGGGTGGAAGACTCTGTAAACATCTGTTAAGTTCATTTGTTCAAGAGTTTGATTGAGTTCTAGTATTTCATTACTTATTTTTAGTCTAGTCGATCTATCTATTTGTGACAGTGGGATGTTGGGATCCCCCACTATAATTGTATTAGTGCATATATGACTTTTCATGTCCATTAGTATTTGTTTTATATAGTTGAGTGCACTAGTGTTTGGTGCATAGATATTTATGATTGTCATCTCTTCCTCTTGGATTGTTCCCTTTACAAGGATGTAGTGTCCTTCTTCATCCCTCTTAATCAGTGTTGGTTTGAAATCTACTTGATCTGCAAAAGGGATAGCTACTCCTGCTTTTTGGGGGGTTCCTGTCCCTTGGAGTATTGTTTTCCACCCTTTAACTTTCAGTCTATGAGTTTCCTTTTGAATTAAGTGTGTTTCTTATATGCAGCATAGTGTTGGATTTTGCTTCTTGACCCATTCTGCCAGTCTATTTCTTTTGATTGGTGAATTGAGACCATTAACATTGATGATTATAACTGAAACATATTGATTTGTCATTGCCATGACTTTTTCTTTTTGTTGGGTTCTCCCCCTTTTCATTTAATTTCTTGTCATGCCAGATGGGTTCATTCTGCTTTGCTTCCTGGGGTTGTGATCCTCCATGTCTGTTCCTAGGATATTGTGTAAAGTTCTTTTGAGTGCTGGTTTGGCATTCACAAATTTCCTAAGGTGCTCCTTGTCATGAAAGTATCTTATTTCTCCATCCATTTTGAAAGATAGTTTTGCAGGGTACATCAATCTGCGTTGAAGGCTGTTTTCTTTTAGGGCTTGGAATATGTCACTCTAAGAGCTCTTCTTGCCTTGATGGTTTGTGTTGAGAAGTCTGCTGTGATTCTGATGGGCTTTCCTTTGTATGTGATTTGTTTCTTTTCTCTGACTGCTTGGGGAACTTTGTTTTTCTGTTGTGTTTCTGGAATCTAAACAAATATATGCCTATGTGTAGATTTTTTTGATCAAGGCTATTTGGAGTCCTATGTGCCTTACTTATCTGCATGTCAAGTTCTTTTCCCCTGCTTGGGAAGTTTTCTGCCATTATTTCTGTGAAGAGATTTTTTATGTCATCTGCACGCTCTCCTCTTTCTTCATTGACACCAATCAGTCTTATGTTATTCTTCTTTGCATCATCTAGCAGCTGCTGGATTGATTTCTCATGTTCCCTTATAACTTTGAAGCAATTTTTCTTTTTCTGGTCACTAATTGCAATCTTATCTTCTGTATCTGAAATTCTGTCCTCACATTGGCTCATTCTGCTGTGTAGACTTTCAATGGAGTTTTTCATGTCCTGGAAATCTATTTGCATCTGTTTTATGGATTCCATTTGTTTCCTATGTTGGGATTCCATCATGTTCCTGAGCTCCTCTCTAGATTTATTAATCATGTCTTGTACTAGGGGCACAATTTCTCCTGTTATCTGAGAAATTATTTCTGATTTCATTTTTTCCAGGTCCCCTTTTGTTGCCAGTTCAGTGGGCCCAGGTGGTTGAGTATCAGAGTGTTCCATCTCATTTCCCTTTGGGGTTGCTGTAGGTGATCTGGAAGTCTGGTTTTGAGACTTATTTACATGTTTTCTCATTTCGACTGGAGTGGTGGGGCTTTAGCACCTGCATGGATTACCTCCTCTGAGCTGGGAGAGGTGGGACAGGGGCCGGGAACAGTGGGAGGGATGGTGACCAGAATGGCCCTTCTTCTGTACCAGGAGCAGTGGGACAGCAGCTCAGAAGCCCCTACCACTGGGCCAGGAGTACCAGGACTCAGTACCTTGGTCTGGTGGTCTGGTGTCCTCTGTGTATTTGTAGTGTGGAACCAGGTGGCTGCATGTCTGCAGTGGGGTGATTGGACGTCTTCCACAGAACTCGGGACCTCAGTAGGGTGTGCACAGACCTGCCTGTCTGCAGTGGGCTGATTTGGCGTGTTCTGTGAGACTCCTCAAAACATCTTGTAGCATATTGTCCCTTTGGAGATATATATATATATATATATATATATATATATATATACACAATTTGGGGGTTTGTATATGTGAGACCACATCATCTGTGAGCTGTGACAATTTGATGTCCTTATTTCTAATGTAATCTCCTTTTTGTTCTTTCTTGAATGATCTGGCTTGGACTCTCAGTACTATGTTGAATAAAATAGTTAAAATGTGCATCCTTGTCTGTTTCCAAATCTTAGCGAACGATCAGTTTTTCTCTCTTACTATTAGCTAATAATAAACTATTTTTATTATGTTGAAGTATATTCCTTCCATACAAAATTTTTCACCTTTTTATGATTATTTATTTTCATACATTGAACCATCTTTGTATCCCTGGAATCAATTTCCCTTCATTAAGGGGAATAATCTTTCTAATCTCCTGTTGGATTCAGTTTGCTTGTATTGTGTTGAGGATTTTTGCACTTACAAAAGATCTTGATCTGTAGTTTTCTTTTTTGATTTGCCTTTACCTGATTTATATGTCATGGTTATGCTGCCATAGAGAATGTGTTTGGAATAACTTTTTCAATTTTTGGAATAATTGAAGGAGAACTGATATTACTTCTTCAAAAGTTTAGTAGAATTTAGCAGTGAAACTATTGGATCTGAGGCTTTTCTTTGATAGGTCTTTTCTTTATTAGTACAGATTCAAAACCATTATTTGTCATTGTAGTTCAGGTTTTCCATTCCTGTATGATTTGGTCTTCATGAGACTTAGGTGTCTAGGAATGAGCCATTTCTTTAGGATTATAAATTTGTTGGGATATATTTACTAGTAATAATCTCTAATGATCTCTTCTTTGGTGTTAGCTCAAATTTCTCAAATGTTATTTCTGAATGGTTTGAGTCTTCCTCCTCTGTTTTTTTAGTATAGCTAGGTATTGGTCTCTTTCATCTTTTCAAAAGCCTAGTTCTTTGATTCATTGACTTTTGTTTGTTTCTTTGTTTTCTTAGTCTCCATTAAATTTATGTTGTGATGCTAATTATGTCTTTCCTTCTAATTTTGAAGTGTAATTTGCTCTTGTCCTTCTGGTTCCTGGAGATATAGTTGCAAGTTGTGCAACTGAAATCTTTCTAGTTTTTTGATGTAGGCATTGATTGTTACACACTTCTCTCTGTACTGCTTTGCTGTATACTATTAGTTTTCATATTTTTGTCTCCATTATGTTTTCAGAAAGTTTTAATTTCTTCTTCACATTTTCCCTAATACATTGTTTTGTGGTTTTTTTTTTTTTTTTTTTTTTTTAGTAGGGTGGATTACTCAGTGCTTAGAAAAGCTTTCAGGGCTGGAACAAGGCTCCTCAAAGACTCCACATATCCTGAATCACATCTAATGGAGGACACAGAAATTTACAAGATTGGCCTACAGTGGCTGCCCACAGAGTCAAATGCAGAAAAGTGCAAAAGACTCGTCTGTATATTGGAGATTCTAAGGATCCAGCTGAAGGCCCGGAGCGCACTTCAGTGTCCTCTGAGTCTGCATCAGGAGGCCAAAGGATCTGTGACAGAAAGCGAGGAGTCTGTGCTGTGAGGTTGAAGGATCACACTAGAAGCTAGAGTCTACGCTGGCAGGTCAAAAGGCCAGTGCTGGGAGCCAAAGAATCTGTGCCAAAGGCCAGGAGATCATGCCCAAGGTGAAAGCAAGGGCTCGAGCTTCTCAAAGAGAACAGCAGAAGCTCCTTGAAGGATGATAAGTGAAATCCTTCCCACCAGTTCTCCTTTTATACCATCCTGACAACAATCCTTAAAAGGGTCTTCCACGCCCAGAACCATGCTGACTGAATTCAGCTGGGTGTTCCACATTCAAGATAACAATTAATTAATTAACCATCACATAGGGTAATTCATTTTCATGTGCTTCTGTAGTTAGAGTTTGTCTTATAACTGATTTCTAGCTTTATTGCATTGTCATCAAAAAAGATACTCATAAGGATTTCAATTTTACAAAAAGGGTATTGAGGCTTGTTTTATGGCCTATTGCGTGATCTATCTTGGAGAATGTTCCATGTTCTGATAAGAAAAATGCATATTTTGTGCTGTTGGATGGGCTTCTCCATAGATGTTTGTTGGGCTCAACTGGTCTAAGGTGCAATTTAACTCAAATATTTCTTTTCTGATTTTTTGTCTAATCTGTGACTTGCTGAAAGAGGAATATTAATGTACCTAGGTGGTATTGTGCTGCAGTCTATCTTTCCTTTTATACTATCCCATATAGTTGGATGTTCCAGAATTGGATGGATCCATATTTAGAATTTTTAATGGCTTTTGTTGAATTGATTCCTTTATCATTACTTAATAAATTTCCTTGTCTCTTTTTATTGCTTTTGATCTACATTCTGTCTTATATTAGTATAGATACTCTTGCTTCCTTTTAGGATTTATTTGCATAGATTATCTTATTTTACTCCCTTATTTTCATTGTATGTGTATTCTTTGAGGTCAAGAGGGTTTCTTATGAGCAATATACTTTGGTATTGACTTTTATCTCATTCACTTATTCTATAAATTTTAACTGGAAAATTCCTATTCAAGATAATTATCGATACATAGGATTTTATTACAGCAATTGTGTAAACTTAGAGCTATGTTCTCTAACATAGTTATACCTTTTTCTTTCTTTCTGTCTTTCTCCCCATCTTACCATCTTCTTTGGTGGTTAAATGAATTATTCCAGTAGTGTATTTTCACTCCTTGATTAATATGTTTGGTTTCTGTACTATAAATTTTTGCTTTCAGAATACCATGAGAATTACAAAGAGTATATTTTTATTATAACAAGTTAGTTTGAAATAATAGCAATTTAATATAATCATAACAATAAGAATCTAAACAACAGAGTAAGATAAGAAAAATATACTCCTTAGGAAATCTCAGTTTTGCTTAATTCTTCTTTATATTTTTTATTGTTTAATATATAAATGTCATTATTACTTTCAATGGCTTTATTTCATCGTCTTCATAGTAAAGATATAAATGGTTTTCCCACCACATTTAAAAAAATTAAAGCAGTCCAAATTTTTGTGTATACATTTTTACATTTTCTTCCCACAAGTAAATTTTATATCTTCTTAGAAGTGTGTTGGAAGTAAGTTTTAAAACTTCCTATGTTTTCATATTACAGTTTAATATCTGTTTCTTGCAGTTTGAACAACTTCCTTTAGCATTTCTTCTAGAACAGTGTGGTTGACAATACAGTCTCTCTGCTTTTGTTTCACAGAGGAATTTTTGGTCTTGCAGTACTCTTTGCTGACAGATATTTTGTTTGTTAATTTGGTTCTTGATTTGCCCTCTCATTATTATGAAAGTCTCATACCATTTTTTCCTGGCCTGTAAGGTCACTGCTTAAAAGGCAGCTATTAAACAATTGGGGCACCCTTAAGCATTATGTGGCAATTTTCTCTTACAGCCTTGAAAATCTCCTTTTCTTTCACCTATGAGATCTTCATTATAAGACGTCTTTGGGTAGACTTTGCCAAATTAAATTTGACTCATGACTTTTGAACTTTCTGTACCTGTGAGCTCTGTATGTTATCACAGAGTCTTCAGTTTCTGTTAGGTACTTGACCTCACCATGGTGGGCTGAGCCCTTGCCTTGAGACAAAGTGCTTGGCTAGCCAAATAACCATAGTCTTTTCAACATGCTGTATCAGACAAAAATAAGTCATAGAACATACTATCCTGAGAGAGAGAGAGAGAGAGAGGGAGGAGAGAGAGGTGGGAGAAAAAGAGAAGAAGAGAATACATGAAAAAAGAAAAGATGATAGGGCTCTCTTGTAAAGTACATTGACTAAATCTATGTTCCCTTCAGAGTCAAGGAAACAATTTAAAAAAAGATTGTAGATTCTAAAAATTACAACTACAAAACATCTGCCAAAAGAAAGAGAAATGTGGAAAGAAAAATAGAGGTTTTAGAGCAATAAAAGTAAAAGATGTGTTATCACTTCTGGTATTCTGGAAAGAGCCTCAGAAGAGATCATAATATCCATATTGCAAACTTTTACTCAGCATACCATCATTGCCCTTTGTCAGAACATTTTACTTTTGAAAAACCTGAAAAATTTTCTTTCTCTCTGGGCATGGAGTGACTTGATCAATTCTTGAAGACTGGAAGAAAATGATAGTCAGGATTCTCGAATTCTTTCTATACATTTAACAGAGATTTTATTTGGAATAATTTTATTTGGAATAATTATGGCACATAATAAGCACTTACAGATCCACTAGAAATCCAAATCACCAATTGAACCTTACTAAGTAGATGTACTGTACCTGTCAGGCACATAATAGTGAAGACAAACTCAAGGTGATTGTCTTCAATGTTTATATTTCTATTCTTAGATGTGGTGTGGCCCTTTATATCTGTCATCAAATTATACTTCCTGCCATTGTACACACTAATGACTAATACTTCTAAAATTTAAATATAATTTTAAATCAGCCCAACACTAAATCATGTATTTTCTTAATGCAAACTACTGTAATTTTGAAACTTGCACATATGCACATACATGCACCTTATATGTCAGACTATAATTAAAATATTATGTCCAAAAAGCTCATGGTAAAAATGAGGAAATTCCAGAATTTTACAAACATTATAAATAATAGAACCTAAAACTGAAATCCAGGTCCTAGTTCAAAGCCTCTGCACCTTTTACTGACAAAAATTCTGAGACAGGATGCAAATGATAGTCCCGTATCTTTATAGCACTTTTTACTTTAGAATCCATTTTTATTTTTGTTATTTCAGGTGATCACATCTTCATCTCTGAGAAGAAAGTAAGGAAAACATTTTTATTCCCATCTGTCAGAAAAATTATTTCATATATAAAAGTACTATGCAAATATAATACAGAATTATTGGTATTTATAAAAATAAACTTGAGCAGTAAACAATCAAAACACATATTTATCTCACAATTCTCCCATTTCCTGCAGCAAGATCCAATTGATTTTCAAGGGGTATGTAGGTCTGAATAGACAGTGTGTATTTAGTGATGAAATAGAATCTAAGTTGATGGCAAAGTTGTCAAAAGAAATATACCATAACCAACATTTGTGCTAAAGCTTCAGTTGTTAAAAATGCAATGCTGCTTCAGGACACCATGGTCTGCTGCTTTAAAATACTGTTTTATTTTCTACACAATGCAATCTTTTAGAATTCCTGAAGTTAAATGAAGCATTGATTGGGGACATCCACTGTTCTTATCACAGCTGCTGCAATGTAACAGAGCACATTGCACACTCAATGGGAAAGAAATTAACTGCCCATCTGTGCAGTGTATGGTTTTTGGCTTCTCATGCTTGATTGGTGGGAGGGTATTTAAAGTATGCGATAATCCAACCGTTTCACAGAGATTGTGTGAAATCTGGACATGAGCAATAAAATATAAGACCTTTCCTTTAACTGTAAACTTCTAGAGCAAGTAGATCCTACTATAAAAATAAGTTATGTCACTGGAATTGAACAAAGTAATTTAGAGAATTAGTTTCTCTGAATCAGATAGTTAAGGTTTACTGTTCTCAAAATTAGCATGCAATTGACATTTGATATGGGCCCTTTTAATAATAGCTATAATATGGAAAGGATAAAATTGTTTTTCATGATGGAAATGCATGGTCAGCCTAAGAACTGAAAAATTTGCATAACTTTCCTAGTCTCCTTTGAAGAATTTCCAACAAAACATGGGCATATTATATCTTAGCAATTAAGAAAATCTTTGCAGAAAATGGTCAACAGTTAGAATTAATGGACTTTTAAAGTGAAGATGTAAAACATTAACAGTAATTCTGTACTAATAATTTAAAAATCACTAATCAACATAAGATAATTTATCTCAATGTTATTCAAATATTTTTAAATCAGTTACACTCTGTACAAGAGTTTGGTTATGCACTAAGAGATAGTGAAGTAAATGTGCACCATATTCATATTTAAATCCATACTTTTACTTTTTCATTTGTCTAATTCTTACAGCAGGAAAGTAAAACATAAAATTCAAACCATAAAGAAAAGGGAGACATTTTAACAAAAAGTGCACTCTTTACTTTTTAACAACAACAGTAATGTAATATATTTGGCAAGACATTGCATATTATGCAGTCATAGCATGAAAATTAATTCATATTTTCAGACTTTCATGAAAATTAAAAAAGGAAAGAGTGCAAATAATAGTTCCTTTATTATATTAACATGCAAATTATCTCTAAATGTCAGTTCTTTTCTATCTACATTTTAAAGAAGGACCTTGAAAGAAAATGAGATGTAGCTTTCATGTAACAGAAGCTAGGGTCATAGGCTATGACAAGAAGGATGGGAATAGGGAGCAATTAAACAATGTGAGTGAATTTTGAGTTTAATTTGGAAAACGTTCTTTATAAATCAGTTTTTGAAAAAAGATTCTACATAGAAATCATGCAAAATTTAGTGATAAAGCAAACTTTTATCATTCTTCTTTCAAATCTAGGGGCAGGAAGAGATTTGAGTAAACTCAAATGAGCTTGGAAGGTGAGCTCTGCTTCATGTAGTGTGAGCTTCTGCCTGGATCCATCCTGTGCATGGTTTTGAGTCCATGTAAGGTGTCTTTTGTGTTCTTTGATTAAATACCATCCAATAAATGTTCTTTTCTAGAAGAGAAAGAGTACAAGGGCCAAAGCCAAACTCTGCTAGCACACTTCAGGCTTTGAAGAAACCATAAAACTCGTAACCCACTGACCAAAGTAAATCTAATAGCCAGTACCCAAATCAGAGAGATAGAAAAGTACTCTAGAGTACAAAAAGAGTAGGTGCCAAAGGCAGTCAGAACAAGAGAATTGTTGGAAACAAAGCCATATAATATACTGTGGTTAGAAGGAGAGAATTCATGGAATATATAACACACCCTTTAATAGCTCTTCGTTGTCTGCAGTGAAAATCACAAGCAAAGTGGAGAAATTTGTTCACTGAATATTTTGTTCTGTGATAAAAGTCATAAGATTTGCATTGATCTCATTTTCAACATTTTCAAGCGAATATAGAGAATCTTTGAAGAAATCAATCATCATAATTATCTGGGCAGGGGGTAGCTGATGCTACAGAATCTCAGCTAGACTGAGAGTACTCAGTAAAGGTTATTTGGTTTTTGCTTTTGGTCTCACTTGAAGTCTGATTTCTCATATTCTGATGCTAGCAAGAAATAGATGTATAGGGATACATACATTCAGCCAGAAATGCAAAATGAGTAGAAATTAATATTTCTTTTTTATACTAATTTTTAGTTTGCACTAAATATTGCATATCAGTAGTAAATAAAGGAATTATGTAGGAGAAATTACAAATAACATGTATAATCTAAATTATCAGTTCATTATTATTTTTATCATACTTTAAACTTCGTATGTGTCACTTTGTTTACCCTTGTGCATGCAAATATCATATAACATGTTTCCTGTCATGCAAAGCTTGTCATGTCAGGTTTAAAACTATGTGTCTCTGTATCCCTCTAATACTTTAAGGAAAAATATTGCAGAATAATAATGAGTATATATCACTGAGGTTTAAAAATCTGAGTTTTAGTTATATGCCTCTATACTACAATACATGCTACCTATTTCTTTTGTAGAGTGGGAAAGATCATCTTGGTCATTTATATATTATTAAGATTTCTATGAAGTTCAAAAAGAAGTGAATAAATGTCAAGTGAAAGAAAAATATACAATTAGTTTTTAATAGATTTGTTTTACTAGCAAATATTTGTTTAATTGACATGAAAATAATAAAGTGTAGTATTTGCATTAGCCTTATACTATAATTTTAAAAATATTTTACATATATTATTGTGGTAGATAGAATAACTTCCAACATATGTCCATGTCCCAATCTTTGAATACATATTCAATGTTTTCTTGCATAATAAAAAATATTTTGTTCATGTGATAAAGCTAAATACTATAAGCTAGATTATTTTAAACATTCATCTGAGTCTCACCTAATTGCAGGATCCTCACAAGAAGAAAAGAAAAAAGTTTAACAAAGAGACAATATAATGGAAGGAGCAATAAGATGATGTTAATACTAGGCAAAGAGACTTGTTGGAAAAGAGAACTGACCCTGCTCATAGAGCATCAAGAATGATCCAGTTGATGACTTTGGCTTAGTGAGACTAACTATGATATAGGATTTCCAGAACTAAAGATAAAAAATTTGTTTGGTTGTAAATAAATAAATGTGTGGCTTTTTTTTTTTTCAAAAGTCTGCTACTCAAGGTATACAACCATTGAGAAATTTGTCTGTCTATCCATCCATTCATCCATGAAAACAGACATATTATGAGGAATTGACTCACCATATTTTGGAGGCAGAGAAGCTCTAATATCTTCCATCTGCAAAATGGATACTTAGTAAATTCTGTTTAAGTATGACAGACTGAATGCCAGGAGAATCTATGATATGCATCTAAGTCTGAGAGCAGGAGCAAATGAATTGAAATACCACTTGTCAAGCAGTGAGGCAGGAAAAAAGCCTCCACTTCCTCCATTCTCAGACTTTTATTCTAATTCGGCCCTTATTGGATTTGATGATGCATATGCCAATGCAGAAGGAGAAATTATATTTATTACAACTTGGAATTCAAATTCTAGTCTTACCTGACAACACCCTCACAGATGTATCCAGAAAAAAAGTTCATGGCTCAGCTGATTTGACATATAAATTTTTCATTACACGTCCATCACTTATAAACTTGGCACACATAGTCAACAATTTAAACCATGATTAATGCCAAAAAGCAATAACAAAGTCATAATTCCACGTAACATGATATAACTATCCTGCACATAAATGTGTATTAATCCCCTTCAAAGAAGAGTAAGTCCTTCAGTAATGTTTTCTTTTTTCCTTGATAGCTAGTTACTAAAATGTTATGAAGTGAGATTAAGAATGCTTAAATATTGTGATATTAGAAACAATACATCTTATGTGCTATGAAAATGCAAGAAGTAATAAAACAAAGATATATCAATCTATCAGCTATTTTTTATCTATATAATACACACATAAACTGATTTGAAACAGCATAAGGGGGAAATATTCATTATATTATTGTTTTAGCTTTTATCAATAGTCATATGATCATAGACAGTATATTTAACTATTTTCCTCTACTAACTATTCTTTATGTATTTACATTGCCTTTAGCAAGCACATCAGCTAGTTGAGTTCTTAACCAGGTACACAGTGACCCAGATCTTTGTTATCATATGAAATGTTCCCCAAAATGATGTGTTGGAAACATAATCACTCATGCAAAAGTATTGAAAAGTGGAGTTTAAGGAGAAGTTGCTAGGCCATCAAGACTTCACCACCATCAGTGGTTAATGCTATCATAAGAGACTTGTTGGAAAAGTTCACGGTCTTCTGCATTTCTGTAATGTGAGAATACAGTGTTCATTTGCTTTTTTGCCTTTTTTTTTTTTTTTTTTTTTTTTTTGGTTTCTGCTGTGTGTTGACATAGCAAAAGGCCCTCACTAGATGCTGATGCTTTGATTTTGGATTTTCTAACCTCTAGAATTATCTTTCTGTGCCATTTTGTTTTAAAAATTACTGAATCTATGGAATCCCATAATAGCAGCACAAAACAAATTGAGAAATCTTCATTCCTGAATGTTCTGGACCATTAGAACTCCTAGGATTGGATTATTGTCAGGTTTTGTCGATCTTAAACACAGATATGAAAACGTTAAGCTGTGCCACAAGAGATTGCCTGTATCCCACACATATTCTTCTTTATCTCCATTTGGGGGTAGTAATCCAATTTTCCACTGCCAATCAGTATCAGTCAAGTTCATCTAACTCCATACTCCTGTCTAACACCAGCTAATTCAGAAGCTTGAGAATCCTGAAATGGCTGGATGGTACTTACAATTAAATAAAACCATGGTATGATTTCCTAGAGAAAGTATTACTCCCTTTACAACTCAGACATCTAGGCCAGCAGTGTATAAAGTCAAAGAAATAAGAAGCAAAGTTTTTGATAGTATTTTTCTGTAGGTAATAGTCAATAGCAACATTTCCATTTTCTTTCCTTCATTCATAAAACTATGAATCCTTTTTCTTAAAAATATAGTACTATGACATGACTGTTGGTTCAGAATACAGTGGACCCTTGATTTATGAACTCAATTATTTCCCAAGGGCTGGTTGTAACTCAAGCTGATCAATTGCCTTCAAATTCTCTCCTGTATAATTTTAAGCCACACTTTATTCCAGGTAGATCTAAGTGTCCTTAGAGAGACATTGCTCCAGGATTTCTCAATTAACCCCGCACAGAAAAGGATGTTATAATGTTCCTTTCAGAACTCTTTAAGGGTTAAATCTGTACCTGAGACCAACTGGAAGCACAAGCGGCCAGCATTCAGTCTTAATTCAAGAATTTGGTCAGAAGTTAAAACTAAAATTACAATCATAACTCAAGTTGTTTGTATGTCAGGCTGGTGGTAACTCGAGGGTCCACTGTATATCTAATCCTCCAAGAACATTTCTTACTCCCTGTAATGAGATGTCTTCAAAAGTCATTTCATCCTCTGTCAAACCAGTGACAGTGAATTCCGTGAGCATAGGCCCGTTGTTTTATCTTTTCTTTCTTTCTTCTTTTTTTTTTTGCTGTACAGTGAGTTTTTTTAAAAAAATCAGAATCAGTGTATTTAAGGAAGTTTCATTGGTGATATATTTGAAGCATAATGTTAAATAAGGAGTACTTGTAGTGTATTTATAGTACTTTTGGCTAAAGCATTACATAAGAAGAGGCAAATCCATATTTGGAGCTCAGAGTATGTGTTCACTCTAGTTAGCACAAAACATCATCCTTTCCATGACGGAAGTGATCCAATGTAATCAGCCTGTAAGGAGGCAGATAGCCAATCACTTGATTGAATGATGCCATATCGGAGGATGAGTGTTGCTGTCGGCTGCTGGAAGTTGGAGCATTTTGTGGCAGCCACAGCCAGGTCCATTTGGTTAGTGTTAATTCTATTGCTGAGCCAATCCACAGCCTCCAACCTTGCCAAGACGGCTGCTCTTTTTATGAACCCCTTGGACAATGGCAAGTGTATGGAAAAAGCTCACTGATATTTACGGAATGTGTTATCCTATCCACTTAATTGTTAAAGTTCTCCTCTGTTAATGATACCTTTTAGTGAACATACATTTGGGATACAAATATCTTTATGTAGTTTGTCTCATGGAATCCTATCGATATACTTCTCATCTAAATTTTTTCTGTTGCTAACACTTTCCAATCATGTTTCCTTAGACTCTGACCATATAGCCCAACTGTTTGTCATAGCTGTGGAAGAGCTCATAATCATGATTCTGGCCATTTTTGCTTTCAAGGAATGTAAACAACCAGGAGAACTGCTCAAAATTTGCCCAATAGAGGAAATTGTCTTCATTGCTGTCCTTCAGGTATAACCTGGAGAGGAACTATAGTTCTGCAAATGTCCAGTTTCAGTTGGTGGCAGTATATTCTGCAGAATCAGAATATTGGAAAATCTCTATGAAACAGGAAGTGCAGGTGCATGGAAAAGGTAATGTAGTAATGTTACCAAACACAAAAAGCAGATCCATGTGCCCAGTATACAGCAAGCAACAATCACTGAACATAGGTGCTTCGAGGAAAGAGAGATTAATTGAGAAAATAGGGAGCATTAAATGAGAAGGTAGGGGGCATATCTTTAATTTAAAGTACCCCAGAAAGCATGATTATAGGTTATATAAAAGGAATGGGAACCTAAAGGGTAATACAGAGGGAAAATTGTCAGTTTCACAGGTTTTGATAAATATTTTCTGACTTCTTGATATTAACGGACATCTGATCAATCATTGAACAATCTACAGTTTTACAAATCCAGATTGTAAATCACTTTGTGAAACAACAATGATAAAATTGTCTATTAGTAAGTATGACAATGGGAAAAAGGAACATGTTCAGCTTTACCAGAGTAGAAAAGGAACATCGTCTCATTTGGCATTTTTTCAAACGTTAACTAGAAATGAAGAATGGTTCAAGAGAAAAAAGTATGAAATTTTACTGTGAAGGCTCATTTTCATTGGAAATAAGCACAATGAAGCTTATTTTTGTCTTCAGGACATGCTTTTCCTAATCACATTTTTATGATTCTAATTGATGATAGAATGGTACAGACCATTCCCATTCTATGGCTTCATCAACACATAATTCATGATGGGAAGCAGGTTAAAAGGTAACTTAGTGGCTCCTGATTAAGCATAGACTCTACTAAGGCCCTATAGCAAACTGATAACTGTCTGACAGCTGTTGGGGGGATGATTGGGGCAGAGAGAGAGGAAGGAGAGGGAGAGGGGGAGAGCGGGGAGAGAGAGAGAAGAGCTATCTGTGGAAAATGTCACAGCTTTGCTTCAGAATCTCCAAGACTTGTGCCGAAGATTACAAAAAGTATCCCTATCTTCCACTGAGAAGTCAAGCACCATTGGATCTAAAATATCACATGAGCCAAGTAGCAGAGCAGCTTTCAGGGCACTGAATCTATTGGAGCATGTATTTGTGTTTTGAGACCCACTCTTTGGATCACTGGTTAAATGAGCAAAAATGACATACCCAAATAAGGATTATGTTGTCAATACATCAAAAGAGCCCAACTAGATAATTTATCTCTTTCTTGCTTGTAGGAAGGGCCTGATATAACAATAGTTTCTTTAAGAAATTTAATTTTTTTATTTTTAATTGTTATATAATAATTATACATATCTATAGTTATAGCGTCACAATTTCATTTATGTATAAATTGGGTAACAAATCAAGGTGATTAGCATTCCTACCTTTTTTAGCATTTATTTGTGTTACAAAATATCAAACCTCTCTTTTCTAGTTCTCTGTGAAATATACAATCTATTGTGGAAAACTTGTCATGCTTAAATATTGTAAAACACTGGAAATTATTCTTTTTATCTAACTATATTTTGTTATCACTTATCCAACATTCTTCTACCAAGCACCACACTTCCCAGCTTTAAATTTCCACTATTCTAATTTATACATCTATTAAAATACTTTTTAGCTTTCAAGTGAGTGAAAAAATATTGTATTTGTTTTATATTTTGTATTATTTTATGTAACATTAGTAACTGCTAGTTAAGTTCCGTGTGACGGTGCCAGCCGTCACTAGTCGAACAGTACCTGAGAGGAGGGGAGAGGATGAAAGAAAAACACAACCTCTGAGGAAAAGAAAAAGGAGAGAGAGGCAGAGGGGAGACCCCTCTTCCCACTTTATTGCACTTTATATACCTTTTCCACAACCCCCAACCCCTCCTCTGCACATAATTCGGCGAATAATTATTTTCCAGGGAAAAGGTCAAATGTATCTTTACAACTCCGGGAATAACGTTCCCTTGCACTGCAGACATTCGAACTCTTTCTATTTAACCACTCTCGTTACAAGTAACCATCCTTGTTTTTGTGACAGCTGCATATCCAGGATTCATTATGTTCTCAAGAGACTCAGAGGTCTCTCAAGGTTATTTCAACCTTTCTCTCTCCACAGTTCCTGTTACCGCATATTTCAAGATTTCATTATTTCTAGTGATTGAATGTATTACATGTGCATATATAGTGCATTTCCTATATCCATTTGTTTAACAGGCAATTCAGCTGATTCTGTAGCTTGCGTATTGCTAATAATAGTGCTGTAATAAATGGGATTTCAGGTATCACTTTGAGGTAATTATTTTATTTCCCTTGGATATTTTATTTCATAACATATCTGGTAAGAGATAGGTGGATCATTCTTAACAATGTTTGAGAGTTTCCTTTCTTTCCATTCTTTACTTCATCTATTATGTTTTGTCTTGTTGATTATAGGTATGCTAACTGGTCCATAGTGATACTTCAATTTGATTTTGATTTGCACACCACTGATGAACAGTAATGCTGCAAATTTATTCATACACTTGTTGGACATTTATATGCATTTTTAAAAGAAATGCCTACAATCAGTTTCCCACTTTGAAATCAGATTGCTGTTATTATTATTGCTGTTGAGTTTCAACAATTGATTCTTCTTCTTAGATTAGATATCTCAACATGCCTCAAAACAATTGACCCCTAGAAGTTTCACAGATATAGAAAGCCTTAAGTTTCAGTCAGATTTATTTTCTACCTTCTGATATACGTATTTTATGCCAGTAAGCCTAGAGTATTTACCATTTATTAGCCAGTAGGCTCAATCAGCACAATATCATCAAAGTAATGAACCAGTGTAATGTACTGTGGGGGAAAAAAAGGTAATCAAGTTTTCTGTGTGTTAAATTATGATGTAAGACTAGAGATTTGATATAGCTCTGAGATAGGATGGTGAATGTGTATTACTGCTCTTGTCAACAGAAAGCAAACTCCTTCTGGTGAGCCTTAGGACAGGTATGGAGAAAGATACGTTTAATAAATCAATAGCTGTGTACTAGGTACTAGGGAATATGTCAATGTGTCAAAGCAATAAAACCACATCTGGTACAGCAGCTGCAGTTGAAGTCAACACCTGGTTAAGCTTATGATAATCTACTGTTATTGTCCAGGATCACTTTGTCTTCTACATGGGCCAAATAAGAGAACTGAATTTGGATACTGTTAGAATCATCACAATTTTATTTCCAGGTTATTGAAGGTTTCTCAAATTCTTTCAGAAGATACCTATTGCTTGTGGTTTATTATTTTCCTAAGTATGGACTTTAGTAGCTTTCACTTCATCTTTTCTAACATAATAGCTCTCATTCCACAAGTCAGGAAACCAATGTAGGAATTCTGCCAGCTGCTAAGTATGTATGTTTCAGTGATGCACTCTGAACTGGGAGAATAACTTCATATTATTCCTATGAGTATTAAAAGAAATTTATGGACCCAATGGACTCACAGAAAGGAACCTGAGTTAACATTCCAAAGATGATCTGACCTCCATGAGCCTTCATTCAGTCTGGCTATTGGTCCACGGTAATATTTTGGGGTCCTAGAATTATTATCAGGGCCAATTTGTAATACTTCCTAAAGGTCTGATTGTTTTCCTTTCTATGATGTTAAATAAGCACATGTCCCTTAGAGAAAGCCTAGGAGAAAAATTAACTGTAATTTTTTAGTAGTCTCTTGGTGACTCTGCTGTAGTGGAAATAACCTTTCTTCCTGATACAGTTTAAATTATGACATCCATTCTAAAATTTATGCTGAAATGTAATTCCTAATGCAACAATATTAAAATGGCTTTTGAAAAGTGATTAAGTTATGAGGGCAGAGCCTTCGTGCATGAAAATAACAATCTTAAAGAATGGCTGGAGGTTGGGGGGAGTACTCTCTTGCCTTTGTGTCATTTCCACCAGGAGAGGACACAGCATTGTACCCCTCCAGAGGACACAGCCACAAGTTGACATCCTGGAAACAGAGACCAGCCCTCGCTACACATGAATCTTAATGCCAATTTCATCTTCTTAACCTCAAGGATTATGCAAAATAATTGATAATATTTAAAAATGATCCAGTCTGTGGTGTTTTTCATCTTATGAGCACAAATGGGATAAGATATTTTCATTTAAAGGATGCTGAATTTGTAAACTTAAATGGAGAAGGCATGTTTTAGGATTGTTTTTAAGATTCAGGTTAGATTTTGGATCACTTGATATAGATCTTTCCTGTTAAAACATATAAAGTAAAAATTTGGTAAACTTCTTATCTGTTTAACTTCTTGGTGAATCATAGCCAATCGGTCAATGGCATAGGTTTCTATTATTCAGAATCTTCTGGTTACTGCATAGACTCTGCTCTCAAGTGCTACAGCTTGCCCATCTTGCCTTTGGTGTTTGGATGCTTCAAATTGCCCCCTGAAACTACAGGTTCACATTACTACTATTGCAGTTATGTTTCCCTACTCAGTGACTACTGTTCCCTTTCTAAATTTCAGACAGTAGAATAGGGTAATCACAGAGCTCTTGAAAGACTCTGAGTTTACCTTCACAGTTTTTTTCCCCACAATTCTGGCAAAAGACATGTCTTATAGACCTAAGCAAAATGGGTGATTAGGTCTCAAATGAAAAATCCATGTACTCGCTTTGGCAGCACATATACTAAAATTGAAAAATCCATTCTAGGATCCCAATTTTCTTAAGCTTTGGAGTATTTCAGTCTACATTGAACAAAACCATACACAGCAATTCTGACTTGCCTACACAGGGCCATCTTTTTTCTTCATGTTTTAGCCAACAACTCAAATATACCCTTAGAGTTTTATCTCCTCAAGTTGCAAAATCTTTCCTAATATGCCTGTGTGAAAGCATTTATCCTGATTCAACTTTGTATTACTTTCATTGTGTTTTCACACCTTGTATGTTCTTAGGACTTGTGTGTATTCATTAGAAAATTCAAAGAGTTCTTTTGGAGTGTAAAGAATTTCTTCAGGGATGATACATTCTACTTCATCTTTAAGTGCCTCCTGAGTCTTGAGTTCACATATTTTTCCAGAAGCAAAGAGAGATGATGATCATGGGCCAGTATTGAGTTACATAGAAACTGCCTTTGAGAAAGTCATTAAAGTTTCTACAGGTAAGGCAAAGGTAATTTCTTCATTCCCTTGGGTTTTTTCCTTAGGTGGAAGCAGGAAGATATATATGCATGGAGATTGTAAGTCCAATACCAGTGCAATAGAGAATATTACTTGTGCTAAGAATAGGGAGAACACTTTGATTTGTAAAGAGAACTCTTTGGAACGTGGAAGCTCAATGTCCTCTGCTTTAGGGTCTTCTCACTTATTCTCATTGCAATTTAAATGATACTATTATTTCTAAACCAATGCTCTTAATTTAACAATATACATTTTGTAAAGCTGGAAGTTCAACTTACATTGTAATGAAGGAAATTCAGGATGACACTTTGCTTTTATTTTTCAGAAGTTTCAGTGCTAAAAAATGGGTGATAAGGTTCTCTCTCAAGGCACACTAGAAGATCGAAGGCTATATGTGTGGTGCTTGAGATGGAAATTCAATACACAAGGTTATCAGTTACCTGAAAACTTTGTTCAGTGACATTTGATGCTAACAGCTATCATCGTTATATTCAATAATATTTTAAAAAATGTGAAAACAGCTATTTCCATCTTAGTAACTGATTAGGAGTATGTACTTTAGATATGTTCTGTATTTCTACAAACTGTTCATACCATATATTATTAGTACTTCATTTAATATTGGAAGAAATATTTATAATCTAACATATTAATGAGCCAATTCTGCAAACCCTAGAATGAATTAATCTGTATACCTAAACCTATTGTAGGCACTGCAGTAAGTGTGTGTGTGTGTGTGTGTGTGTGTTATACAAAATATAAGGAATTGATGCACGTGATTGCGGATGCTAAGAAGTCTAATTATTTGCTAATTGCAAGCTTCTTTATCTGCAATAGGGATGGGTGTTAAGGGAAGTCTGTGGAGCTACTGGATGCATGAAGCCTTAGCCTTGGGGAACCTAGCAAACAAATTGCTTCCACTGGCCACTTCTCAACATACAGTAGGTGGGACTACAAGAGTTAAGAGCTTTCTCTTTCAATACTGCTCATAACTGTGATATTTTGAGGATAGACTGGTTATGTTGTATCTAATTTGAGGGACTTAATATTCTCCTTATAGGATGGATGCGCTTAATCCTGCTAGGTTTAAATGAAAATGGTCTATAGATGGCTAATGAAAATAACAAAACTTCTTTTTACATTTGTCTCTCAGTTTCTTGAACACATCATTCTGGTGCCTAATCTATGGTTTTCTGTTTTCTTTATTGGAAATTTATTTGATTTCTCCAAACACAAACTTTCTCATTTCTAAAATCTCTAGTTAGACAAACATCAATATTCAATTTTCAATCATCCTAATTTTGTTCATCATAGCTGTTATTATTTATTTGTTTAATTCCAGACTCTACTATAAACACCCAGAACATAGAGATTATGTATCTTTTATTTACTTATATCTTCACAAGGGTTACATCTGGCCTTAAAGTTAATGTTTCCACCTTTTGGCAGTTAATTTATTGAATGGTGGATAGATCAAGAGATAATAAATCAATTTATGTGATTTTCCTTTCAAATTCACATGATTACCACTCTTCTAAAATATTTTCTTAACTGAAAAGGAAGTAGTTGCAGTTGTTTCATTGAGACTGACGTTCTCTAGATTTGTTGTTGAATCTTTACAACTATGAAGACACTAATTTGTGTAGAATGAGTTCTTTATCAGGTCTGACAAATGTTTTTCTCCAATAGGCTGTATTAGTAGCCATTCAGATCCTTCTTTTCTTCTCTTAATGGCAGACATTTGTATATCTTACAAATCTAGATATGCTGTGCAGAAGCATAGATAGAAGAAAAAGGGACGTTATGCCTTAGGGAGTGAGGGAAATAAGTTTGGTTCATACTCTACTCTTTCCTTAGACTTGAAAAATATCGGGAAGTGCTTTTGTCCCCCTTGACTCATAAATCCACTAAATTTATGTAGCAAATTATAAAAAAGGTAAGAGATATTTGCATATTGATAAAATTATAGAGACAGTGTTACAGCAAAACAACAAATAAAACAAATACTAAAAACCAGTACAATGAAAATATCAACAGGGTATAGCTGCAGATGCTATGGCTCAGATGTTGTCCTTGAGAACATTTGTAGATAATTTTATATCTATTAAGATGCCTAATTTGATAATTAAATGCAATATGGTACTAAATTCTCATCCCCAAAACTGTACATTGGGCTTGGTGATTTTTCTACACTGAGAAAAAAATTTAAGGACACTATCATTTCATATTTCTGTAGAAATAACTGAAACCCTATGAGTTCCTAACACTGCGGGATCAAGAATCTGGTGACTTTAGACTCAAATTGTGAATTACATCTTCTACTCCTTATGTCCTTTGTCAAGAATTTACACATTCTGTATCTCACGCTCTCATCTGTAAGATGGTAACTATTGGTGAATTTATTTTACTCACTGAATGGGCTAATACCAGTTAAAGATTTCAGCACAGTCTTTCGTACTTAGTACTCAATAGATGTTGGCTATTTTATTCCTCAGTTGAGCAGCATTTATAACCATAACATGAACAACTAAGTTGATTGATTAGAGACATCATCATAAATGATAGAACAGTTAAAACTATTAAAATTTTCACTACAATGGAAACTTCCTTTTAGATGCACGATAGTGCTAGAGTCAGCTGTTGCTGAATATCTGTGTCCTGCTACTTGTGCTCATGAAGAGCAGATACATTATACTATGGGGTTCAGGGAATCATGTACACCATTTACTGGTCCAGAGTGTAGGGTTTCAAAGCTCATGTGTGTGCTTTGGGGTGCACCAGGTCTGAATCTGAAGTGACTTAATTATTTTTGCCTTAACAATTTGTAAATTGATAAGTAGGTGCATAAAAAACTTGTTTCTAATCAATCTTGTGTGTTTCACTAAATATGTGCGATTCTGTATTCTGAGTGACCTCAGTGATATTTTCTATGCTATTTGTATATGTCTATCTAGGCTATCTACTCTTCAGATATATATTGAATGCAATTCAAACTAATTTTTCTTTTTTATGTGGGGCAGCTGTGTGAGGGGAAGTCATTCTATTCTACATGACTAGCAACAACATCTCTCTTATGGGAAAACATTCTGTATTGATATCGAATTCTTTACAAGGTCAATACCCATTAGAGCCACTTCCACTAAATGTTCAATAACTGCTAGTTAGTGATCTTGATGATGAAAAATAGACTTTTAAATTTGTCAACTTAAGAGACTATTATTATGCCATATAACTGTCTTGGACTATTATTCCAAACATAATGGATGTGACAGGTCATGAGACTATTTCATGTTCTCAGGTTCACTTTAACTCAAATAATTGTTTTTAAAAACCCCACCTTTAACAACCTATAGTATATACTCATTACTCTTCCTCCCTGTGACACATTAAAGTAGCTCACATGTAAAATTGATTTAATT
This sequence comes from Heterocephalus glaber, assembly GCF_053883595.1. Taxonomy (NCBI): domain Eukaryota; kingdom Metazoa; phylum Chordata; class Mammalia; order Rodentia; family Bathyergidae; genus Heterocephalus; species Heterocephalus glaber. Next base: position 43,301,790 of record NW_028258324.1, on the reverse strand, counting down.
CTGGGTAGTAAATGCCTTTCCGCAAAATTTAAACACCTTGTTCTTTTTTTATATCAAGGATATTTCTTGATGATAAATATCACTTTGTTGCCAAACCCTTTTGCAGCTTTGATTTTTTGAAATCTCAGTATATATATATATTTTTCTATTATTCATAAGAGAGCTCAGAATTGCTGTTCCTTCTGTAGCTATGGGATGATTATTTCTTTTCTCTCTTGAGACGCATAAATGAATGAGAGAAGCCACTCTCAGGAGACATTGGGTCCAGAAGGGGGTGCTAGTGCCATGTGGCAAAGTCTACTAATAAGCAAAACAAAATAATAAAATGAAATAAAATATCTTGAGGTAAATCTTGCTATGCCTGGAAGTTTTGCAACTTCAAATTTTAATTTAGTTTTATTCTACTCTCATTCTGCTTCTCTTTTCTAGATGAAATTCACTCTGCAAATCCCTACATTTATTTCATCTGGTGCCAAACTATGACCATTGGTTTGGCTAAATAGTTAATTTCTCCCGCTTTATATGACTGTGATTCTGGTCTTGCAATTATGTGGTACTAGGTCCAGCAGAAAATCCTTTCTCTTCACACATTAGAAAATATAATTTACCTTTTCATCCTAACAAGACCCTTTGAAAAATTTGGAAACCAATAAAACTTAATGTGCTTCATTTCAAACAATAGTATATTACTGCAAAGTACTTTCACATATCACATACTTTTACTCATATTTTGTATAAGGGTAAATTGCATTTCAAAATGATAAACTGACTTGTTAGGAAGGAACTGCTAAATCTAATAATCTTATAGACATCTTCTGATTACAAACATCACTAGGTCTCAGAAACTGTTTATGATATATGAGTAACAAAATAAGATCACAACCTTATAATTCATTATAATTTAAAAATATATGTATATATATTTAGGATGTAAAAATAATATAAAAGTGTTCCAAATATAATGCAAAAAACTTTTGTTTTAATAGTATTTAATAATAAATTTTGGCCAATGGATCTCCTTTTGCTTATTTATTTATTTAGTTTTTTGGTACTGGGAATCGAACTCAGGACCTTGCGCTTGCGAGGCAGGCGCTGGAACCATTGAGCTAACTCCCCGACCCTGGATCTCCTTTTTAAAAAAAGATTATGCAGTCAATGCCACTCTTCATGTAGGATCTTTAAGTATTGCATACCTTTGCCTATGCTATACTTTTTAAAAAAAATATGCGATAGATTGTAGGTTGTTTTTATATTTTAGCATTTCCCCCTAAGTGAGCAATTTGATTTAGTTGAAAAAGATTATAGATCTGCTGTAACTCTACATATGAAGATACTACTATGTATTAGTAACTGGGCTAAAGCCCACAAATACTTAACATATAGTCCTATTCTTTATCATCTTGATCATCTGATGGTGGGAACATAAAGGGATAGAACCGTTATGAAAATCAGTATGGAGATTTATCAAAAAAACTAAAATTAGAAATTCCATTTGACCTAGCTGTTCCTTTTCTAGATGAAAGAGCTTAAGACATCATACTACAGTGATACATGTATATCCATGTTTGTAGCAGCACAATTCATGGTAGCTAAACCTTAGAAGTGACCTATATGTCCATCAACAGAGCAATGGATAAAGGAAATGTAGAGTAAGAATACCACATAGTTCTCCATGCAAAATGCAGGATTATTCTGCCACAAAGAAGGAAAAACTTGCTTCATTTGCATAAAAAAAGATAAACCCTGAGACCATAATATTAAGTGAAATAAATCAGATACACAAAATTAAATATTGCATGATATATAAGAAAACCAAAATATAAATAAAGGGCATTATGAAAGATAATAGGAATTAGAAAGACACATCTTTAGAAAGTGAGGAGACCAAGAAGCGGAAGGAAGGGATAAAGAGGAAAGGGGAACACATAAAGATGTGTTATGTACGTATAGCAGCTCCCTAGGAGGAATAAAATTATTATGTAGTGTAAACATATACTAATAAAAAATAAAAATTGAAAAAAAAATCCCCAGGGAGAAAAATTTTACATCCAGATGCTGATGGCATGGGTACAGAAGAAAGAAGAGTAGTTACAGAAAGAACAAGATCAAGTAATTATTAAGACTGTGTCCAATGGCAAAAAAAATCAAAAATATTTACTCGAAAATCTTGAAAATATTTACTGGGCTACAAAAATATAACTTAGCTGGGCTATTAAAAAAAAGAACATTCATCTCATTAAAAACTAACATTTCAATGTTACTATAACAGCAATATTATTTAACGTTGGTACAATATATATCATTTCCATTTTTAAATTTTTTTCACTATTTCTATGCCTTCATGTTTAAGTCTTCTCCTGCAAGTAACAGAGATATTTTTCCTCTGAAGAAATATCTGATTTTATTTGCATTTTGATCTTCAATTTTCCTTTCTCAAAACTTTAACTCCCCATCCAATATCCAAACATAATATTATTTATAGGTGCCTGATTTTATTACTTAATTTTTGTTTGTTTGTTTTTTGAGACAGGGCCTCACTATGTATTTTAGGCTGGCCTTAAATTCCCAACTATCTTGGGAGGCCAAGTTTTGAAATTATATGGTAAAAATGAGTCCCAACAGAGTCTATTTCCATCATTTTTATGCATTTCTACACTTTAATTACCAAGCAGTGTAATCAGTTGCTTTCTGACAAAAATTAAGGTGCTGGTTAGAGTGAAACTTAGTAACAGTGCCATTTAATTAAAGCACACTATTCTCATTACAACATTATTTAGATGAGTGATAATGCTCCCATAAAAGTCATGCTCAGAAAAATATATTCTCATAGTTAATATTTGTGGATTGTCTAAAAATAGGAATTTAACAATATAAAAAACAGTATCATGAAGTTCTTTAATTTTCATTTAGCTGTAATGCATTATTTATTAACATGAACATATTTTTATAAAGACTCATATAGCTATTAAAAGATGAGTTTTCATAATGTGTGTATGTAGGTATATATGATTTTAAAGGTTGTTTATTCATAATGTTAAAATTGTTTTACTTTTTAACAAATTCAGGAGTTAAGGAAATACTCCACTCTCAGATACTTATTGGTATTGCCATATTTTTTCTTTTAGCTTTATTTTCTTTTAATATTCCATGGCTGAAAAAGCTGATATATGTAGGTAGCTACATGGCAATAACCAGCAAGAAGGCAACAGGAAAGAGTACACATTCTTCTATTGTAGCGTTGTTCATGGTTAGTACCATTTTGCAAGTCCTGAAAGAAGGCACCCAGACCAGGTTATAATTAGCAATTGTTAATGATATTAATGACACATTAAGATTTTTTAAATTCTTCTATACTAAACTGAATTTCAAAATTTTGTTTTGAAAAAATTTTAGCAAATCTTGGAGATTGACAAACTCAATGAGCAAATGATTCTATATCAGAGATGAACAGTAACATTATTTATGATTTAGCATCTGCTAATGCTCCTGTGTTTCTGCTATGTTTTCACCATTGTCACTGTTGGCATATCAACAAATGTAGACATATCTGCCTCAGCTCAGGCAGCAAGAAGATTCCTCTGTTTTGCTGTTAATTTGAAGCAAGGTCAGTGATAGATAAAATTTGCCTTTTGCCCTTTTCCTCCTGATTCTAGGTATTATGATATATATATATATGTCACTCTAAAACTTCATGTGCTCATATGTGAGGCTTTTGGAAGGTGACTGGATCATGGAGGTGTGATATTTTCCAGTGGTTTAGAATGGGTGAGTTTATACATGTTATTTGGGGAGGTGAGGCCTGGTTGAAGGAGTGGCTTACTGGGTCCATCTCACTCTTTCCTCCCTTGATCCATCTCCATGCTTCCTGTCTGCCATGCCATGATTGAGGCTATGTTTTTAATCTCTAGTTTTCAAGGGGGATTATTTTCCAGCTAGATCTTTTTTTCCGGGCAATACAGTGTTTATCCAAAATGCCAAAGCCATTAAGAACAAGGAAAGTCTCAAAACTACCATAGTCCAGAGGGGGTCAAGGACACCTGATGACTAAATGTAATGCAGCCCAGACGGACTCTAAAAAATAAACAAAGAGCCATTAAAGGAAATTTGATAAAATATGAATCAATGGTGGGGTGTATTTAATATCAACATTAGTAGATTAACTGTGACAAACTCAACATAATGGAGTAGTATAATAACAAGAAGGATAATGGTGCATAGAATACCAAAGAACTCTTATGCATATGTAAACTCTTCTAAAATAAAAATTCATTATTTAGAAAACTAGTGTCAATTAATATTCTTATGCTACAATTTCCTTAACTATTTTACCAAAAATGTAAAAATACGTAAAGAGATATGGAAGCTTTTGATAGTGTACAAAAGATTGGGGAATCTGAAGTTTCTTTAAGACAAGGACAATTTTAATAGAACAATTTTCAAAAGTCAGACTCATCATGGACCTACGAGACTCCCTTGTCATACATAAATATTTTCTTTTATTTCAATTTACAATGAGAAAAGTAGTAGACAATCCCAAGTTGGGGACATTCCACAAGGTTTTTCACAAAGTATTATGTATATATTAATTGAAACTTGAAATCTGAGCAGTGAAGAATCATTGGATTCATGTTTTAATAGCTCATCTTTTACTAGACTATAATTAGATAATATTAGAATTACCAAATGTGTCTAATTGCTGATTATTAAACATTATTTTTGTATATTTGTAGTTTCTTCAAAGCTTCAAAGCCTTGTTGACTCCTAGATTCTCATTTTTAATAATTTATCATTACAAACGTGAAGTACTTTGCACTTAATAAACGCTTAATATATATGAAGAAACATCAGGCAAATACAATAAAAACCAGCACTGAAATGACAAGATAGCTTGTATGATTCCTGGTAATAAAAATATCAATCATATATTGTCAATATTTGGCCTTTAACCACCTGAATATGCTTAACTTTATATTTTCATTAAAATTACATATTTTTAACAAACCATAGAAGATATGAGGCGCTAAATTCCTTCATTAACTTTTAATGGATCTAGACTTCTACTTGGCATAATGCACAGTTTGAAGAATTTGGAAGAATAACCAGATTTATTTATTTATTTATTATTTATTTATTTATTTTGTACCGGGGATCCAACTCTGGTCCTTGAGCTTGTGCAGCAGGCAGCGAAACCACTGAGCTAAATCCCTGGCCCTAGATTTAATAAGATACAAAAAATCTTAGCCATAAAAACGTTTATGAACAATGTAAAATAGAAACAGTTGGAATACATATTTTTCATTTGGGAACACTCCATCTATTCACAATAGTAACTGATATAACACATTTAAACAATGTTCATAGAAGTTAAGTGCAATTGCTCAGTCAAGTATTATATTGACTAGCTCAGCATATCAGAGTTTTTCATAAAACACTGGCTTAGTGAAAGTATCTTGAATTAAGGAAACATTGTATTCCATTTAATCACCAGTTTTCCAGTGATATTTGAGTCTTTCTTCTTTTGGGGGGCAGGGGAGATTGAAATTTCCTGCTCTCTGAATTTTGGCGCTTTGAGAATTGCTCTAGCAATAATTATGAATGAAAACAGAAATTTAATTGCAGGTGTGAAACACTCCTATAATCATTCTTTATGGTATGGATGTAAGTTCTCAATTAGTAAATAAAGAGCTTCTATTAACATACAAGAGAAATAAAATTTTATTGTTTTAAATCCCTGATTCTTTGGAGTTGTTATTATAGCATTACTTAGCTTCTTTTATTATATATAAAATGAGTTGTTATCTAGAGGAGCACATTGATTTGATGTAGTATGTAGGGAGTAAGTAAATAAAACAAAAATAATAATGACAACAAAATAAAAACATTTCCATGAGAGTTAGAAGCTTGAAACCCACGTTTTACTGATGTAGAACAATTTGTATACTATTTACATGTGATATATTTGAAGATGGATTCATATGGTGCAAATTTTGCCAATGTCAATATGAAAAACAGGAACTAGCTGCAATTCTTTCCTAAGGAAGATTTTGTAAAAGAAGAATATTAACAATATTTGTTGGATTTGTCTCAACCTAGCAAGGTTTTAAAAGAATTTGATAAACCTGAGAGTAAAACAGTACAGTTAGTAAGCAATGGCTGATAAATTTGGAGGTATCATTTAAAGAATAAGTAATAAGTGATAAAACTAAAAAATGTTTTGAAGATTTTAAACTGTTAAAATACAGACCTACCCATTTTAAGTCAAGGATATAGCTGTTTTAGCCATTGTAAAGACAGTTTTGATTCTAAAGATAGATTGTGTCTGGATACCTTTAATTTTCTCTTAATAATGACACATTAAAGGATATAGTAAACAGTTAAATCTTTCAAATTGGCAAACTGGTACTCAAGATGCTTCAGGCAATTCTTGTATCTTAACCATCTCAAATTAATCCACTAGTTCTTAAAGAAACTTTGGTTACTTTCATTGAACGATGATGTTTAGAAACCAAGATTTTTTTTTTTCATCACATGCACTTTTCCCTATAAATGAATTAGAGATCCTGGTCTTATATTTTAATAAAGCCCAATTCCAACACCTACCTGATATTTTATTGGTGGTTAGATGAAAACACCAGATTACACAGACTGAGATCAGACCGGGGCATTTTAGGGACCTGTGAATCTGTCAAATGACTATAGAAATAGAAGCATATGGAAAAATACACTTCCTTGAGAGATGAGAAAGGAAGGTAAAACAAAAGCAATCCAACATGAACAACGAGCAAGAGCAAAATCAGTTCTGCCCAAAGAATTATAAATTTCTCAGAAGTAAATGGAACAGAAAAATCCATATATAATTGCTACTGTATTTTAGATACTAATTGTTTTGGATTATAACATTTATTTCAATCTTTTTTGTTCTTAACTCTTTTCTTTCTTTGAAAATGGATATTTTTAATAATAAAACTAAATATAACAATCCATCAACTAAACTCTGCAATTAATTTCACACAATATGTGAACAAAACAGAAATAAGTGCATAATAAAATATAAATCTGGTAAAATTATTTATCACCAAAATGTGCTTTTTCAAGAAAGAAGAAAGATGTCAAATGAATTTTAATTTATTTTTTCATTCATTAATTCAGTAAATATTAAGCACCTGCTATATTTCAGACATCATTCTGTATATTGGAAATACAATTGGAATAGGTCTGAAAAATAAGCATATTAGTTTCAGTGATTAAAAATTACTTTAGATTAGAAGAAAACAGAAGGAAGAATAAATGATTTTTGAGAAGGTGGCCATAGAAATGTCACTCAAAAAATGGGAAAAAAATAAGTTAATCTCATTCCTAGGGAAGAATGTTCCAGACTGTGAACAGATTACTCAAGACAATGTGTGCTGTATCTCCTGAAGAGGAAAGAGGTTGGGACAGTGTAAGCTACAGGAAGGATGGTACAAACTAAGATCAGAGTAGCAATTGTTATTGAGCTAAATCTGAAAGACACTTTAGATCATCATGGAGTGATGGCTTTTACTATAAGAGAAAAAAAAAAGAGCTATTGAAGAGTAAGGCACAATGGAATTAAATGATCAGCTTTCATTTCCAGAAGAACACTACAGCTACTGTGTAGGAGGATACAGAGGCAAGAAGATCAATTAGAAGGCTACTGCAATAATCTCTAGAAGGAAGAGGTGCCTTGAAGCAAAGTGATATAAAAGGTGATGATGAAGTTATGGGTATAAAGTGCATTTTAAAACCTCAAGACTTACATGTAAATTTGGTGTGAGGAGTGAGAGAAATAGCAATGTTAAAAAGTCTTCATTATTTTAGCCTAACTAGGTAACAGATTGCAAATGAGTTTTATCAAGATGAGAGAAAACTATGAAAGAGTTATATTTTTTATAGAATGGTAAGAAAATTTAAATATGCTGAGGTAAGTATATTTTCAAAGTAGAAATTTTAATTGGGCAATTGTTACTAGCCTAAAGTTCAAGAACCTAGTAAGAAAAACACATTTGGCTATTGGCTGCACAGAGTTAATTTTTAAATTAATGTAACTGAATGAGAGTAACTAGGAAGTATGTGTAGAATTCAAAGAACAAGGAGAATAAGGAAAGAGGAACATCAGTGACAGTAGAGAGAAGGATTAGGTAGAGCAGAAGAAGAAATATTAATGAGAAGCCTGAGTCACACATTCAGAAAATAATTACAATAGAAAAAAACCCCAGAAAAACTAAAAGGAGAAGTGAAAGAAAAACATCAGAAGTGGACACGTTTCAGGATGTAAAAAGTGATCCCTTTGTTAAATACTATGGACCGTAAGTTCTGTCACACAAGAGCATGGCCTATTAGATTGAGCAATGTTCAGGTCATGCACAGACTCTGTGGATTCATTAGAGGATTATATATTTGGGGTGAGATCAAAGGAAAGGAGCTGAGTGAAGTCAGAAAGTAGGTGAAGCTGACTGTTTCAAAGTTTTAGTGTAAAAAAACCCAGAGAAGTGAGAAAGCAGATGCAGGGTGATAGTGGACTCAGAGAGCTTTTCTTGAACTATGAGGGCACAGATATGTTTATATGGTGGTGCGATTAATCAAGTACAGAGATAAAATTACAAAGTAAGAGAAAGGGTAAAATCACTGGTTTTAAACCTTTCATTTGTATAAAGTATAATGAATTAGAAAAACAAGTGGAAGGATTTGTCTTCACTGAGAACATAAAAGGGTAAAAGAAGCAAATATAAGAAATTTGTGAATGCAAGTGAGTTGAAGGTGATTTTAGTCACATTTTCTTGTTGCTGAGACAAAATACCCAGCCCAAAGTTAAAGGAGAGAAGGTTGTTTTTGGCTCACAGTTTGTAGAGGATTCAGTCCACAGTTGACTGGCTCCACGGCAGGGTGGCAGGGCAGAGGGGCAACATGAAGCAGGCAGAAGGCAGCAACAGACAAGCAGCAGCAACAGCAAGCTTGCTTTCTGTCCCTTATATTCCATCCGGGCTACTTTCTCTTTAGGTAGATAGCTCTAACTCCTAGGGTGGGGAAACCTTAATCCCAGTACCACATACCTTAGATGGAGCAACCCCTGAAAAGCCCCACCAATGACCATATGAGACTTTCAAGGGACATCTATTTCCAAGTCATAACAACAGGGCAGTGAACATTTAAGTAAGATGCTATTTGCTTGCTTCTATTTTTTCTCATAAAAAAAGAAGGAAAATAACAGGTAAGGTGAAGATGGGAAAAACTGTATTAAAATGAATGAACTAGTGAAAGAATCTTAGATCAGGGCAGGCAATATAAAATCTCAATTGTGATTGCTGTTCATGTGTAAATGGAGGCTCATTAATTTTTTTTGCTTGCTCTCAGTCAAGGACGAGGGAGGAATAAATACATATTTATCCATTTGGAGTTTTCCTAATGACTTTGTTTCAAAGCAGGAGGCAAGGGATCCATAATGTATACAAGAAAGAAATAAAAATCATTGGCTATATAATTTATATGATGAGAAAAGAAAGAAGTTTATAGAAGAGGGAAAGAACAGTGTTAAGGAGGTCAGATCAATGCATTGTAGGCAGGGATGATAGTTCAGTCATAAAATGGCCAGTAGGGCATTAGTACCAATTAATTAGAACCAGTACTATAAAATATCAGAATTCACTTACTACAAACAACTGATCCCCATAATGGAGCTTATTCCTGGTTATCAGCAAGGAATTTAAATCCAGGGGAAGTTAATAATGTAAAGGAGTAATACAGACAGATAACAGATGTCCTTCAAGGAATGAAATATTTTAATTGAAGATAATTGATATTTAAATATATTAAAGGTGATAATTTCTATTGTCTGCCTCTAATAGAATGTTCCTGACATAGGTCAAAGATTTCATTAAAGTGAGATTGTCAAGGTATACAGAACATCAGGAGATCATCTGTGTGGAAACTAAAATTAGAAAAATAAAATGAGAATGTAACAACTAAAAAAACTCGATCCATAATAAATATTGGAAAATGTAAGAAAAATCAGCCAATGACTACATTATGGAGCATTATCAGGTGGTATAGTCTGATAAATGTGATTCAAAAGCTCCAGATTTTGTGAACAAAGGGAGGAACAATGACCCACCAATGGTAAAAAGCAACAATAGGAATATGTCTCCAGAAGAAAGATGAAAGAAAACCAACTGTAATTAAGAAATCTATAGTGGAAGCACTGCCTTTAGGACAGAACCAGATTAAAGGCAGATAGAGTAAGGAAAGCAAAAGGAAAGAGAGATGTTGACAAGATAGACGATAGTTTTCTAGAAGATCTGAGGTCAGAGAAAAGAGAATATGAAACCTTATAAAATGTCAATGTAAGAAGCCAGAGCAGAACTGAGAATCCTATACTTGCATGGCAGCAAAAGAATACACTCAAAAACATGAATATTACCTGAAAGTTCAGTGTTGGGTTGAGCATGTGAAATCTGGGGGATTAGTATTGTTATCAAGATGTCACACTGGGGTTCTGCCATCATTCCAACCAAGGAAAAAAGTGGAAGTAAAAGAGATTTCTTCAAGATTAATAGTTGAGATTATATTTTTAGTTTATAAAAATGATTGAAAAGTATAATAAAAATGCTGCCAAGAAGCTGAGAGTCCTCATTTCATCCTGAATATCCTAAGAGGGTCATCTTTTAGACTGTAGCTCATAGCAATATTGTAGGAGGAAAGGAGGTGGGTGGGAAAGAGAAGGATTAAAGAAACAAGCTGTGTTATGTATATTCATGTGATGAATATAAATTTCATGCGCTGCAAACATACTAATTAAATAATTTTTAAACTATTAAGGATAAAAATAATTTAATTTATATACTCACTTGCCTATAATTAATCCTTGAATAATGAATTACCTACCTTTTGTTCAAACTGAGCATAGTTTTTAAAATTATTCCACATACAAAACTTTTGTATTCATTAGGTTTTTTCTTTGTAAATCATTCTTCTTCATTGGTTCAACATTGATCTATAATTTACTTTACCAAGATAGCGACAAATTGCCTGGAGATTAATAATGGAAAAAACTCTGTAAGTTCTGCAAAGTATAGTAGTGATAGTTACACAATGTTATACATGTTTAATGCCACAGAACTTTATAGTTACAATGGTGATTTTACTTGCATTTTAACATCATAAAATTTTTAAAGTTATTCTATATACTGTATTAGCTTCATTATAAATTAAAATATCCACTCTTTTGAGCATGTCCTTGTCAGCAAATCAGTTGAATGTTATTTAATCTTTTTAATCTTATGAAAGAAGTAAATATACACCTATATGTTGTATTTCAGCTACTAAATTTGTTTCAGAATATTTTTTATCAGTCCCTTCAATTTTCAAGATCATTCCTCAGCCCAGAAATTCCAGACAAATCACAAGTACTGAAAAGTCAACATATCTCTGGCTTTATTCCATCAGCAAACATAATTGTCCTCCTGTTCTTCAACTTAGTTGGAATCAACTCTTTCTCCTCCCAGATCATAGCCTAAAAGTTTTCAGTATCTGTTTTCATCACAGAATATTAGGTAAGACTCTCAACTTCTCTTTTACCAAGAACTCCCTTGTTCCTAATTCACTGTTGTCTCTTTTTACAGGTAGCATATTGGGTTGTTATTATCTGAAAATACTATCCATAACGTGAAATTCCTCCAAAACTTTCAATCTTTATTTGAGAATGAAACCATATACCTTCTGATTAAAATCACACATATTCTGATCTCAATCTATTTTATTAACATTACCCTTAGTTAAATGTACATATTGTGCCTTAAACATACAGGATGTTTAATATCCACAAATTGGCATTTTCTATTATGCTGAGGTACCTTTGTACTTTGCCAGTATGAAACGACTTCTAATGAAGTTGCTTTTATTAAAATATCTATTCTATTATCTTTACTGTTATTAACAAATAGCTTTCTTCACTGTCTGCCTGGGCTCATCTTGGCTTTTCTTACCTGTAAACTTGGGAAATTGGTAGCTATTGTTTCAGAGTGTTGGTATGAACAATAAATAATTAATAATTTTTGTTTTTGGTACTGGGAATTGAACTCGGGTCCTTGCGCTTGTCGGGTAGACAGTGAAACCACTGAGCTAAATCCCCGACCCTTGACATCAATATTATATATTCTCTGTTTGAAGCTTTTTGGACTATATGCTAACAGTGTGAATTCAGAATGCAAATTGTATAAGGTAATTCCTAGTGATTGAATTATTAGGAAAAGTTTTAACTGCTTTACCAAGAGTGAAGAATGAGACTTGTGATTTTTTTTTGCTTTTCTTTTCTTGTATAATTTATTTTCTTGATTATATTTGTACTGTGAATATAAGCCTTTTGTGGATCTGCCTAAAGTGGAAATATCCTATTAGTGTACACTAGCATACATATTTTGGGCATTTTTTTCTTGAAAGTATATAAAATTGCAAAAATAATGGCACAGCTTAAAATCTTGTTTTGGTGGAAAATGAAAATAATCACTTATGCAATTTTTAATATTTATTGATAAAAATAATCTTAGGTATGTTTGCGTATACTATCCCTCTAAATATGTCATATTATTTTAATCCTTTGATATCCTGAATTACAAAATATAGCTAAATGCTTTGTATAAAGATATTATAAAAAGCTTAATATTAAACTGTGTATAATAAAGTGAAACAGAATTTTACCTTATATTTAAGGAACTGGAGTAAAATTTATTTAAGATACCAGTATTATTTGTAATGTAAATACTTTACTGAATTATAGTATAAATACAACACAGCATTACACAAATTGTTAATTTTACTTTTACGTAGACTATATTATAGATTTAACTTCTGGAATTTATTATATAAACTTATGCCTATATGTATATTTTTTAGAAAAGAAGTAAAAATAAGCACAGAAATAAAAAATTCGCAGAGTACTAATTATAGAACAACCAGTTAAAAAGTATATTCTTACATTTTCCTTTATAATAGTTTCATAATTATTGAAAACATTACTGTTAAAATTGGCAGTTTGCAATTAAATTTTTTTTAAAATTATGTTTTATAGCATGACATTGAATAAATTGCTATTATTTTGAAAAGGTATAGTAGAATCAAAGTTATATGTGAACAACCTGAATGAAAACCTTGATCATTTCTCTGACATATTATGGTTAATGTATCTACTTTATAATTTTATTTTAAAAATTAATCCCAAGTACTAATCATTAATCTTGAAATATAATGTAAATTTTACAGTAAGTGGATAATGAAAAATTACAATTTGAATAAAAAGTAGGAAATATTTAATTCTACAACTTTCTATGCTGTTGCTTCTCAGGAAGGATTAAAACTCACATAAATGAGTTTTGTATATAACATTTGCAATGGTTTCTTTAATATCAACTTTTTATTCTGAGTGTTGAAAAAGAATCTACCAAAAGTGTGAATTCATTGCTCTTCAGTAAAGTTTTATAGTTTTAATAAAACTACTAATAATTTTCAAAAAAAGAAAAGTATGATAAATCTAATACATTTCAAGATAACAACCATTTTATTAAATTTCTTGGTAATGAAGTCTCTTCACATTATATTGGCCAAAGTAGGTGCTATATAGACAAGACTTTTTATGCTTTGGAGAGATATACTATCTACCCAGAAACATAGGCAAGAGATTTGGCTACCCTGTGTTATTTTAATATTAAACAAAGGAGGAGCAGATAACAGAACATGATCTAACTTACTGTTATAGTTTAGACCTAAAATTTCCTTCCATACTGGCTTGTATTCAGAGGCAGGGCTTTTTGGAAGGTCATTAGATCCTGGGCTGCTATAACTATCAGTGGATTAATCCAACTCACTGCTAAATGTACTCTGTGTAGGTGGTGACAAGTTGGAGGTGGGTTACTGGGACATGACCTGGAAGGAAGGGTGTATTCTTGTCTCCAATGCTACCATTTTCTCTTTTCTTTTTGATTCTCGTAGGGTAACTTTCCTACAACATATTTTTCCACGCTGCTGTTTCTGCCTTTGAGCCAACTAACCATAGACTGAATCCTCTGAAAATGAGCCAAAAATAAATAAAATCTCAGATCCTTCAAATATCTGTTGTCATGTAGTTTGTTTCTACAATGAGAAAGCTGTCCTGTGCACTTAAAATATTTGTAGAACATAAAATTTAGGTTTGTAGTGATGAAAATGTATACTCGTAGAAGAGGCTAAAATATTCTTCAGTACTTAGATGTATAGACTTTAACTGGAAAATCAGGAGAAACATTCTGGCTACATAAGTAATATACACTATTCCATGCACTTAGATATTTTAAAAATGAACTATTACCCAACCACATTTGAAGATTTGGAACAAATCTGTCACTTAAAAGAACTAAAATAATGGCTCAGTTAAATATGTAAAAAGTAATATATTGAGCTAATAAAGGACGCATCCTCCTAAGCCTACTATGACTATACAACATTTTAACTGAGAACCCCCAAAGGTAAGCTTGAACATATTGCATAAATTCTGTAATTTTCATAAAAGGTAGAAAGCTATTGTAGCTGTTTAATCTAAAATGCGTCAGCATTTTCAGTGTAGTCTATACCCAGCAGCATCATCATGGCTAAAGAACACAAAGAAAATGAAAAAACTGTGTTCCTGCAAAAAGTCTATCATTGTTTTTAGATGTTTAGAAATAGAAAATACATACAAAGAAGAAAAGGAGAAATATATAGGTAATTAAATAATGATAAATATGTTAAAATTTTATTTGGTCTCATCATTGTAGAAACATTTAATAAAATTGCTTTAGATTAAGTGTATATTTATAAATTATATATATTTATTATTACTTTCCTTAAATTCTATCAAATAAATCTAGATAATACAATGAAGATATTATTTTATAAAAGAATGAATTTACTATAGAAATCTTCAGTAGTACTCACTTAAATCCCTATTGTGAAATACAGTTTTAAACATCAGTATGAAGGTGAACAACTGAATAGTTTAAGAATATCTGCTATATATTTTTATTCACGTGATGTTAAATTGAAGACAATATACCATTTTGTCTATGCTTACAGTAATCACTGAAATATAAGTTCTTTCAAAAAGAAATAACAAAATGCATTATGCTAATTTTGTGTCAGTAAATTTTGTGCAGATAAATATTGCCAATGGGAGAGATAATTGTGGAAACTGGAGAACCAAAATAAAACAAAAAATACCTGATAAATATTTGGGTTCCAGAATGTGACTTCCTATATCTCTATTTCATATTATTTCTGTTTATTTTCTCTGACTTTAGGGTCCTTGATCTTTAATAGAAAGAAGTTTATCTCACTTTCATTTCAGTCTAATTAAGCTCTCTATTCAAAAGATGATAACAATGGTAATATGCAATGAGATCTGAATACAAAAAAAGAGCAACAATAATCACACTACAAGAATCTCCCAAGCCTTATAGAGTGAAAGACATCCATTCCCCATGGTTTGTGATTGTTATACTATGTGAACAGCTGCACAGTTGGCTTTCATGCACTATAATAAAATATGTGCAAGCTGAGAAAGGAGAAAATTGAAATATTATCAATTCTATGACATTATTTCATTTTTACTTTTATTTTTATTAGTACATTTTTGCACTCTATAATGACTACATTAATGAGTACATTATTGTGGGGAGTTGAGACATGTACATAACACATCTTATTTCTTTCTGTATCTCCTTCCACTTCTCTCCCCTTCACCCTTCCTCCATCTCCTTTTTTTTTCCTTTAAGTTTATTGGTACATTTTAGGTATACAATACAGTTACATTCATCATTGGGATCTTGTACCATTACATGATGTATCTGGGTTGTTATTTTTCCCCCATTCCCCTCCCGCTTCCATGTTTACAAAGACTTTGTTTCCATTTTTTCCTTTTCTCATATTTTTCTCATATTTTTCTTTTCCCTTCTCTTCTTTCCCATATCCCTCCTGCTTCCCCTACTCCTTTAGACCTTTTCTTCCTATTTCACAATATCAATTATACAATATCAATTATTGGTCCTTATTTGCACTTTTAGTTTTTCACACCGGAGATACTATTCGGTATTTATACATGTGTGTCCTATTTATTTCAGCTAAAAATATGGCCTTAATGTGCATCCACTTAGCTATAAATATCTCTAGTTTCTCGTTCTTTATGGCTGAATAGTACTCCATTTTATTAAAAAAACTCACATTTTTTTTATCCAGTCTCCAGTTGATAGACACTTGGGCTGTTTCCAAATTGTAGCTATTACAAATTGTGCTGCTATAAACACGGAAGTGCATATATCACTCTGGTATGATTCTTTTAATTCTTTGGGGAAAGATACCCACCAGAATAGCTGGGTCCAATGGGACCCCTAATCCTAGTTTATTGTGGTATCTCCATATTGATTCCCATAGTGGTTGCAGCAGTCTCCCACCAACAATGGAGAAGGGTTCTGTTCACCCCACAACTCCACCAGCATTTGTTATTGGTTGATTTCTTGATAGCAGCCATTCTTTCTGGGGTGAGGTGGAATCTCAGTGTTGTTTTCATCTGCATCGCTCAAATGACCAGTGATGTTGAACACTTTTTCATATGTTTATTTGCTGCTTTTACTTTTTTGTCTGAGAAATGTCTTTTCATTTCACATATCCACTTATAATTGGGTCTTTATATTTGGGAGGTCTGATTTTTTTTTTTTAGTTCTATATATATTTTAGATAGTAGACCTTTGTCTGAGGAACAGCTGTTAAAAATTTTCCTCTTCACATTTGCATAATATCTTTTTCCCTTTTCCTATTATCTGTCTTCCATTTTACTTTTTGATTTATTTATACTTTTTGAGTTTCTTATGTAAGAGAAACCTTTGAATACTTAAGGTTGTGTGTCTGATTTATTTCACTTAACACTTTTATCTCCAGGTACATCAATTTTCTTTGTATCCTTCTTTACTACATTTGAGAAATCTTAACTGTTAGTCATCTTGTAAATTGAAAGACTGATCAAAGTAAATAAGGATCCTACCCACTCTATCAGTAGCCTCTTTGTTGAGAAACATTGAGCCAGGAAATTCATTTTTTAAAAATTATTGGTAATTTCCTTTAAGTACAGTATTTTTTTAAAATGTAGGGAGTAGGATAGATCATAAAGGTTATATAATAAAATATAATAAAGTCATATCCAGAAGTTGGGATTATGCTTATGTTTTATTATGACTGTCCATTTCCTGAAATTTTATAATGACTGATTTGCTTAATTATGTTAGTCATTTTACAATATTTTTTCACTTTTATTTTATGTATGTATACCCTTAAAATTATCAAATTATAGTATGACCTCTTTGAAGATCTTTTTGTAATCCCTGAGTGATAGGAGTCCGCTCAGAGATGGGACTGTTTTCCCTAACTTTTACTTTAGTAGTATAAATTTTATCATTTTTACTTATTCCTGAGAGAGATGACTGTAAATCATTTTTCAAGGACAACTTTATATTCACAAACCCTATGTTACAATCCTGGAGATTATTTAAAATTTTTAATTACATTTCTTCAAATTAAATTAGGGCAAGATTGAGAAAAACATAATTTCTATCTCTAGAATAATGCATAAGTAAAACATGTCTTGTGTATACTCTGTGATTCCATATGTCTGTTAAACTCAACAATCAATGTATCTACAGTTACATTTTTAGGTGCTGTGGTAAGACAAGCAAAAAGAGAAATAACTCTAAAACAGTATATTTGTGTAAATCAAAACATCACACACAGATAATTAAGCACAATTTAGTTTTTCAATTATAGATACACATAAACATATATATTTAAGTTTATTTGCAGGAGAGGAATTGGAACCAATTTAACATACATAAATTTATATCATGACAAATGTATGCACACCTTTGAAAAGGGAGACCAGTTACATAGATTGTTTATTTTTAACTGAGAAATATAATAATCTCATTTCTTCACTCTCTTATCTGTTACTTATTACCACATAAATGCAGCATAACAAATCACACTGAAGCACAATAGCCTGAAACAATGACTGACTTTGAGTATGTGGCGTGGGAAATTCACCTGAGCAGTTTTTGTTGTTGTTGTTGTTGTTGTTTACTTGTTTCTTTTACTGGGTTCAGTAGCATGTCTGGGTAAAGCCTGGCTCTATGTCTGTGATTTGGGGATTGGGCAGATTACAGGCTCTGCTTCATTTTCTCTCACTTTCTTCCAGTGGACAAGACTGAATATTTTGTCCCAGTGAAGCCAAAAATGCATCAGTTCCTGTCCAGCCAGTGTTTTCTTCTCATTGCTAATATAGCAAGAGCCAGGGGAAGTACATAGCTGAACTCAGAATTAAATTGTGAGGAATTCTCTACTGTTTTATGGTGGAGCTGAGGAGTCATATTTCAGAGGGTGTGTATTTAGTAAGGGGAGAAGAATAGAGTCACTAATGCAACCAGTAAATCATGACCTACATTTTTTTGGCTCAGATTAAACAAGTTATTGTACTTTATTTTGTAAATTAATACACTTGATTAAATTTTATAGTTTTACTTATTGATTAACAGAATAAGCAAAGAAAAATAAGACAGCAAAAATTGGCATCTATTATCCACTTATCAAAACATAAGCACAAAGCAATATAGCCAATAGAGTTCACGGAGGTGCAAAACTTTCAAATATAAAACTGCTTAGTCATATGAAATGTGTTTAAAAATATGTGACTGAAAACTATGTTGCCATTATGTTAGGTTACTATGATTGTCAGTCTTATTGCTTTTGCACATTAATCAATTTCTAGTTTCAGGTTGTAAGTTCTGTGCCTAGACATACAAAGACTTGATTTGATAAATATCTATGAAATGATTTTATAATTTTACAGAACACCTAATACAGACTTTCCAAAGCACATTAGATTATGTTGTCAATGGTATTAAAACTTCCCCCATGAACCGCTATTGGGGGAAAAAGTATTTTTCATAGGTGAATTAATCTAGGAAATTAAACACAAACATTATTTGTAAAGTTTCTTCCTGTAAGTATTATCAGAATATTCTTCAAATTGTATAATTTATATTCCTTTTATTCTATATTTCTACCCTTATGTAAATCAGTGATCACTGATAGTACTAGTAAATGGATTATCATGTTATGAGCAGATGCTGAAGAAGCAAAATTAGGTAACATGTAAGATAGAGTTTATAAGTGGAATAAGAGAACAAAACAAATATAAAATAGATGACCAAGGAATGGTGTCATTTTAAATAATTAAGTGACTTAAGAAGGATTTCCCCTGGGTATAGGATTTGAAAAGAAAAAAAAGATAAAATATACAGATTCAGTCTTAAAATCATTTGAGCTTCATTTGAGAAAATTATCCTAGAACCTTAAAAAAATTTAGCACCCTAAGTAGGAATTCAAGTCCAAGAATGTAATACTAGAAATTGAATTTATATGGTAAAATGTTTGAAAACAAGTTATATTATAGGAATTAATTCTGAGGCAATTTAAAATTTTTGTTTTATCAGCCCTCTATAATTGGTTATTAATTTAAGGTATCAGTTTTTACTATGCCTTGTTAATCTTTCCAAGAACTTTCTACATAAAAGGATGTGGATAAGAGACTGAATCTATTTTCATTTATCTGTTTGAAAATACTTATTGATTTCCCTAGTGAAATCATGAGGTGGTTAATTTTACCTGTCAATATGTCTAAGCTGTGGTGCCAACTTGTTTCATAAATCATTAATCTAGATGTTACTGTAGAAGTATTTTTTAGTTGTTATCTCCTTCTTGGGGGGTGGGTACTGATTATCAACCTGAAAGGCACTCTACCATTGAATTACATCTCCCAGGCTTTTTTATTTATTTATCCTTTCTATTTTATTTTATTTTGGAGACAGGGTTTCACTGCATACCTGACTGGCTTCAAAGCTGCCATTTGTTTGCCTCAGTCCTCTAAGAAGCTTAGATTACAGGCATGGACTCTCATGCTCAGCTGGTTATTAATGTTTACATAACTAGACCTTGAGTAAAGCATATTGCCCTCCGTAACGTAGGTAAGTCTCACCAAATCAAATCAGTAAAGGTTTTAAAAGAAAAGGTCTAGAATCTCCAAATCAGAAGGAATTCTATTCTCAATTCAAAATATGAATTCTATATGGGTTTTCACTTTTCAGACTTAAAACTTTAATACGGACTTCAATACTGACTTCTGCTGGAATTTCTAGTTCACTGGCATGCTTCAGATTTTCCAACACTCAAAATTTCACCAATCAGAATTAATTTATTATTTTTCAAAATAACTTTTCTTTCCCTCTCATATACACATATTTCAAATTAGAACATAACTCTTCAATCTGTGCTATTTTAATGTACCAAAAATCAAAGCAAGTACTCATAAGACAAGGAAGAAAGTCAAATTTTTTTTAAACATCCTCAAAAATCCTAGATACATATTTAAAACAGAAAACCACTCTGTTCTTCTTAGATCAAAGTTATAGTGACTTTTTCCTCTACCTCCAGAAATACTAAGGATAATTTTAGTGATTAACTTATCGAACAATTAAACTGATGTTCAAATGTGTATTTTTGAATATTCCATCAAGAATACATGGAAACTTCATGTTTCATGAAGTTTACTGCCACAGGCCAAAAATCCTACATAAAGGTTAAGAATATTTTATGTAAAGTTACCTCACTCTCAAGTACTGTTAAATATTTCATCCTTTTACAGAGAAATTTGTTACTAAAAGTTGCTTAACATACAATGGCAATAGGCTGTGGATGTAGCTTGGTGGTGGAACACTTGTGTATCATGCATAAAGTCATGGGTTTGATATCTAGCATCACACACACAAAAAAAGCTGTAATGGTGAACATTAAATAGTGCTATATTTTTAAATCTTATTTTTAAAATACAATAAATAAGATATAATATCTACATGAAATGTCAAACACTCTGATCATTGGAAAAAGTAAGACAGATCCAATGAAGAAAAGGTGGTATAGAATAAACTTTATTTGAAATAAAATACCTGAATCTTGATATACTCTTATTCCAGGGAAAATGAACAAAATGGTGACTAGCTATCAAAATAAAAACCATTAACATTTTTAATAGTTAGTATTATGGTCATATACTCTGTTATATTTCAAAAATAAAGATGGGATGTAGAAGTCTGACTATTAAAAAAGGGGAGGGAATGAAGGGGAATGGGGAGAGAGGAGTGGGGAACAAAGGATAGTAGGAAAGGTGGATATGATCAATAACTGATATGCCCTGTGTGGATGAAAATGTCACAGTGAAACATTAATTTGTATATTTAGTAAGTGTTAACTATAACAGTAAATTTTAAAAAGTAAAATACATAAAGCATATTAAACACATATCTATTTTCTTCCTCCTGTTTTTGTTATTCTTTATAACTATAAATTTATAATGAAATTTTTAAAATTCTGCTTTGGTTTGGTTTAGTTTGTGTAGTTTGGTTTTATATTAAAGAGACTGATAAGAATGAGAAAATCTGAGAAAGAATCAATAAAGGTTTGGCCAATTGTAGAGCAGAAAGGAAATCGCCAGGAGAATAAAATTAGAGACTCCTGATGAGATTTAGAGATTTATAACACTGGAAAAATATTGTTTCTATTAATGATTAGAATGTCAAATATTGAAAATTGAGTAACGCTAGAGTCCGGAGTTCTATTTTCTGCCACAGATGAGGACATAGAGAATAAATGCCTAGAATTTTCCGGAGAATCTGAAACACACTACAGACAGTGACAAAAGGGGCACTGAGGGGCAGAAGCCATTCTTGCTGTCCCACTTGCAAAAGGATATCATTGTCAGTTATTTTGCTGATGCCAGCTATTTTATGATGCTACAGAATAAGATTGGGTGCAGAAACTGTATCATTCAGGTTCTGCATTATCCAAAATCCTAATATTGCAGGAATTAAAAAGTGGAGGTCTGTTAAATGGAAAGACATGACCCATGGATTGTCAGCTCAATGGGTATTATTCATTTCCAAGTTTTACCAATTACAGCTTTCCCAGAATTTGGAGAAATGGTGCTAAGACTATGTCCAAAGGGAAGGCACTGTCTTGACCAAATTTTTGGTCAGTACAGAGCAGGCAAGCAACTACCACTTTGACCTATGCATCATGAATTTTAGCTCAGCTCCAGTCATTCACTTTTACCTCTGGTGTCACCTGTAATGGTTGAAGAGGAGAAACTATTAAACATCATAATTCAGAGTGAGGCAATCTGTGAGAGGATGACCTCAGCATACCCAGATTTATTGTCCAAAACACTCCAGGTACAAGTGAAAAGGGTAAAAATCCCCATTTCAAAAGGAGGCATAGGGAAGTAAAAATAGGACCTAAAAAACACTAGAACCCATTCAGTCCTTTAGCTCCATGTCCAGCATCCATGGTGGTAAGATGTGCCCTCAAGATGGCTTGGGCAGCCCCACCTACATGGCCTTGCTGGTTGCAACCCACAAAGCCTCTCTCTTAAATGATTCAACTGGTTCCCTGTGGCTTTCTTCTGCAGGTGATCCATATTTCTGGCATCTACTAAGTCCTGGGGTCTGTACTTTAACTTCAGCTTCATTACCATAGCTTTATCCGTACTCCTTTGGGGATAAATACACATCTGGCCTTCCAAACCTTCTTATGAAATCTTGCTGAAAGCCTCTATGACCTATGACTATTAAATTTTTCATGTCTTTCCCCCCAAATAAAAACAAGGTTATCTGGATGATTTAAAGTTCTGTTGCCAGCTCAAATAGAAGCCAGATTCCTTGAGCCATGGCTGCTGTGAATTCTGAGTGCCTATGTGGCTAAGCATGGTGAAAAGAATTCTGGAGAATCAATTCCCTAGGTGATCCTTTATGAGCAGCAGTCCTAAGGAATCTTTTCTTAAATCAAAGGTTTATCTTTTTGCATCTTTGAAGATGGGATAAGTAGAATTTTGCTGATTCCTGATATGCTTTCAGTGCATCTTTCTTCTTATACCAGTTCAAAGTATTCGAACACATCTTAATGTTACTAGTCTGTTGAGCAACTGCAACTTTTTGGGCTCAACTCTGCATGTGGATCTTTTGTGATTAAAACTTCAGTTTTTCACATCTTTCTGCCCTACTTTTTGCTCCTGATTCTCACTATAAACCTAGCTAACAGCTGCCAGTAGTACCCATAAAACAGCCCAAAATTTGAGCTTTTAAAAATTTTTTCCATTGGGTTAATTAGTCCATTGTATTTAATCTCATTTTCTACAAGGTCTCAATATATAAAAAAAAATGCACACAAATTTTCGGCCAGAGTACAACATGCATAGCCTTATGTTCAGCTCCCAACAGAATCCTTATTCTCAGTTGAAGCCTCCTGAGCTTGACCTTACTGTCCATGTTCCTAGCAGCATTCTTGTTGTCTGAACTATGACCAGAATTGCCTGCCAAGGTATGCTTACAACATTCTAGAGTTTTTCTGTCCCACATCTCCAAAGCTTTTCAAGCACCTCCCAGAAACCATATCCAAAGTCTACTGAACCATATGGTCAGGTACAATTACAGCAATGACCCTACTTTTTGATACAAATTTACTGTATTGACTTTCCAATTGCTGGAAAAAAAAAACACCTGCAAATTAATTTTCCTCATGCTTTAAGAGGTTTCAGTACATGGCCTGGTTGCTCCAAGGATGATCCAAGATGCTCCAGGTTGAACTATCGTGGCAGAAGGGAATGTTGGCAAAGCTACTTACTTCATAGTTCTTGGAAACAAAGCACTGGGGAAATGCAGCAGACAGAAAAGAGGTAGGGACCAGATGTAGTCTCCAAGTTTATGTCCCATGACTCATCAAATACACCCAGAGAAAATCACAATTGGTGCTTAAAACTGTTATGTATTCCCATGCTGTTTTATTTCTATTTTCACAGTGGATCAGGATAATAGATCTCTGTTGTTAAAAAGGCTTGGGACATTAACTTAAGTTCAACAACTTTATTTTAAAAATGCTTTGTCCAATTGTGCATTTCATTCTTTTTTTATTAATTTTATTGGTATATTTTAGATATACAATATAATGACATTAATAATTGGAAATTTGCAGCTTTACATAATCTCTCTTGGTTCTTATTTTTTTTCCTCATTCCCCTACCCTCCCTTCAACCCCTCCATTCCTCCCTATTTACAAAGACTTTTTTACGTTTTTTTCACGTTCTCATATTAATTCCATGCCCTTCTTTCCTTTCCCCTACCACTTCCACTTCCCCTTCCCCTTTGCCCCTTTTCTTCCTATTTCACATTATCTATTACACCTTCTGGTCATTATTTACACTTTCAGTTTCTCACACTAGAGAAACTATTCACTTTTTACATGTGTGTCCTATTTATTTCACTTAAGAGTATCACCTCAATGTGCATCCATTTAGGTATAAATGTCTCTAGTTTCTCATACTTTATGGCCGAGTAGTACATCATTTTATAAAAAAATGACATTTTCTTTATCCACTATCCAGTTGATGGACAATTGGGCTGCTTCCAAGTTTTAGTTATTACAAACTGTGCTGCTATGAACATGGGTGCACATATATTATTGTGGTATGACTTTTAATTCTTGGGAAGATAACCAGTAGGGCATTAGCTGGATCAAATGGAACCTCTAATCCTAGTTCTTTGAGGTATCTCCATACTGATTTCCTCAGTGGTTGCACCAGTCTACACTCCCACCAGCAGTGGAGCAGGCTTCCTCTTTCCGCACAGCCCTGCCAGCATTTGTTACTGGTTGATTTCATGATAACAACCATTCTTTCTGGGGTGGGGTGGAATCTCAGCATTGTTTTAATTTGCATCTCTCGAATGACCAGTGATGTTGAGCAGTTTTTCATATGATTGTTATTTCTACTTCTTTGAGAAATGTCTGATCACTTCAGATCCCCATTTTTGGATTGGGTCTTTAAATTTGAGAGATCTGATTTTTTTTTTTAAGTTCTTTATAGATTTTAGATAGTAGACCTTTGTCTGAGGAAGAGCAGCTGAAAAATTTTTCCCACATTGGAGATTGTCTCTCCACACTGCTGGTGGTTTCTCTTGCTGTGCAGAAGCTTTTTAATAAGAAGAGATCCCATTTATTGATTGTTTATGCTAGTTCATGGGCAACTGAGGTTTTGTTTATAAAATATTTTCCTACACCAGTGTCTTCAAGAGTTCTACCTAACCTCTGTTCCAGCCGGTTCAGCGTTTCTATTTTAATATTTAGATCTTTAATCCATTTCGGTTTTAGTTCAGTGCATGATAAGAGATATAGGTGTAGTTTTAATCTTTGGCAAGTTGAAACCCAATTTTCTGGCATCATTTATTAAAGAGGCTATCTTTCCTCCAGTGAGGGTGTCTGGCTCCTTTGTTGAAGATGACATGGTTGAGTGTGTCTGGAGTTCTTTCTGCATCTTCTAATCTGTTTCACTGGTCCTCAGGTCTGTTTCTTTGCCAGTACCATGCTGTTTTTATCACAGTAGCTTTGCAGTATAGTTTCAAGTTAGGGATTGTGATATCCCCTGCCATGTCTCTGTTGCCTAGAATTTCTTTTGCTATTCTAGGTCTCTTCTTGTTCCAAGTGAATTTTTGGATTTTCTCAAGGTTCATGAAGTATGTTGCTGGGATTTCAATTGGGATTGCATTGACTCTATACAACAGTTTTGGAAATATGCTCATTTTCACTATGTTGATCCTTCCTCCCCAGGAGCAGGGGATGTCTTTCCATTTTCTGATATCAACTTCAATCTTCCTTTTCAGACTGTTAGCTTTCAGAGAAGATGTCTTTGATTTCTTTTGTTAGGTTGATTCCTAGGTATTTCGATTTTTTGGATGCTATTGTGAAAGGAATTATTTGCCCTATTTCTCTCTCAGGAGTCTGTTGTCCGTGTAGAGAAAGCTATTGATTTTTGTGAGTTGACATTGTATCCAGCTAATTTATTGAATTTGGTTATTAAGTCTAGAAGACTTTTGAGGTCGTTCTTGGGGTCTTCTACGTAGAATATCATGTCATCTGCAAATAATGACAATTAGACTTCTTCATTTCCTATCTATTCCTTTTATTACTTTGTCTTGTCTAATTGCTATGGGTAATGTTTCCAAAACTATATTGAATAGGAGTGGTGATAGTTGACATCTATGTTTTGTTCCTGATTTTATCATGAAGAATGTCTATTCTTGACCATTTAGTATGATATTGGCTGTTGGCTTTTCATAGATGGCTTTTATGAGATTGAGGTAGAGACTATCTATTCCAATTTTTTGTAGGGTTTTTATCATAAATGCATGTTGGATTTTGTCAAATGCTTTTTCTGCATCTATTGAGATGATCATACGGTTTTTGTCCTTGGCTCTATTCATATAGTGTACTACATTGGTTGATTTGCTTATGTTGAACCATCCCTACACACCTGGGATGAATCCCACTTGGTCAGGGTGTATGATCTTCTTGATGATCTTCTGCATTCTATTTGCCAGTATCTTATGAAGGATTTTTGCATCCATGTTCATTAATGAGATTGGCCTATAGTTCTCTTTTTCAGTTTGGTCTTTCTCTGCTGTAGTGGTCAAGGTGATGCTTGCTTCTAGGAATGAATTCTGGAGTATTGTTTCCCTTTCAATTTAATTGAAGAGCTTAAGTGTAGTGGCAGTAGTTCCTCTCTAAATGTCTTGTAGAATTCAGCAGTGAAGCCATCAGGACCTGGGCTTGTCTTAGTTGGTAAGTTTTTAATTATGTTTTCAAATTCATTGATTGATATTGTGTTGTTTAGATTTTTTAGGTTTTCTTTGTTCAGCTTTGTTAATTCATACTTATCTAGGAATTTGTCCCTTTCTTCTATGCTTTCCATCTTATTGGCATATAGGTTCTCGAAGTAGATATTGATGAGCGTCTGGATTTCTGCTGGATCTGTTGTTATTTGATCATTTTCATTCCTAATTGCATGGATTTATGCTTTTTCTTTTCTTTTTCTGATAAGGTTGGCTAAGATTTTGTCAATTTCGTTTATTCTTTCAAAGAACAAACTCTTGGCTTCATTGACATTTGTATCATTCTTGTAGTCTCTATTACATTGATATCTCCTCTGATCTTCATAATTTCCTTCCTTGTATGAGCTTTGGGTTTGTCCTGCGTTTCTTTTTCTAGAAGCTTGAGGTTCAGGATCAGGTTGTTTAATTGGGCTCTCTCTGTTTTCCTAATATAAGTATTCACTACTATGTATTTCCCTCATAAGACTGCTTTCATTGTGTCCTATGGATTCTGATATGTTGTATTGTCGTTGTTTTTTAATTGTAGGAACTATCTGATTTCTTTAATTTCCTTGGTTACCCATTGGTTATTCAAAAGTTTGTTGTTCAGTTTCCACGTGTTTATGAAATTCTTGAAGTTTCTTTTGCTATTGATCTCCAATGTCATCACACTAAGGTCTGCTAATATATAGGGAACAACTTCAATCCTTTGCACTTACTTAAACATGTTCTATGAGTGTGTATGTGGTCTATTTTGGAGAGTGACCCATGTGCAGCTGAAAAGAATGTGTATTTTAATTTTGTGCCATGGAACAATCTGTAAACATGTGAATTTATTTCTTAAAACACCAGTTCTTCTCTTAGCATTTCCATCAGCTACAAATATTTTTCAAGCAATAAATTCTGTTTAGCTCAGCAATAAAATAATGGAAGGTCATTTATAAAATGAGTCTCATTGGGAAAAAATAATAAAGTACACTGAAATTAAGTTTTTAAAGACATGATAAGACATAAATCAAGACTCTATTTTACTTAAGAGTATGGTGTCAATGTCCATCCATTTAGCTATAAATGTCTGTAGTTGTTTTTTTTTA
Organism: Heterocephalus glaber; assembly: GCF_053883595.1. Classification (NCBI taxonomy): domain Eukaryota; kingdom Metazoa; phylum Chordata; class Mammalia; order Rodentia; family Bathyergidae; genus Heterocephalus; species Heterocephalus glaber. Next base: position 43,273,886 of record NW_028258324.1, on the reverse strand, counting down.
TTTTGTTTTTTTTGTTTTTTGGTACCGGGGATTGAACTCGGTCCTTGCTCTTGCGAGGCAGGCAGTGGAACCACTGAGCTAAATCCTCTGCCCTAGTTTCTCCTTCTTTATGGCTGAGTAGTACTCCATTTTATATTTTAAAAACTCCACATCTTATTTATCGAGTCTCCAGTTGTTGGGCAATTGGGCTGTTTACAAGCTTTAGCTATTACAACTGTGCCACTATAAAAAGGGGAGTGCATATATCACTGTGGTATGTTTCTTTTAATTCTTTTGGAAAGATACCCAGCAGGGGAATAGCTTGTTCAAATGGCACCTCTAATGCTAGTTTTTTGAGGTATCTCCTTATTGATTTCCACAGAGGTTGCAACAGTCTGCATTCCCACCAACAATGGAGAAGAGTTCATTTCTCCCCATAGCTCTGCCAACATTTATTAGTGGTTGATTTCTTGATTACAGCCAATCTTTCTGGAGTGAGGTGAAATCTCAGTGTTGGTTTATTCTGCATCTCTTGAATGACCAGTGATGTTGAATATTTTTAAACATGTTTATTTGATGCTTTTACTTCTTTGTCTGAGAAATGTCTTTTCATTTCTGATGTCCATTTTTAATTGGATCTTTATATTTGGGGGGTCTGATTTAATTTAAGTTCTTTGTATATTCTAGATAGTATTCCTTTATCTGAGGAACAGCTGGTAAGTTTTTTTCCCACATTGTAGGTTGTCTCTTAGCTCTGTTAGTGCTCTCTCTTGCAGTGCAGAAGCTTTTTTATAAGATGAGATCCCAGTTTTTGATTCTTTGTGCTAGTCTCAGTGAATAGTTTCTTTGTGTTAGGAAGTGAAAGTGTAAATAAGGATCAAAATGTGTAATAGATAGTGTGAAATAAGAAGAAAAGGTCCAAAGAAGAAGGGGAAATGGGACATGTGCAGAAAAAGAAAGAAGGGAAAGGAATAAATATGAGAAAAGGAAAAAATGGAAAAAAAGTCTTTGTAAATAGGGAGCAGTGGAAGGGTTGAAGGGAGGGCATGGGAATGGGGGAAAATAAGAACTAAGATATATCATGTAAAGGTACAAATTCCCAATGATGAATGTCATTGAATTGTATACCTAAAATGTACCAATAAACTTAATGAATAAAAAATTTAAAAATTTTAAAGAGACTCTAATATTTTGATGATCTATATGAATAAATCTTTTCTAGGATAACATTTCCTTGAAATGGCTATGTTTTCTATTTTAATGACAGAATAGAAGACATTAATATGGTCAAGAATATTTAGCCCTCTTAAAGTGTTCAATAATTTGATTAAGAATGAAGACACTTTATCTCATGCAGTTTATTACACAATTATGGATCTACTGTTTCAATGTGGAAAAGGCATAGATGTCGATGGTTAAAGAGTAATAATTCTGCAAAGATAAAGGAAAAGAAAAAGGAAACAGATAATTCACAACTAATGAAATTATTGAAATTTACTAATGATTGGCCAATATTTTCAATATTACAAAAATACAAAGAAAGGCATGAACTCAATCCTTGTAAATCCATTCTTCTCTGCATAGTTAAGTCCTTAACAACATCCTTGCAAATACTGTGTTTGATTTTAGCCTCTCTCTGGGACACTTCACTTTAGAATTGATGTCTCTGTTCATATTTTTTTCTCATTATATGTTCAGTAAAAGGATCATGCTTTAGTATGGAACGTCAGAAATTTCATAAGATTTCTTCATAGAATTCATGTGATCTTGTTTTTAATTACTATCCCTTCTTCTACTCTCCATACATTATGAGGGTTTTTTTTGTCTTATTTTGCAAACTGTTTTTGCTTGAACCTACCAGGTCCTACCACTCCCAATTACATTCCCTCACAGTCTTCAGTACTGTATTGTTGAAGCATCTAACTTTTTAAAATTACCATAAAATCTTAACATTTAAGTTAAGTTCAAATATTACTAATCTGGGAATGTCCCTCATTAACAAAAGTCAGAATTTTTACCTTTAAAAGAATGTCTTATTATTTTGTTTAAACATTTGTATATGCACTGACATATTCCTACTCTTATTGCTAATAATTTGTTTTTTGGTATCCATCACTAGAAAATCAATATTTTGAGAGCAAAAGCCAACTGTTCTTCAATTTTACATAAAAGCTAAACAGTTTTCTTGGTGATAAACCTGAGTTCAAATCTTGAGTATTTATATAGATATGCAAAGAAGGCAAACCATTTAGCTTTCCTTTCTTCCAGTTTGTAAAATGAGATTATGATAAAAAGGCTTGTTCGAACAATTCAGTTGTATTATTATTGTTGTTGTTGATGCTGTTTACTTTTAAACTTATAGATATGTATTTATATTCATTGCTTATTTTCTATTATGTGTTGAACCCAGTAATTACTCAGAAATGTTTGGTGAAATATTATTAGACATTTAACAATACATCACCTTAGCTACGTTTTACAATATCAGTTCATGAAAGTTGCACCTACTGGTCTCATATGCTAATGAAGAAGGACTTGACTTTACAGATGTTTAAAAGTTAGGTGCTGATCTTACATTTCAGTTAGAAATTGTGTTGCCAGTAAGGCATTTAAATAAAAAAGTTCAATATTAAATTTCACTCAGGTAGTTACTGAGTTAAATATTGCATCTAAGTAAAAGTAATATTCTAATTACTGCCAAATTATGGTAATCACTTGGTGACACTTTTGCGATTGTATTCTCATAAGGCTTGCGTTTTGCAAAGTCTTCAAAATAGTGGATGAATTGGCCATTTATTGATTATTCCTCATACTAATGGAGTGTAACGTTTCACATGTAATTAATTCACTTATTATATTCAAGAATAAAGTGGCAGAATGAATCCCAGTGAGCAAAACACACTGCAAACAGTATTGGATTATTTGACATTAAAATGAGAATATGTTTTATTGGTAGACCCTACTACTCTTGTTTAAACTTTTGAAATATATTTTAATCAGCCACTTGGAGGAGCACTAATAAAAAGTCTAAAACGAAAGTTCTTAAGGGATTATCATTTAGGAACTAGAGTGCCTGGTGCTAGAATTTATTCTGGGACTGGCTAAATGAGATCCAGAGAGACAGCGCACCACACTTTGAACCTGTGTCTCTATAAGAAAAATGAATGTCAATCATAATTTTCAAATTAAAAGAAAATATCATATAGAAGCATTAGACATATGTATTAGCTGGATCTAATGGTATATGACTGCAATTCAACTAATCCAGAAATTGAGACAGGATGGTCAGTTGATCATAGGAGTTTCATGTCAACCTGAGATAGTGCCAAATTAAAAAGTGACCTATTATCTGTGTATGCACCTCTCTCTTTCTATATATATAATATATTATAATATTATGTATACTATTATGACATAATATATAATATAAAATATGTATCCATATATAGATATTATATATGTTCATTTAATTATCTCTTTAAATTTTATTAGTGCACCTTTGCAGTACATAATGGTAATATTTCTTGTTTGGAATTAGCACATGTACATAAAACATTAATTTTCAGTTTCATCCACTTTCATTTCCCCTGCCTCCTCCATCCATCCCTGGATCCTTCTCACATTTGAGAATGATCTAGCTCCCTACTTACTATTATCTTTTATTTTGCTCTTTATTTATAATTTGGATTTCTCAATAAGAGATACTATGCAACGTTTAAGCTTGTATGTCTGATGCATTTTACTTTTTCACTTAACATTATGGTCTCAAACTACATCCATTTTTCCCAAAATGACTGAAGTTTATCTTTCTTTATAGAACTCTAGTGTGTGTAACAACACATTTTCTTTATCCATTTATTTGCTGATCAACATACCGGCTCCTTTAAGATTTAGCTAGTATGAGTTGTGCTGTTATAAACATGGGTGGGTTGTTATAACTATAATATGATGTATTTAACACTTTCAGAAAGATGCCTAGAAGGGGAATTACTAGATCAAATGGAATTTATAATTTTAGTTTTTTGAGCAATCTGCATACTGATTTAAAAAGTGATTTTATTAATTTACATTCATACCAACAACATAGAAGGATTCCCTTATACCCACAGCCTTGCTAGCATGCATTTTTATTTGATTTCTTGTTAATGACCACTTTTTCTGGATTAAGATGGAATCTCAATGTTGTTCAAATTTGCATTTTTTGCAATGGCGAGCAATGTTGAGCATTTCTTCATGTATTTATTGGTCATTCGTACATAGGCACAGGGAAGGACTTTCTGAACTGAACCCATGGTACACAGGAAATTTTAATGAAAATCCACAAATGATATCATATCAAATTAAAAAGCTTTTGCATAGAAAAAGAAACAATCAACAGAGTGAACAGAAGCAACAGAATGAGAAAAATCTTTTTTGCCAGTTGTTCCTCACTAAGACTAATATGAATATATAAAGAATTTTTAAAAATAGACTCCCAAATAAAAGACCCACTTTAAAAAAAGGCTATTAAAATGAATAGACACAAAGTATAAATGGCCAATAAATACACGAAGAAGTGCATTAACTTCTATTTGCATAAATATGGTATTACTTAAGGGTGTTTAATAGAGAGTAGTGTTTTATTCCATTATTTGTGAATATAATCTGGACCCGTTCTCAAAGTAAACCATCTTGAAAATGTTAATACAGACATTTTCAGGTCAAAACACATACTCTAAAAAATGCCCAATAGTATATTTGATAAATGTTTCTGAACTTTGCTAAACAAAAAGTACCATGTAATCCAAACACACACAACAAACCATCTGGTTTAATTGAACTCTAGAGATACAAAAATCTTCATCTCACTTACCATATCATTAAACAGAAACAAGATTCTATTATCTTATATAACTGATAAATTGATTTTTGTTCTTCAAAATATATTTTAATTATCATTTTTATCAAAGTATTCTATATTTCAAATAGTCTTAAAATTTTAATAATTTTATTTTTTTCTATTTACAGCAACATATTACCTGGAATTACCACAATACCTTGTGACCAAAATTAGTATAGCATAGAACCAAGGATAATGTGAGTATCCAAAAGTTTTTAGTTCCATGAAATGTTTATAAATGACACTTATGCAAGGGAGACAAGTATGTATATGATTTATGAGGTTTTATTTACATTAATCAGATCTACTGAAAGTTAATACTTTTAGTTCTTAATGCAAGCCTTGTGATCTTATGACACATTTTAGAAAAATTTTCCTGCTAAACAACTTCATTAACTTGTTTAGACATAAGACTGATATACATAAAATATTAATTATTGATATCAAAATCTGCATTTGCTAAATCAACATTAATGCTATATATTTAAATAATGCCTGTGGATTTTGAGAGAATGCAGATTTCTAATCAATTGATTTATGTGGTCTAACCAACTTTCCAGAAAATAAAGATGTTTGTCCCTTGCTTCACACTCTGAGTAGCAAGATACTAAATGATAAGCAGTCTTCTCTGTAAGTTAAAGAAGTTTAGAAGAAGAGGAATAGTGCAAAGCAAAACTAATTGCAAAGAAAGATTGTTTCCCCTTAACGTAAGGTCTATAATGTTATAGTAAATATAAGCCCTACATATTCCCCAAAGAGAGGTACAGAAATTTATCAGATTATCTTATATAAGCCAAGAAAAAATCTTTCAAAGTCTGTTGGATTTTGGAGCTAGAGTATAATAATATGGAAACACAAAATGCCAAGTCAGTTTTCTTTAACAGTGATATTGTACAACAGTGGTGTTAAACATTCTTGTTTCTTTTTTAAAGCCATTTCACAAGGTATCTAGAAGTTTGGACAACCAACTGATCACTGTATTCTATCTTTAAATGCATAATTGAGATATTGCTAGAAATTAGTAGGCCATTAAGTTCTCTGACCTATACAATAGGATCCACTATTGGAGTAATAAATATATTTGAAAATTCTTTCCCATTTAACAAGCTAATACAGTTGAATCAGTAGTAAATAGCAGGTACAATGGCAGAATTAGAAATATTTACACAAATACAATGAACATATAGCTAAGTGTTCATCACATCCTCTTTTATTTTATCAGAATTACACTTGCAAAAACCAATGAATTCTGACAAAAATGATGAACTATTTTAAGCTTTAAAAAAAAGTTGTAGCTCAATTTGCACTGCCCTATTTTGCATGCTGTCTTTTAAGACGAATAAATCATATTCAGCTGTTAACTTACTGAAGACTTCTTTCAAAATCCTATCAGTAAAGAACATCAGAAGGTACTGATCATTTTTTTTTTTTTTTTTTTTTTGGATACCAGGGATCGAACTTGGATCCTTGCTCCTGTGAGGCAGCCAGTGGAACCACTGAACTAAATCCCCAGCCTGGTACTAATCATTTTTAATATTACCCCAGTGGAAAACTCTCTTGCTCTCTGTCACTATATAGGCCAAGCAAACTTTGCTTCTTCTGACATTTGACAGACCATTACAGACAAGCCATCTTTATGAAATCATAATAAAAACATTTGATGATCAGCAAGAGGAAAACTTTCCAAATAATGCAGTAAACATACACATCAGAAGGCAAAAATAAACTCTCCAAAAGCATTGCATCACTGTTAAAAAATATTTAGATATCCACTGGTTTTGCATAGGCTGAGACATCTTATTAAAAAATGATAATGAAATACAAAGAATGATAAAGAATACAATGAATGAAATGCAAAGAATATAGTGACAATACAATGAATGACCAAATAGGTGTAATATTTGGTCATTTGCTACTGAATTTTGGGAAGACCACACTACATGGACATACTACTCTGACCTACTTGCCAGGTGATATAAAGGCTGCCAGTTTTGAAAGGACTCCTTAGCAGATGCTGGCTATGTCCCAAGATGTATCTATGGTAAATGAAGAAGTCTTGAAAGAAACATGGTATGCTGTGATGTGGATGTCCTGTGCAAATCTCTAGGTTCTAGAACAAGAGTACACTATTCCCAGTTGAATATGTCTCTGCTTCAAAACTATGTCTTAAAAATATACCAAATAGTTTCTCTGGTGTGAGAAACCGAAAGTGTAAATAAGGATCAAAATATATAATAGATAATTTGAAATAGGAAGGAAAGGTCCACAGGGGAAGAGGAAGTGGGAAGGGTAGGAAAGAAAGGAAAGGAATAAATATAAGAAAAGGAAAAAATGGAAACAAAGTCTTTGTAAATAGGGAGGGGTGGAGGGGGTGAAGGGAGGGCAAGGGAATGGGGAAAAATAAGAACCAAGATACATCATGTAAAGGTGCAAATTCCTAATGATGAATGTAACTGCATTGCCTACCTAAAATGTACCAATGCAATTAATGAATTAAAAAAATTTTCTTTTTTTCTCTCCATCTTTTGCTCTCTCCCTGCTCCCTTCCTTTCTCCTCCCTTCCTCTTTCTTCCCTCCTTTGTTCACTTCCTCCTCTCTCTCTCTCTCGCTCTCTCACTCTCTCTCTCTCTCTCTCTCGCTCTCTCACTCTCTCTTTTCTTTCTTGTATTGTAGATTGTACCCAAGGGTGCCAAACTACATCTAGAGACATTTTATAAATTTATTTTGAGACAGGATCTCACAAAGTTACTCACGTCTGCCTGGAATTTGTAGCCCTCCTGCCTGAGCCTCCCTGATAGTTAAGATCACAGCCATGCATCCCTGCACTCAGCTTAACAAATACTTCCTAACCATGAAAAAATGTTTGGAGAGAAAGCAAAGTATCAAAGCTATTGACAACTTACTGTTCTGTCCCTATCCCTTGTTCAGACTGAGCAAATCACTAATAAAGCACACTAGGGTGCAGTATGAGACCATAATACTAAGTGAATTAAATCAGACACACAAGCTTAAATATCACATGGTTTCTCATATATGAGAAACTCAGGTTATAAATAAAGAGGAAAATAAAAGATAGACAACAGGAAATAGATGTTTCTCAATGGAGAAGGGGATCAAAGGATGAAGGAAATGAGATGGAGGGGAGAGAAAAGGGATAAAAATAGGAATTAAGAAGCATTGTATACATGTATCAGCTTCACACAAGGAATATAGACATCATGTACTGCAAACATAAATTAATACAAATAATTTAAGAAAATATTACATCTCAGAAGTTTATTCAATAATCATCTTGAGTGTCTCCTCCAAATTCAATAGATTAACTATTAGTATTTCTTTCAAACATGGGATGAGTGAATTTTCCCTTCTGAACTTTGCTGTAGTATTAATCTCTAGGAACTCAAATAACATTTTTTATCCCATAGATTCCAAAATCATACATCCATTGTTAAACTTCAGATTCATAACAAATTGCCCTAGTATTATTTATAATAAAGTAATTTTGCTTTACAAACAATATTGGAGCTAGTATTATGTCAACTTGATTAATACTGAACTTTGCAAACTTAAAAATAGAATGTTAATGAAAGACATTTTCCAATTAATATTAGAACATTTTGTCACAGACTTAACACTGCAAATATACTAAGAAACTCATTAAAATATAAATTTCTAAAATTTTTTCTGTAATATTTTAGAAAAAAGTAAAATAATTCCTGACAATTGAAGTAGATATGATATATTTTTAGAAGATTCAAAGAGAAGCAAGATAATTGAATTTTTAGAGAAAAAGAGAAAAGGAGAAACAAGGGACAATGAAGGTGAAGGTTTAGGTTCTTGTTTCAAATCTACTGTTTAATAGTTTTTTTGGTATTACGCAACTCACTTTACTTCCTTGTGTTTGATAGGGTTTTGTAACTATTTAAGAAGAAAACATATAGAAGTGGTTTTATATTAAAATATATTGTAAGAATATTGAAGATACACTTGAAAATATTCATAATTTTGATAATGCAATACAATATTTCGTACATGGACTTTGTGTTTGTTCAAGTTTTTCCCACACAATTATATAACACATGTCTCAGTTGAAACTAATAACCTAATTTTACTTTTAATTTTTCAAATATCTTCATACATGTTCAAACCACATGAATTAAATGTACTTTTATACAATATTACTCAAGTAAAGTAGATTACCTTTGGTTACTCCTTGGTAAAATAAATCAACCACAATTTTTTATCATTTATTCTAAAAATTAAAAAACAATTTATAATACGTCAAGATTTTTACTTGATTAACGTGGATTTGTAAGTGTGATAGTACAGAAATAAGAGAGGTAGGGGTATATATTTAAGGCAGTGGATATTTAAATATATCACCTAGTATTTCAATTATTATTTTGAATGAGTTAAGCATTTTAATTTTAATATAAAAAGTCCCATTTGACCCGGCTATTCCACTGCTGGGGATCTCCCCCAAAGAATTAAAAATGTCATACCACAGTGATATATGTGGGCCCATGTTCATAGCAGCACAGTTTGTAATAGCTAAAACTTGGAAACAGTCCAAATGTCCATCAACTGGAGACTGGATAAAGAAAATGTGGGTTTTTTTTTTTATAAGATGGAGTACTACTCAGCCATAAAAAACGAGAAATTAAAGACATTTATAGCTAAGTGGATGCACATTGAGGCGATACTGTTAAGTGAAATAAATAGGACACACATGAATAAATTCCAAATAGTTTCTCTGGTGTGAGAAACTGAAAGTGTAAATAAGGACTAAATGTGTAATAGGTAATGTGAAATAGGAAGAAAAGGGGCAAAGGGGAAGGAAGTGGGCGGGCTAGGGGAAAGGATAGAAGGGAATGGGATTAATATGAGAAAATGGAAAAATAGGAACAAAATCTTTGTAAATAGGGAGGACTGGAGGGGTTGAAGGGAGGTCTGGGCAAGGGTGCAAAATAAGAACCAAGAGAGACTATGTAAAGGTGCAAATTTCCAATGATGAATGTCATTATATTGTATACCTAAAATGTACCAATGATTAGAATGAATAATTGAAAATGTAAAATAGGAATAAAAGGTCCAAAGGGGTAGGGGTAGTGGGAGGGGCAGGGGAAAGGAAAGAAGGGAAAGGAAAAACGATGAGAAATGGAAAAAATGGAAATAAAGTCTTTGTAAATAGGGAAGGGTGGAGGGGGTGAAGGGAGGGCTAGGAATGGGTAAAAAATAAGAACCAAGAAGCATTCTGTAAAGGTACAATTCCCAATGAGAAATGTAATTATGTTGTATACCTACAATGTACCAATAAAATAATTTAATAAAAAAAAACAAAAATGAAATCAATTTTATATTGATTTCATTTTTAATTAAAATATCACCAAATGCCACTGTTAATACAAAGCATTTACGTAATCAATACCAGGATAACACTGATTACATCAGATTCTGTTATACTATACTGGTTACATAAGTAGTGTAAGGGAGCTGAGAGAGAAACTAAGACAAGAATGACTGACTTGAAACTTTGACTATTTCTTTTGCAAACTTTTGGCTCATTTTATAATAATCTCATTATATTGTTCACACGAGTGTAGCATAGTATACTCGTATAAAGAAATGAGGGAATTTGCATTAAAGAAATAATGACCCTATGAATAAAATGAGCAGAAAAACCACTGAACCTCTGATTTTCTTCTTCTCTGTCCCTCCTTGTAGGAGCCGTTCCTCCAGCCTGTGCTGGTGCTGTGATGCGAAGGAACACAATGCAGCTCACGGCTGCTTCGCTCGGCCTCCATTGCTTTCAGTCTCCTAGGACCACAAATTACATGTCCTGTAATCTGGGAAACCCCTCTATGATTCATTTCCTCATTTAAAAAGCAAGAATCTTCAACTAGTCCTATTTCACAGTCTTATTAAAGGTTAGACGTGTTTTATTACATATACCTTTAAGAAAAATATCAAAAAATACATCCCATCAGTAGCCAATGATATACATTTTCAAAAGCTATAGGGCCAGGGCCAGGGTTTTAGCTCAGTGGTTCTGCCGCCTGCCTTGTAAGCACAAGGTTCTGAGTTTGATCCCCGGTACCAAGAAAAAAAAGAAAAGTTTGTAAGCGCCTGTTCTAGCATGTAATTTTCAATTCAAACTTGTCAATCATCTTTGGAACTATTTTTGTGGTAGACATTTTAACGCAAGCAAACACATACACAAAATCCTATAAAGCATTGTATAATTTATAGAAATAATTTCTAGAACCTCAAACTGGATATATACTTGTATTTCCCTATATGTGTCAGTGGCACAAACTCCCTCAGTTACTAAGAAATTGAAAAGATTCAAAAACGTGTATGTCAACTTTAACTTTTGCTATTGGATCTTAGCCATTGGGTATTCAAGGGCTGGTAGATGTAAGAGTTTGCCGATTTTAGGCTTGAATTTCATATTTAACCTATTAACTTCTAGGGGGTTTTTTTTGCGCTTTAATTTCTTTATCATAAAATATATTACCAAAGTATGCTATCTAAAAGTGCTTAAAAAGATGTAACTGGACAACAAGAAATGTTAACTAGTATATGATGTTACATGGCAATTACTGAACAAAATTAATCAATAGGGCTGCTAATTAAACTGCTGGAGCACAACAGTTACTGGGAAAATTATAGGAATAATTGCTGAATTCCCACCCTACTCCTAATATTTTATCTTCCTATATTTTTAAACAGAGACAGTTTTTAATCACTGAGGTTTCCTATGTATGTTTTAGCTACAACATATTAATGTACTCTTTGACTTGGATCATACTGGTCTTTACATTTCCCCCTAAACATTACATATTTATTTCAAAAGAAAAGCTTTGTCTTTGCCATTTTCTCTCTTCTATACATCTCTCTTCTTTACTTCCTTTCCATTACACTCAACTCAGCAAATGTATTACTTATTCTAATTTCCCTTAATATACCCAAGAAGACATTAACATTTATAGTGCTAGAATATGCTTTGTAGGGCCAGGGATTTAGCTCAGTGGTTTTGCTGCCTGCCCCGCAAGCACAAGGACCCAACTTCAATCCCCAGTACCAAAAAACAAACAAAACAAAACAAAAGAATACTGAATATGCTTAGTACTTCTTTGTTGCTTCTTTTCCTATATGTAAAAGTATGTGATGCATAAGCACTTGGACGATTGTGTATATGTATGCAACAGAAAAATAATATATTCTAAATTCAGAACTCTAAATCTACATTCTTTCTTTTTCCAAGTTCTCAGACTGATTTATATCTTTAACTTCATATACATATATGTATGAATATATATATTTTTATATAAGAAGAGTCAATAGTCAATATAATTCTTAAAAGAAATGAACTTTAGAGCCAAACTTCCTGTTTCAATTTTATCTCACTTGCATCTGAGTGTCTATGATCACTCAGTTTTTCTAAGTGTCAGTGTATGGTATCATCAATAAAGTGGAGGTAGTAATAAAGTTATTAATGTCCTATGATTATTTTTATTATCAAATATGTTAATCTATACAACCAAAAAGATGTTTAGTAACAATTATACTATAAATGGTGTTACTTTATTTTGAACCTACTTGGCTTCTCTTTGCATGTGTGGTGCTTCCAGGATTTACATTGCCTTTATTTATACAATCTGAAAGCTTTCATTAAATGCTGTCTTAGTTACTTTTCTCTCATTGCTGAGACAAAATACCCAACACTCACAAGTTATGGGAGGAAAGTTTTATTCAGCTCACAATTTATAGAGGTTTTGAACCATAATTGCCTTGCTCCAAGGCAGGATGGTATGGGAGACAGACATTGCAGAGGAGAAACAGTTCATGGGAGGCAGAAGGTAGCGGAGCAACAAGGAAGGACCACAGCTCTTTCTGTCCCTTATATTTTATCCAGGCTAATGAGGGCAGGTAGCACTCATACCCTTAATCCTAATGCCCTTGATCCTAGCACTGCACCATGAATCAATTTCACCATTGCATATGGTAGATCCATCCACCTCTGAAAAAGCCCCACCTGTGACTGCACGAGGCTTTGAGGGAACATCTACACACAAGCTATAACAAGTACCAAAATGTTTCAAAAGAACTTTTTATCCTATCTGCTTCAATTTTTGGCCTTGAAGCTGAATTTATATAAAATAAGTAGCAATATTGGAATCAGGCATACCTTGATTGAATTCTAGATAGATGCACAACCTTAAAAAATATGAATACTTTCAAGTCTCAGTTGCTATGAAGATATATGGATATTATTGTCTGTGTTGGCATATTTTATAAATATTAAATGACATAAGAAATATATTTCACTAATCTCCTGGCATTGTGGTTTCCTTCTTTTCAATGTCTGTGGCCAGTTTTATGTCCTATAGACACCCAATTACATGAAGAAGAATTTTATTCAATGTAGTTGAGTTAAATAAAACTCTTATTATTTCAAGAATCCCCAAATTTATAGACCCACAAAACATGTTTAATATTTTTCAAGAATCAAAGCTGCAGATATATCAACAGAAGTAATTGAAAAAGCTACCTTGCAGATAATAGGATTTATTGCTACAGACAAAGTGATTATCTGAATAGTTCTTCAGTAGCTATCAGTAATTGAAATGGAATGGAGTATATCTCTAGTACCACCTGCAGATCTTATTTGCTCAGTGGGGAGAGGGAGAAAAGCTACAATAATTGTAATGAGAAGCAAGAGAGAGGCGAACATAGTAAATAACATAAATGGCTAGCATAAGTGGATGTGAATGAAAATAGCAATTTAACACCATATTTGTTAGTTTGTTTACATAATTTTAATTAACACAAGTTTTAAAATTATATATATCATATTCATTTGCAAGGCAACTAGTAGTGAGAAGATGTTGAATGAATTTCAGATTTAGCCCAATGCTACTAAAGAAAAATAAACTCTACAATCATAAAATCCTGACATAAAATAATGATTAGTATAACTTAAAGTGTGACATGTAGATCTAAATATATAAACTACATATACCATTGTTTCATATATATTAATTTAATCCCTCCATTTAAATCACAACTCATTTGATAAATATATTCTATGAAATAAAAAATGTCTTTTCTTACACATTGTACAAAAGTCACAAAGACCATAACCAAGACTAAATTTTTACTTCCCTACTTTTTAATCTTGACTTATACCAAAAATGATATAATTCAGCTTAGATAGAGTCTTCTAATATTATATACTATGAATAAATTGTAAATCTTTAAAATTTTCAACATGCTTACAGAAAATTTTTTTACTTTATACTTCATTCAGTTTTGTGTAGCTCATGGAATAAAGAATTGATGTTGCTTATCATATTTTACTCTTTATTATAAAAGTGTGAATCATTTGAAGACCTTCAATAGATAAGTAAACTTTTGAGACATGATTTGAGTCCTGCAGAGCATCAAGGTCATCCTTCCACAAGAATATGATGATAGAGGACTAGTACTTTTGACACCAAGCCTAAAATTATCTCTCAATTCCCTCAATTTTTGACATCAAGAGGACTCATGGACCTCAACTGACCAAGGATAAAGGATGGTAATAGTTAAAGATAAAGCCATTACAAATTAGGAAATTCATTTCAGCATGGTATTTAATGCAAGAAAAAAATTTAACCCTCTGGAAGATCTACAAAAGAAGAAATTATTTTCTTCCCCAGGTGAAGCCTTGCTTTAGTTACTGAATTTTTGGACTCACATCTAAACATAACTAGAAAGAAGATCCTAGAGCTAGGAGAACAAATTAAATCCAAAATAAACAAAATGTAACACATTACTGGTACAAGTAGATATTAATGAATTTTAAAATAAGACAGACAAGGAAGTAAAAAGGCTTTGAAAGTATAGAATTCACATAATTCTAGCTGAACAGATTAAACAAAAGATACTTAAGACTCAAATTACTATTACTAGTGAATAAAAAATAGGACAGCGTTACAGTTTTATATACATTAAGTACTCAACATGTAAAACTGTAAACACTTTTAAGCAGTGAATTTAGCATCTTCAATTAAATGAACAAACTCACTGAAAGGCATAAACTATGATATCTCAATCAACAATAGATTTATATACTGAATTATCTTGTATTTAATATAATAAACTTTTATTGAAAAATTATTCTAGTGAAAGCTATACATAGTTGAATTTATTAGTGAATTCTACAACATTTTAAAAAATAATACCAAGTTCCATAGAGTCTTCCAGATGATTGAATATAGTTAATGTCCAGCTTTGCATTCGTGCTAAAACCAGACAAATACATTCAAATAATAACAGCAAAACTGGAGACATGAGTCTTAGTAGAACAAAAACAAAAACTTCAACAACTTTTATGAAGAGATCATACAACAATTAAATATGCATATTTCACTTAACATAATGATCTCCAGTTCCATCCATGTTGATGTAAATGACAGGGCTTCATTCATTTTTATGACTAAATATTATTCTATAGTTTGAATGTAGCACATTTTCTTTAACCTTTTATCAGTTGATGGACACAGTAGTCATTTCCATTTTTTGGCTATTGTGAATTATACTGAAATACACAGGAATCCAGATGTCTCTTTGACAGGCTGACTTTGTATCCTTTTGATGTATACTCAGGAGCAGCATTGCTGGATCATGTTACTTCTATTTCTAATTAAGCAACCTTTCTATTGTGTTCCATAGTCTCTTCAATAACTTATATTGCCCTACCCGCCACAAACAGTGCACAAGGTATGCTGCTTCTCCACATCATTTGCAGTTCATATTATCTTTAGTCATTTGGTTTTATCTTGAAATAAAAATGTGCATCTTAAAAATGAATAAATATAGTTAATTTTGTTAAAGCTGCATGACTATCTCAATAGAAGCAGAGTGCTACATTTGAAAAAATATTGGTACAAATCTTTTTACAAATCTGAGAAATCTATGGACACAAAGCGACTTTCTCTACTTGTTAAATTTATCAGATAGTGCATCCTATACTTGTATAAGTTGTATGTGGCGTTCTGCTAAAGTCAAGAATTAGGTAAATAGGTTCTCATCTTGTTGCTATTCAAAATCATACTAAATGCCTTTGCCAGTGCAAGAAGTCAAAGAAAAGAAAAAGACTTGAAATCTTAGTAGTAAATGATATTGGCAGAGAAATATTTAGGGTCTTTGTATACCCACACATAAACATTCATTTGTTTACACCACAAGAAAATTAGTTATTTAACTTCAAAAAGACTCATGTAAAATATCATAAAATATGAAACTTCTTTTTTTTTTTTAAGACATAAGGCATCAATATGTTGTCTGGGCTGTTTCTGTATCCTTGGGCTCAAGCAATCCTCCTGCCTCAGCTTCTAGAGTAGCTGAGAATAGAAGTACACACGACTCTTGCCAAATGAACACATGAAACTTTTAAAGATAAGTTTAACAAATTATGTTCAATATTTATACTGTATATGAAACTATAAGACATTTATACTGAAGATGTTGCTAAGAAAAATCAGTGAGAATCATAATAAATTAAGAAATATGTATATTCAGGGACAAGAAAGTAGCTAAAATGTTATGACAAACTGTATCTATTAACTGAAGACAAATGATAATTATCACTCTAGTAGAGTGATAGAGATAGAAATTGATTTAAATATGCATATTGACATGAAAGACATAGAATAATCAAGATAGTTAAAAGTAAGTAGGATAATGATGGATAATTTATACTTTCCATAAAAGTGTATTAATGAAAACATGTTATATTTGTGTAAAGATAACCATATGGATCAATGAAATGAAATAAAGTGACTCACACATCAACTAGCGACCAACCAGACAAAATGACTCAAAAGGATAAAAAGATATATTTCAAATATAAAGTTTTGCAAAAATAGATATCTACATACAAATAAAAAGTGAGAAAAATATACACCTCCCATATACACAAAAGTAAATAAAGCACTAAATGTAAGAACTAAAGAAAAAAAAGAGCTATAAAGAAATCTGTTGTGACCATCTTTCAGTAAAATGTTCTAAGATGATGTTTCTCCAAAAATAAGAACTAGAAAATAATTAGCCTTGAAAACTAGATATCAAGAATGCCAGTCCCAATAGCCTTTCCTTTCCTGCCCTTACAGGGTAGTCACTGAGAAAGAAAATGGTGACATATCTTCTGCATGACATTGGCCATTACTGGGGTAACAACCAACACTTATTTTCTGGTGAAGTTTTATTTTCAGGGAAACATAGGATTAGGCATGAAAATTTACAAAACAAAATAGAAATAAACATAAATTGAACTTCAGCAAAATTTAAAAGTCTTACTTTGCAAAAGCCACTGTGAAGAAAATTAGATGCCAAAAACAAAAACTGCAGATAGTTTTGCAAAATACACATCTGAGAAAGACATATCCAAAATATATAGAGAATCTCTACAGCTAATTAATAAAAGAAAATACTCCCAAAATACTTGGATAGCAATATATTCAAGAATATATGGGGCTAACAAATTAATATTTGAATATATGTTCAATATCATCATTAGACTTTAGGAAATTTGATGTATTCTAAGGTTGGTTGAAATTAGAGACAGTCAATAGTTTGCATTGGAGAGGATGTGAACTAACCACAATTTTTATATTGCAGGTTGAAATGAAAAATGACACAAAGAATTTGGAAAAGATCTACGCAAATTTATTCGGCATCCAATTATCATTGTACTTGCCCTCTTCTTTATATTCAACAAAAATAAATGAAAACTGTGTCTACACAAATAATGTTCAAAATAACATTTGCCAAATAGGAAAAGTTCTGAAAGTAATTAAAATATTTAAACCAAAGGTATTCCTGTAGTAGGCTACTGTTTGCCTATAAAATGTAACAAACTCTTGATAAATATAACAACAAGGATGGATGTAGAAGCAAAATATCCCCTCAACCCTTCCCATACTTCAAAAATTTGGACTTGTTTCTTCAAAATAAGGAAATGTGGAATCTCCACACTGATTGCTACCATAGTTGCACCAGTCTGCTCTCTCACCAATGGTGGAGAAGGGTTCCTTTTTTCCCATAGCCCCAATGGCATTTGTTGTTGGTTGATTTCTTGATAATAGCCATTCTTTCTGTAGTAAGATGGAATCTCAGCATTGTTTTAATATGTGTTTCTCAAATGACCAGTGATGTTGAACACTTTTGCATGTATTTATTTTCTATTTATACTTCTTCATCTGAGAAGTGTTTATGCATCTCAAATGCCCATTTTTGGAAGGGGTCTTTAAATTTGGGTGGGCTGATTTTTTTCAATTCTTTATATGTTCTAGATATTAGTCCTTTGTCTGAGGAACCATTGGCCAAAATTTTTTCCCACTCTGTGGGTTGTCTTCACTCTGTTGGTGATTTCTTTTTCTAAGAGTGCTTTCCAATCACTGAATGAATTAGGATATGAGGATTTTTAGGGATAATGCTTGGTTTTGACTTAAAACAGGTTTTAGGTGGTAGTTCTTTGATTTTCAAATAATAAACATAGGCATATGTCTAGCTTTTGGGATCACAAATCCTGCCATAATATAGGAATGGGGATTTCTAATTTCTTTATATTCATAAGCTTATAACTCTAATTCAAGAAGCCATTTCGCATAGGAAATTTTATCCCAAGATATCCTAAGGTTTCCTGGTGCTAAAATTACATGGCTTCCAATAAAAAGGTATTATTCTTGTGGAATAATTAAGGAATGTACTTATAGTATAGTCTCATATTTAATGAATAACATTAATTAAGTACTTATGAAAAAAGTATAAACAAACATTTAATAAATAATAATTTTTTTCTTGGAAACTATGGTTAACCTGTCAAAATATTGGAGAATTAATAAAAAAATTATGAGACAAATTTTTACAGCATTTTTTGCTTTAAAATTGTTTACAACATTAAAATTTAAGTCAGGTAGCGCACTTTCCTCCAAATAAAAGTAAAATAAAGGCTATTAAAATGAGCTAGGGAAGGAGATGGGAAGAGAGAGACCGGCCAAGAGAGAGACAGAGCAGACAGAAACAGAGAGAGATTGATCTAGTTGAAGTGAAATAATAGGCAAAATGGAAAACCATTTTTTTCAACTTAAAGAGATGACCTACCATAGTCTCCTTTCTGGAGTACATAGACCTCAAGGTAAGAGACATATACCATATCTCTGAACTTTTCTGTTTAATAGCATTAAAAATATTTCTGCCTTCAAGAATTTACTTTTGCATCATCTTCTTAAAT
Source organism: Heterocephalus glaber (assembly GCF_053883595.1). Classification (NCBI taxonomy): domain Eukaryota; kingdom Metazoa; phylum Chordata; class Mammalia; order Rodentia; family Bathyergidae; genus Heterocephalus; species Heterocephalus glaber. The sequence continues at coordinate 43,254,747 of NW_028258324.1, read as the reverse complement.
TAGATGTATTTACCTACCTCTTCCTTTTACACTGCATTATATGTACATCTTTCTTTAGAATATGAGGAAAATTATTTTTGAGCCCATGTTTCATAACCAGCAACAGAAACATTTCTATGAACTAACATATAATACCATTCCACCCATTCTATCAAAAATGTTTGTTTCTAAATATGTATATTCAATTAATTTTTAAAATTTAAATTACTTGAATTGATAATTCTAATATTATTCATCTAATAGTTGATACATTTGTGAGAAATACTGTAGCACCAAAAAACTAAGAATAATACTGAAACAAATAGTGAAACTCAGCTGGTCCAGCACCTGGAAGGAAGCTCCCCCACTGCCATCCCAAGCTTCTAGGGCAGAGAAGCTGAGCCAGTCCCAACACCCAGAAGGAAGCTCCCCCGCTGCCATCCCAGGCTCCTAGGGCCAAGAAGGTGACCAGTCCCAGCAACTGGAAGGAAGCTCCCCCGCCTCCATCCCAGGCTCCTAGGGCAGTGAAGCTCAGCCAGTCCCAGCACCCAGAAGGAAGCTCCCCAACTGCCATCCAAAGCTCCTAGGGCAGAGAAGGTGAGCTGTGTGGGCGCCAGAAGCACCCCCTGCTCCCGTGGAAATGAGAAGACACATAAACAAGTCTCAAAAACAGACTTCCAGATCAACTACAGCAACCCCAAAGGGAAATGAGATGGAACACTCTGATACTCAACCACCTGGACTTTCTGAACTGGCAACTAAAGAGGATCTGGGGAAAATGAAATCAGAAATAATTACTCAGATAACAGCAAAGATTTTGCTCATGGTGCAAGACATGATTAATAAATCTAGAGAGGACACAGATTAAAAATATAGAGGATCTGAGGAACATGATGGAATCCCAACATAGGAAACAAATGGAATCCATGAAATAGATGCAAACAGATTTCCAAGAGATTAAAAACTCCATCAAAAGTCTGTGCAGCAAAATGAACCAATGTGAGAACAGAATTTCAGATATAGAAGATAAGATTGCAATTAGTGAGGAGGAAAAGAAAAATTGCTTTAAAATTGTGAGGGAACATGAGAAATCAATCCAGCAGCTGCTAGACGATGCAAAGAAGAATAACATAAGACTGATTGGAGTCAGTGAGGAAAGAGGAGAGAGTATAGATGACATAAAAAACTGCTCACAGAGGTGATGGCAGAAAACTTCCCAAGGAGGGGAAAAGAACTTGACATACACATAAGTGAGGCATATAGGACTCCAGCTAGCCTTAATCAAAAAAAAATCTACACATAGGCATATAATAATTAGGATTCCAGAAATCCAACAGAAGAATAAAATTCTGCAAGCAGTGAGAGAAAAGAAACAAATCACGTACAAAGGAAAGCCCATCAGAATCACAGCAGACTTCTCAATGCAAACCCTCAAGGCAAAAAGAGCTTGGAGTCATGTATTTCAAGCCCTAAAGGAAAACAGCCTCCAACCCACATTGATGTACCCTGAAAAACTATCTTTCAAAATTGATGGAGAAATAAGATACTTTCATGATAAAGAGCACCTCAGGAACTTCATGAATACCAAACTGGCACTCCAAAAAATTTTAGACAATACCCAAGGAAAAGACAATGAAGATCACAACCCCAGGAAACCCAGCAGAATGAATCCATTGGGTGTGACAAATTAAACGCAAAGTGGGAGAAGCCAACAAAAAGAAAAGTCATGACAAGGCTTTTAAAACTTTGAACTTCATCTCCCTAATGAGTGTATAATTCAATCTTATTATTGTACTGATTAGTATTTTTCTGATTCTAGAGTTGCACACCATTCCTTGTGCTATACTGGCTATTTATCATCTTATGTCTACATTTTAATTGGGTTGTCTATTAATGAGCTCTAAGAATTCTTTATATAGTCTGCTCATAGGTTATATGCATTGTAAATATGGTCTGTTTAAGGACTACTTTTCATTTTAATGATGTCATTTAAAGTTCTAAATTTTGATGAAATCTCATTTATCAATTTTTTTCTTTTATATATCATGTTTTTTGTGTCCTATGTAGTTCTTGCCTACCCTGAATTCATAAATATTTTCCCTTATAATTTCTTCCTAAAGTTTTATACTTTTAGGCTTTAATATTTAGGTTCATAGATCCCTTCAAGTTATTTTCATGTATGGAAAAAAAGGGTTGAGGTTAATTTTTTATATACGGATACCAGGTGTTCTAGTGCTGTTTGCTGAAAACACTATCTCTTCTTCGGCTCTTGAATTGAGTTTATATGCTATAAAATGCTAATGTTAAATAATCTTTCAAAACTCAGTGGACCATATATGTGTGGTTCTATTTTTAGGTTCTCTGCTTTATTCCAATGATCTATATGTCTTTCCTTACACCAACACTGCCTTGATTACTGTAGCTTTAGAAGAAGTCTTAAAATTGGGTGCTAAACATCTTCCTACACTGTTTTTGTTTTTGTTTTTGGCTTTTCTGGGCCCTTTGTACTCCTACTTAACTCTTAAATTTCAATATCCAGTTCTTCATTTATAGCAAGTATACACAGACCTGAATTTTTATATATACCTTGTGTTTTCTAATCCAGCTAAATTCAAGTACAAGTTCTAGAAGCTCCTAGAGATTTCTTAGTATTTTCTCTGTAGATGATGATTTCATGTACGTATAAAGATTTTGCTTCTGCTGTACCAATCCTATCCTACTTGTGTCATTTTATTGCCAGACTATTTTGGTTTAGACCTATGTTTCAAAGTCTAATGGACAGATGAAGAGTAGGCATATATGCCCTCGTTTCGCACTTTAGGGAGAAAGCATTGTATCGTCTCCATTCATAGATGGAGTTTTTGTTGGAAGTATGGAGTACATGTCTTTGATCTGTTGAGAAGGTTCTGTTCTACTTCCAGTCTCCTGATAGCTTTTACCATGACCATCTGTAGAATTTAGTCCAATACTCTTTCTCCAACTAGTGACAGGATCATATGGCTTTCTCCTTTCCTCTGTTTAAATGATGACTTTTGGGGGTGGATCTTCCAGTGCTGAACCAACACTGCCTTCCGTATAATAAAACCACTTTCTACATACTGCCAGATCTGACTTCTAAGAGTTTTTTTTGTTAAACAAATTTCTATCTATGTTTATACCTTTTTCTTCTATTATCTTTATCCAGTTTTAGGATTAGCACAATGCTGATTTCCTAAAATGAAGGGAGAAGTGTTCCTTCTTTTATCTGCTTTAAATGTTTGATATAATTTATCAGTTAAAATGTTTATGAGCCTGCTGTTTTCATATAGGTAGGTTTTCAAGCTAGAAATGTACTTTCTTTAATAGGTGCTATTCATATTTTATATTTCCTCCAGAGTTAGTTTCATTAATTTGTCTTCTAAGTTACTTCTTAGAAGTTGCCAAATGTATTTCAAAAAAGATTTTTGAAATATGCTTTCTATATCCTTTTAAATTCTGTAAAATCTGTGGTAATGTCTCCTAGATCTTAATATTGTAATTTTAAAAATGTATAACTGTAACAGGAAGAAAAGGTCTAACAGAGAAGGGGAATTGGGAGGGGTAGGAGAAGGGAAAAAAGGGAAAGGAAAAAATATGAGAAGAGGAAAAAAATGGAAACAAGGTCTTTGCAAATAGGGAAGAGTGGAGGGGGCGAAGGGAGGGCAAGGGAAGGGCAAAAAAATAAGAACCAAGAGACTCATGTAATGGTACAAGATTCCAATGATGAATGTAACTGTATTTTATACCTAAAATGTACCAATAAAGTTAATGGGAAAAAATAATTGATAATACTGAAACAAATAATATTTTACAATATAGAAAATAAAAGACAATGAAATTAAAATATTTACTTTGTTAAATTTAATCTCATTTTAGTGTAATGAAATTGTATTTTCTTCATTCTTTTTATGTATTTGACATATCTTCATGTAATTTTTAAGTTAAATACTTCACACTGTACAAAGTGTGACCTGAACTTGAAAATAAGCTATTGTACGTAGTAGCTCCCTGGGAAATTTTGTGGTTTCAACTCTTTTTGTTGAATTTGCTTTCTTTTGTTTCAGTAGGCATAGATTGCCAATCTGTATTAGACAATTCCAGTTGATAAAATCAAGATAACTCTTTATCAGAAGTTCCAGGTTTAGGAAAGTCTCAAAGTGTTAAAAAGTCTTCCTGGCTTAGAGAATAGTTTCATCACTGATTTTACTGTGAGACTTATGGAAGAGTCATTTATTTCATTGGTCAAAAATACATTTCACTCCTGTCTTTAGTTTAGGAATCTGACTGAACACTTAAATCTTTAAATTACATGTTCTATATGATAATGCCAGCAACACATTTTTCCAAGGAAATCAGACTTCCAACAGCAGCCTATAAGAAAAAGTACATTGTATTAGATATCTATTCAGCCTAAGACTCATCATGTGACTGTCATACTCTCTTTTATGCTTGTAAAATTTTTGAAATATCTTCAACAGAGAGTAAAGCTTACTCTATATTCTCTGTGAAATCTGAAGTACAGAAAATACTGTCAAAACCAACTTTTTATATATCAAGAGCCAATAAAGAGATAAGTTTTAAAAGTGTAATGGTAGTTGTTCAGGTAATATACTGGGTATATTTTGCTGCTGTTCTCCACCTTACAGAAAGAAAAGAATAAGACAGAATCACAATATATAGGGTAAACCCAACAGGGATGTGTCAGGAGACCAAAGTTTTAGAGTTGCAACTTCTAATTTTGTAATGACCTTAAGTTACTGAACCTTGAAAATGAGGAATTTTTTTTTCTTTTTTTATACTGAGGAACAAACTCTGGTCCTTGTGCTTGTGGGCCAGGAGGCAGAACCACTGAGCTAAATTCCTGGCCTGAAAATGAGGATTTTTTGACAAGATGTTCAAGATTTATTTTTAATTGCATGGTATCATAGTTTATTTTAATAACACCTTTTATAGTAGTAATGAAAGACAAAAATCTTGATAATGTGTATTTATTTTAAAATGTCAATTTAATAATTCCCTCTGGCCCATGTTACCACTTAGGACTTTATTTTGCATGTTATTTATATTCTTGAAGAAAAGATAAAAATGATGACCAACAAGTTTTTTAATGTTAGTATGAGAGTCAAACAAGCACTATTGCATACTCCAACTAAGAATGGAAAGTAGGGTCAACATTTTTGTAATTTCGGTTGTCTCTAGAATTCAGGTTAAATTGGGTACACATTTTTATTTTTCATAACAGTACTATATATATGAAATATATATAAATAAATATAAAGATACATTATTATTTTTTATTTGTTTTTAGGTGCTAAAAATAGCTACTGAAACTTTCTTTAAGTTACTCTTGAGAGTTTGTTGTCAAAAATAGCAAAAAAAGCTATCGAAAGGGGAGAGATTTCATTTACAAATCAAAGCTGAAAATATAACATTTTTCTTACTTTTTATTATTACATGCTTGTAGTACATAATTATTACATTCCTTGTAAGGAATTGGGAAAGGTACATAATACAATGTAATTCCTTTTTTACATCCTCTTTTTCTTCCTCTCTCCCCCCTCCACCCATCTCATTACCCTCTTCCATTATTTTGTTTTCTTTTTCTTGCATGTTTTAAATACTTAATGTTTACATTCGGTGTTGGTACATGTATATAATATATCTTAATTTCTTTTTGGTACTGGGGATCGAACTCGGGTCCTTGCTCTTGTGAGGCAGGTGGCGGAACCACTGATCTAAATCCCCGGCCCTATTTTAATTTCTTTTTACATCGGTTTCTCGCTCCCCTACCCCTTCCATTCCTTCAAAATTCAAGACACTGGACCTGTTGAACTTTGGGTCAATGCATAAGACATATCTGTTTTAATTGTCTGAATCGAGAAGGGCAGAATTTTAGTTTACTATTTTAATAATTTATATATTTCTAATCGCGTTTTTGATTAACTTTTAATTGACTACTCAATATTTTGCATGGTTTGGCCTTTATATATTTACTGATATACTGACTTGATTTAATTACAAAGAGAAAGTTTAAAATTTCATATACTAACAGGGAATAGAAAGTTATTTGTGTGTCATAGGTCAGATCAAATTTTTGTAATATTTTATATTTTACTCAACAAAACTGTAAATCACTAGTTAGAAAACAATAGATAGGAGGCAAGAAAAATCCTGGTATCCTGACTAAGTGTTTTAAGTCTGAAAATGAGTCATCTTATTTCTGAAAATAAAGGAAGCATTTTAGAACCTGAAATTGCTGAGTAGATTAATAAGGTTTGAGAACATTAACTTATTAAATAAACTTGTAGCAAAAGATATCCAGAAATGTTTCATGAACTCAGTAGAATTTACATCGTGAAGTATAGCCTTTAAAATGTTGTATATTTATATACATATATAAAATTTTAAACAAAAAAACAATATAGAACATCCTTTAACATTTTATTTCTATCAGTATTTTCTAGGAGTGCTTACAAATATAGATGATTTTGGTCCCTGTCATAAGTGAGAGAATCCTAACTTCTTTGTAAAAAATAGTATAGTTATCTCATAATATTATTATAAAAATATATGGCAATTCAGATGAATAAATTTTCTCCTATTATGTTCTCAAAATACTAATTATAACACTTCCTCTTATGATTATTAGATTTAATGAACTCCAAAATTTTTGAACCATATGTTTACTTATTTTTTTATCGTGGTTTAATAATAACATGAGAGACAATAATATCTCAAAATAAGTAGAACTTTTTAACACTTGCATTACATTTGGTATTTTTCTGAGTAACTTCTTATCCTTGGTAGATGACCTGTAAAAAATGGAGAACATAAAGAATGAGGTGCATTTGTTTGTAATCAGCAAAAGTTGTTGATCATTTCTAAAATTTCACTTGCAGACCTAGAGTTTAAAACTAGAGCATGGTCTGTCAAGGTTAATATTAGCTACTCTTTAAAAAGAATAAAAATAAATTAAAAAATAAATTTCAGAATTTAAAGTGTTAGGCCAGGGATTTCAGTGGCAGCACGCCTGCCTCATAACCTCAAGGTCTTGAGTTTGATCCCCTTTACCAAAAAAAAAAAAATTTAAAATGTTACATTGGAAATCTCTATTATGGTTTGCATTTTTAATGATCACAAAATATTACTCATTATTTGCACATTATGTTTTATTATATTATAGAACAATATTTTTCTCAGTAGTTTTTGAATTCAACAACAGATAACCGCTTGATTGAAGTTATTCTCTACTTTTCAGCAATCCATTTCATCTGACATTTTAAAATAGATGGAAATTTGCTGTATACATTATTCATTTTTCCTTAAACTGACAGTTCAATGACCGACTATTCTGTTTCAAGTGCTTAGGATGCTGTCAGCTAAAACTATCTGTTAAATTTTCAATTAATACAGTGAGAGAGTCATTTCAGTCACTGACCTAAATAACAACAATGAGCTGTATTGTGCTTGTGTCTCAATGCATTCAATAGAACTTCTTCCTTTACCACTCTAAAATATAAAAATGTTTACTGAGTAATTATTCTTTCATCTAATCAAGTACTTTATATTTTCCCTATTCTTTCACAAAACTGAGAATCATATGTTACTGAGGAAAGAAGAATATGATAATATTAGGGAGCTACCAGATATCATAAAATATAGTAGATTAACTGATTTTAAAGCCTTAATTTATTTCTTTCAGTGAGTTACTCTTTCATGTGACCCCCTTAACCTTCTTTACTAGTCCTCTTATGGCTTTTGGTGCCGTAATCTGGATCCAGGCTTATTCAGAGGTAGCTGAAGCAGAGAACATTAATGTAAAGCAATCTGCAGGCACTCAAGTGTAAAGCGACTTCCCTCATCTTGTTCTACCTTTATAGACCTCCATGTTCACTGTCTGGTCTTGTCCTTGCTCTTGACATATTCGTTTCAGAGTTTCCTTCCTGAGTGCTCCTCATTGATTCCTTCTTGCACACCATGCCATTTACAATGAACACACCAATATCAATTAGCTGAAATGTGCTTGTTATTTTTTGACCTTTAAAAAGGCCACATTCTCCATTTGTTTGTTTCAAATGTATACTTGACAGTATTACTTTTCCTGGGGGAGGGTCATGGGTTGATTTTGATTTGATAAGCAGAAATTTTCCTCTCAATTTTGTACCTCAATGAACTATTGACAATTCCAATTTATAGAATATGTTAAAATGCTTCTTTCTCTACTGACTTTTAACTTTATACTAAGATAGAATGATGGTTGAAAATGATTTTAAAATTATTACACTCAGTTTCACTCAAAACAATACATACTACAGTTTCCCTGCCCCCTTCCATATTAACATGGTCATACTCTCTGGTATATTCTACACAGAACACTGTTTACTATCTTTAGAAAACTAAAACATTGTTTTTGTTTGTTTGTTTTTGATACCGGGGATCAAACTTGGGACCTTGCACTTGCATGGCAGGCAACCACTAAGCTAAATCCCCGGCCCCAAAAAACTAAAACTTTGAAGTAATAAATTGACTTATAACCAAAGGAGAAATTTATTTTACTTTATTCAAGAGTACTGATCAGTTATAAATTTACACTGATAATTTACTTGTGACAAAAAAATTAGTTCATAATGTTAACCTTCGACAATGTACACCTGACTCTTTCTAATGAAAAAAAAGCTGGATGACCCAGTGCATATCAGGTATGTTAATTTTTGTATTAGTTCTAAATATGTGAAATTTATATCTTTATATGTCAAAAACAGTTGACTATCAGTGATTCCGTGTGGCTCAAAGTGTGACTTACCTTATACTGATTTCTTTCTTTTTTTTTTTGGTACTAGGGATCGAACTTAGGACCTTGCCCTTGCGAGGCAGGCAGTGGAACCACTGAGCTAAATCCCGGCCCTTATACTGATTTCTTTATCTCTGTTTCTATTTAAAATGTCTTAATGTCAACTACAATACTAAATGTCTAATGCCAGCTGTCTATCTTCCCTAGAAGTCTTATAGGTACAACATTAGGTTGATATTAATATATAAAAAACTGTCACAAGCCTTAAAAAATATCTCTTTATTAGCTCAGAGTTCTACAGGACACACCCTGGGTTCTCTCAGTATAGTCTCACAAATCCACAATCATGGTATTGTCCTCACTGGGCTTTTATATGGTGGATCTGGAGAAAAACTTGCTTGTGAACACATTTGGGCTGTTTGTAAGAATACAAGGTGTGATCAAAATATATGTTGTGAATATTCAAGTTGAAAAATAAAATTATTACAGTAAAATACAGGTTGCCACTAACATCCTTCAAAATACTTCCATTCATTTTAAATACACTTACATCATCATTCATGCCACTTTCTGAAGCAGTTCTGGAAGTTCTCATTCCTGAGCGTTTTTACAAGATATGTTAAAAAATATGGTGAATACTGCTGATCAGTGCTATTCAATGAAAAACAAGCTTATAAAGGCAATACAATGTGTCCTCATCCATCTGATTCACAGGATCTGGCACTTTACTACATATGACTCTTTCCCAAAGTCAAAATGACCATAGAAAGTAAACACTTTGAATCAATTTATGATATTTTTGACAGCCACTGCAGTGCAAGTAAAGGCAGTAGCAACAAAGGATCTCCAGAAAAGGTCATTCATGAAACAGAATTGCTTCAGAAAGTGGCAGGAATGATGGGATGTATTTGAAGCAAAGGAGAATATTTAGAGGGAGCTAATGGCAATGTATGTTTTACTGTACTCTGTGTGTGTGTGTGTGTGTGTGTGTGTATGTATGTATGTGGTACTGGGGATTGAATTTAGGTGCCTTTGAACTAAGCTACATTCCCAGCTCTTCTTTTGGTTTTTGTTTTGATCTGTTTTATATTTTCTCTTTTAAATTTTGAGACAAAGTTTCACTGTTAGCCAGGCTGGTGTTAATCTTAAGTAACTCCGGCCTTGAAATACCCTGAGTGATCCTTATTACAGGCTGTGCCATCATGCCTAGTTTGTAATATTTATTTTTAATTTAAACATTTGATACATTTTTTAAACATACCTCATAGAAGTCCCTGTGGTCATAGCTCTGCCCTTCTTCACTAAATCTCACCTTCTAATGGCTTCTAGATATTGACTACATTTTTGTCATGTAACCACTCCATCTTTGAAAGAGGATTAGATTTTTGTATTTTCAATCTCTGACTTTGCTATCTACCACCAGCTGAAGAAAGTTCTCTTAGTAAAAGAAGAGGTGGGCCTGGGATTTAGCTCAGTGGGGTTGTGCCTGACTGGCAAGCTCAAGGTCCTCAGTTTGATCCCTGTTACTGAAAAAAACCCCAAATATTTAAAAAAAAATAAAAGAAGAGAGATTATTGATTGATTAGAAGAATGTTTTGTTTCATATGACATAATCATCACAATGATATCTCATTATATTTCTGGTTCTAAACACAAAAAGGGAAATAGCTTATCCAATAGTGAAACTCAAGGATGGATTCTTAAAATTACTGATCTTCACTATCAATTCTATTGCTTCATGTTTTTCTTAGTTAAGTAGGTAACACTATTATTAGAGTTACTAACAGGAAAATTAGTGGAATGGATTCTGAATAGTTTACTCAGTTTTCTGATTTCAGACAAGCCTTCACCACATCCTGGATGCTAGCTAGACATTTCTGAAGCCATCCCTTTTATTATTGTTGCCATTGGATTATTTCTGACCCTCATGATTTACTATATTGTATTATGCTCTCATCGCATTACTGTCAGAATACTGATAGAGTTCACAAAATTAAGTAAGTCATATCTCTACAATAAGCAACTTAAAGCAGCACTTTTCAATTCTGATGAGCAACAATTATAGCAGAATAAACTGAGATTTTTGTCTAAATGATTCTCCCTTTGTTCATCTTTCTCTTTATTCTAAGATTCTTATATCACCTTAGTTTAATGATTCTTCTTGAGTAATAGTTTAATGGCTCAATAATTTCTATGTGAAGTTCTAACTTCTCATTTCTAAGATCTATAACAGAACCTCTAAGATTTATTTTATTTTATTTTGAGCTGGAGATCTTTTTATGTTGCTCTGGCTGTTGTCAAACTCTGGGATCAGGTCGTTCTCTCACCTCTGCTTCTTGAGTAGCTAAGACTTCAAGCATGCCTGGGCCACATTAGTACTAGCTTCTCAGAAACTGTTGACTGGTGATACACAGAAACTATGAGATGATAAATGCATAGCTTTATATCTCCTAATGCTTGAAATCTGTAGTGCAGCAACAAAATAAAAACTATTACAGTTTCAAGTACTAGATGTTGTCTTCTGCAGGTACTGATTATACCTTAGCCATTGTATTTTGACCACTACCAAATCAATACCTGCAATATAGAAGTGAATACCTTCAAAAGAGTCCAGGTATTTAAATCTTGCCAGTCTACCTACTGATACTGGTCTACCTACTGAAATATAAATATCTCTAAACTTCACTGACCCCAACACTGACACATATAATTTTCAATTTCTGGTCTTAGTTCTTTATTTTAATCTGTACCTTAATGATTTCTCTATGTCTTTTTTGATTTGATGATATAGTAATAATTTAATTACTTTAGATGCTGATTTCCAGATAACTGGATATTACTTTCATTACAGAAAGTTACATAGTATCAATAAAAACCTTTTAACTTCAAACTCTATTTTTTAAAAATCACATCACTAGCCACACATAATATGAAGGGAATTCAGATACTTGTTTCCTGAGACTTAGGATCCAAAATCTTCTCATCATTCTCAGGAGCAGTCATTCACCAATGCACTTCCACTAAAAGTAATTTGTTATGGGCAAAGGAGTATCATGAACACATGTTTATACTTACACCACAGATGACAGACATGAAAACTGAGCTGATAATATTGTGCTCTTGGGTACCATTGATTGAAGTGAACTTATTCTCTTCCTATATACAGTTGAAAAGGTTTTGAAATGTATATGATCAAAAGCATAGAAAATACACAGATTTCCCCTCTCCAATTGTAAAAGAGTAACAACACAATATGACTATGATTTTAAGAAGCTCTAGTTCTTAAAATTCAAATTCTACCTATTGAATAAAGGACTCTTCCCACTTCCTATTCAATCATGTAGGTACATAGCACATAGAAAGTTTAGTGGGAACTTAGACACAGTGATTACTGAAACAGTTTCTTCAAGGCAGAAAAAGAAAACAGACCAAGTTAGCTAGATACCTGGATATCCTCCCATATGAGAAGCTTAAGGTACATATGTTAGCATATGACTTAATAACATTCTCATTGGACTTGAAATTATATCTGGAGTTTTTCTCTATTGAAACATCTCACCCCACTCAATGAAACACAATCTTTACAATCCCACTGCACTTGTGCCAACAACTTAGCTTTGCCGCCTCAAAAACTCCAGCTTTGCTTTACCTTTTTGATACTAGACATTCAGAAACAATATTTTTGCTTCTGAGGGAAATTTGACATAACACATGAATTTGGCCTTTTCCTAGGCCAAGTGAACAATAATATAAGTTAGTCTCATCTCTATACATTAATATAATTAACAGACAAATGTTATAATAAATTATTTTATTTATTTCCCCTAAGCATGACTGTAACATTCTATTTCAAATACTATTAATTTCTGCTACAATCTTTCCCTGCCCTGGGCATGCAGTATTTCATTCTTAAATGAAAGTAACCTTTGTGAGCTGGGGATTTAGCTCAGTGGCACTGCGCCTGCCTTGCAAGTGCAGGGTCTTGAGTTCGATCCCCAGTACAAAAAAAAAGAAAAGAAAAAGAAAGAAAATTACCTTTCATGCAAGCTAGTTAGATACTTTCATAGAGCCAACTCCAATTGTGTATTCAATTTTAAAACGATTGCCTCACTGAAATTATCCTGTGTCAGTTATAAAAACCTAAAGAGTAATGCTATCTTTGAGTTAAGGAGAAATTCTACTAATTTCACACTGTCTCCATGCTAATGTCACACTCTTTGTTATGCTTGGACGCCTCAGTCATCTGCTCTGTAGGCATGCCTAGATAGTTTTAGAAAATACTGTTCAAAGTTATCTATGTATTTATCTTTTTATTTTCTCATTGATCATGACCTATGGATTAATGAAATTTCAATAGAAGTTTGATGGTTACTGTGCTGCTGCATATTCAAAGAATAATAAATCAAAAGTATTTAAGCAAATCTGAATGGTATACAACAATCAACCGCTGACTTCTAGAAAATGCTTTCTATTGCATTCAATGTAGGGCTTCTCTACTTTCTCCTTGCAACAACAAACAAAACCACCAAAATAGTAAATGCAATTAACAATCCAGTATCTAGCCCCTCTATGATTAAAAGAGCACAATACATATTTCTTAAATGTTACAAGCCTTACATTAATTTTCTTTAGCTTTGTATGTGTAACATTTCCGTTTTTCAAAAGTTTCTTACCACTAAACACTTAGCATATACCTTCATATTCAGGCAACTTAAACTGTTTGTAATAAACTGAAAGAGCAATGTTCCTCTCAACTTGAATAAACTTGAGAAAAATTTCTTCTTTACTGCATATACCTCTGAATTTGCATTTTTTACAGCATTTACTTTGGAAAATTTAATAATTATTTTATTCTTTAAAACATAGAACCCCTATATATCACTATATTTAAATTCAAGCATGTCTTTTACAATGACCTGGGAACCATCCCTTTGAAATATCCTTAAAGAAATTCAAACCCTCTATTTTCCAGTTTCTATAAGAGAGTAAGAAACTAATTTCCATAAGCCTCAATAAGGAAACGCATATGACCAAGTCACATTGATAATTCCATCCCAAATTTCTTCCACTCATTTTTAAGTAGCTCACCCGGGACTTGAAATTCTCCCTGCATTTGTTTCAACAGAATTAAGTTCAATCTCTATCCTAATGCTAGACTCTTAGGTAAAATCTTCCTTATCTATTAAACTCAATTCACTATAAATTTTCTTCAACAATCCTTGTCATTCATTGTAATTTAACATAAAATAAAAATAGATATTCTATTTTGTGGAAAGAACCTGGAAGAAATCTTGTTCATTCATGAAATGACTGTTGATTGATTCAGTGTCTGATTTTTTTATACAGATCACCATATCTCAAATATTTTCTTCGTATTCCATTATTTGTTAACAGTGATTTTCACTTTAATGTATATTGTTAAAATAATGAACTGTTCTGATACCAGATTCTGCATCTTTAAGAACTGATAATATTGTAAAGTGCCTGTGGAAGCCAACTCCCAGGAGGGCCTGTAAAACATTAAAGTCCTGTTAATGTAATATATGAATACAGTCAGCATAAAAGTTTTACCTGGAAAATTATCTTTTGAAATGTATGTTACAAACAAAACTCAATTTATCTGTTCATTTTTATTCAGAATATTAGCTTGAGTTTGGCTGTTAGACAGAAAAAAACTAACTTACTTTTATGTATAGAATTCTCTTCATGTTGATACAGTGGACCCTCAAGTTATGAGCTACATATGGCCTGACATATGAACAATTTGGGTTATTTTAGTTTTAAATTATGACCAACTTGTGGAGTTACGACCTGAATGCTGGCTACTTGTACTTACAGATGGTCTCAGATACATATTTAACACTTAATGTGTTCTGGAAAGAACATTACAACATTCTTTCCTGTGTTGGGTTAATTGAGAAATCCTGGGCCAATGTCTCTCTAAGGACACGGGATCTGCCCGTATATAAGAGAGAAATTTAGAAGGCTGTGTAGAAGAGCCTGAGGGTTCAATCGACCAACTTGAGTTATAACCAGCCCTTGCAAATGAATTGAGTTCATAAGCCAAGAGTCCACCATATTACAAAAAAAGAGATGGTAGACATGTATTGTTTATTTATAAAGAAAAGATTAGGCTAGGCTAGTGGTGCCAAACCTATGACACATGTTTTATTTTTCTTTTAAGGCAAAAGATGTTAATATACGAGTTGTTTTTTCTAAATTAAAACCTCAGTATTCAGTTTTAATTTCAGTGTTGGCACTTTGTGATAAATAAGTGGGTTTTGGGTTGCAGCTCGGGCCTTCATCTCTAAAGCATTCACCATCACTGGTATAGGCCATATGTATTCCAATCTATACTATACTTTTACTTGGATGATTGAGAAAATATGTATTTTCAATTGGTATAAAAACATTTGATATCTAAAATAATAATTACTGAAATCCTCAAGACTTTTTTCTGAAAATAATAAATGAAAATAACTAATAAATTCAAATTTTATATATATTTAATATAATCTAAAATATTAAATAATAGCACTCTATATAAGGAGTTGGATTTGTCATCTCTACATATATAGAATGTGTCAAGCAGTAATTTAGTGAACAACCTCAACCATCAGAAGAAAATCTATTTCAGATAAAATATATTTAGTAAATATATCATATTCCCCAGTAGCAAGAAACAGCCATTCTTTCAGTCTTCCTTTTCTCGTCTTGGCCCTATCACACTAAACTGCCTTATTAGCTTCCTAACACTTTCCAATAATTTTTAAAAAATAATATCATTCAGCTCTTCTAACTGATATTAACAGGGTTTTTAGAAAATGACCTATTCTGATCTGACATTCTAATAAAAGTAGTATTTTTTGAGAACAATTTAAAATTAAAGTCTGGTGTGGGTATCATTGTCAATACTTAGATGGACAAAACTTTCATCTGATTAATTTTTAATATTATATATGTATATGTTCAGCATTTTTAATGTTAATTTCATATCATTTAATTACCAATTTTTATCCCAGGTTGTTTGTTTTCCAAGCACAGTATTGTTTCCAAAATGAAATCTTAGAAACTGAAATTAGTAAACTTGTACAAATATTTGAGTTACAATTGTAAGGTACATACATATTTTTAAAATAATGCTATGTCTGTATCTATTTTTCAATCTCTTAGTCTCTCTTGTCTTCACTTTCTTTCTCTGTTTTATAAAGATTTTTTTTCATTTCCACATCTGATTTACAACACTATTACTTTCCTTCAGGAATTAACTTAAAGTAAGTAAGATGGGAAATGTTCTGTTTATATTGGCTGTTTTGAGATTTAATTACCTGACTTTCTCCTATCTGTGCCTGCTGAGTCTGAGCATAAAAGTAAAATTATGTTTGATTTTACAATTCAGTCTCATTCTTAAATCAATAAACTCTTTCCACAAAGCTTAATCCATACTTAAATCTTTAAGTTATCATACTTCAAATTTGGAACACGTTTTCTATAAAATTGTGGTGATTTCTTTGAGACATTTAAAAAACAGTGCTGTTTGTTTGTGTATCTCTGTATCTTCAATTTCCTGTAAATACTCAATTCCCAAACTCTACTACTTCATGAACACATGCATTATTCTTCAAACTTTATTTTGAGTAGAAGGATCTACTTATATGTCAAGTATGGTTATGAATTGAAAGTATGGCAATGTGATGTCAGGGTGAACTATGTATTTTATTTAACATTTTAATAAACTATTATATATGCTAAAATAATTGATAATTTGATTACTGAATAATACTGCTTTGTTCTCAGTGCTTTGTTCTTAATGTTGATGAGAATCATAGTCCAACAATTTTATTTGGAGACTGGCCATTTTAGCAATGTATCTTTTTATTAAAATGAATTGCTTTAGGCATTAACAACTTTTGCTAATATATTATGTGAGTATATTTCTTCATATCAGCATAAAAAGTTGCTGTTGCATATTGTTATGTAACATCTTGACTTGTTTTGGTATCTATATCTGAGTGTTTTTTACCCTCAATCTCACTCAAGGTGGAATTATCCCTTATGTATTGATTCTCTGCCACATTTCATAGACTATGGCGTAAATATCCAGACTCCATGATATTTAATAGGTATAATCAGTCATATGTTTTCTTTGTAGTTCAATTCCAGTGAAGAAAAACTTGCTACCATGTACAAGAATAAACAATAGTCAAATTGAAAATGATAGCACATATTTACTTCCAATAATAAGGTTTCATAATTTTCCAGTTCAACACTACTTACAACAAACTATAAAACTTTCATTAAACAATGGCTTTAAAATGTCAGTAGATAATATGCAAAATCTCATAAATTAAATATGTAACCACACAAATAAATTATTCAGTATGACATAAACCCTAATACTAATGTATAGATAATAAATATATTGTATTTTCAAAGTTTAGATTGTAATTATTTTAATTTCAGCATCTACAATTTATTAATTGAAGACAAATTTTGGAGGGTTGAAACTCAGTATTTCTATTAATAGGTATTTTACAGTTTCCTGTTGGTCCTCATATTATAGGAGGAAAAATCAAATATGCTATCAGTCCATAGAATTGAGTTTACATTGCAAGTTTAATTAATTGTGTGATCTTGAAGAATTCTAGAGCCTCCTTATGACATTCACTTAAAAGCTCACTTCATGTCAATCATATCTAAGTAGATTAGATAAGCAAAGAATTAATATGTTCCCCTTTTTAAAGGCTCCCCCTGGTATATTTTATAAATAATTGTGTTTTTCCTCTATTATGTGTTTTTAGGAAAGAGAAACAAGAACTGTGAAGTGTCCTCTTTACATTTCCATTGTAGATAAAGCTCAGGGATTACCTCTCTTCAAAATATTAGCTATATTAATAGGCCAATATTTTATTGGTTTAATTCTCCATCTATATAATCTTAATATGAAGATTAGTGAAGTTTTTCTTTCTTTCTCCTCTTCCTCCTTAGTCTTTTTGATATGCGTGTGGTATAGAAATAAAGAGGAGATAATAATGCTTTCTTCTGAAAATATGCATCCTCTATCATCCACTAATTCTCCCTGAGATGTAAAACAGGTCTTTGTAATTGAGAAGAGACTCATATCCCCAAAAATGAGTAAAGACTTCGGGTTAAGCTATCTTTGACTCATCTATCTTCAGCGTATAATTTAAATTATCTCTGCTGCTCTACATAGTTCTGGGGAACAGAAAAGAAAATCATATGATGATAAAATTTGGAAAATAAAGGCCACAATGAAAGTAAAATGCATTATTTTTACTTACATTCTGATATTTAGAAGTATGCTAAATGATCAAACCAAAATACATGGGAAGCTGGAACATTAGTCCAAATGTGTGTCCAGAGGAGAAAAAAGAACTAGATGTGAAATATTCTGTTTCCTCTCATTTTTCTCCTCTTGGTCCTTCTGCCTATTTTGTTTCCCATAGAGATAATAATCACTTTATTTTCAAGGATATCAAAAATAATTCAGGATAATCTATTTTATGGCCACTTAAAATGACAGTATCTCGGTGGCTTGATACCACATAAAGTTCTTTGTCAATCACATTACCTGCCCACTTCAGTTCTCCAGAGGACTGTGGCTATTTTGATCATATAAAGAGACAGTTATGTGAGAAGTTACACATCAGTATTGGCTTTTATGTTCCCTATGGCAGAGAAGAAGAAAATGGAACTTGCATACCTTCTGCCAACATTTCACAGGCTACAGAAAGACGCCTGAAATTCCAGCTTCTAAAAACTGCCAAGAAAGATGTGGCCAAGGAAGGAGAAATATACTTTATTCCCTCATATTTCTACCTAAAAGCTGTCAATTTTTCCCCGTGTCTGATCTCATCTCTCTTGTTTATTACTCTTGTAAAAGCAGAAAATAAATGCTAACAAACAATATTGTTCCATTTCTTTCCAAACACTTCACACAGAGTTAGTCTTTTTAGGGATATGAACTACTTTCCAAGTTGTCAGTCACAACACTTTTACCAACTGAAATTTCTGGGCACAAAGTGGAGTTTTAGTTTTCTAGCTGCTCACATCAATTTCCTTGCAAATTATCACTAAACTGATTGTTTAACTATATCTGTATCAGTTACTAGGAAAAAACTTACCCATCAAATGATTTCTGCATTGGTTAAAGAAATTCTAATGCCTGAAACAAATACAGTCATGCACGACCATAACATTTCAGTGTATGACAAAGCACATATACGATAGCAGTCCTAAATGATTGTTTCCTAGTGAATTTAAAGTGACTTTAAAGTCATCTTAGTTTATATAAGTATACTATGATATACACATAATGCAAAAACTTGCTGTTCTCTTCACATGATGCATGACTGCAGTTTCAACATGACTGATAGTGTAATCTCCACACACAATGTTGCAAATAACGTCTGTATTGGTCTCAAGAAAGCACCCTTTAAAATCATCACTCTAGTTTCCCTATATCTTCAATTTCACTTTTTGTATTTTCAGTTCCTTGAAGTAACTGTCTGAAGAAATTAGAAAATTCTAGAAAATTTTCAACTGTGTAATGGTTTGAATAGCATGATAAAATGTCACACTAGTTTGGTTAATCTCACCCAGGGTATGAATCATCCTTTATCCAGCACATTCACATTACATATACTACAGCCCATTAGTCAGTTACCTACCTCAGCTGATCAATTGTGTCAGCACAGAACTAGAAACTCAGATATGGTAAAAAGAGGAAGAAATGCTTAGTTTATGTAAAAAGGTAAAGGTATAATATTTTCTTTTTAGTTTTACTGTACTTCAGATGGTAATTAAACCCAGGGACTTTGCACCAAGCTATATCTCCAGACCATTTATTTATTTATTTATTTATTTATTTATTTATTTATTTATTTATTTTAATTTGAGACAGAGTCTTGCTAGGTAGTGAAGATCTTACTGATGTAAGCTTCCGGAGTGCTGGGATTGCAGGCAAACTAATAAGAAATTTTGAGAGACAACATTCACTATTTTTTATTTTTATATATTGGTAACATTGTTATGTTTTGTGGTAGTGTTTGTTAATAGGTTACTGTGCATAATTTGTAAATTAAACTGTGTCACAAGTATGTATGCATAGGAAAATACATGGTGAATGTATGAAACACAATGCTATCCATGGTGTTAAGCTTCTTCTGGGAATCTTGGAATGTTTTTCCCAAAGACAAAATGATGCTACTGTAAGTGACATATATGTATTATGCATAAGGGTCCAAAGAGAAAAAAAATATTTCTCACTGATAAGATGTCCCAAATAATGTTCCTTATTTATAATCTATTTCTCAAAGTTTTTTATTTATGACTCCCCAGTCATACCAAGTTATTTAAGATAATACTTAGGTATAAACATTATCTGTACAGCATAAATTACAATATGGTTTTAGTTCCACTTCTATATTTTGTATGATTCCTAGTAAATATGTAATTATATCCCTGTTATACCCAAATTATATATATAATTATAAAATTTATTTGAAAATAATTTCTTAAAAAAGAGTAAAAGTATTACTTTATTCATTGTCATCATTATATAATTATGTTTCAAAACAATTTTTCATGTGGACTCATACTATTTTTTGTCATTATTTGCTTTCAGTAGAGGAATATTCTTTATTATTTCTCAAAAAGGCAGTAACAAACTATGGTACTTTTTCCTCTACTTGGAAATGCTTTTGACTTTATTTTCCACTATAGCTTTTTTGAAAGTTTTTTTTTCCTTTAAGCATTGGACAATAACCCCACTGCTTCTAGGTACCATTGTTTCTGATGACAAATCAACTGTAAATCTTACCAGGTGATGATTGGCCTCTTGCTGCTTTCAAGAATTATTCTCAACATGTTTAGTGTGAAATTTTTAGTTTTGAATGTTTATACTTAGAATTCACTGACATTCATGGATGTATAGATTAATATTTCCAGTGGTCAGTTTTTAAGATTGTTCTCAGCTGACGAGGCAGGTCTCTTTCAATCTTTTTTCTCTGATCCTCTTTATCAAAGCAGCCACCTAATGGGTTAATCTATATAATCAATGAGTCTGTCATTACTCTTTTTAAACTACCACTTCTGTTTTTAACAGCATGCTTATGCTTAAACTACTTCATGCTTATGTATGTTTGTATTTATTTATTGTTTATATTTATATTTTAGCAAAGCTTTGTAATTGGGAATGCATTAGAGCATTAGTTTTTATAGTTTGCTTCTCCTAGTCAAAATCTCTGAGCCATGGCTCTCATGCTGAGATTGGGAAAAACTGCATGTTTTTCCTAATTAACACCTCTCCTTAGGTGCTGACTGTTTAGTGGGCAGAAGAATGAAACTTAAATCTTTTTGATTTGCCTGTTTTGGTACAGAACCCACAACCACACAACTTCCTGCAGAATTCTACTTAGAAAAATTAGCACCTTGGTATTTTCATTGATATCTTACCTAAAGTAGAACTAATGTTCCCAAAGTGGAGGTTGAGCAAAGCATGAAGTCTTCTTTGCTTTAATACATCCACTATAACTTATCCTCAGGAATAAATAAATAAAGAATAATGCCAAATGCTGATGTCTTGTCACTACCAAAGAAGAATTCCCTGACAGAGTTTGGGGGAGGCATCCCTGGCTTATTTAACGCACCAGTTTTGAATGGAACTTCTGTCTTACTGAGTTTTAAATTAAATGAGATGACCCAGGTCTTGTGTGACAGTTGTAGCTTAGTGGTAGAATGCTCACCCACACGTGAAAAGCTAAGACCTACAAAAAACAAAATAATAACTAAACTAAACAAAAGGATGGTGTGGATTTTGTTTGAGATACAACAGATTCTACTGTTCCTACTGAATTTTTGTAGACTTTTTTAGATATGTTTCTTTTCTTTAGGTACTTTAATCCACTTCCAAACAATAAAATCATTGTTCTTTTTTTTTCTTTTCTGCAGGTTCACCTCTGTTAGTTGGGTGTTAGTCCATGGAACTTTTATATCATGATACAAATGAAATTGTCAAAGTCTTTAAGTGTTCGTTTTCCAGATGTTGAAAACTGTAGTTAGTGCTAAAAGAGCTCTATCTTTAAAAGACTTAAAATATTTCATTAATACCCAGATATACTTGGCCCATTGGCACTTACAAAATCTTTTTTTCATTATATTTAGCTTGTTGATATTTAACAGTCCAATCTTAGTTATGCTATTATGAAGGTAAGGCAGAATGTTAAGGACGTATTGTACCCATGTTTTCTGTTTTATTTCACTCATAGATGTGTTAGGGAAGCTCATTTAAAATGTTCAAATATTTCAGTTTCTTTTAGTAACTTTTCTAATAAATACTTCATGTTAAAAAACATTTAACTTCCAATAAAATATGTAGATTGAACTCTCTTCAAAATATATCATTTAAAAACTCTTGTTGAATAATATAAAGTAATAGAAACAGCTTGCACAGGAAAGATGAAAGGTAAATTAGTTGGAAATAAAATTCAAGAGTTTTGGAACAATGTAGAAGATGGAAGATTGGGTAATGTTTAATTTATCAAAATAAAGAAATATGCATAAGGAGATGTTTCAAAGTGACTTGTACTATAGAATAACTAAAGTTTCAGGATTTTTGAGGCATTAATTATCATGGGAAGCAAGAATAAACAAAGGGTTTAAAAATTAGGTGGCTAAGGGAATGGTTTGTACACAGAGATTAAGGCATATATACTAAAGCAATTATCTTATTCTCTTATTGATGCCATTTTACTTCCTTCATTCTACCACCACACATCCTGTCCCTTGGTCTACATGGAAAATAAAAGTAAGTATTTTGCTCTCTGGAGAAATTTATTCTGAGAGATAGCACATTTATATCAGTGCAAGTTTGCCATGTTTAGAAAATAAAAATAAAAGATTCTTAATGAAGTTTGAATTTCAGGTACATACAAATACAAACTGTGCAATATTATAAAAATATAAAGAATGTAAAATGTTTAAAAGATCATTTATAGAGAAAACAAAACCAAATGATATTTAATTAGGCATTAATAAAATTTTTATCTTTAAAGAACACATTAGAAACTAAAGAAAGATAAAATTCTGTTTCAGAATTATGAAGAAGGGTAAATTGTTTTTAGAATACTACCAGTGAGGCATAGTAATGGTATTTCATAGACATTAGCAAGCTTCTAAAATGTTACCATATATATTCTAGAATGCATGAATTAGCATAAACAAATAGATTAACACCCATAATAAAGATGTCATGACATCTGACAAATAAGAATTCTACATAGCAGGACAGAGATGAAAATCCTATAAAGAGAGTTAATTATAATACATTTCTGGGAAATGACTGGGTCAGTCTGGATCAGAAGATAAAAGTCTCCAAGGAGATCTCTAGGAAATTAAATTTAATTAGTAAATTATCAGATGCATTTGAATATTTGGCAAATATTTTTGAAAGGTTTCTGATAGCTCTGTTGAGAAAAACTAAGGATGGGTAAATGAAGGCATTACTAATGTAGAAATAATGTTCTCTCCTTTTGTACAAGCTGGAATAATATGGCTAGATTTCCTTTCCTATCTGAAATAGATACAAAAACCTACTGAACACAAGAAAACAGAAATGATAAAATGTTTAAACAGTTAAATTATATAATGCTACATCAATAATAATAATAATAATAGGTGAAATTGAAGTGATACACAATTTCTATGTTATTTGAAAGTATGCTTCCTATGTTATTTGAATTTAAAAGAATATATTTAGGTGATAGAATTTCTGATGTGTTGAGTCTTCATGCACATTTAGACTAGGGAAAGACAACAAATAGGACTCTTATTTAGTGCCCATATGTGGAATCAATTTGCAGCTCTACTGAAAATTCAGCTGCATTATTGATAAAACTAAAATGGGGAAAGTGGAAAGGACCCATGTAATTGACGACATGGAGCCCCAAAAGTGTACTCCAGGTGAAGGTCCTGCCAGGTAACCTGGTGTGCTGCACAGCTGATTGCTACCAATGAATGCATATGCCCTCTGAACAGACAGGAAGGTCCTAAAGAGAAACCTCCTCAGGGCAACGTGTCCATGCTCATTTTCTGCTCCTAGTTGTACTGCTCAGATAAATCACTGCTAATTGAAAAATAAAATGAAGTTTTGGGTGTTGGAATGTGCTTTTGAGGCTGTTCCTTCCTATAATGACTCGAAAAGTCCTTTCCCACTTGACAAACATATAGAGATAACATTTTTCTTGTCATATGGGAAGAAAAAAAATTTGGTCATCTGTGAAAAATAAACACTTATTCTTTCTTTTTCTTCATGGAAAAAAGACATACTTAAATTAAGTAACTTGAAAAGTTAACCTTAAAGTATTTTATCTATTTTGTCATGAATGTCTACTCTTTGTACAATTGTTATATTTTTTCATACAAGAGCACAAAGTAATCTTTTTACTGTTAGTTATTTTAATTTGATTTTGTTGGCTTTTGTTCTTAGAGAAATTTGAATTTGGCAGTTCATTTATACAAAGTCAGTTAAACATCTGTCTAGATTACTTTCATATATCCAACAGTGAAATGTAATTCTGCATTTTGCATTGCAATTAGATTTACTAAAAGAGTTATCTTGCTAGTACTTGCAATGAGTATCTAGGATTTTGTTGTTGTTTATATTGTTTACTTTTTCAAATGAGAGATTTAACCCAATGCATTATATAGTTGAAGGCAAATATTACAACACATAGAGAAACATATAAAAGGTAAACTTTAGAGGGTGGCAAAGAAATATTTATTATTTGAGATGATAATTTAGAAAACTTTCCTGGTAGTGTTTTCAGTTATTCTTTCAAGGTAATCATTTTCTATCCTCCATGCATGGGTTTGTGTGTGTGTGTACACATATATGCCTTAACATACTTGTTCAAATATATTTCTGAAACTATTGTCTTGGCCACTCTAATGCGCCCAACAGAATGATTATCAAAGTTTCAAAAAGAAAATCTTATAAAAGTAATAATATCAATCTGTGTCTTTGAGATCCACCTGAAGGGGAAATATTTTTCTTCAATGCACTATTTTACTGAGCTAGAAATTTAATTTATTTCCACTAGAGTGACATTCAGATCCTGGTTCTAGTCCATAATGCCTTGGTTCATCCCTACAAAATATGATTTGGGAATTTTTCCATTCAAAATCTTGACATGAAAAATTTTAGGAAATCTTTAGTAGTGTCTTCAGGTTCATAATTACTTATTAACTATGTGAATACTGGAAATTACTGTATTGTCTTCTCTGATGACTTCAAATATTCTATATATTCTATTTTAATATGTCTGCTTATGCTCTATATTTTCCACTAGTGATGTTTTATGAAATCGTAGATTTAACTTCATTATATCTCATTTCTAGCATGGTATTTGCATGCATCAGATGATCCAAATGTTGACAGAGAGAGGAATAAGTGTATAGAATCATTATTCATCTCTTTCAATTAGATGAGAAGCTAATATGCTTTTAAGTATTTGACACCCTGAAAAGATTTTTGTTGTGTAAATCCACTGGATTTTATGTATGTTTGTCTTCATGTTTAAAAGTGCATGATAGATTAAATTTTGAGTAACTTAACTTTAAGATTTTCAATTATCTGAGTACTTTAGGCTGATTAGGGATTAATGTAAACTTCAAAAACAAGGTTAAATACATAAAATAATTAATCTTATTTTATAAAAAGTAAAATATTAGTATGACAATATTCAAACATATTGACATAACACAATTGAGTACATTGTTTCCTACATCTTAATTTATATTTTATTTCCTCTTAGACTAGTGTTTTAAATAATTCTATGATTACTATGTGTGTTAGGGTGGTTTGTATGGCAGAGTTTTCAGCCACTGGCATTATTATTATTAAGGAGAAACTATCATCAATGTGTCTAATTTTATTAAATTTATATCATATCATAGATGAATTGAGGTACTAAGGCCTAAAATTTTAGTAAATTTTATAAACTTATTATATTATTATTTATAGCATGTATCACATAAAATCCTTCTATTTAGTATAAACAAGGTTTACAAAGAGTCACTCTTTATAAGTTTTTCTCTTTGTAGGATTACTACACTGAAAATTAGATATTAAAATCAATAAATGCTATAAATAGCTGAAAAATTACAATATCTCCCTTTAAATTTTATAAGAATGAACATTTTGCTGTGATCCTACATGATATAAAACATGAGCAATCTCTGAAGTCATTGCCTGAATCTCAGTTTCACAAACAACAACCTATCAATCAAAATAAAATTCTGCTTTGCTATTGTCTGTTTACCGCTCCATAAAGGATTAGATTAGTGATGAAAGATCACATATTTTGATGCTGACACCAAAAGATGAATATCCATTTACATTTCAGAGAGGTAATATCCTTCAGATAAGAGGCTGACATCTGGAAACATGATAATGATGTGTGACAATTTGAAATGTGGGGTCCTGACTGTGTTAAAGACAGAGTTCAGGGAGTTGTAAGTCATTTATGCTAACTGAGTTGTCTGGATGATATATCTTGTCAAAGAAAGGTTAAGAAAGCAGAAACTTGTAACTAAAGACAGTTTTGATATTTTATCAATATTTCCAAACCACTGGCTTGATTTTTAAAGAGTTTTTATACACTAATGATGAAAGAAACAATTTAAATTTATCCTGAATATTTCATAAGCATAGTAAACTTATATTTCATAATTCAATTGTAAATTTTTTGTCTGCAGAAAATGTTTTTTTTAGAAACTTAAATCTCAGTGACAAAATCAAATATGAATGTTTATTCATTTTCATTTCACAAAGTCATATGTGGACATACTATGAACTTCAACATATTTTCAGTTTTTTAGTTTACTTTTGATCTGCAAATTGGTAAAATATTAGGAACAGTATAGAATATTTAATGGTGAAAGTAAATTATGCTTTCCATTCAAGGAGAACATTGATACTGGCCAAATGCACTGCTAATTCTACTAATTTCTCTGTAAAAGAAGCTTGATCCAATGGTAACATTTTCTATTTTTTCAGAATATATATACATATAAAGTTTTACTTATAAATTTAGAATTATCATGAGAACATTATTAAATGTTGTAGAGAATAAATATATCTGATTATACTCAATCATATGCCACATCAGTACATATTTTTTAATGGTATCAGTTACATTTTCTCAAACACATATACTTAAACCTATGGGCTCCTATATAATCTGTGGACTCCCTCCTGCATTCACATTATTATTTACCCTGGTGCATTATTTTATTTTGTTATTATTATTCATCTATTTAATGCATTTATTATGATATAAATTCCATAGAAACTCTTGGTTAATTAGTTGCCTATTGAGCTATCCTAAAATAAAAAGAAAGCTAAATTTCAATGATGAAGACCAGGCCTACAAATCTTGATTGTCAGTGGTGATTGGATTGTGTACTAACCTCATCCATGAGTTATTACTGTAGGGATTATATCTAACCTCTGGTGTCTTCCTCTCAGACTTTTTCCCTGGTCTCTGCTTTCTGGCTGTGATTAGGTGAACCAGCTTTCTTTCCCCAGGCCCTTCAACCATATTTCTACCTTGGAGCCAGTCAACCATGAACTGAAACTTCAGAAATTGAGATCCAAAAATAAACCTTTCCCCATTCAAACTGCAAGTTTCAGGTATTTTGTTCCAGTGATGAAAAACTGACTAATTCAGCATTTAAATGATTAATTAAAAAGAGTTTATAATAGATAATTCAAATTTTAAAGTGATTATGGCCTCATAATTCCACACCTTAAAGATTATGTGGGGAATGAAGAGTAAAATTGACACATAATACAAAAATCACTCTTATTTTATCTAGAAATGTATAGTGATTGCATTGATTTGATAGTAAAGACACAGAAAATTTAGCATTCAAAAATGACAAATCATTAATTTTCAATTTCATTTTCATAAGCCCAAAGATATATGCATGCATTATATGCTCATTCATGTAGAAACTTAAAGGATAAATATGATTTATTCTCCATCCAGGCTGAATGGAAGAAAGGGAAACTATTCTCTCCTTGGCATAAAAGAAGTTGAGATTAAGCACACTTATACACAGGGTGGAAGAACTATAGAAAATAATATTTACGAAGTAGGATGGAAAAGGAATCCAACTGAGTTAATTGAGGTCAACTTAAATGCTCAAGACAATATTTGGCAAATTAATCATTTAAAAATGGTTGGTTCTCAACCCATGCTACACATTAGGCTCAACTTGACACCAATACTGTTGCCAAGACCTTGTGCCCTAGGTTTTGAATCATTGATTCTAATGTTTTTATTAGACATTCCTCAGGTAAGAGTAAATATAAAAGAAACATTGGGAACTACTCTTTTAGGCTTGTCATATGGATACACAATATTTGGAGTTTTACATGTACAAGTAGAAAGCAAGATAGAAGAATCAATACAGCACATACTATAATGCCTAATATTTGTGTGGGAGTATCAGTTCTTTTGGTGCTCCAGTTTCACCATGCATAAAGTAAACATATTAAACTGAATTATGTTTCATTTGGGTTCATAAAAACTCAGCTATATAATTTCTGATGTAATCACTCATATCTTCAAAAGTAGAGTTTGATAGGATCTCAATGAAAATACAATTTTAAATAACATAAAATATACTGGTTGATATGGTGTACTTTCTATAAATACTTTGCCCAGAATGTTACTTAATGAGCAACTTATTGTTTTATATGACGGAATTATAATAAAATATAAAAATGGTATCTGTCATCACAAGACATTCCAATTTGAGACCTACTATATGCATCTTATTCAATCTGTGTATTTGATCTCAACAAACTTTGGTATCATTATCTTTGAAATATTTATAACATGAATACATATATGTGTATTTTACTTGGCATAATTATTCAGACATATTATGAATGTAGAAATGACATTGTATGTGTAAATTACTTCATAAAACAAGAATTTCACAGACAGGGAACATAATATAAAATCCTGAAGTATAAAACTACAAGAATGTCTAGATTGAGAGGAACCTCACTTGGAAATACCATTTAGTAAATTGTAGATTTGAGCTTTCAGGGATTGATTAATCTAATAATCCTAAACAAGATTTTAAGATCAAATAATATATATTTTATCCTGATTTAGTATTTAGGCTGTCTCTGTTATTTTGATTGTATTTATTTTATTTCAAGGTACATATTAGAAATTGGCTTTGTAATATCAATACCTCTCAGAATGAAAGAGAAATAAGATTCTCAATTAGATGCAAATGTGTTTGTCTTGTAGATTGATTCATATAAAAAAAGACAGCTTTCTAGATATATTGCATATGTTCTCAAAACCTTTTGACCAACCACAACTCACCTATAACACACAGTACAAATGTGAATTATAGTAGCCAAAATAATTTTGCTCATTTATTTCTTCATTGATTGATTATTTGCTGATAACCTCTTGTGCATTAGTTCTGGAATAAATAACAAAAAAAATCCTTGTTCTCATATTGTTTACAAAACACAGGAATACATAGACCTTAATAAAAAAAAACTATCAAATAAATTTCCAATTTTTTTTTTTGTACCAGGGATCGAACTCAGGTCCTTGTGCTAAATTTCCAATTTTTAATGTACAATAATAAGTAATAAAGTGCATGAAAACATGTCACAGAAAGCATTTATGAAGAAATGACAGTTTAAAATTCTGAAAATGAGTAATTATCTGAGATGAATAAGAGAACATTTACGTATCCACATGTCAAAGACTGACATCCCAATTAAAATGTATCAGATATTATAAGATATATGTTTAATAAGAATGATTTAAAATCAGAAGAATATGCAGTGCTCAGAGTACTGCAGGAGCAACTATGAAAGTAAAAATTGCATCCATACTCACTCATCTAATTTTAAAGAATGTCTAATCTTTGAAGTATACACTGAACAATAGCTTTTGAATATGACAACCCACTAAAGAATAGCCATCCTCCTGATGTAGGTAAAAATAAGTACTTAATTGCATGATGAATACAAAATTACCCAAATTCAGAAAAAAATCAACAATTTCTACCTCAAGCAATTTCTGATACTACTGTGTTACTCTAGGTCCCTTTCCAAGTGATAAAAAGAATATTTATCAGATTTTATCATTTTGTCTTCATAACCCCTGAATCATATATTTTGGCGAATCACTCTGGTGTTCAGCTCTTGTCATATGCCTTAAGAAGTGGTAAGAAGATAACTTTTTTGTTTCAAAATTATTTTAAAAGCAACTCCACACAAACTAAAAATAAATTATGTACAATCCATTTATTAAAGATATTAAAAAGGGTCAAAATGTATATACATGTTCCCATGTATGGAATTAAAAATGATCAAAAGCAAGTTTACTTATAAAATTGAGTTTTTGAATTTTCACTCAAAATGATACTTGGTCTTTTACCCAAGAATGTTCTAATGCAGTCTCGATCCCTGAAGAACTGGTGTTTGAACTTGCTTTTGCCATTTAGCCATAAGATCTTGCAAATTTACTCAAAATTTGTAGAACTCATTTTTTTTCCTGTATTAACGTATTGATTGGATCAACAATTTTTATCACTGTTTGCACAACAAAATCAACAAGGAACTGCTTTTTAAAATGTAAGACCCACACTCAGATTTAATGAGTTGAACAGGGTTAACTGATCTGTTTTATTATCATTATTATTTTGAAATTAAACATAATTGAAGGCCAGGGATTTAGCTCAGTGGCACCACACCTGCCTCGCAAGTGAAAGGTCCTGAGTTTGATCCCTGGTACCAAAAAAAAAAAAAAAAAAAAAAAAAGTAATTGAAATGAGGAGTCCAATTTGAGAATCACTAGACTGGATTACTCTAACTTTCATTACAGTTCCCAAAAATAGGAGTCAAGAAATATAAGAAAAAAAAAATATTGCTAAAATGCAAAATCATAGGATTCAAATGGGTGTTTTCTGTAGGGATTTTTAGCTTTGAAGATGAAATAATAAGAAATTTGAATGCTAAATATGTACAATATGATTAAGGCCCAATTTTTCTAAGATAAGTCTACATATTAAAAGCTATATGGATATGCAATGTGTGATTAATTTCAGACAATAAGATTTTGGGACTTTCAAAGTTTTGGTTCATTAATTGGTTATTTATGAACTTATTATAATACCTCAAAACTGAAATAATGAGTTATGCCAATTCAAATTGGTATTTGAATTACCAAATCAAAATTCTAAATTTATCATTTTAAGTCCATTGATCTGTAACCATATGCATTCAAACAAATTAAAATAAGAAAACATTTCCTTAATCAACCTAAAGCATAATTTCCACATCTATACCCATTTTGAATTAAGTCCATTACAAGGGATTAATTTACATCTCATCATATTATATTTGCTCTGAAGTCCTCCACAATGTCTCATTATCCAAAAACAGAAATATTGAATCTGCCATGTTTTCAACTGCACCCAAATATGAAATACAGTATTTTACCTACTTTCAATATCAGTTATGAAATGATTTTATGTATTGATATATAGATAACAGAATATACATTGAATGATCATTTTGCTTTGCTGTATGAATAGCAGACATATCTAAATGTCCCCCTGCTTTCACATAAGTAAAGAAGAATTGCCTCTTTGGTATTTGGAAAATGTTGTTGAAACTCAGTGAGGTGCTTATCATTAAAGGAGAACCCCCATATAAAGCTTCCATAAATGTATTGGAAGTGAGATATATTTTACTGTATTTAGCATTTATGCAGCATTTTTGAAAAGTGCATTTTTATTAGAGGCTCTCACAACAGTCTTATGAGCTTCATCTTGTGTTATGCTCAGTTAAAATTGGATAAATTAAGGGCCAGAGAAACCAGGCATTGCTTAAGGTCATGTGGCAGCCAGGCAGCAACGGAAGCCCAAATTACCACTCTGAGACCTGACATTTTCATCATGTTGTTTATCCTCCATGAGCCCTGCTGTCCATTGTTTTGCTCAGAAGAAACATTTTTAGGCAGAATCAGAAATAGAGCTTTTATATGTAAGCTTGGTGATTCACAGATAGCTATTATCAAAAAGGCAAGCAATGACAAACTTTCACAGTATCGTTTGAGTCTAAAACCTATCAAATTCATGGTATCTTTTGTAATCATATATGCAATCATTTATTATAATTTTAAAGGTCATTTTACACCTAGCATATCTGCTTCCTTGGAAGGAAAACTCAGAGTTAAAGACTCAATGGTAGAAACTGATTATGCAAGTTACAAAGAAACAAGCAATGTTGGGGGAAAGCCAAGAGAAAAACTGATAAAAAATAATAGTTCTTAAATCTTGGAGTAGCATATTTTCCTTTGTTTCATCATAGTGTAAGGTGATGTTTGTAACCTGTTAATGATTTTGAAGAATTGATACAGTATAAAGATAAATTCTATCTTCTGCAGTGCTTCACAAAAACTCAAAGATGTCCATTAACTTTAGGCAATTAGAGAGAAAATATGACGAGATTAATATTTTTATGAATGACATTTTCATATCGATCTGAACAAATGTCTCCTCAAATTCTGCCTGTCTTCCTATGTCTGGTAAAGCTGACCTTGCAGTTACTTTTATCTGATTACAAAACTTCCTACTTTTGAACTGTACCTTCATTTCTTAGGACCACTGTAATTCTTTGGTCTAGTTTAATTTGTTACATAAATATAGCCCCAAACAGCAAAAGTACAATAGAGTCTTCATGGAATCATTTAGTTCTGATAGCCCTTCACAAATTTTTATTATGGGATAATGGTTGATTGTGCTTTTATTTCTTCTTTTTGCCTTCTCTGCATTCATTTTGGAAATTGCTAACACTTTACCCAAATTTTGAAATATATAAACTTATAATATATTAATATATATTGTCTACAGTAATTTTCAGTCTTTTATGCTGCAGAATTTGTTTAATTTCAAGATATTATGTAAGTTTTCTGCTTTCATATTTATTATTGAATAAATGTCTCCCCCATGAGAATGTATGTTTTATTTGTTCAGAAATTTTTATCCAGTTTCTTTACTGTTGTAATTTGGTATCTACATCAACGTCTGGACCAGAAAATGTCAAATATTTGTTGAATAAATCAATGAATGAGCACAAATTTTGCTCTGCACTCCTTATTTGAGTTAAGCAAAAATAATACATCCAAAAATTCTGTAACAAATTGCAGCCTCACTTTGCTCTAGAAGAGACCATAGGCATAGGAGTACATATGTTCACCCCCACACATGCATACACACACACACACACACACACACACACACAATTTAGACGATATCATTTTGTTCCTGATAGTAGCATAGAGTGTTTGAAGGACAAAAATGACAAGGAAATATTTAAATCTCTAAATGTAAACTCTACTAATTGTATCATGGAGACTGACATCTGGTGATGATAATTTGCATTCTTAAAAAAATCTGTGCAAACAAGAAAATGTATACCCTATAAAATCATCTATTCTATGACTTGAGAGAACACTGTTTTTGAACTGCAAAAACTCAGTTGAATTCATTCAAAGATATATATACTCTATGTACTCTGATTTTTTGGACCTTTTAGATTTTAGTAATTAAATAAATTGAAAAGGTAGGGTACAATTCTCAGGAAAAAATATTGCAAAATAGAAATAAATACCTTATATAAATATAAAAATACGATTATTTTATATGGTAGTAAGTGCTAAAAGAATTATATTGTGGTAGAAAATGAGAAGGACATATAGGAACTATTAACAGAGGGCAAGAAGGAACAAACTCTATGAAAAGGCATGAAGAATTAAAGAGTTAAAACACTCCAGAGAGGGAACAGTACTGGAAAGCACTAAAATACCACATATTCCTAGAGCTGCTGAAGAAAAATAGTTGTAGTCAGGATGTTCTTGGTAGAAGTTCTTAGAGATGCAGACCATCTTAAGAAGGTACATTTTAGTTCTATTGAAGTGAAGGGGCTGGCTTATAGCTCACTTCTTAGAAGATAGATCACTCTTTAATATAGGATTCTCCTACATGAGCATTTTTTCTTTTTTTTTTAACTTTAAAAATCCATTTTGCAATTCTTGTATGATTTAGGAATTTGTGAGAAATATGGGTATATACAAGTATTAGTTTTCTTTGAACATCTGGGGAAGTTAAAGGAAATAATACATTCTTTAGAAATCAAATGCCATAAGAATTTGGGCCAAGAATTGTGAGTGATAAATTACTTAAAAAGTCAACATATCAAAAATAAAAATTAGTGAATAATACAAAAATATATGGGGTGTTATTTAAAAGTCATATGATATTAAAGACTCAGTACTGAATAAAACTATATTGAATCATATTAATATAAACAATTAAGGCATTTTCCCTTC
Source organism: Heterocephalus glaber (assembly GCF_053883595.1). Classification (NCBI taxonomy): domain Eukaryota; kingdom Metazoa; phylum Chordata; class Mammalia; order Rodentia; family Bathyergidae; genus Heterocephalus; species Heterocephalus glaber. The sequence continues at coordinate 43,220,496 of NW_028258324.1, read as the reverse complement.
TTGCTAAGACTAAAGAAATTGTAAGATATGTGATGATGGCTTTTCTTGTAACTTTTTTTAAAATTTAAGTTGCAATAATACATCTGTGCTATACTTAGGGATTTTTAGTACAAGAATTTTAATCATTTAAATGCACATCATCTAAATTTTATGAGTTTTAAAATATAGAATACCTACTAAAAACAATAAAATAATATGTGCTGAAAGCTATTCTTAAATGTTTTATTTATTTTTCCTTTTTTCTTTCATTAATACATGTTTGAAGAATGTGACATTTGCATGCATCTTGGGGAGTTGGTGCATGAACATGATACAGCTTGTTAGTTCTCGTCCCTTCCCAGCCACCTCTCTTCCTCTCGCACTAAATCTCTTTTCCCAATTCTGGTCATTATTTGTATTTTTAGTTCATATTTATGACATAAAATGTATACATTCATTAAGATTATTAAGTTCCTGTTCATGACTTAACTTAATTTTCCTTATTTCATACAATCTCATGTATATATGGCATCTCTCATTTGAGCAAGGCAAAGTACAAACAAAGAGAATACTAAGGATTGATAGCAGGAAACAAGAGGATAGTTCCCTTGCAAAAGGGAAGGCATCCAGGAGACAGAGGGCTAAGGGAAAAGGGGAGGGGAAGGGGAAATATTCTCAAAATATTTTCATAACTATGTATGCATATTATTATTGACATGTGTTAATAGTGTCCTTCTGAAAGTCTAGAATATTGAATTACAATAACTAAGTAGTGGCAAAGTATTTTCCTAAAACAAGTGTTGGTTTTCCTAAGTATTTTCAATCTGAAGAGTAAATAGATATACTAAGTCACAGTCACTGGCTTGCTCCCTTACTAGTATGCTGTGCTCTGAAAATTAACAAAAGAAGACAACCATGGCTTTACCATTTACTTCAGAATTCTAAAAATGATTGCAGTTTTAGAAAAAATTAATGTACATTAAACTATTAATGTTGAAGTCTTTTCTAAATGTGTGCTATTATATGTATCTATAAGAGCAGTCTAGATTTACAGAAATAGGTAAGCCATTTACTCTATCCTGACTTCTGATTCCTCATCAATGACAAAGGCATTTAAATAGGTATATGAACAAGTTAAACAGATATATGCGTTGATATAGTTCATATATCTCAGGTACTTTTACTAAAATTAGCTAAAGTGAAATTTCTTTACAAATGTTATTATCTATAAATGAACTCACCATGTGTATGAGTTTGTTTATATAATTTAAAACTATTCATATTTTATAACGTGTTCTTAGGAGAAAAAAGTATAAGCCTTATTCTTGCATGTCCTACTATAGCCTTTAAAAATATTAATTCTATGGCCATAAAATGCTACCTTAGTTTCCTTATGTAACATACATGAAAAAAATTACTGCATTATTTTATAAATTGCTGTCAATATCAAATTAAGTAATATCTGAGGAACAATGCTGCTAAACTTTCTCAAAGCTACTTAATGTATAATGAGAATATGAAGGTGGTGATGAAAATAAATAAGCATCTTTCTTCTGCTGGTTTTCCCCCTGTTGTGGGTGACAGCGGTATTCATGTGACTGATGGTATCATATCATATTTACAGCTGTTAATTCAGTCATACTTATTTATTCTGTTATATGGCTGGAAATATACTCATCTCAAAAATAATGCATAAACCAGTATAACCCAGGAACCTATTGATCCAACTTTATTTTTTTTCAAATATTACCAATTTCAAAATATTAAAAAATTACATGTAAATACTTGATTTCTAGAATTTTATTTATAAAAGTACAGAATCTGGCAGTGTTGGACAGATATCTCAATCATGAGTCTGTAATGGGAGTTAAACAGTAGCATTTCTCACTACAGACAAGGGAATGGGAAGATCTGTATTTACCAGGCTCCACTAGACTCGTATCCTCGTATATCTCATCTATTTTTACATTGACTTTGCCCCAAGTGTCTTGTAAACATTTATATAAACCCAATATCTCCTTTATAGTACTGTAAATTGAACCAAGATTAGAAATAGCAGTGAGATTAATTTTCAATGAAAAATTATCTGGAACCCAGAATGAAGCTCCCCTGCTGTCATCCCAAGCTCCTAGGGCAGAGAAGGTGAGCCGCGTGGGCACCAGAAGCACCCTCCACCACCCCGTGGAAATGAGAAAATGAGAAGACACGTAAACAAGCCTCAAAAACAGACTTCTGGATCACCTACAGCAACCCCAAAAGGAAACGAGATGGAACAATCTGATACTAAAACACCTGGACTCTCTGAACTGATAACAAAAGAGAATCTGGGAAAAATGAAATCAGAAATAATTACTCAGATAACAGCAAAGATTTTGCTCATGGTGCAAGACATGATTAATAAATCTGGAGAGAACACAGATAAAAAAAATAGAGGATCTGAGGAACATGATGGAATCGCAACATAGGAAACAAATGGAATCCATAAAACAGATGCAAACAGATTTCCAGGAGACTAAAAACTTCACTGAAAGTCCGCACAGCAGAATGAATCAATGTGAGGATATAATTTCAGATATAGAAGAAAAGATTGCAATTAGTGACCAGGAAAAGAAAAATTGTTTTAAAATTGTAAAGAAACATGAGAAATCAATCCAGCAACTGCTAGACGACACAGAGAAGAATAACAACATAAGACTGATTGGAGTCAATGAAGAAAGAGGAGAGAATGCAGATGACATGAAAAAACTGTTCACAGAAGTGATGGCAGAAAATTTAATAAGGAGGGGAAAAGAACTTGACATACAGATAGGTGAGGCATATAGGACTCCAAATAGCCTTGATCAAAAAAAAATCTACCATAGGCATATAATAATTAGGATTCCAGAAATCCAAAAGAAGAACAAAATTCTACAAGCAGTGAGAGAAAAGAAACAAATCACATACAAAGGAGAGCCCATCAGAACCACAGCAGACTTCTCAATGCAAACCCTCAAGGCAAGAAGAGCTTGGAGTGATGTATTTCAAGCCCTAAAGAAAAACAGCCTCCAACCCAGATTGATGTACCCTGCAAAACTATCTTTCAAAACTGATGGAGAAATAAGATAATTTCATGATAAAGAGCACCTCAGGAACTTCATGAATATCAAACTGGCACTCCAAAAACTTTTAGACAATACCCTAGGAAAAGACAATGAGGATCACAAACCCAGGAAACCCAGCAGAATGAATCCACTGGGCGTGACTAAACGCAAAGGGGGTGAATCCGACAAAAAGAAAAAGGCATGACAAAGCTTTTGAAACTTTTAACTTCATCTCCCTAATGAGTTTGTAATTCAATCTTGTTATTGTACTGATTAGTATTTTTCTGATTCTAGAGTTGCACACCATTCCTTGTGCTATACTGGCTATTTATCATCTTCTTATGTCTACTTTTTAATTGGGTTGTCTATTAATGAGCTGTAAGAGTTCTTTATATATTCTGGTCATAGTTTATATGCATTGAAAATATAGTCTGTTTAAGGGCTACTTTTCATTTAATGATGTCATTTAAAGTTCTAAATTTTGATGGAATCTCATTTATCAATTTTTTCTTTTATACATCATGTTTTCTGTATCCTAGGTAGTTCTTGCCTACCCTGAATTTATAAACTTTTTCCCTTATAATTTCTTCTTAAAGTTTTATACTTTTAGGCTTTAATATTTAGGTTCATAGATCCCTTCAAGTTATTTTCATGTATAGAAATGAAGGGTTGAGGTTAATTTTTTTATATACATATACCAGGTGTTCTAGTGCCATTTGCTGAAAACACTATCTCTTTCTCAGCTCTTGAATTGAGTTGATATTCTATAAAATGCTAATGTTAAATAATCTTTCAAAACTCAGTGGACCATATATGTGTGGTTCTATTTCTAGATTCTCTGTTTTATTCAAATGATCTATATGTCTTCCCTTACACCAACACTGCCTTGATTACTGTAGCTTTAGAAGAAGTCTTAAAATTAGGTACTAAACGTCTTCTAAAAGTGTTTTTTGTTTTTTGTGTTTTTTTAAACTTTTCTAGGTCCTTTGTACTCCTACATAACTTTTGAATTTCAATATCCAATTCTTCATTTATAGCAAGTATACACAGATCTGAATTTTTATATATATCTTGTGTTTTCTAATCCTGCTAAATTCAAATACAAGTTCTAGGGGCTCCTAGAGATTTCTTAGTATTTTCTCTGTAGATGATCATTTCATCTACATATAAAGATTTTGCTTCTACTTTGCCAATCCTATCCTAATTGTGTCATTTTATTGCCAGACTATTTTGATTGGGCCTAGATTTCAAAGTTTAATGGACAGATAAAGAGTAAGCATATCTGCCCTTGTTCTCCACCTTAGCGAGTAAGCACTGTCTCTTCTCCATTCATATAAGGCATTCTCACTGCAAGTATGGAGTACATGTCTTTAATCTGTTGAGAAGGTTCTGTTCTACTTCTAGTCTCCTGATAGCTCTCACCATGAACCGTTGTAGAATTCAGTTCAATACTTTTTCTCCAACTAGTGACAGGGTCATATGGCTTTTTCCTTTCCTCTGTTAAAAAGATGACTTTTGGGGGTGAATCTTCCAATGCTGAACCAACACTGCCATCCCTATCACAAAATCACTTTCTACATACTGCCAGATCTGACTTCTAATAGTTTGTTTTGTTAAACAAATTTCTATCTACGTTCATACTTTTTTCTTCTATTATCCTTATCCAGTTTTAGGATTAGCACAATGTTGATTTCCTAAAATGAGGGGAGAAGTGTTCCTTCTTTTTTCTGCTTTAAATGTTTGATAGAATTTATCAGTTAAAATGTTTCTGAGCCTGCTATTGTCATATAGGTAGTTTTTCAAGCTAGGAATATACTTTCTTTAATAGGTGCTATTCAAATTTTATATTTCCTCCAGACTTAGTTTCTTTAATTTGTCTTCCAAGGTACTTCTTAGAATTTGTCAAATGTATTTCAGAAAAGATTTTTGTAATATGCTTTCTATATTCTTTAAATTCTGTAAAAGCTGTGGCAAAGTCTCCTAGATCTTGATATTGTAATTTAAAAAATGTATAATTCATTTTGTGTAATAGAAAGAAAAGCTCTAAAGGATCAGGGGAAGTGGGAGGGGCAGGAGAAAGAAAAAAGGGGAAAAGAAAAAATATGAGAAGAAAAATGGAAACAAAATTTTTGCAAATAGGGAAGAGTGGAGGGGGTGAAGGGAGGGCAAGGGAAGGGAAAAAAACAAGAACCAAGATACTCATGTAATGGTGCAAGATCCCAATGATGAACGTAACTGCATTTTATACCTAAAATGTACCAATAAACTTAATAGGAAAAAAATTATCTGGGGTGCCTCCTTATATAAGATAAATACATTTACATACTACACTATTTCCTTTTATCAAACTTCACAGAAATGCTTAATGTAAACATAAGTAAAATAGCCTACATTTTGATATGTTAATTTAACATTTTCTTTAATTTTACTGCAGATTTATTAGTTGTATACATTATTCAGTTTTCAGTCAATGATATTCAATTCTTTCTGTTTATTAGGAACTGCAGATATGAATTTCATTGTAATATCTATAAATTTTCTGTGGAAAATGTAGAGAGTGAAATGTCCCATAAATAAAACAATTAGCCAATGATGGTTTTAATTAGTTCCTTTTAGAGTGCTGTTATGGTTTATATATAGATTTTCCCCTCAAAACCTCATACACTCACAGGTAGAGCTTTTGGGAGGTGGCTGGATCATACGTGTGTGATAGTCATCACTAGATTTGTCCACTTCTGGGTTTGGTTTATAGCTGGGTGTGATGTTGGAAGGTGAAGCCAGGTGGGAAGAAGTGGATCAATGTGATTGTACCCTGGAGGATATGCACCAGTATCCCTCCTTTTCCCTTAAACCCGGTTTGCATGCCATAAACCGTTTCTCTTCTGCTATGTCACTCTGCCATGCTGCCCTGCCTTAGAACCACCTGACCATGGATAAAAACTTCTACAAATTGTGAGCCAAAATAAACTCTACTCCTTTAATTTGTATGAGTGTATGTGTGTGTGTGTGTGTGTGTGTCTGCTGTTTTGTCACAGCAACAAGAAAGTAACTAAGAAAACTCCAAACATAGTTTGTGTTTTGTTGTTTTGCACAAGTTAATGACAAACATTGTTAGCAATCATAAAATTAGTAATATGTGCACATTAATTAGTACCTTTAGGGTGCATCTGAATGGCTCTGACAAGCCTTGTGTAGGTGGTGAAATTGTGTCTAAACTGCCCTGTTTTTCTTGAGTGCACCTACTCCATGAGCCTTTTGGGCATTTCTAGTTCATTTCTTTGAATATAGAGTTCAGATAGTGCATTGCTATAAAGCAATATATATTTTTACATGTGCTTTCAGCAGTTACCCAAACAATGCATAAATATTATGTAGAAGTTTTATCCTGAATGAAATATATTGAGTATGTTTCTCTATAAAATCTATTTGACTTAAAGTCCTATTGAATGTATTGGTGTTCCTGCCTAAGTAGAATATAAAATTTCAGGAAAATCAATCATATTATTTATTTATCTATCTATTTATTTATTTATTTGATTATATTGGTACATTCTAGGTATACAATATAATGACATTCATAATTGGAAATTTTCACCTTTAGATAATCTCTCTTGGTTCTTATTTTCTCCCCATTCCCCTGCCCTCCCTTCAACCCCTCCATCCCTTCCTATTTACAGACTTTGTTTCCATTTTCTCATATTAATTCCATTCTTTTCTTTCCTTTCCCCTACCCTTCCCACTTACCCTTCCCCTTTGCCCCTCTTCTTCCTATTTTACATTACTTATTATAAGTTTTAGTCCTTATTAACACTTTCAGTTTCTCACACTAGACAAACTATTCAGTTTTTACACATGTGTGTCCTATTAATTTCACTTAAGATTATCGCCCCAATATGCATCCATTTAGCTATAAAGATCTCCAGTTTCTCATTTTTGATGGCTGAGTAGTACTCTATTTTATTTTAAAAAAAAACACATTTTCTTCTCCAGTTGATGAGGAATTGGTCTGTTTCCAAGTTTTATCTATTACAAATTGTGCTTTTATGAGCATGGGTGTACATGTATCACTGTGGTATGATTCTTTTAATTCTTTGGGGAAGATACCAAGCATGGGAATAGCTAGATCAAATGGGACTTCAAATTCTAGTTCTTTGAGTTATCTGCTTACTGATTTTCACAGTAGTTGCACAGTCTACACTCCCACGAACAGTGGAGCAGGGTTCCTCTTTCTCCATAACCCCTCCAGCATTTGTTATTGATTGATTTCATGATATCAGCCATTCTTTCTGCAGTGACTTGGAATCTCAGCATTGTTTTCATTTGCATCTCTCCAGTGACCAGTGATGTTAAACATTTTTTCATATGTTTATTTCCTATTTCTATTTCTTTGTCTGAGAAATGTCTGTTCATTTCAGATGCCCATTTTTGTATTGGGTCTTTAAATATGTGAGGTCTGATATTTTTTCGTTCTTTATAGATTCTAGATAGTAGAACTATGTCTGAGGAACAGGAGGTGAAAAATTTTTCCCACATTGTGGGTTGTCTCTTCACACTGCTGGTGGTTTCTCTTGCTGTGCAGAAGCTTTTTAATAAGAAGAGATCTCACTTGTTGATTGTTTGTGCTAGTTCATGGGCAACTGAGGTTTTGTTCATAAAATCTTTTCCTACACCAATGTCTTCACGAGTTCTACCTAACCTCTGTTCCAGCCAATTCAACGTTTCTGTTTTAATGTTTAGATCTTTAATCCATTTTGATGTTAGTTCAATGCATGGTGAGAGATATAGGTCTAGTTTTAATTTTTGACAAGTTGAAACCCAATTTTTCCAGCACCATTTATTAAAGAGGGTATCTTTCCTCCAGTGAGGGTGTTTGGGTCCTTTGTTGAATATGAGGTGGCTGAGTTTGTCTGCAGTTGTTTCTGCATTCTTCTAATCTGTTCCACTGGTCCTTGGGTCTATTTCTTTGCCACTATCATGCTGTTTTTGTCACAGTGGCTTTGTAGCATAATTTCAACTTAGGAGTTGTGATACCCCTTTTGATATCTCTATTGCTGAGAAATATTTCTGCTATTCTATGTCTCTTCTTGTTCCAAATGAATTTTTGGATTATTTTCTCAAGGTCTGTGAAGCAGCTGGGATTTCAATTGGGATTGCACTGAATCTATATAGCAGTTTTGGAAGTATGGACATTTTCACTATGTTGATTCTTCCTACCCAGGAGCAAGGGATGTCTTTCCATTTTCTGATATCATCTTCAATCTCTCTTTTCAGAGTGCTATAGTTTTCAGAGAAGAGGTTTTTGATTTCTTTTGTTAGTTTGATTCATAGGTATTTCAGTTGTTTCGATGCTATTGTGAAAGGAATTTTTTGGCCTATTTCTCTCTCAGTGAGTCTTTTGTTCGTGTAGCAGAAAGCTATTGATTTTTGTGTGTTGACCTTTTATCCAGCTCCTTTCCTGAATTTGATTGTTAAGTCTGGAAGACTTTTGGTGGAGTTCTTAGGGTATTCGATATAGAGTAGCATGTCATCTTCAAATAATGACAATTTGACTTCTTCATTTCCTATCTGTATTCCTTTTATTTCTTTCTCTTGTCTAACTGCCTTGTCTAATGTTTCCAAAACTATGTTGAACAGGAGTGTTGATAGTGGACATCCTTGTCTTGTTCCTGATTTTAGTGTTAAGGATTTCAGTTTCTGACCATTTAGTATGATATTGGCTGTTGGTTTTTCATAGATGGCTTTTATCAGATTGAGTTTGAGACTATGTATTCCAAATTTTTGTAGGGTTTCTATCATAAATGCATGTTGGATTTTGTTAAATGCTTTTTTTCCATCTATTGAGATGATCATATGATTTTTGTCATTGCCTTTATTGACATAGTGTATGGCATTTAATGATTTGCATATGTGGAAACATCCCTTTAATCCTAGGATGAATCCCACTTGAGCAGGGTGTATGATCTTCTTGATGATCTTCTGCATTGTATTTGCCAGCATCTTATTTAGGATATTTGCTTCTATGTTCATTAGTGAGATTGGCCTATAGCTCTTTTTTCGGTAGGGTCTTTCTCTGCTTTGGGGATCAAGATGATGCTTGCTTGCAGGAATGAATTTGGGCGTATTGCTTCCCTTTCAATTTCACTGAAGAGTTTAAACAGTAGTGGTAGTAGTTCCTCTCTAATTGTCTTGTAGAATTCAGCAGTGATCCCATCAGGACCTGGGATTTTCTTAGTTGGTAAGTTTTTGATTATATTTTCAATTTCCTTGATTGACAATGCATTGTTTAGAATTTTTAGGTTTTCTTCATTCAACTTTGGTAATCCATAAGTATCTAGGAACCTGTGCATTTAGTCTGTATTTTCAATTTTATTAGTATATAGATTCTCAAAGTAGGTATTGATGATCTTCTAGATTTCTACTCGCTCTGTTGTAATTTCATCCTTTTCATTCCTAATTGAATGGGTTTGGTCCTTTTGTTTCCTTTTTCTGATAAGGGTGCCTAAGAGTTTGCCAATTTCATTTATTCTTTCAGAGAACCAACTCTTTACCTCATTGATTTTTTTATCATTCTCTTAGTCTCCATTGCATTGATTTGTGCTCTCATCTTTATAATTTCCTCCCTTGTATAACCTTTGGGTTTGTCCTACTCTTCTTTTCCTAGAAGCTTGAGGTTCAGCATCAGTTTGTTTAATTGGGCTTTCTCTGTTTTTCTAATATGGTTATTCACTGATATGAATTTCCCTCATAAGACTGCTTTCATTGTGACACATAGATGCTGATAGGTTGTATTGTCATTGTCATTTAATTGTAGGAACTGATTTCTTCTTTAATTTCCTGTGTGACACATTTTTTATTCAAAAGTGTGTTGTTCAATTTCCATGTATTTATGAAATTCTTGAGGTTTCTTTTGCTATTGATCTCCAATTTCATCACACTATGGTTTGATAATATACAGAGGATAACTTCAGTTCCTTTGCAATTCCTTAAACATGTTCTATCAGCAAGTATGTAGTCTATTTTGGAGAACGACCCATGTGCAGATGAAAAGAATGTGTATTCTGATTAGGTGGGTGGAACACTCTGTAATTGTCTGTTAGTTCATTTCTTCAAGAGTTTGACCGAGTTCTAGTTCTAGTTCTGCTTTTGCTTTTGTTTTGTCTAGTTGATCTATTTGTGACAGTGTTTTATTAAGGTCCCCCACTACTATTTTATTAGTGCTTATATTATTTTTCATGTCTGTTTGTATTTTTTTATATAGTTGGGTGCACTAGTGTTTGGTGCATATATGTTTATGATTGTCATCTCTTCCTCTTGAATTGTTCCCTTAAAAGGAGTGTGCAGTGTCCTTCTTTGTCTCTCTTAATCAGTGCTTGTTTGAAATCCACTTGATCTGCAAAGAGGATAGCTACTCCTGCTTTTTTCGGGTTCCTGTCACATGTAGTATTGTTTTCCACCCTTTAACTTTCAGGCTATGAGTCTTTTGGAATTAAATGTGTTTCTTGTATGAATCATATTGATGGGTATTGCTTCTTGACCCATTCTGTCAGTCCATTTCTTTTGATTTGTGAATTGAGAGCATTAACATTGATGCTTATAACTGGTACATAATAACTTATCATTGCTATGACTTTTTCTTTTTGGTGGATTCTCCCCCTTTGCATCTAATTTCTTGCTGTGCCCCCTGGATTCATTGTGCTTGGCTTCCTGGGGTTTTGATCCTTATTGTATTTTCCTAGGATATTGTCTAAAATTTTGTGGAGTGCTTGTTTCATATTCATGAAGTTTCTAAAGTGCTCTTTGACATGAAAGTATTTTATTTCTCCATTGATTTTGAAAGATAGTTTTTCAGGGTACATCAATCTGGATTGGGGTTTGTTTTGCTTTAGGGCTTGAAATATTTCACTCCAGGCTCTTCTTGCTTTGAGTGTTTGTGTTGAGAAGTCTGCTGTGATTCTGATGGGCTTTCCTTTGTATGTGATTTGTTTCTTTCCTCTGATTGTTGAATTTTGTTCTTCTGTTGGGATTCTGGAATCTTAACTATTATAAATTTAAGTTTAGATATTTTTTGGTCATGGCTGGTTGGAGTCCTATATGTCTCATTTATCTGTGTGTCAAATTCTTTTCCCCTCCTTGAGAAGTTTTCTGCCATTTTTTCTGTGAACTGTTTTTTAATGTCTTTTGCACTCTTTCCTGTTTCTTCATTGACTCTGATCAGTCTTATGTAATTCTTTGCATCATCTAGCAGCTGCTGGCTTGATTTCTCATGGTCCCTTACTATTTTTAAGAAATTTTTCTTTTTCTAGTCACTAATTGCAATCTTATCTTCTATATCTGAAATTCTGTCCTCTCATTGGATCATTCTGCTGTGCAAACGTTCAATGGAGTTTTTAATCTCCTGGAAATCTGTTTGCATCTGCTTTATGGATTCCATTTGTTTCCTATGTTGGGATTGCATCATGTTCCTCAGCTCCTCTGTTTTTTAATCTGTGTCTTCTCTAGATTTATTAATCATGTCTTGCACTATGGGCACAATCTCTGTTGTTATGTGAGAAATTATTTCTGATTTCATTTTTTCCAGATACTCTTTTGTTTCCAGTTCAGGGAGTCCAGGTTATTTAGTATCAGATTGTTTCATTTCGTTTCCCTTTGGGGTTGCTTTAGGTGATCTGGAAGTCTGGTTTTGAGATTTGTTTACTTGTTTTCTCATTTCAATGGATGGCAGGGCTGTCCATGAAGCTCACTTCCTCTCCCCTGGGGGCAGTGGTATGGTGGTCTGGAAGGTTCACCTCCTCTGCCAATCAATCATATCTTTTAAATATTACATTACTATTTTAGTGGAGTTTCTTGTTGTTGAGACACAATACCCATATCTTCAAGAGGAAATCATTTTATGTAGTTTGCACTTTTCCAGGATTCAGTATATGGTCAGCTGGCTCCAATTTGAAATATGGCAGAAGGATGTAGTGAAACAAAGTTACTTGAGTTTCTGGTGTCCAAAAGCAGAGTAAGGGAGAAGTAACAGGAGCTGTCTTGTAAGCATCTACAGTACCCAAAGTCATACTTCCATGACCCATCCAGATATACCAGGTAGTATGTTTTACTAATTTTATTATCCTCTTACCTTATGTACTTAATACAAGAAATTGCCAAATCAAAATTAATGGTTACAATGGAGACTTTGTCAACTTCACCCTCAAACACATGTCCTTAATCATAATTAATCTCCAAATAAATAGTAAGTTTATGATTCTACCTAACATAATACAACTAACCTGCTTACAACTAGAAAATTAATAATCCCCCCCCAAAGTTTCAACAGTTTCAGTATTTTTTTATATGTCCAAGTTTAACTCTATTCTGAGATTTAAGGGAAGCTCTCAGAGGTGAAATTCTGCAAAAATCAAAACCAAGAAAGAAAACCCTGAAGTATAATGGCACAGGTTAAATATTCTCATTCCAAAAGGAGAAATAAGGAGATAGAAAAGAATCAGCGTAAAGACCAAAATCTAGCAGGACATATATTAAATCTGTTGTAAGCCCATGTCCAGCATCCAGGACATATGTTGATGAGATGTAAGTTCCATAGGTCCTAGGTGGCCTTACACGTATGGCCTTGTGGGTTGCAGTCCAGATAGCCTCTCCACTTGTGGTCTGCTGCTTTCCTTGGTAGACATTCCACATCCCTGGCATCTCCAACTTCCTGGGTTCTCTACTGTACCTTTGGCCTCATTTCTACAACTTCATATATTTTCCTCTTAGGTGTTTCTTGCCTTGTCTCCCAAGCCTTGCCTTGAAATCCGAGTGGAACTCTCTCTGACCCTACAACTGCTGCATTTTGCATATCAGTAAGAGCAGCATCTCACCGATGATGTTAAGGTCTGCTGTCACAGAAGCAGTAACCAAACACCCTTGAACCAGGACTGCAGGGGTCATTGAGAGCTTGGATGTCTGAGTATAGTAATAATTCCAGAGAATCAATAATGTAGGAGGCCTTTCTTCAGCAGGGGTCCCTTCAAATGAAAGCTTTATTCTTTTACACCTTTGACTGTATTTTTTAGGATGCCCTAATCTCTTCAGCCAATCTACTAAGTGTTTTCTAATCCAGTTAGGTTGACAAATTTGGGTCAATGATCCCAGTTATCAAGTAAAATCTTGTGAAAACATTGAAAAGAGTAATGCCCTGGTTTTCATCTTTCATCTACAGAAAGCAGCACAGTTCATATTTTGCTTACATATTCTAATATGTTTGATGAACATATTAGTGACCTTGACACATTTATCAACCTTTCTGTCATTCTTTCCCTTAGAGTTTAAACCCATATCATATTCATGGCATCAATTTTGTTTGGTTTCATTCTTTAACTGAAAGTTTGTAGCTCTTTTAATTTTTTTTACATTTTTCCTTAAATTGTAATTCTTAATTTTATAGACATTGAATTTATCATATCATTAGCAACTTGGAGGTAAAAATATTCTTTATTTATTTACTTACATTTTAAGAGGCTAGTATAAAGAAAGTGATCCATTTAGTATTTTTGATCTTTCACTGTAAGTTTTTGTTGGGTTAGGGAAGTTTTTCATTATTCTTTCACTCCTTAGTTTTCAAAAATATTTGCTCATTAGTTATAGTGTGTGAGCTACTACTTTTGACTTTTGCTGTGCATTTATGTATACAGAAGGAGAAGAAGATTACTTTTGTCTTTTGAGTTAGTATTCTGGAAGTTGTAGCAGAAAAACAGGCAAACATGGTGGGATGATTAATTTTGTAGGTCAATTTGAATCAAGTAAGGAGATGGTAATTGAATCAAGTAAGCAGAGAAATGGTAACACATTATTTTTGTTTATGTCTAGATTCTTCTAAAAGAGTTTCTTATTTGAGTGAGTAGATTGAAAAGAGAATATTTTCTTTACAAATGTGGCTAGGTATCATCCAATTCATTGCTCAGCAGAATAGAAGAAAAATATGAGGAAGGATGAACTTATTTTTGAGCTAGGATATCCAACTTCTGCCCTGGAACTTAGGTAGTCCTGGTTATTAAGCCATCAGACTCAGACTGAGACTTTTACTCTTGGCTTTCTGGTGCTCCAGCCTTTGGATTTGGAGTAATACCATATTAATGTCTTTTAGGAACTTCCAGTTAGCATATTGCAGATTTTGAGGATTTTTTCTGGAGAACCCTAATAGGCATGGTCAATAATTAAATTACACTGTATGTCAAGGAAGTAAGTGCTACTAAAATACTAGAGCAAAAAAAAGGAGAAAACTGAAGTACTAATTAAAGCAATTGGGGTGTTTGAATAATCCTTGAAGGAAATGAAGAATTCACCCAGGTAGAGGAAATAGTTCTTTAACTTATTTGAAATCTAGATGTACATATCTGATAAGATAAACAGAAACATTTAGAAATTAATGAACCTAGAATTTTGATAATTTACCTAACTATGAAAATTTGGTGTTTTATTTTATGGTAATTGTTCACCCTTCACTGTTATCAGCAGTAAATCCAATTTGTTAAATGGTTAGAGTAGTTAGGTGATTCTTTGCTGAAAGGCATTGACAATGCAAAGCACTAATGAGTTCCAAGCTGAGTGCAACTCATTGTGAAATTCATAAAAAAAATCTGAGTATATAGTGAAGTCAATTTGAAAGTAATCCTGCCAACAAAATTGTGCAATGTAGGCACCAAGGATTTGATTAGCTTTCAAAAATAAAGACATGCATATGATATTTCCATGGTAATGTGTTTTCCAGTATTCCACATTGCACATAGTAGCCATAGTTCTAATATATTATTCAATATCTACTTGCTGGAAAGTTATGAACACACATTAGACAAAATTTAAGAACTTTCATTAGCAAACACTGAATTGAAGAGTAATATATATATATATATATGAAATACAAATAAATGAATCTTGAATCAAATCTTGATATGTCATCACAAAATAAATATATCTGTGTAATTATTGGCTATTCAAAACATAAAATATTGGCTACACTCCAGAAACTTTTTTAAGGTACCAAATCCATTATAACTTTATAAATAATCCATTCTATTTTGAATTATGCCATTCAAATACAATTAAAATATATATTAGTTTCATTTGTTTTGGCCTTTTTTATAAGTGAAATCAAGAATTGTGTTGTCTTTGATTTCTGGCTTTTTCATCCTCTGTAATATCAATGAGTTCTATCCATGTTCATAGATGTAGTAGTGGCTTGTTGATTTTACTGTTGTATGATATGCTGTTATATGTATAATTTTATTCATGTATATTAATAGTATAAATTTATATGAATTCTACTTTTGATGAAGTGGTTTATTTCCAATTTAGAATAATTACTAATACTTTCCTGCACATTCATATACGTGTTTTTAATGCACATAAATGTATTGATGCTGCATGCAACATCCATAGAATCACTTAATCTAGTGATAAGGACATATTCTGCTGGATTATTAATGAAAATTTTTGAAGTGTATTTTTTGCCACTTTTCACCTACTATTGAAAATGTATATGATGTTACTTATTTTTAAATAATGCCTTTCTTTTTTAATCTTTTTAAAATATCTGTCTTTTAAACTTTAGTCATTCAAGAAAGTATGTAATAAAATCTCATTGTGAATTTGAAACAATTTCTAGTTGATTAGAAATCATTATTTAATTACATATGTTAATTAGAATTTTGCTATTCCCTTTTGTAAAGTATCTCATCAAGTATTTTCCCTTGTTAGGTTGCTTGTCTCTTTTTCTCTGATTAATTAGTAAGAGCTTTTTATATAATATCTTTGAGGCTATAAAGAGTCATGTATTCTGCAGTTGTCAAGTACTGTATTCCATCTAAATCAATTAGGTAAATTTTGTTATATGATTTAAATCTCATATCATTTCTGATTTTTCTCTCTGTTGGAGAAAGACGCATTTTAATTTAATTACTTTAATTATGAATAAAACTCTCTTTTTGATATATATAATCATGTAAATATAAATATTATTTTCTTATTGGATCCTTTATAGTGATTTATATATTTATCCTTAATCTTAAAGGATATTTTTCATTGTGCATTGATAATACATGGATTGAAAGATATTTGTATTCCATATTTTATAGATACCATCCCAATGTCATTTGTCTCTGTGCTGAGAAGTTGTCAGAATTATTACAACCTCTTTCAATACAACTTCTCTTTTTGTTGTTACTTTTCACATTTCTTTCCCTTTGATGGGTTTATTTTCCTTTGCATTTATTGTGTTTTTATATGTACTTCAATATGAATTTTTTGGAATAATTATACTTTCTGAATATTAATTTGTCTTTATGCTGAATCTGACTATTTTTATCACATCTACTAAATAATATCAGTTACTATAATTTTCAGTTTTAAGATCCTTTTAATGTATTTTTTATAAATTATTACTCTTTAAGAAATAGTTCTACACTTTCTTCTGCTATGTGCATATTAATCATAGTCCATTAAAGGTCATTCTAAGAATACTAATATTTGGATTACTGTTATCGAGTTCAACCATTGTCTACTCTTTGTTTTGCCTCATAGATTTCATGACATGTCTGATAATTATGTTACATTGTGATATTTTTATTAAAAATATAGGCTAATTTCCTACATAGAATTCTTTTGCTTGTTACATGCAAATTATTTGAACAGCTGACATTGGTGCATTTAGGTGTTGATATAATTTGAGGCCACATCTGGTTGTTTTTGGTGTTTTATTTGGGGAGTTTCTTTATTTTTGTTTTGTTTTGATTACTGGTACATTTTCAATTTTTCATAATCATTGAACTTGGGCATTCTGTGTCCTTAAATAAAAGTCAGAAAATTTTCAGTTTTATTCTTTTCTGACAGACTCTGAACTCCTGTTGTTGATTTCTTAATAGCCACCACTGGCCAAAATAACAAAAGAGGTTTCTTTAACACCTACTTTGAGCTTAGGTTTTCAGCCTGTAATCACCCTGCAAATGAATATTAAAAATCAGTAAATAAGTTATGGTAGAATTAAGCATATACTAATTGAATTACTTACCTGAAATTTCCTTTGTGGGAGAATCTTAAATTAATGTTTATGCAGCCTTGTTCTTGACATTTGTCAGTAAATAGTCTGTGGAGAAAAATGAACAAGAAATAGAAGATCTACCGCATTTAATTGGTTGTCATCTGCAATTTTCCACCATCAAAAATTAAGTACCCTGATTTATCTCTGATATATTCAAAATTTATTTCTGTTTCTTATGGATATTCTATATTTAATAGCAAAAAGAATGATTACTTTGATGTCAAACATCAGCTATGGGTGAATGTGATCCCTTTACATGATTTGAACACAGCCACCTTCTGCATGTACATGGTCTTAAGGTGAACATTAAAAACAGAATATTTTCACTCTAAAATATTCTGAGTATGTCATTTAACCCATAGGCTGTCAATCTTGTTCTTATAACTGATCTAGATTTTGTATCATCAAATTCACAACAGAAACAGAGGAGGAAATACATATTTTTACATTGTAGACTTATCTCCTTTAGTAGAGTGAAGGTTATAGAATCCTAAGAAGTTTAAATTCAGATATTTTTAAAATATTGCTTCACAGTTTAAATTCAAGAAAGAAAAGAATACAGAAATCAACCAGAGAGAGGGAAGGAGGGAGGGGGGAGAGAGAGAGAGATATTAAAGAAAATTATAAGGCTAGGTAATGTTTTTAGTAAAGCATATTAATTAGAGAAGAGATTCTTTTGAAGACAAAAGATGTTGAATGCTAAAATGTTTTTTTTCTAAAGCATAATACTTAAGCTATTTTATAACGGAAAATAAAATAAGGTAAAAGTAAAAGTGCAAGTATATTCCAGAGTGTCTAAGAAGACATAGAAGGGTTTTTAACATTTCAGTTTTTATATTTTTATTTTTATTACCTTTTCACAGATCAAGCGATCACATTCCTCATGTGGAGTTGGTCCATGTACATAAAACATCTTAACTTTTTCATCCCCTCCCTGACCCATCCATTTCGTCGGCCCCTTTCCTTTTGCAAAAGATCTATCTCCCTAGAAGGCTTAAGAAGGATGAATATCATGAAAGTATATCTGTATGTGGTCATATAGGTTATAATTTTTAAAAGTATAAATTATTTTCCAAAAAATAAACCTTGATACACTAATATAATGTTAAAACCTAGTCTCTGTGTTTAAAGCAACACATTTTTCTTGAATTATTGATAGACTCACAGTAAATTTTATAAGAACTGGCCTGGAAAACATTTTATTAAGATAATTTCTTGGGTTTCCTGCTTTCTTTATTTGTTTTTTTGGCTACAGTGGAAAAACTAAGTGTTAAAATATTTAAGTTTTTTATAAATATGTTCTTGTTTTAAAGACTTTTGAATGATCATTATATAACTCCAGTGAAATCTCCTTATAATATTGATTAATTATTAATTTAAGTAACATATATATTATTGATCTAAGTGTTCTAAATATTTTGCAAATTTACAAAAGTCTGATATTCTTTCCGTAATATTGATAGTCGTGTTTTCTTAAAATATTGTGTGATATAAAAAGTCTAAATATTTTATCAATCGCTGAACTCTCATTCGAATTTTAGTGACAGCTATTGTATTATTGTTATCCACAGGTTTGAGTTTTCTCTACAGTATTTACAATTATGTTCATTAAAGATTCTAACAAGTATTTTTAAATGAAATTTTCTGATAAAATTTTATCTTTGACTATCTCATAAAAATTGTTATGACTAAAAAATTATGTTTCTTCATTAAAAACTATTATGCAAACTGGATATGTTTTGTCCTTGTTTGTCTTGTTTTATATTTTCCTTTTTCAAACATTGTTCTTATTGCCTGATAAAATTTTGCAGTATATTTCCTAATAAAACATTCTGGTACAGTGTTTTCTATCAAAAAGTTGAAAATAAATTCAAAAACTGAATACAGGTAAATTTAAACTGAGGCAAACTCCTAAACTTCTTTGGTATTCAAGTGCGGAGAAAAAGTCTGACAATAACTCACAGGCAACAGCCATTCCCTTTCTAATGTGCTATCAGAGCAGACAACGAACAAGTGCAGATCCATCATGGCAACAAGAGACAATGGAAATCCAACTACATCATCGTGAATCAGTAATGTTTTCAGAAAAAAAAATCTTAAACAAAATGGGGTATTCAAAGCCTGGGGTTGTAGCTCAGTGTCAGAGCATCTGCTCAACACACCTTTAATTTGATCTCCAGCACCACAAATAGAAAGTATGTGGAGAAAAAAAACAGTAAAATTGTGAGGGTCAAAATGTGGTTGATTGTGTATCTAAAAAGTACCAAAAATTTGTAAGCCTGGGAGGTTATGAAGGAAGATATACATGACTATCTGATAGTAACTTTCACAAAGGACTACCAGAACCACAAACTTGCACAAAAGGCACAACAACCCTAATCAAAACGTAATTCTATAAGGAAATTCAACCAACAACTCTCAGTTAAAAGGCTGATACCATTTATAATGGCCAAAGATTATTGTTTGAAAATATCTAATATAATCCTCCTCATTTCTCTTTAAAAAGTTTCCCTTGTTACAATCTCTATGGATATATCCATAATTTTTTATGACTGAATATTCATGTTTCAGTGATCTGCTATTTCCACTTCAATGTCATTCCCAAATAAATATCATTATTTTGAAGAATCTTCTGTGACTGATTGTTCATTTCAGGTAAAATTATTTGCAAAAGAAATAGTTATCATTAAGAATAATGCATAAGAAACCACTCTTCATAATCTCTTGAATTTACTTATTTTTTTCATTGTTGTTATAGTTGACACAAGCAAATCTATATTCTGACAATTTTCATATTTTTTCACAATTTATTATTCATTACAGTATCAAAATAAACATATTTTAGAGAAATATTCTATGAAACATCAATCTCCTTACTCTCAAAGTGCAGTAGATTACTTCAGAAAATATCTGTCCAATATCTAGGCTTAAATGGTTTATAGATGCACCTTAGAAAAGATAAACACCATTCACTCTTTACAGAAACAAATTTAAATTTTCATTATTCTAGAAAGAACTCTGTTTTTGTACAAAGTAACAGAAAGAAAAAATAAAAAATAATGTTCTCTTTAAAGTTTCAATATAATACTTTTATGATTTATACCTTTAAAATGGGTATGTGGGAAATGTGCTTAGTATCCTTTTGTGCATATGTGTGTGTGTTAATGGGGAATTGAATGTAGGGCCATTGCACTAAGCTATAACCCTATCCCTTTTCTTTATATTATTTACATTTTTGAGACAGAGTCTCGCTAAGTCAGTAATTTGCCCAGGCTGGACTGGAATTTGCAGTCTTTCTGCTTCAGCCTGCCAGAGTGCTGAGATTTCAGGGTACCCCACGATACCTGAGTGTTCAATTTTTTTATTTTTTAAATTCATTAATTATTAAAAATATTTACATCCTTCTGTGTTTTCAATTTTTCTGTTACTCTGATAATTTTGCTCATAATTTTTTACTTTCCTCAAATTTAGATAAGTTGTAAGTTGCGACTAATATACTTCTCCCTGTTAACATACTCAGTAAGCCAATTAACTATTGTGAGAAATTTTCTTAACTATAATTTGCCTCCCAATGATTGTAGTCACTTACTGTTCAAAATGAATTATATATAGCTATGCAAACTCTAACTTTTAGAAACATATGAACATACTTTTCTGTATGAAAATGAAAAACTACAAAGAATAGATACACTTAGCACTTCATGACCAAATAAATTCCTTGCACATGTTTTCAGAGACACTGAAGAATCTTTAGCTACTGATTAACAAAATGATTTCATTAGTCAGTGATTTGATTTTAGTTTTCTCATAATTTGCTATTTATTTAGGAGATTTACTTAATGACTCTTTTCTCAAGATGAAAGTTCCATAGGAATTCATAATTATTTTATTCACCTTTATATATTAACAGATTATCCTCAATCTAACAAAGTATATTATAAATAGGGACTAATACATTTGTTAAGCTTGTAAAATATATTTATACCAATCATCCATTTTTGCCATGTACAACTCGGCTCACTTTTTCTTGACAGCCTATATAATATACGATTTATTCTTTTTTTTTTTTTTGGTACCAGGGATCGAACTCGGGTCCTTGAGCTTGCACAGCAAGCGGCAAAACCACTGAGCTAAATCCCCGGCCCCAGCGATTTATTCTTAAAGAGTTCTATATAATATTGTTTTACATGCTATGATACTTTCAAATATGTGAGGCATATTCTGTATTCTTTAAAGTAATCATAATTATGCAAATATACTAAAATACTGGTTAATGATATTTTTAACTTCATGTAACAATGAAGAAATGAAGCTAAGAAATATTAAGAACTTATCAAAGGATATATCAAAATTATTTAAGATATTTACACATAACCTGAGAAATTTTATTCCAACTACTGCTCTAAATTGCCATGCATTTAATGATTCTTGAAATCGAAATGAATGTTTAAGACATCACATTAACTAAAGAAGGCTTCTTTGCAAAATTCAGCCTTTATACCATGACTATATGACTTTTAATCTGAAGGAAAATTTTCAAATCATATTTTTCACATTTTGAGAACATTTTCTGAAGAGAAACAAGAAGTGGAAGAGGAAAAAACATCATCCAAAATCTGAAATGTCCCTGAAAATCAAATGTACTTATTGTTAAATTCGCAAACAATTTTTGCCAAAAATCTCATATAATCAGATAGCTCACTAACTTTTAAATAATTTAATGAAAATATTCAAAATTTTGATGGCATCAGAATCCAAATATCATTTTGCCTTGAACCTTAGGTCTTCTGAGAAGTAAAACCCAATCCACAAGAGTGGGGTCTATAAGTCAATTACAAACTGATTTTAATTAGAAAATCGGATTAAATTTGTATTTTTCCGAATACATTTGTTAGGTTTCCTGTTAGAATTACAAATATCACATTGATGGACACAAATTATAAATAAATATATGTAAATTTAGGCACTTTTGCTAAAATTACCTTCAATAGAATCATGTCATAATGGAATAATTTTGGAAGTGATTGTAGGAATTGAATATTTGGTAACAAATTTATAAAATATTAACATCATGCTCTCAACTATTATTTTGAGATGTTTAGAGCAGTACCTAAATACCAGGTGTAAAATCCTACCAAGTCATATTGTATTTTGAAACTGTTAATAACTGTCAGGATATATTAAGACATTATTTCCTCACTGGTTTTTCATTTTGTTTTGTTTGCACACAGGCCATACTCATGTTTGTTAAGTCAAATTCACCAACAGGAATTCTTTTCAAATCAAATTTATGAAGCAATTTCTAAGAACTAAATTCTACTATTGTGATTTCCATTTATTTTATTCAAATCATATTCTTCAGTTACATCATTTCTATGACTTTTCTTTCTTTCTTTTTTTCCCCCCCTTTGGCTAATGGATGGCAAAATGCAACACAACTGCTCAGAAATTATACACAGTTAGCTCTCAAGTGCCTATAGCTAATCACGTGTTTACTCTGGCTCCATGGTTTTCATTCAGGCTTACACAGATTTCTGCTCATACTTAGAATGAGAGCAATAAAATAGTTCTTGAAAGCAGTGAAATTCCCGACAACTCACTGAGGACATTCATCTAGCAGTGGCTTTTGAAAGTTCTCCTTTCCTCTATCATCTGTCTTGAAATGGGTGTCAGTGTAGCTACTGCTTTCATTCATTCACCTATGATTATCCCTCTCTTTGTGAGTTCAGTGTGAGCAGCTTTTCTTCCAGGGCAGGGGGCACTGTAAAAGGTTGCAGAACAAGTGAAAGACAGGAACTTAATGTAGCATTTTTAAATGTGTTTGTGTGTGTGTGTGTGTGTGTGTGTGTGTGTTTAATTTATATTACAGGTATCTTATTTAAAACAATTCTACAATTATTTGAAAAATGTGTCATTTCATCACATCTTATTTTTTTATCATGACATATTGAAATTTTAAAAAATAATTAAAATATATTGATTTGTCCATTTTTATTAATAAACTGTTCCATAACTTAATTCTGTTCTAGAATCTAAAAAAAAGGATCGTTAGAAATTTTTACATCTGTAACTATACAGATATGCTATATCAGAATCAACATATGCTATTATTTCTCAGTAACAAAATAATATGCAGTTGAAATAAATATACAAATAAAATTACTTCTTAGGTATTCAATGTTACTTCACCCTATTGAAAAAACTCACAATTCCTTATACAGAAATATTATCACTAGTTTTTTGCAAAATATTTTCATTGTATGAGAATTTTATGACCATCAAATGAACAGAATTTTTAAATGTCACTGTGAATATCAAAATAAGAAGGAAATATGATACAGTGACCAATACAAGACTTTAAAATATATAATAATTTTATTAGAATAGATACAGGAGTAAAAATAATGAGTAAAATTTGATAATGATCAAAATCAATTTGCTGTAGAATTCAGAATTTAGTGGATATGTTATAAAATGAACACCTTATTTTAAATGTAAATTTTAGAAAATGTGAGATACTAGGTGCTTCTTAAGATTTAAAACTTCAAACAAAAGTCAAGAAATCAAATAACCTAAGAACAAATCAAAGTACTTGAAAAGCAGTTTTGGGGAGAAATGAGAAAAAAATTTTAAAGATCTTCATATTAAGCCCCAAACTTATGATCTTTCTCCTAAACATAATTGTCAATTCATGTCCATCCCCATTTTTAGAACATTACTTTGGTTTCAAATTATCTCATTTGCCAGTTGATTATCAGCATCCTTAATAGGTACAACCTTTTCATCCTTGCCATAGTAAATTTTGCATATATCCCATGGTGATATGCATATTTTTTTCTTTTTTGCAACACTCTCTTTTCCAGAAGTTATCATGTGTGATTACTCTGATACATACCTGTGTTTTAACGGAGAAAATAAATTAATTCAACTGAGTAGTAAATCCTATGACTTCACATTTGTCTTCATTCTTACACACTCTAGAGGCCTTGGGAGGGTTCCATGGAAAAACTGGATTTTTATGGAATATAATTTGAAAATCATTCTTCATACTGATTTATAATCTGGTCAGCAAGAACTATACAAAGATTTTTAAAATTTGACTTCAACAATATATTCTGTTTATCTTTGCCACTGCACCACTTGATCCTATATCATAGCGTGCACATACTATTTTATTTTACAAAATATGCTGCAGTTTGGGCTTCTCTCAGACACCATATGTCCTTTTCCTCTGGCTGAAAATTCACTTTCACCCTTGTCCTTTTATCCAACATTTCTTTTGATATTTAATACAAATATTTAAATATATAATGGGTTTCCATGATATAGAGAGGTGATATACATATAGATAGATGATATAGAGATAGATTTACAGATATAGATATAAATAGATATAGATGAATTAAATACACTTTATTTTTACTTCTATCACATTTTTGCATTTACCATGCTCTTTTCATTCATCATTATCTTTCCTCCTATTCTTGGTCTCCAAAAACAGTTATGTTCTAATTACCCTTATGTCTTTAACAAGTAGCAAATTTCTAGATATTCACCTAAATCCTGTAATAATCATACAAATGTTGGTCTTTAAAGCAGAATGATATGATTTAAGACATTTTCTTCTGTTAATTTATGTAATCTTAAATAGGCTATAAAATTATTGATTTATCCAACAAAAATAAAACACAATTGACAACTTAATCTAACTCAAGCACTCTGCTTAACCTTTTATATGTACAACCACACAAAAATCTGGCCCATAACTATATTAGGTTAAATTAGTAACTATGAAGAAATCTAAAGCACATGTGGATACCTTAATTACCCAAGGACACATGGTTTTAACTTTATGTTATTGGTATTTAAGCACACCTTGCCACAAAACTCAACCTTCTTTCATCAATACTGCCTGCTCTGTTAGAATGCTGAATTAAACTTAGTTTATACACCACTTAATTCAACAACAGTTCAACACAAAATTACCAAAATACATTCACAATTATTTCAAAGATTTATTGATTTTATTCCTGTTTACATCCTATTCTAGCCAGTTTTTATCAGAAATATTAATTTTAATAAGTCTAAGAGCATTCATATGACATTGTTTCAATGTCTTGATGATGTCAGTGACAGTATCTTCCTTATTCCCTTTAAAGCATTTTTTTTCATTCCTGGTTACAAAATAATTTTCTAACTCTAGACATTAGGTCAGGGCTGCATTCAAATGAAAGAGAAAGGAGCAGTGATAGTTGTCTACTTCTTTTATCAGAAAATATATTTTCCACAGTCCTTATTAGACTCCTGATTTTTTCTTATTGACCAAAACTGGGTCACACACACATCAGTAGATCTGAGTTGAAGTAGGTTTTCTTTAACATCAACTTGTGTTTTCTATATTGTCAGTTCATGCCTTCATTATTCTGTTTTCCAAATGTACCATCCTTTTAAGTTCTTGAAACCTCCAAATGGCAAAGTTGTTCCTTAAAGTGCACTCCTGTAATACCACTGGTAATTTAAATGAGATTTTCAACTTGTCTCTGAAGATTACTTTCCATAATAGACTCTGCTTTTGCTTAGTTTCTTGCAGAGAAGAATTAACAAATATGTATATAAATAACTTGATCTTAAGATGTGATAACACAATTCTAAACATAGAGGAAAGAACTGTAAATTAAAAATATATTTTTATCATATGGCAAAGGTAACTATTCAATAAAGGTATGTATTATTTATGGTCATAAATTTGCCTTCAATATCATATTCAGAGATTCTTACTTCATGTATATACAACCTGTCATGATTTTATTTAATTTTCAAGGATGCACTATCATAGACAGAATATTGGGAAAGATTAATTAGATAAAAACAGAATTGACACATTAGCTAGAACATTGTTAATAAGTAGATGGAAAAAGAAAATAGATTCAACAATTATAGAAGTTCAAAAATGTGCATGCCAAGTTTACTGTTTTGTACTGCAAACACACAAGTGCACAAACACATTCCAGCAAAGCAGAGAAATGACAGCCATTGAATATGTTAATTTCACATTTAAAGCACTTTCCAAAAATCATATAAATATTTGACATGTTGGAAAAATTTTAACAGAAAGAGTAAATAGTAATTTGGGGCTGTAGAGGTTAACAGTCTCTAATTCAGTCCAGGGACACCACTCAGTGATAGGGAGGTGCTTAAGATGTGCAAGGTCCTAGGTTTGAGTCCCCAACCAGAAAATGAAATTCCACTATCTAAAAAGTTTTCCTTATTAAATGTGATTTTCTCTGATCATAGATCACTATGAGACTATTTTGGCTAACTTGGAATATTTCAAATACACTCAAATTAAAAAATGATGCCTAATTCCTCATTTGCTATCACTAAATAATGAATAAGACTGATATGGTAAATTGATGTCAGTTCTAAAGAGCATGCATCATTTACTTGGTAATGTAGTGGATACTGTATTTAAATTTTCTTGAAAGTAATGTATATGTTATCAAGAAAATAGTGTTCTGATATTTTAATGTGAAATATTAAATAAAGCCTATTAATTTTAATGTTAATTATTATAGTGATTTAATTAAATTTATAGTGGTGCATCATTAGAATTTAAATATGCTTATTATTAAAATAGTATTAACTTTTTTGAAATATGTTACTTTTCTTAAAAACAATGTGATTTATATAAATAAGAATATAATGGATCTATTTCAACTTCTGTGTTGTCAGAAATTTTAATTTTTATAATAGCATTGATTATTAACACTTTTGAATCATCAAAGAGAAAAAATGTCCCTGATATTCTTTTCTATATCATTACAAGAATATATTTATTTGTTACCTAAGAAGAATCTCAAATAATAAATGCTTTGTTTATGCCTGAAAAGGTCATAATGAAAACATGACATCTACCACAAAAATGGCTCTCATTTTCCCAGTAAGACATATTGTTTTTATTTTACTTTTATTATACTTTTTTAGAAAAACCTGGCTAACTGTATGCTTGCAATCTATTACTTTTACATTTAAATATCAAAGAAAAAAGTAAATAAGGCTGCCATTCTGAAACATGATAAAATATTTTAAGGATATATTTCCCTAATAATTTAGAATATCCAAAAGTCCAGGTCTTTTTAAGAACCAAATTAGAATATTGATATGATAGACTGTGTCATTATAGTTTTCTCTATTTAACAAGAGACTGAGTCATAGAGATGATATTTCTATTCTACTTAATATCTGAAAACATTATATCAGTTCCTGGGGTGGTGGGAATGTATAACTTGTTCTTATTTTCTTTTCAGCAAGATTCCTAAAACCACAATGGCAATGCTAACGTAAAAATTTAAAAAATAAGGGGCTAGGGATTTAGCTCAATAGCGCTGCTTCTGCCTCCCAAGAGCGAGGTCCAGAGATAAATCCCCGGTACCACAAAACAAAACAACAACAAAAAACAACAAATTTTTCTGCCTCACAAGCAAAAGGACTCGAGTTCGATTCCTGGTACAAAAAAAAAAAAAAAAAAAAAATATATAAAACATTCTCTATGGTTTGAAGTTGATATTGCCAATGAATTATTAACTGTCCTATATTTTCTTTATCTTCAAGAATAATCACATATTCATAAATCAATGTAATTTTAATCTCACCAAATATATTTTATTTTGAAGTATATATTTGTAAAATTTTAGAAAAATTCAAAACCCTGAAATAGCTAACCATTTCAATATCCTCATTCAAATCAAATAAAATAATGCAAAATTGATAAGGCATCTTTAATTATTGGACTGTTCTAGATTTGTCTATCCCCCCAAGAATAAGTAGAAGTTGTCTTCATTGGTTCATAATTTTTGAGCAAAATTTTATTATGAAACCATTTCAAATATCAGGCATAAAACCATATGCTTAGAAATTTATTTTGATCATGCATTGTTTTCATTTATTCACTTATGCAATACAAATTTTAGAAATTCCATGATGAAGTGACAGAAATTCTAGAGTTTTCGATGATGAACAAGAAAGGTGTAATTTTTGTCCTCACTTAGTTTTAACTTACTAACCCTACTAAAAATCAAATCGATTACTCTAGGCATTGCTTATTGCTCTTAGAAAGCATACTATTTTTCTAGATGTGTAAAACTTTTCTGGAAGTAACTTCCCTAGGATTCTCAGTGGCCTAAGTGAAATCTAAGTTTAGTGAAAAAGAATTGATTATAGACCTGGGAGTATATCTCAGTGAATAAGTGCTTGTTTTCCAAAGACAAAGCCATGGAATTAATTCCCAGAAGCAAAAATTAATTAAATATATCCAAATCTTAAAATAAATGAAATATTATGAAACCAATACCAAAGTTCTTTATGAACGTAATTATGAAAGCATGTAGCCAAGTTAAAGGAATGAGAAAAAGATGGTAAAGAATAATAACATGGTTTTGGAAGCACTGAAAGGCTGAATAGGATGTCAACCTACCACATGGTCCCCAAACTGGAAAGAATTCAGTACCTTTATCAGAGTCCAAGTAATTCTGCATCACTACCAAAAGAAGGGGTTCATAGAAGGTAAAGAAATCACAGTTTTCATTCCAGATTTAAATAATTTTTGAGGAAATAGTAGCAGAATGAAAAGGAAATAAAAGAGATATTTGTACTAAGAGATTTCCAAGGATATAGTAATAGAGAAAATTTCAACTTCCTCTGTAGTTTTAGAAATTTGAAGATTGAGGAAAACTAGTGTTAAAAGATACACAAAGACTGATGACACTCAAAAGTTTATATACCGTGAGTAGTAAGTCATAGCTGTTTGTCATCCCAAGACATTTCCAGAAACAGCATCTTATCACTAGCCATTTCTCAATCTTTCAGTGAAAAATTATTATACATTTCCAACCTATGAGAGAATAGTGGCATTCCTATGTCTTATGCAACCTGAGAATCTTTGTGATTCTTCTGTAATAAGTAGAAAATCTTTTACTCTACTTGAAAGTAGACATTCTCCCTGTTTAAACATAACCTTTACTTTTATAAAACTTTTATAAAATAAAATGTTACTATTATAAAACCCAAAGTGAAAAATTATTATTTTTCTTTTTTGGTCTGACTCTCTCCCACACATCTTTATGATTCAATTCATGAACATTAATGTGGATTTTTGCTTTCTTCCAAAACTTTCAATAGTTTCATTTTTACATCCATACTTTTCCCCTTCCTATATTTAATGTTTAAGAGTGATGCTTTAATCTCTGCAAGTATTATGTACAAAAACAAAGAATAAATAACATAGAGAAGAAAATAAAGATGATAGGAAACAGACTTGGTGGAGACAGAAAGGAGAGATCTAAGAGTTGGAAAATGAAAGGGAAGGGTG
This sequence comes from Heterocephalus glaber, assembly GCF_053883595.1. Lineage (NCBI taxonomy): Eukaryota > Metazoa > Chordata > Mammalia > Rodentia > Bathyergidae > Heterocephalus > Heterocephalus glaber. The sequence goes on along the minus strand of NW_028258324.1, from coordinate 43,190,993 downwards.
AAGAAAGGAAAATATAAAAGATCAAAATTATATATAAATATGATAGCCTACAGTTAGTGTATTCATTATGTGTCACAAACATATATTAATAAAAAATTTAAAAGAACTAAAAAAATCTAAGCTTTGGGAATGAGAAAATGCTGATTGTGAGGCTTTTTAACATCATGCTGGAAAATGTCATAATAATCATGTGTAATGGCCATGCCTTTCTTTGTGGAATTTAATGCTAGGATAATTATGGAATTGACTGAGATTCTGCCATTTTGCAACCTTATATAGTATAGGTAAATGTTTCTGTGAGCTTTAAAGTATAACAGTTTTTTTTTCTTCTGCATACCAAAAAGGACTTCAATGATTATATTCTAAGTGACCTGCTGGATATTAACTAGTTGATATATAACCTAGTCATAATTGTATCTTAACATTTCCTGTGGTTGTGTGTGTATCTGCTGTTTACATTCATTTTGGACCATATCTTGTCAATTTGCATTTTAATTATTTCCATTTCTTGGGTATTTTAATACTACTGAAACTAAAATAGGAATGTAGGTGTCTCCTTGGCACTCTAAATTCACTTCCTTTGAGACTTTATGGAGGAGTGAGATTGCTGTATCATATATTAGTTCTATTTCTTTATTTAAGAAAATAATGGGGATTTAGCTCAGTGGTTCAACCGCCTGCCTCGCAAGCTCAAGGCCCTAAGTTCGATCCCTGAAACTAAAAAGAAAAGAAAAGAATGAATTTTATATTTATATATGATATAAATGATATCATGGAATACTATTTAGCCATTAAAAATAATGAAGCCTTGTCGTTTGCAGCAACATAGAAGGAACTAGAGATCATTTTATATATATATATATACATATATATATACATATATAGATACATATATAGATACATATATATACATATATAGATACATATATATATGTATGTATCTTTGTTTCCAATTCCTCTTCTAACTCTTCATTAAACTCATTATTAAAATGAACTCATACGACCTTTCAAAGCATTGAATTAATAAAACTTGTGATTCACAAATTAAAATTCTTTTCTTGACCTCTGAATTTGTTTTCTAGGTATTTTCTTTGCTTATAACATCGTACAAAATCTTAAATATCACATGATATCCTTTATATGAAAAATATATATTTATAAAGTACAAAATAAAAGACAATAAGAAATGAGAGAGAGAGAAAGAAAGAGAAAGACAGAATTGTAATCCAGTGTGGACAATGTATCTAAAAGTGTACCTTGGTTTAGTACAATTGTCTTATGTTTTATGTGCTCTTATACATCCATTAATAAAATTTTGTTTTGTTTTGTTTTTTTGGTACCGGGGATTGAACTCGGGACCTTGTGCTTGCAAGGCAGGCACCAGAACCACTGAGCTAAATCCTAAAATATATATGTAATTTTAAAAGTATACACAATAATACATATTAACATAAGGAAAAAAGAATGTACTGAATGTTAGTAGAAGAAGCACTCTAGGATGTGGACAGGCAAGGTAAGCTTCCTGCCAGAGGGGATATTTTGACTAAAATTTAGGGAATACTCCAAGGGAGTAAGTACATCTTTAAAAAGTTGGAATTATCAAGAATTGCTATTTTTTGAATACTATCTGTTCACATGTGCCACATTTCTTCAACATTTTCATAACCAAATTTAATCTTTATAACAACCTGACGAAGTCAAAATGATTATTTTTATTTCAAAGAAAGAAAAAAAAATAAGTCTTAATGATTAGATAACTTTGCAAGACATCCCCACATATAAATGATGGCTCTAAGAATTGAACTAAGATTGACTCTGGTGATAACGCTCATTAGGATTCAGTTCAGTTTTAATACTTAAACATTAACTCAATCATCTTTTATTTCCTAACCATTGATCCATCTATTCTAAAGAAATGAAGTCAAATAAGATGAAGTCAAAAAAGATAGACTCATTGACTGAAGGGAGCTAATTAGCATGGCTCATTTTATCACTATTTTGTACCTTACCCTCATTTTAAACAGCCAAAGAACCCAATTGAATTTTATTTTTAAAAGTAGTTTATTTGGTTTTCAAAATACAAAATAAATGTACTGAATGCACTGAAAAAGATTATTAATATATATGCTTAAATATTATTTTGTGCAATTTTAATAATCATAATCTCATATTCATTAATTTCTATGTTTCATTTAAAGCATTTTATTATTTCCTCTCCTTTATTCTAAAATCCTTGGGAGATCCCATGGTATTTAGAGCCTTTATCCTTGGTACATGAATGAACATGAGAAAACATTGGTCCTGGTAATTTTAAGGTGATCTTATCATTTCTGTCAGTGACTATTTGGTTGTTTTACAGCATTTTTAAAACCCCGTGTAGATAACTATTATTTTGCTTGTCTCATGACTTCCGTACTTGATTTCCCCATTTCAAGTAGTAATATATGTCACTTGAAAGTTTTGAACTCAATTTCTTGTTTTTGTATGATTCTATATACATTTGTAGGCAAGTATTGTAGACATGGTTTGCCTTAAGGAACTGTTATAAAAAAATTTCTACCAGTGGACAATGCCAACTCTGAATATTGTGAATGCAATATATATTTGTTTTCTCCAAGGAGAAGCACATGCATTCTTTTTCTGTAATCATATTGTAGAGACATAGGTCAATATAAATTACAAAGAACCATTGGAAAATGACAAACTTCTAGCATTGCATTGAATTCTCATTCATTTTATTCTTGATGTAGACTTTCTTTCTTTTTATTTATTTATTTTCTTCATTTTATTATTAAGATTGCCTCATTATGTTCCTTAATTCAGGAAGAGTGATATTCATGTTTTTATTGCACTGTGAGCTATAGCTGTTCTTCCTTAGAGGCCCTTCATAAGCAGCTGAACTCAGAATCCAATTAAAGCAATGTTTTCAAGGATACTTTAATGATACAGCTTTGGAAACCACAGAAAATGCCTCATATTTCCTTCTTCACTTCTTTTTTTTTCTTTTAATACTGGAGAATTAAATCAGTGAGGGCCTTTGCACTGAGCTACATCTAGAACCCTTTATTTTTTCATTTTTGTGATAGGATCTCACTAAGTTGCCTAGCTGTAGCTGGAACTTGTGATCCTCCTGCCTCAGCATCCTAGAGTTCTAGGTTTACAAGCATGCACCACCACGCCCAGTTTGACAATATTTTCATTTCAGGCCACTTCATTACCAATGCCCACCTCCACTTATGAACAAATCTCAAAATAATGACACATCTATACACTAGAAAATTTTTCCAGACCCTCGATAGACACATTCTTTTCTACCTTCATTCTTCCTTTCCAATAAACCAGAATTTAAATAGCACAATCTCCATATAGATTTTGAAATATAAGAATTATCCTTGAAGATATTTTGGTTTGGAGTAACTACTCTGAGCATGGGATTGAACCTGAATGCATCTAAGATTATAACCAATATATAAGTCATTTCTACTCAGAGTATTCAAGATACTAGGCATGTGGCTGGATGGTTGAACTCCTGCTTTGCATGTGCAAGGCCCTGGGTTCAATTCCAAGCACTGCAGAAACAATAATAAGAATCATTAAATTATTTAGACCATGTAAATAGCATGTTTTCACATTTCCTTCATATTTTTGTATTTTTTTTACTGAGTTATTTAGTTAGAAATAGTTACAAATGTTCAGTTACTGCTGTACTAAGAAGTTAAGACATCATAGGAAATGAAATGACAATCTTTTCTACCCTAGTTCTTACGGTTTAGTAAATCTGAATTCACATTTTTAAAGTCTTCAAATCAATCTGATAAGCGAATTTCAGGCAAGTGAAATATTATTATTTGAAGTTTTGAAAGTTTTGAAAAACATGTTTTCATGTAATTGTATTTGATTTAAAATGTCTAAAACTTTTTGAGTTTATGTCAAACAAAAACAGAAGCATTTCAGAATCTTTTTTATTTTGCCTTTCTGTTAACTTTCTATAGTAATCACCATGGTAATTTTTTTTTTTTTTTTGTACCGGGGACCGAACTAGGCCCCTGGCTCTAAAATCACCATGGTTTTGTCAGGTTTCTGAAAGCTTTGGTTACTTCAATTAGATGACCACGTTCACAAGAATAAATTACCTCTTCGTTAAAATGGCTTGATAGTGGCCTTTTGTATAAAGATAACTACAAAGACCTTTTACTATTAGTGCTAGTGGATAAGGATGGCAAGTACAGCTTCGAAACAGAGATTTAATATCCGAATCTCATACAAGACATGAGTTTTAGCACTTTCCAACTCTATTATTTTCCACTGGCCAACATAGCTTTCTCAGTTTACTTGGCTTCCTCCTTGTAACAGACATGTATTTTAGTTTCAGTTCAATGTCAAAATTACAGTGGGAATGAATATAACTGCTGAATGAGTCTAATTTCCAATGCAGCTTTATTTAGAGATAAGACTTTTAAAAGATAATAAAATGGAGTACTACTCATCCATAAAGAACGAAAAACTACAGTCATTTATAGCTAAATGGATGCATATTGATGGCATACTCTTAAGTGAAATAAATAGGACACACGTGTAAATAACAAATAGTTTCACTAGTGTGAGAAACTGATAGTGTAAAAAAGGTTTAAAATGATTAAAATGGATAACTGATAATTTGAAATAGGAAAAACGGTCCAAAGATGAATGAGTGAAGGGAGGGGAAGGGGAAAGGAAAAGAGAGAAAGGAAAAACTATAAGAAAAGAAAAAAAATGGAAATGAAATCTATGTAAATAGGGAAGGGCAGAGGAGGTGAAGCGTGCACAGGTAATGGGGGGAAAAAAATGAAAGCCAAGATATATCATGTACAGGTACAAACACCCAATGATAAATGTAAACAAATTGTATAACTAAAGTGTACCTATAAAAGAACTAAAAAAAAAAAAAGACATGAAGACATATGGCAATAAAAACCAAAATAAAATAAAAGAAAGTAACTATTATGACATTTGTGAGTTAAAATGATAATATAATTGATTAAAAACTGATAGTACTTTTCTGGTGAGTGATGAATGCACAATGAGTTACATTATTACTATTTTCTGAAGTGGTAAATTTTATTGTGTATCACTTTTATCTCCATTAAAAATGTTAAAATATATACCCACACACACAAAAAAGATAATTAAAGATTAAATGAGTTCATAAGGGTTTGGCCCTAATGCAACAAAACTGGCATTTATATTACAAAAGGAAGAACTACTTGGGTTATGAGCACAAGAAGGGAAAAGCATATGAGGACGTACCAAGAAGATGACATGCTAGCCTATGAGCCAGGACTTAGGAGAAAGCAAACTTGCCCGCAATATGATCCTGAACTTCCAGTGTCTAGAGAGCTGAGAAAATAAAGTTTAGTCCCTTAAGCCACTCAGTCTATGGCATTTTATGGGGCCGACTGAGCACACTCCCACACTAATTTATTGTTGACATCTAGGTCTTGGCTCCGCTCTTCTGATATAAGCATGACACAGTGGTGTTCTTCTGGCTTTGACATTATTTGACACTTTGACTTGTTCTTTAGTCCTCTTTAACACCATCACTTTCAAAACATCCAGCAGGATTATGGGAGGAGGTCCCAGGAGCATGTACTGCTTGAGACCTAAATGCCAGACATTAGCTTTCAGTCAGAAATTCACCCAGACATTTACTGAAAGACATCATCTACAAATAGACATTGAGACATTTTAGAGACACTGTCTTAAACTTTGCATTAGGTCTAATCTTTGGGTAAGCATCTCAATTTATTGTCAGTAATGACATCAGTTCTCACTGTAAAATAACTGCCAAAACCTGTATTTATTTACAAGCTTATTTGTACTAAGTATAGATGATATTTTTCAATGATATTACTCTTGAACCTTTGACTTTTGTTGTTTATAAGGCAAGAATGTTTTCAAAAATTAATTTTTGAGTTATCTGTATAGTTAAATTTGGGTTCTTACAAGTATTCTGATAGGTAAATACTCAGATATTAAAATTTAGGTAGATATTTTGATGTAACCCCCCCAAATTGCTACATTAATAGATTTTAAATTATTGAAAAGCTAATTAATGTAATGTATTGGAGATTATTAAAATTAGTCATTTTGTCCCCAGTTTTACATACATCTATATTCCATATAAAGGTTACAATGACAAAAATCATAAATATCATAATATCAAGAAGAAGGCTATTTCCATGCATATAATAGAAATTTTAAACATCAGTGGTATGATTATGAAGCAGAGTGAGCATTAGCATACCAGTAAAGAGACAATGAATAATACCCTTTGAAGTCTATCAGCCTTTTTCACATTATCTGTACATCTATCCTGGAGTTATTGGTACTACACTACAATGTATTTGATAATCATTTTACTTTTATATTGTCACATTTTTTCATAAAAGATAAGCCAAATATTATGTTTTAAATGGTTTTTGCAGAGATTATTAGACTGCTTTTGACCATTAAGGTTAAATAAAGTAGATACCAAATCCCCAGACATCATTCATGGTAAATTTTAAACTGTTAATATTTGGTGATCCTTTATAATTTTTAAAAATTATATACTTATATAATAGCTATACCTATGTGTTCATTTATGCATATAGTGATGGTCTAAATCAAAATAACTTTTGTGTCCTAAATGATGTGGTAGTGAAAATAATAAAAATTTTTAAAAATTATAACAGAATGAAAGGGATACTATATATTTTTTATTTTTCAGTTTCAAACTATTTTATAAAATGAAAAAATATGACAAATAGGAGGATTTTTACTTATTTACTTAGAGTAAAAAAAAAAAAAAAAAAGAAAGAATATAAGAGGGCTCCCTTGAGACAAGCGTTCAGGCTGGAGCTGCCCTGCAGGTGTGCTCGGAGGTGGGCATCAGACTCCCAGGTGGCTATTTTAGCCTCCACAATCTGCAATGCTGTGCCCTGTTTCCTGGCAAGCAGTCAAGTCAATCACAAGTTTCAGCATTTCTTTACAGGAACATGGCCTGATCAAGAAAAGAGAAAATAAGGAAAATCCTACATCAGAGACACAAGGACTGCTGCTTTTATATAAAGGATACTTGTGATTGAGAAAAAAAAATCCTAGTTTTTAGGAACAACTGGATATTGCTGCTAGAAACAAAAAAGTAGTCAGGCTTATCAAATTCATTGCAGCAATTCACTATCACCAATTAAAGAAGGCTATTTGCCACTACAAAGATATGAGAAAGTGTAAAACTTTTAGAAACAGAGTGTCAGAAAATTTCACATGCCATTATCTGAGTTAAAATAGTTTGGGTATAAATGACCCATCTGTTGGCTACAAACTTTCATGTACTCAGGTTCAATCCCATGATCAGAGTAGTCATTCTAAAACAAAACAGCTTCAGTATATTTTCCATGTGTAGGAGAAAAGAAGTGAGATGTGCCAAGGCAATCTATATACTAAAAAGTTTAGCTAACACTCGGAATTATTTCAAATAATTATATTAATGATAAAAAGTGAGTTAAGTTCAGCAAAAGACTTTTCATATATACAGTTTGGTATTAAAATTTTAAGTGTTAATGAAGAAGGGGGCTAACAAGAGACTGGCAAAATGAACCATGACCCCTCAACACTGGCTTTGCTTGGGCTTAAGACCCATTTTCTAAGGTGTGGGTGTAATTTTCCTAACATAAAAAGAGGCTCAGGTAGTAATTTAAACAGTTTCAGTAATATGTGATGTGTATTAGAAAATGTTGAGGACTATTAGGGGCCTGTGGGATTATGAGATTTCTCAGAGTAACACTGACCTATAAGAGGAGATGGGTGTGGGAATGTTCTGGCAAAGAGACAGGCAAAGAGCTGAGCCAAAGAGGGAGTGCCAATGACAGTGAAGAGCAAATGACCAAGTCCAGGGCTCCAGAGGCAACAAAGGCCTCATTAGATTGGTAGGATTTTCTTGCCCAAAAGGAAGATAAAGAACGTATTTGCTCTATTTATACTGATTATTTTAGCAATGTAGTCATTTGGGGGGATTATAAAAACCTTAGACACACAGAGTCCCTATGGCAGTGTATTCAGGTCCCCTCCCAATTTCATTTGCTTGGGGGCTGTTTCCTTTCACTGTACAATAAATAATGCTTTTTATTTTCACTCTGTAATAAAATACTTTTGTTCAGTCCTCTTTGAACTCTCTACCTTGTAATTCTTTTTGGGTCAAGAGAAAAATCCTCCAGCCAGATGGTAACATTACTGGTCCAAGTAGGACAGAGTAAGCATCAATATGCAGTTTAAGAGACAATGAGTAATGTTCTCTGAAGTTTGTTGGAACTTTTCACATCCTATAAATCTATCATGCTTTTATTTGTAGTACACTAGGATGTGTTTGATAGTCACCATTCATTGGGCATTAATTCTCAGTTAGGATGTGAGAGGCAGTGATTGCGCTATTTAGACAGGGGAGCCAGGCAAGATGTCATGGTCAGGAAGGCAGAATTTGCCCTCCGCACTGGCCCTTTCTCAGTGGCACTTAGGTCACCACTCATGATCTTCTCTGTCTCATTTAACCTTGGCATGCTTTCCTTCTACACGTTGTATATGTGTTGTGGTGTTGGTAGTACGCTCTCTGAAACACTCCACCAATGCTTTTGTGGATGGAAGGAATCATGCATCAATGTCCAACTCGACAGCTCTCTTAGTTTGAGATTTATGAGTTCTTGGATCTACAACTGGGACAACAAACATCATATTGAAGTACTGTTGTCCAGTACTCCAAAAAATTAAGTAAATAATTCATTTATAAAAGACAGTCATTATGATATGTCCAAAAATCTTTTGAAGTTATCTTGATGCAATTAAGAAATAGGATAGTGTATCTGAAGGTAAAATGAGTCATATTGTATATATCTTATGTATCAAGTAAGCTCTTCTAGTAATAAACTATAGAGATATTAATTAAATGAGACATTGAAAAGTAAAACTTTAAATTAAAGTAATATTTTAACCAATCTACGTATAAATTCATCTTCCAACAGTGTTGGTGCCCAAGGATGACTTTGGTTTCCAATGAATTCAATTTTATTTCTTTCTGAAGTTGTTTAGTGCTACATCAAACAAACAAACAAAAAAATAAAAGAGATGAAAATTGTCTTTCCAAAAATCAAACTTGTGTATAGAAAATAAAATGAGCACCCAGGGTCCAAATTCCATAAAGCAGAAAAACTAATATAATAATCAAAATGTAAATTTAGTAGTACAAATGGTTTCAGTGGACACAAGTCACTGAATGACCAGAGCAGAAATGCCCAGAAAGTTTATAATATGCACACAAGAAATGAAGAAGAATACAATATGCTTCTGTTTTGAAGCCAACCAATTGGAATATGATATGACAGGGCATAGACTAGAAATGTACCAGTGATTTATCACTGAGCATTCCCTACTGACAGGTAGATTAAACAAACAACATGTCACAGATTGGAGTTGACCATTGAGAAAGGAAATCTGCTAACTGAATTTGAAATTAATGTTATCAGCTTGAGGCTTCCAGAGAATTGAAATTTAACTAAATGACAAATGGAGAGGCCTCTGCTGGTGAGGAATGAGATAACCATGCATTAAAATAAAGAAGGAAGTTGAATAAAGGAGGAGCCAAGGGTAATTAATGAAAAACATCAGCTTCTAGTTGTACATCTTCCCCGCAAAGCAGACAGCTTAAAAACACCAGCCACTGTCTCAAAATAAAACATAAGTCTCCCATCTTATTCATAGGCAATGACATTTTAAAATTCTTATTGAAATCTTTTATAAATACATACCAAAGAATGATACTTTACTATTTTTAGAAATAATATTTAAATTTTAAGTGAAAAATAATTCTTTTAAATATTGACCATTACAAAGGAAAAAAATCCAGATCTTTTAAAAAAGAATAATTATTAGTAGGTTCCTGATTTTTTTCCTATATCAGGCTAGTTAATTTGTGTGGGTGAATTATTGAAGGCATAACCAAAATCTAAAGCAAAATGAAGAAAGAAATGTTTGAAGAAACTGCTACAGTTCCCTCATAATGCTGACATTGTCACTTAAATTTAAAATATGAATTTATGAAAGACAATAAATCATGGTGGTCTTTATTTCCTGAAATGATAATTATAAAACATATTTAGTAAGATTAAGAAAATTAAACAGCTTAAGAAACTATAAAAATGTCTACAATCTGCTTATAAAACTAGTAGTAAACACAACTGGAGCATCATCAGTGAAAAATCTAAACCTCATGATTACTATTCTTATTTGAATATCTACAAATTAATTTTATGCTTCTGTATCAACTCTTGTAAGGATTGATAACTGCATTTTAAAATTACCTAAAAATATTGAAAAGCTATGGGTTTATACCAAGAAATGCAAAGTCAGAGTATCTGAATGCTTAAGAATTTACAACATGCTCTTTTATGAAGTTTTTCTTATAATAAATCAAGAATACTTTTGTTTTAAAAAGACATTGTGAAATATAGAAACTTTGTCAATCCTCTAATTAGTGAGGTTGTGTTTTCTGATTGTGTAATATATGTGATTGTATAATATAATATTGTATTAATATATGTGGCATTTTATTGTGAAACAGTTACTGCAGAAGGGATCATCAAGGTCAAAAAAGAAATATAGTTCTAGTAGAAGAGGTAAAGTAACTATGTAATTGTAGAATCATAATATTTATTTTTAATTGAAATAAATAGAAATGTCTGATAGTTCTAAAATTGGAGATCATAATAAAACATAATTATTTTTCAGAGTGTCTCAATGTAAAACTTGATGTTCTATTCATTGATACTACAAAGAGGACTTGGGAATTTAACTTAATATTCCAGCAAAGAATTGCTGGAATATTAACACCATTCACCAGAAAGAAAAAAAAAATCTTCTGTATAGTGTGGTACCATCATCTTTCAACAATAATGCTTAGGAAAAAATTAAGCAGTGAAAGGAAGAACTAGAGACCGAATAACACCTCAAACATCAACACAAGTTACAAGGTGAGAAGGAGACTAAGCTTGTTTTCTGTTGCTGATAGCACAATTCTTCAGAATGAGTAATTTTAAAGGAAAAGAGAATTTATTTTCTGCTTACAGTTCCAATCCACGTTTGAGGGTCAGTGTTTGATAATGGCCTCTTTACTGATAGAGTCTCAATATAGCACAAACATCACAGGACAAAGACAAACGCTTATAAAAGATCTCACAAACCTGGCTTATATAGCAAACTAACTGCCCAGATAACCTATTAATTAAATACATGGATTCATCCATTCACCAGGACAGGATTCTAATCACTGCTTAAATGTCCCACCTGGTTCCACTTCTTAATATTTCATAATAATTATTATAATTCAAATTTCAATTAGGAGTAGATACTACATTCAAACTGTAGCAGGTATTACAGCCAAGAAGAAAAAAGAAGACACAGAAAAAAAATATTCATATTAAGATCATTGACTCTATAGAAGAAAGAAAAGCAAAACATATTTACATATTTTCCCTAATCTTTGGAACAAATAGACTCCCAAACTTAGACCGATCAGTAATCCCATAGAGTAATATTCATTAGCAGAATTTAACAAATATTAAACAACCTAGTATTTTCTTTGGGGGCAAACTTTCGGGAAATTGGAGTTTTTCTTGTTTTTACTACTTCAAAACATACCAGCATTGGGGCTGGGGATTTAGCTCAGTGGTTTCGCCACCTGCTGCGCAAGCACAAGGACCCGAGTTCGATCCCCGGTACAAAAAAAACAAAAAAAAACCCACCAGGATTAAGAAAGCTACATGAAAGTTAACATAAAAATACTCTGAAGAGTTCCAAGTATTGTGCAAAGCAAAGGTACTTTTATTGAAGTGAACTCGGTGTCGCCACTCCAAAAGGCCCAGTGGCTTTTCCAGTGATTCCTTCTCTGAACAGACCAAACCTATTGAGCCTTATGCTGATGGAGCCAAAAGTCAGCATTATGCTCAAGATAATTTTCCATGTAGCAGGTTGGCTTCCAACTAAATAGGAAAATAACTATAATGAAGTAAGCACTTCTTCAAGCATATTTTACAACTGCACAGCAGTTTGAAATATTTTCCACTGCTCCATATTTGTCCCTTGGGCTTCAACTTTTAAAAAAGCAAAAAAAAGGAAAGAAAATCAGCTTTATTTAAGTGTAGTACTTTCTGTCATCAGTGGTGGGTATTAGACTGCTTTCTTTATATAAGTACCAATGAGAATCTTATGGTGTTTTTACAAAAGTATTTTTTTTTCATGGCAACACTTAATTCCTCATTCAAGCTGAGGATATAATTTAAAATTCTGGCTACAACGTCTATAATCTACAAAGTTCCAGAAGTTGACAAAGTAAAACTAAGTGATAAAAATCATTATAGGATGTTTTCAGTTTTGCTTTTTAGTTACTTTAGCAGATGCAATATTGACTTCTTTTCACAGTAAATTAGATATGCAATTACTAGAAGTAAGAAATAGATTTACATTATGTAAAAATGGTCTGCATAAGATTAATTATAAGCAGAGTACTAAAAAGCACCAACATTGAAATAGCTGTCACCATGGGAACATTCAGCTCCAAATGATTACATTAGCCTTTTGGCCAGATGATAACTACTTTCCAGTCATCAAATTAGTAAAATGAAGGAATCAAGAGTTATGATTATTCTGAAAACAAGAAGATTGATATCAGGATTTCATATCTGAATGATTCATAATTTGATTTCCTTTACCTGTTATGAATTATTATTTCCCCACTTTATTCAAATGTATTTATATAAAATTGTCATACAACAAAATGAAGAGTTTACCCAGTTTCCTGCAACCAGGCTTCATTTTTGCTAGCAGTCAAGGTTTAGACTAGTTCTATTTGGTCCAACTGAGACTAAATGAATACTTTTCTTCTGATCCATTCCACCTTTCTTATATTTCTAATTCTTTGGCCTTTTGAAAAATATTTTCTATATGTGAAACTGGAGACAATTTAAAGATTTTCATCTCCTTTTCTACTTTTCTAAATGTCGCTATCTTCAAGTCTTAATCATGACTCTTACATTCAATGTGATATCTTTAGCAAGCACACCACCTAATAAAAATATTGTCCTGTGAATTGTTACATTATATAAGAATAATAAGTATTGGGCCAGGGATTTAGCTCAGCAGTTCTACCACCTTCCTCATAAGCACAAGGTCCCGAGTTCAATCCCCAGTACCAAAATAAAAAGAATAATAAATGTTGTAATTAAAGAAATATGTTGTTATTGAATAAGTAATTCCATTGTTCTAACAGAGTTTAGGTGATATAAAGTAAGCTTACTTTTATATATTTTCACCTTTACTTTTATTCTCTACCAAAGTTTTATTGATTGTTATAGTAATAAAATTTTGAACTATCATAAAGGAATACAGTGATACATCTGTTCACGAACTCAATTCTCTCCACAATTCCAGTCCCAACTACAACTGGATAAGAACCGAATCAAATTTCCCCATAAGGTCAACATTGAACCTAATTATTGAATTTGATTCAGTTCTCATCCAACTCAGTTTGTGACCAGAATCATGGAAAGAATCAAATTCATGAACCAAGGTACCATGGTATTGCCAAATCATTGAAATTTAGAATATAATTACTTTTCAATTATGTTTTCAGAATGTAGAAAATTCTGTTTTTATTCAGTATTATTGTGTGCTTACCATGCAGCATGTGTGATAGAGACTGTTGTGGGCTGTGGATAAATGAGTAAACAAAACAGTCAAAATAATCTAAATCTTACATAATGGAGATGTAAGTGAACAAACACATAAGTAGACCATCTAGTCGATGAGATGATGAAAAGTATGAGAAAAATCAAGGGAGCGAGAAGAAAGAGGATGTTGGGTTAAGGCGTGTGAATTTCACTATCAAAAGTTGTCGGACCAAGCCTCATTTAACATTTGATCAAGTACCTAAAGGAGAGGAGACAGTGAAACATGATGGCGTCTGGAAAATCAATGTTCTGGAAAATGAGAAGCACAAGTGTTAATATCCTGAGGGAGGAATATTCTTGCTGTGGTTACTATAGGCCTACAAATATAGGTACAGACTATATAAGAAATGTGGAAATGGAAGGTAAGAATAAGCTAACAGTAAGGGAGACAGTCATCATATAAAATGACTTGGATGACTTTGGAAAGATTTTGACTTTTATTCTGAAGAACATGTGGAGTCACTAATCATTTTTGAGAACAGAAGTAATATGATTTGATTTAAGGTACCTGTGTGTAAGTCTAAGTTGAATATCCACTAATCTATATGTATATAGATGTATACATTTATATATGTGTGTATATTAAATAATTACACATGTAAATGGATTTAATTTTATTTGCTGTATAGTTTTGTAAATTTTTTTCTTTTGGTACCAGGGATCGAACTTGTGTCCTTGTGCTTGCGAGGCAGGCAGCAGAACCACTGAGCTAAATCCCCGGCCCTATTTTTGTAAATTTCAAAAGTTACAAAGTCTTATGATTGCTATCCTAAGACTTAAGGTGTTTAACAGATGATTATTCTGGCTGCTCTTCTTAAAAAAGAAACAAGAAAAAAAAGATAACCCAGTAAAAGATGATAATGGTTGGACAAAAGGAGAAACAATAGAGATATTGAGTAGTGGACAGATTCTAGTAGTTAGATGATGGTAACAATTTCCTGTATAATAAATGTGAAAAGAGAAAAATCAAAAGGAATAGGAGAAACTTTTGGACAAGCAAAGATGAGGGCAAGCCTTCAGTTTATTAACCCTGGGAGTCTGGAAAAAGCAGGTTAGTGGTATGCACTGAGAGTTCTACTTAGGGAATGGAACTTTAAAACTTGTTTTATGAATAGGACCTATAGTACAATTTTTAAAAATTGACTATATGTGCCCATAGATAAGAAGAGAGGTTCAGGCTAAAAAGTTATGAGAGTTACAGTTATATAGTTACATAGTAAACATTGGACAAAGATAGACCACGAAACAAATCCATGACCATTCCAAGCCCTAAACTTTAGGCTTGAGAATATTTAAAAATTAGATAAATAACGCATAACCAGTAAAATAGATTTACTCAAAAAAGATCCACCAGTACAGTTATACAAAATCAAGACCGCAAAATGAGGGAGTAAATTTTGTCAAATGGTAAGGACGGGTCAAATATTTACATTGATGCAATTAATTTCCTGTGAAATGCTAAGTAATTCTTCATAAAAGTCTCATAGAAAATGGTATAGGAGATAACGAGAGAAGAGAAATTAAAAGTCCAAATTATATATATTAAAAAAAATAACCCTTTCAAGCAATTTTGCTCTAAAGAAGAGTGGAGAAGAAATACAGATTTCAGGGTCATTTGTAGGACAAGAGATTTTTACAAATTGTCAGCATGATATGGCCTTACTTTAATCAATCTTTTTAGAACAGAAGGTGCAGTGAATGTCTAAAGATAAGTTTGAGGGTTGTGTTAGCCTTCTGTTGCCATATCAAAGTATCTGATGTGAATAATATATAGGAGGAAAGGTTTATTTTGGCTCATAATTTCAGAGGTTTCAATCCATGGTTGACCAGTTCCATTACTGTTAAGGCTGGGGTGAGTCAAAAACATCTTATTTCTTGAGGAGCATGGTTGAGGAAAGCTGCTAACCTCATAGTAGCCAGGAAGTAGAGAGGGCGAGAGAGCCAGAAAGGAAGGGGCCTGGGGCAATTTTTAGTATATATGCTACCAAAACAAGCATATTTTATTTTATTTTATTTTACTATTATTAATTTTTGAGACAGGGTCTCACTATATGCTTCAGGCTGACCTTGACATCACTATGTAGGACAAGCTGGCCTCAAATTTGGGATCTTTCTGCCTCCACCTCCCAAGGGCTAGATTTACAGGCCTGTGCCTGCTGAGGAGAAATAAATATAGTCCCCATAGTAACCCATGAGCTATTTGTCTCAATTAGATCCAAACTGTTAAGTTTCCTTCACTTTTCAATAATTCCATCAAATTATATATTCATGACTGTATTAATTCTCTGATGAAGTTAGACCCCATATGATCCAATAACTTTCCAAAAACTCCACCTCTGAAAATATATTTGTGGAGAAATTTTAGATATAAACCATATGAAGGAAAGAGCTCATAATTTTGAGTTTCATAGCATGTGGAGAATGGGCTATAAAAATTAGATCCAAATGGGAAATAAACCCCCAAAAGATAGATTAAAAGTTTGGTGGGGAGAGGGCAACATGGAGGATTACTGAGCAATCCTGAAAATAATACATTTTGAAATTCTTACATTTAGCAAAATTTAATCTTCAAATTTATATATCTGTTTCTCAGTTTTTTAATTGCCTTCCCCAAAAATAATAAACATGATTTATTAACAATGCTACAAAATGCTTTGGTACATTGAGCTGAATTGTGTGGGTAGAGAGGCGCTAAGAGATAGCAATTTTGCAAAAACAAAACCTGCCTTACTGCAAATTTTTCAAGTAATTGCTTATGACTGTTATGTCTTGCATTGATTCTAACTTGTTCATCATCTACATGTTTTAGGTTCATATTTTATACAGATCAGTTGAGCAGCAAGAGTTGGCATTACTAGGCAAATAAGGGGATGAGATCTAGGATTATCCAAAGGATGGGATAATACCTGAGAGTCTAGGTATTAGGGTATGGAGATGGCATACATACTTAGTGAGAGGCCTGTGGAGAATGAATGTGTGAAATTAGTAATAAGTTAACTCAAGAAGATATAAAGAAGTAAGTTTCACAGCCCAGTCATGGGTCACCAGAACACTACATGTGTAGTAAATCACCAGTAATATCTTGCAAGAATTTTGAGGTAAGGTACAGTTGAACAACAAACAGGATCAACTGATGAAAGACCAAGCCTTTTACAGAATACATCACTGATGAACAAAGCCTCTAAGTATTATCTCATCTCACACTAACTCTTCTGAAAATAATGTCTCCATTTCTTACTTCCTGACTTCTGACTTTCTGCTTAACATTCCATTTGCAGGACAATTTCTTTTGACTTTTAGGTTTTTACTATTTCTAGTCAAATAAAAAACATTTTTTTCAAATTTTCCAAATTAAATACCATATCAGTTAAAATGGCAGCTAGAGTTCTAGTTTCAAAACTTAATAAGAATTTGAGAGTAAACACAATATCAATCGATTCTGAAAAACATGAGATAGAATTTCCTCTCCTGTACTTCAAATCAACAGTAGTAGAAACAGTTCTGCATGCTTGACAAATAAGCAGGGCAGGAAAAACATCCAGAAATACATTTCAATATATGTGGCAGCTAATGCTAAAAGTGACGTTTCAATGAGGAGGGAAATGATTAGTTATTTGAAGATAAACTAAAGCTACCTTCTGCTTGCTCCTGCATCAAAATATGTACTTGAAAGATCAAAATTTTAAAATAAACATGTAAGTGTACATTATACAAAAGAAAATGTAGATATATACTGTATGTCCTAATGACTGAAGGCAATGTCTTTGTTAGCCAAGAATGATAAATTTTATTTCACAAAATGTAATTTTTATGATGAAAATGAATACATTTGACCAACAATATTTTTAAAAATCAGATCAAGGAACTAAATTTGAATAGTTTTATTGTAATAGATAAGTAATGCCTAAGCAAATCACTCTCTGACTAGAGACTGTCATACCTTTCTGTGAATTAGAACAAAGCTCTACTTCCTTTAGCAGCAATGGTGCCCTTCACACCAGAGCACACAGCTTGGGAAGCTGTGCAGTGGCTTTCAGCTCTCAGTTGTCCCCTTATCCCCGGCATCGCTGAACAGTGAATAATCATCATAGCCCTGAAGATGATGCTCAAGCTTTTTCATAAGCAAACAATGGACACTGAAACAAGAAGATATTTCTGAGCTATATTTCTCAAGACCAAGATGTTTGACAACCCTAAATATTAGGAATATTGAGAAGAGACAGACATTATTAGGTGAATAGATAGGTTGGTTGGTACAATTGAAGAGAATTGTGGTAACAATTCAAAAATCAAAATTAAGATGTATCAAAAACCTCCTATTATTTGATTCAGTTAGTTATTCCATCTTTATACATTTTCTGCAGATAGAAACCCAAGTGTTTGCAAATGAATACCGGGCAATGCAGGTTATTGCAGTACTATTCTGAAAAGCAAAATTTGAAACAAGCTATACCTCACAAGAGCCACTAGTTAAATAAATTATTTTCTACCAGTTCAGTTGAGTTCTATCGACAGGATGTATATACACACACAAATCTCTAACTTTGCACTTAATTTAATATTATTATTTCTAAAAAGTTCCCCAAGTCCTTTTTGTATTTCATTGTTGAATAAACATAACGAGCACTAAATTTGTGTAATGTAAAATCTTTGTATTCTTATTTACATTACAAAGCAATACCTCATAGTGTTATAATAGTAGAAAATAATTTAAAACCTGCTGTGGGAAGAATATGCTTTATAGTTCTAATTTTGATTTGGGAAAGCAGTATTTCAATTGTATTTCCTAATTACAAAGTCATGGTATTCTGTGATTTACATATTGCATTTCTATTGTATATTTTCAGTTTTGAGGATTAAATAGGGGCCTTGTACCTGCTAAGGAAGTCTTCTACCACTGAGAAATCCCCCAGCCCTGCACTATATTTCCATTTAGCACCTTTCTTTCTATTTCTCTGTACAAATTCTCCAAATCTAAAATTAATCCAGTAACATAACATTTCAAAATATTGAAACACTTTCTTTTCAACTGGCTATTAAAATCAGTTCTCATTTGTGGAGAAACATACATGCTGTCTACTCATTTTGATCGCATGCCAGTATTATACTCTTCCCAAAATGGCATATATGTAACCTGTATGAGGATTCTCTCTGCCTCACTGCATCCATTTGCATCCATTGCTAGAGTCCCCGTGTCCCTCCGCTGGATCCCTGTTTCATAAAACCATCCTTCTTTCAGTCTTACTCTTGCAATCCCTTCTCCAGTCTTCTAGGCCGACTTTCAAAAAATGTAATATCATTGTGTTACCCTCAACGAAAATACCTTCACCAAATGCTTAGAGCTTTCAAAATAATTCTAAAAGTCTGTTGCACTGAACTCTTGTGATCAGGAGCTGACTCTATCTCCAATATAACCATTTCTTTCTTAACTCATGTGGATCTTCCCGGTTTCCTGAACAACTGCATCTGAGGCTGGTCCTTATTCTTGGCAGAAGAGCTTTCTTCTGGGCTTGGTCAGTGCTGCTCCCTTAGCCTGGATACTAATTTGTTCTCCTTATATTGTCAGCTATCTACATTCCATAGTAATCATTACTCGTCTTTTTACATTCACCTCCATGTCACTTTTGAGACCAGCACACACCAGTCTGAGTGAAACACACTCCCATGTTTTCTCTGAGCTCCATGTTCAAATTCTATAAGGGAGCATGTATTATGTATACAGTTGTCTTTCCTGTTCTCAGGAACAGGAGCTCTTTTAATTCATGTTCTAGATACTTGTTCATGTATAACCTGTAGCATGCACACAATAAACACATGTTAAATTAATTTACAATTCCTTGACAAACAGTTCACATCCATTGCACGTGTGTACATTGTGTTTAACTGCTATGTGCTTTTCTTTTATTTCATCCCATAATATACTAAACACATGTCATAAGGGCCCAGTTTTTGCTGATTTTTACATGTTGATATCCTTAAAATTCTCTGAATTCTTTTGGGAAATCTGTTCTTTTGTTGTAACACTCTGGATTTCTCCTCGTCTTCTTCATTTTTCTCATGATTATTATTTTATTAAAATAGTATATAAAATCATCTGTTAGGGATATGAGGAATTCTATCTCAGTAAAAGTGTCTAGAGTTGGTTTGTATTAATTTACATGGATATTATTTAAGTAAAAGTCTCTGAAAAATGATCTTTTAAAAAAATCAGCTATTTCTCATATTTTGCATTGAGGAAATATCTAGCAAACATAGTATGGTATATCTTTCTGGATGCTGCAATTCTGTTTGGAAAGTGGTGAATATAAATATGGTACAAGAAAAATAGAAAGATAAGTCATCATAGAAGGCCTGCTCTCATAGAGCAAAAGACATGATTTGGACTATACACATAAGTCCTGTTAAACAGGAAAGAATGAACACATTCATATAAATTTGGGAAGAGTGGGTAGAAGAAAACAAACAAGATAAATTTGAATAGGACATGATAAGGTGGCAACAAAAAATAGAAAACATCTAGAACTCTTTTCTGTTAGAATAATATTTGTGTGATTTGCATATGCTTTGTGTCTAAGTGTCAAAACAGATTTTGTTACATGTATCAATTTACATCATGTAGGATTATCAACCCTCAGAGATACTTCAAAGAACAATGAATACATTTTAGTTTCTTGTACAGTTAGCAACAGCCATGAATTTTGAGATTGTTTTCATAAACACTATAAGAAATTTTATCTGTCAATCATTATAATATTAATATTTGTTACTACTTATAAAATTTATTTTCTTTAGTTTCTAAACTGACAGTATTTTAATGATGTTTTCTATTGTGTTATATAATGAGCATCGCGATTATATGAGCTGAAAGCACAAATTCCAAAGCTATGGGACACTAGGTAAATACATTGTTTTTCTCAATTCACAAATTTTGTTCTCAACACAGACATAAATATTTTCTGTAAATAAATTTTAAACACAGATATGTAAATTTTATGTGTAAATTTGTAAACATAGATATGGAAGCAGACATGTGCATAAATTACTCTACATGCTATAGTAGGTTATCTTTCATTAGGTTCACTTTCAAGCAAAAGGAAATAAATAATATGAACAAAAACTATGATACATTTTAATAAATGTATTTGATGATTAGATGTTCAATTGATTTAGGAATTGATTTCAGGGGTTCCCTTCCCCATGAATACCAAAATCTATATATATTCTGGTCCTTTAAATATCCTAGTTTTTCTGCTGATGTGTTAGAAAACAATAAGAGAAAAAATCTGTATATGTTCAGTATACATGACTTGTTTTCAAATGTTTTTGATCCACATGTGGTTGGATACCTTGATTCAGGACTTACAGATACAAAGGGCTGATGGCCTTATCTTTGTACAAGTCTGAAAATTTACTAAATCAGGTGTTGTAACCATCACAACAATTTTATATAACATTATAAGATTTTTTACAGGCAATGTTTAAATATACAGGGAAGTGTGTGAAAGATAATGTGAAAATTTGATAAATTAAAAAGAAAATGCTTCTCACAGAATATTCCATACTTAACATTTAGAGTAATAGCTTGAGTCTGGTATTTTAAATAAAAACAATTAACATTTGTGAATCCCTAGAAGCACAATATTTTTAAAGCTACTTGAATATTCCCAAATGTTTTCTAAAATAAATTAGAGATTATTCCAAATATATTGAACTAATAGTTTAGAATAAGATGCTAATTATGTTTAACTCTATGTTCAAACTAATGAAGCTAATTTACCATAATACAATGACTGAATGTTTCAGTGATTTTTTTTCACTTAAGTTTTCAAGATATTCTTTTTTATTATTAATTATTACAAATCTGAATGTGCCACAGCTCCCAGCACAGAGGAGGCTTCCAGGTCAATGTGCCACAGCTCCCAGGGCAGAGGAGGCTTCCAGGTTGGTGTGGCACAGCTGCCAGCACAGGGGAGGCTTCAAGGTCAACGTGCCAGAGCTCCCAGTGCAGAGTAGGAGGCTTCCAGGACAACCTGCTACTGCTGCCAACACAGAGGAGGTGAGCTGTACCAGTGCCAGCAGCAAACGCCCCCCCCCTTTGAAATGAGAAGACACTTAAACAAGTCTCAGAAACAGACTTCCAGATCACCTACAGCAACCCCAAAGAGAAATGAGATGGAACAATCTGATACTCAACCACCTGGACTCCCTGAACTAACAACTAAAGAGGATCTGGAAAAAATGAAATCAGAAATAATTTCTCACATAACAGCTGAGATTGTGTCCATAGTGCAAGACATGATTCATAAATCTAGAGAGGACACAGATAAAAAATAGGGGAGCTGAGGAGCATGATGGAATCCCAACATGGGAAACAAATGGAATCCATAAAACAGATCCAAACAGATTTCCAGGAGATTAAAAGCTCCATTGAAAGTCTACACAGCATAATGAGCCAATGTGAGCACAGAATTTCAGATATAGAAGATAAGATTGCAATTAGTGACTAGGAAAAGAAAAATTTCTTTAAAATAACAAGGGACCACAAGAAATCAATGCATCAGCTGCTAGACAATGCAAAGAAGAATAACATAAGACTGATTAGAGGCAATGAAGAAACAGGAGACAGTGCAGATGACATAAAAAAAAACTGTTTACAGAACTGATGGCAGAAACCTTCCAAGGAGAGGAAAAGAAATTGACATACAGATAAGTGAGGCATATAGGATTCCAAATAGCCTTGATAAAAAAAAGTACACATAGGCATATAATATTTAGGATTCCAGAAACACAACAGAAGAACAAAGTTCTAAAAGCAGTTAGAGAAAAGAAACAAATCACCTACAAAGGAAAGCCCATCAGAATCACGGCAGACTTCTCAACACAAAAACTCAAGGCAAGAAGAGCTTGGAGTGATGTATTTCAAGCCCTAAAGGAAAACAACCTCCAATCCAGATTGATGTACCCTCCAAAACTATCTTTCAAAATTGATGGTGAAATAAGATACTTTCATTAGAAAGAGCACCTTAGGAATTTCATGAATAGCAAACAAGCATTACAAAAATTTTTAGACAAAATCCTAGGAAAAGACAACAAGGATCCGAACCCCAGGAAGCCCCACAGAATGAATCCACTGGGCATGACAAGAAATTAAATGCAAAGGGGGAGAATCCAACAAAAAGAAAAAGTCATGAAAATGACAATTCAATACATATCAGTCATAAGAGTCAATGTTATTGGTCTCAACTCATCAATCAAAAAAAAATAGACTGGCAGAATGGGTCTAGAAGCAAGATTCAACAATATGCTGCATACAAGAAACACACTTAATTCAAAAAGAAACTCATAGACTGAAAGTTGAAGGGTGGAAAACAATATTCCATGTGACAGGAACCCCCCAAAAAGCAGTAGTAGCTATCCTCTTTGGAGACCAAGTGGATTTCAAACCGACACTGATTAAGAGAGACAAAGAAGGACACTACATCCTTGTAAAGAGAATAATCCAAGAGGAAGAGATGACAATCGTAAATATCTATGCACCAAACAGTAATGTGCCCAACTGTATAAAACAAATACAAATGGACATGAAAAGACATACAAGCACTAATGCAATAGTAGTGGGGAACCTCGATACCCTATTGTCACAAATAGATAAATCAACTAGACAAAAAACAAGAATGAAATACTAGAACTCAAACTCTTGAACAAATGAACTTATCAGATGTCTACAGAGTGTTCCATGCCACAAAATCAGATTCTTTTCAGATGTAGACGGGTTGTTCTCCAAAATATATCACATACTCACTCATAGAACATATTTAGGTAAGTACAGAGGAATTGAAGTTATCCCCTTTATATTATCAAACCATAGTGTGATGAAATTGGAGATCAATAGCAAAAGAAACCACAAAAATTTCATAAACACACAGAAATTCAACAACACACTTCTGAATAACCAGTGAGTCACAGAGGAAATTAAAGAAGAAATCAGAGGGTTCCATCAATTAAATGACAATGACAATACAACATATTGGAATCTATGGGACACAATGAAAGCAGTCTTATGAGGGAAATTCATAGCAGTGAATACTCATATTAGGAAAACAGAGCAAGCCTAATTAAACAACCTGATGCTGAACCTCAAGCTTCTAGAAAAAGAAGAACAGGACAAACCCAAAGCCCATAGAAAGGAGGAAATCATAAAAATAAGGGCAGAAATCAATGCAATGGAGACTACCAGAACGATACAAAAAAATCAATGAAGCCAAGAGTTGGTTCTTCAAAAGAATCAACAAAATTAACAAAGCCTTAGTCAACCTTAACAGAAAAAGGAAAGAAAAGGCCCAAATGTATGCAATTAGGAATGAAACGGATGAATTTGCAATGGACCCAGCAGAAATCCAGAGGATAATCAATGCCTACTTTGAGAACCTATATACCAATAAGATGGAAAACACAGAAGAAATGGACAGATTCCTAGATAGGTATTAATTACCAAAGTTGAACATAGAAGACCTAAAAATTCTAAATGACCCAATATCAATCAATGAAATTGAAAATGTAATTTAAAACTTACCAACTAAGAAAAGCCCGGGTCCTAATGGCTTCACTGTTGAATTCTACAAGACATTTAGAGAGGAACTACTGCCACTACTGTTTAAACTCTTCAATGAAATTGAAAGGGAAGCAATACTCCCAAATTCATTCCTGGAAGCAAACATCACCTCGATCCCCAAAGCAAAGAAAGACCCAACCAAAAAAAGAGAACTATAGACCAATCCCACTAATGAACATAGATGCAAAAATCCTTAATAAGATACTGACAAATAGAATGCAGAAGATCATCAAGAAAATCATATACCCCTGAGCAAGTGGGATTCATCCCAGGGATGCAGGGATGGTTCAACATATGCAAATACATCAATGTAATACACTATATCGATAGAGCCAAGGACAAAAATCATCTGCTCATCTCAATAGATGCAGAAAAAGAATTTCACAAATTTCAACATGCATTTATGATAAAAACCCTAAAAAATTTTGGAATAGATAGTCTCAAACTCAATCTGATAAAAGCCATCTATGAAAATCTAACAGCGAATATCATACTAAATGGTCAAAAACTGAAATCCTTCACACTAAAATCAGGAACAAGACAAGGATATCCACTATCACCACTCCTGTTCAATATAGTTTGGGAAACATTAGCCATGGCAATTAGAAAAGCGAAAGAAATAAAAGGAAAAAAAATGGGAAATGAAGAAATCAAATTGTCATTTGCAAATGACATGATACTCTATACTGAAGACCTCAAGAACACCACAGACGTCTTCTAGACTTAACCAAATTCAGAAGAGTAGCCGAATACAAAGTCAACACAAAAAAAACAATAGCTTTCCTCTACACGAAAAACAGACTCACTGAGAAAGAACTAGGACAAAGAATTCCCTTCACAATAGCATCCAAAAAACTGAAGTACCTAGGAATCAACCTAACAAAAGAAATCAAAGACCTCTTCTCTGAAAACTATGGCACTCTGAAAAGACAGATTGAAGACGATATCAGAAAATGGAAAGATATCCCTTGCTCCTGGGTAGGAAGAATCAACATAGTGAAAATGGCCATACTTCCAAAACTGCTATATAGATTCAAAGCAATCCCAATTGAAATCCCAGCAGCATACTTCATGGACCTTGAGAAACCTATCCAAAAATTCACTGGGAACAAAAAGACGCCCAGAATAGCAAAAGCAACTCTAGGTAATAGAGACATGGCAGGGGTATTACAACCCCCAACTTGAAACTATACTACAGAGCTACTGTGATAAAAACAGCATGGTACTGGCAAAGAAACAGACCTGAGGACCAGTGGAACAGATGAGAAGATGCAGAAACAACTCCAGACACGCTCAGCCACCTCATCTTTGACAAAAGAGCCAAACACCCTTACTGGAGGAAACATATCCTCTTTAATAAGTGGTGCTGGAGAAACTGAGTTTCAACTGGCCAAAGACTAAAATTAGACCTATATCTCTCACCATGCACTAAACTAAAATCAAAATGGATTAAATATCTAAATATTAAAACAGAAACGCTGAACCAGTTGGAACAGAAGTTAGGTAGAACTGTTGAAGACATTGGTGTAGGAAAAGATTTTATGAACAAAACCTCAGTTTCCTGTGAAGTAGCACAAACAATCAACAAGTGGGGTCTCTTCTTACTAAAAAGTTTCTGCACAGCAAGAGAAACCACAAGCAGTTTGAAGAGACAACACACAATGTGGGAAAAAATTTTCACCAGCAGTCCCTCAGACAAAGGTCTACTATCTCGAATCTATAAAGAACTTAAAAAAAAATCGACCCTCTCAAATTTAAAGACCCAATCCAAAAATGGGCATCTGAAATGAACAGAAATTTCCCACACAAAGAAGTAGAAATGGCAAATAAACATATGAAAAAATGTTCAACATCACTGGTCATTAGAAAGATGCAAATGAAAAAAATTCTAAGATTCCACCTCACTGCAGAAAAAATGGCTGCTATCAGGAAATCAATCAATAAAAATGTTGGCCGGGCTGTGGGGAAAGAGGAACACTGCTCCACTGCTGGTGGGAGTGTAGACTGGTACAACTACTGTGGAAATCAGTAAGGAGATTCCTCAAAGAACTGGGGCTGGAAATCCCATTTGGCACAGCTATTCCCCTGCTGAGTATCTTCCCCAAAGAATTAAAAGAATCATACCACAGTGATATATGTGCACCCATGTTCATAACAGCACAGTTTGTAATAGCTAAAACTTGGAAACAGCTCAAATGCTTATCAACTAGAGACTGGATAAAGAAGATATGGTTTTTTAATAAAATGGAGTACTACTCAACCATAAAAATGAGAAATTAGAGACATTTATTACTAAATGGATGCACATCAAGGAGATACTCTTAAGTGAAATAAATAGGACACACATGTGTAAATACAGAATAGTTTCTTTAGTATGAGAAACTAAATGTATAAATTAGGACTAAAAGTTATAATAGATAATGTGAAATAGGAAGAAAAGGGGCAAAGGGGAAGAAGTAGTCAAAAGCAAAGAAAGGAATGGAAGTAATATGAGAAAATGGAAAAAAGGAAACAAAGTCTCTGTAAAGAGGGAGGGATGGAGGGGTTGAAGGGAGGTCAGGGGAAGGGGGAAAAATTATTATAAAATCTAACCAAATTAAATTATAATTGGTTAATGGAGTATTAACTTAGGGTCATTTCCAGGAGTGTATAAAATCAAAACCAATAATATAATAGATATAATTTAATTGCTTATAAAAATACACTTTGGCATTCAATTTTCCTCAGAAATTATGTGCATATATATAGTTGGGAAATTAAAAAGGAGAAAAAGTATTTTTTGCTCTAAAAAATTGCTTTTTTGTTTTTATTTAACTTTTAGTAAAAAATTCACTGTATGAGTCAGTGACTTAAGTAGGTTACCATTCAAAAATTTTGAAAATTTTCTGGAGTTCTACTTATTCAGATAATGATCTTTAGTAAATGATACAAATCAACTCATAACTTGAAATAATAAAAAACGTCTTTCTAAAGTCATTGATAGGTGTCAATCAGGAGCTGATATTTTGTATAAGTACATTGATTTTAGAACCCTGCTTATTTATGCGTTTTAAGCAAATAGACTTAGTGGGAAAAATGAAGCGAAAATTCGAAGTCACAGAGATGGAACCATTTTAAAGATTAGAGGTATGTCAATGATGTACAAAGTTTGATAGGAAATGACAGCGAATGTTTCAATTTTTTAAAACGTATTATAGAAGAAACATCCCCATCAAGGCTCATCAAGGCACTCCAACCCACTTTGAGTATATTTATCCCATCATTCTTGCCACTCTCTGAAGCAGTTTTGAAAATCCTATTTCGTCTTTAGTTCCAGTGTGTGGCTGCCTCTATGTCCTTAATCTATCCAAAATATTCTCCTCCATGGTAATTTTTTAATTTGGATAAGAGCCAGAGGTCCCTTGGTGCCAAATCTGGTGAATAAGGTGAATGAGGACACACCATAATGTTTTTACAAGCCTGCTTTTCTATTGGAAGGCACTCAGAAGCACCATTTGTGTGTGTTTTATCACAATTCATGAAGACATTCACAAAAGGAGACTTACAGAACTGCTTCAGAACAATGCAAGAATGAAAAGGTAAGTGTATTTGAAGCAAGGAGAAATATTTCGAAGCAGATCAATAGTGATATGTCTTAATGTAATATTTTTGTAGTAAACATTTGATGTATATGTCTTGAGCACCCCAGTACAGCCAATTCAGATGTTAAGTACTTCTATACATTATAGCACCCTTTGATTTTAGGTGTGTGTGACCTTTTTTCTAATATTTTTAAAAATAGAGGCCAAAGTAATTAGTTGTTTTCCAGATATACTATTCTAAAAACAAAGTGAAGATGGAGAACTCCTGTGCAATGAAGTGATAAATCAGTTAATTTGAAGTGGGCAGAATGTCATTAGCATTGTTTTTATTTAATAGTAGAGAAGAGAGGGCTTCTGAAATTGATGACTGTGTAATGACCAAAGATAACTGAGTTAATACTGAATATTACATGAATTACAAATCAATGAAACCTCTAGTCAAACCTCAGAATTTATATTTCTAAATATACTATGAAATAATTTAAAATTTAAATTATATAGTGTTTTTGTCTGGGTTTTTCAGGGAAACTGAATATCATATGTGGGTATCCATAGTTTTATAATTACTGTAAATGATTGGCTCTAGTAAACATGAATAACAAGACTCCTCAAGATCAGCAGTTGGCAAGCAGGACACCAAGATGATCTTTTGCTATAGTTTTAATCCAAGTGCCCAAGAAGGAGATCTAATATGGTATAAGTTCCAGTCTACAAATCTAAAGGCCTGAGGAGATTCATGTTCCAGATTCAATCAAATCAGACAGAAAAAAAGGATTATTTTTGCTCAGTCTTTTACACTGTCCAAGTCTTCATTAGATTGTTTAAGGTCCAGTTGTATATAGAAGGGTAATTTGTGTTAATGAATCTACTGATTCAAGTGTTATTCAGAAACTCTGTTTGACATATCCTATTATTTCTGTTATTGGAGATAATGGTTCATTCAATATATTGGCAACCTGGGACTTTACCAAGTTGATACATAAAATTAACAACCAGATAGGATATAGAATTTTTATACCATT
Source organism: Heterocephalus glaber (assembly GCF_053883595.1). NCBI lineage: Eukaryota > Metazoa > Chordata > Mammalia > Rodentia > Bathyergidae > Heterocephalus > Heterocephalus glaber. Next base: position 43,161,988 of record NW_028258324.1, on the reverse strand, counting down.
TCATGTTTTATACACTGCATATACTCACGTTTCTGAGCACACTTTGACTATGATATTTTAAGATGATATTGTACATAGATATTTTTCTTATCTTCAAAATTTTAATGGTTGTGTATCTAACTGGCAAAAATACTTTCATATGGTTCAACACTGTAACATCTTTAATGTGGTGCAAATATTTTTCATTTGATTTAACATTATAGGATGCATATATGTACAAATATATATATAATCTAATGAAAGGCATAGAAAACAGAGGAAAAGGAGCTCTTTGATATTAATTTTCAGACATTGTATTTTGAAAGCTTTCTTATCATGCTAATTATTCTAAAGTTGGAAAATATTTTTTTCTGTAGAAAAAATAATATACAAGGTAGTTGGTTTCATAACAATTACACAAAACACATGTCATGCGTGTGACAGCTGAACAGAAATACTATTACCACCAAGGATCTAGCTGTCATTCATTTCTTTTTCTATGGAAAAGGCATGTGGAATCTTGTGTTTCATTTCACAATTTCTAGTTAGGAAGTTACCCCTTGTCTACAAAGTAGAGATTCCTTTAACACTGAAAACTACATTATCTTTTTTTCTGAGTTGTTACTTTCTATATTGATTGAATGGGGAAAAAATAGATGGAATCTGAGCCATCAAGCAAATAGAGGATTTCCTGAAATTGTTTTTGGTTACTGCCTTTTGGGATATAAGTAGATGAATACCTCTGTTTTTATTGACATATTCTGTTCTAAGTAAACAAATGTGAGAACTTTGTATTCAAGACCAACTGCTGACTTGATAAATTTTATTTCCTAGGATAATTACATTTTACCTCATGAACCAAGAGAAAGTCATTGATTCACTGAAAAGTACAGCTACACTTCTAATAAGTAGGTATTAGAAAATCATAAGAAAGTGATAAAACAAAAACTTGCTTCCACAGTGCCCTACTTCTAGTGATTGTAAAAAATAAGGAAATCCATAAGTTGCTTTAAATATGTTTTCATACTCTACTAGTGTTCATGTATATAGATCAGGTGATGCTTTGAGATTTCTTTTGTTTTGTTTTGTTTTGATTTTGTCTTGCTTTTTCACCACAGTTTTATACCTCTAACTCATTTTCAGTATTATTTTGAGACATAGTCTCCCTAAATTTGTCAAGATGGCTTGAACTTTTGATCTTCTTACCATAACATCCTAAGTAGCTGAGACTACAAATATGTGTCACCACATCTTGCTAAAATTTGTTCTTGACTTCCCAATTGAACTGGTGAATTGTTGGGAACATCTGTTAACATGCATACCTTTCCTTAGTTTTACATTTTCTACCAGATGCATTATTCTTACCCAAAAAATGCTTAAAATCCCATGACTATTTTTTGGTTGGAATATAGGAAGTTCCATGCTTGTTGTGGCCCTAATGTACCTACTATTTGATTTTTTTTTTTTTTTTGTATAGGGGATTGAATTCAGGATCTTGCACTTGCAAGGCAGACAGTGGCACCACTGAGCTAAATCCCCAGCCCTTTGAATTTTGATACTAATTGTATTTTCAACCTATGTAAATGTTTTTAAAAAACTGCTATTACAAATATTCATCATGTAACTTAATATCATAAACTGATAATATTATTTTATTATTTTCCCTAGAAGAGTCAACCAGAGACAAAAACATGGGAATCTATGCTCTGATAGAACGGATTCACAGCAGAGGGCTCTGGAACTAGCAAGATGTAGGGAAATAACAGTTTCCTTAGAAGAGTGATTGTGAGCTTTCTAAAGACTGAGTGGCCAAGCTGCATCCCAAAGCCCACTTATTTAGACTAAAGTGCCAACACTGCAATTAAACCTGAATACTGAGGCTTTGGTTTAGAAAAAAAACTCCTGCATTATCATCTTTTGTCTTAAAGAAAAACATAATAACAGAGCTTTCAGTGACACAAACAGCTTTTCATTGAAAGGTAAATGTTTGCATTTGGTGTGCTTTGGCACAATTACTGTGATCTCTGTTGTTGTGTGCATGCTAATAATATGTCAAACCTTAGTTCATACTTGCTAGTTTGAGACCAACACATGCAGCACTCAGGTCATCTGTTAATCGGTTTCTTGTATCAGATTTGCTATAATTCAAAGCTAAAAACAGTTGCTCACAAGCATAAGATGATCCAAGCAAAGTAAGAAAAGCAATCCCAAGTGTTCTCCTTGACTTAAAATTACTTGGCAGAGAATTTCATACCTCAACAATTTCATTTTCAGAACCACCAACTGTGCTATCCTTTGTCATCCCTTCACACTATCTTTTCAAGTATTGCACACAGGGCATAGAATTTATTTTTTGAAATAGAGTTTTCTTGAAATTCCAATAGCTCAGTTTCCAGATTTGCAAACTCTAACCAGTATAAGCAAGAGAGATCAAGTTCAACAAATTTGGCTTTATCTGGAGAAGTAAGAAAAAACAGGGTTGTCTCCATCTTATGAAACTGTAAAAATCTGTTACTACAAATCTCCTTTATAGCTGCCACACTACTGTAAGATTCCTTGTAGATTTCCTGATGGCTTCCTGGAAATGTAGAATTTTCTAAAAGTATTTTTAGATTCAGAAAATAATTCAGCTACCCACTTTCAAAAACCTGCAGTTTTGTCTCAAATGTTTTGAGTTCACAAAACATTCTTTCTGCTGTTTTCCCTACACCTTGTATTTTTTTGTTCAGTACATTGAAGTGTGGCATTGTTAAGCCAGGCTGTGGATATTCCTGTCCTTTTTCATTCATAAATAGCTTAATTTCATTCAAGCACCTACAAATCTGTCTAGGACTTGTCCTCTGCCCAGCCACTGAATATTATTGTACATAAGTAACATATTATTCTGGGCCTGACCCTCATCAAGAAATTCTTGAAACTGTCAAAAATTAAAAGCATGAACCATGATGTAATTCCCCATTTTTGTGACATCTTTGAGAATATTGTTTAAATTTTTGCTGCTTTCTCTGGCACAAAGAGTTTCTTGATGTATAATACAATGAAACAATGTGTGGATGTTTTACTTCTTTAACAACGAACTGTGTGAAAGGAGATCTTGCCCTCACCATGCAAGGTTCCCCATCACTCATAATTGAAACCACTTTTTCTGGTCTTATGTCTTGTGACAAAAAAAGCCTCCATCACAGCATTATAGATTCTATCCCTTCTGTTTTTGCAAGAAACGACACCAGTTTCACCAGCTCTTCTCTCATGATTTCAACAACAGCCTAAGGCAAAATTACTGCTAGCCTTGCATAATTATTTATATTTGTGTTTTCATCCATGCACATGGAATAACTAGCTGCCTTAATCAGAGGCAAATTGCTGACTAACATCATTTGCCATGTGCAGGACTCCATCTTTAATGATATTTCTGCTAAGTGATATCTCATTGATGTGTTGTATAAATTTATCCTTGTTTGGGAAATCATGAAAAAGGGAATTACTCTCTGATGACGACCATTTTGATAAAATCCCATCAGCAAGGGGCTTAACATGTTTTGCTATGCACAGTGAAATTTGAAAGCTATCATCTTCAGATGATTTTAGAAAGATAGTTGGAAAAACTAAGATATTGGGTATGGTATTTCCTCAATTTTCCTTCCAGAAACTCTTTCAGTTTCATCAAGTTCAGCACTCTTGTGGTTGGTGTCATACTGCCATCTAACACTTGATGTGTGACACACAACATTTTCACTGCACAGAATCCATGATGTTTTCCCATTGCATTCAATCACTCCAAATGACTCTGTGGAAGTTGCTTGGAATGATCCTTCACTATTTGTTTTCAGGTGTTCAAGACTTGGAATCTAGAAAAGAAAAATTAAGAAAATAATGAAGTACCCAATACAAATATATTCCAAAAATATATACCAAATATATACCAAAAATAGCTAACACTGTTAGTTAACATTAAACAATTGAATATTCCCTGAATCAATAATCTATAGCAGTGATTCTCAGTTGAGGTTCCTCTTAAATTTGCTGACCACCAGCACAAGGGGTCAATGTTCCATTGACTACTAGCTTTTCACCTGGTCTGAAAAGGGAATCTGAGTGCATTACCTACTTTGGGAGGCTTCTGCTAAAATCACAGACAGTCTAAGGAAATATATAGTGTTTTCATAAATTCTTCACAAACAACTAAATATGATGCTGCAGATTCAAACATCACAAGGGGACAGCACAACATTGAAAGAATCTCTGTCTCTTAATTGAACATCACTTTGCTAAATCTTTGATCATTAAATTGCAATTTTCATAAGAAAACTAAAAGCTAAAATCTTGTGGCAATTAAAATGAATGTATTAAAAAAGCATTTAGATTTGGAAAATAATTCAAATATTTGTTTTGTCTAAGCTAATATAAATAAACATATTGGCAGTACAGTGTCTGACGAAAGCTTGGATGCAAAAGCTGGGATGAATAACTGCTAATAAGTTGTGGCTCATGATATTATCCTGCCACTGCTACTCCTTTCTGAGCACACAAATGGCCCCTGTGTGCACTGTTAACCAATACTCTGCTGATGGGGTGATGGTGGGGCTACTTGGCTTGTGTGCTGACAGGAGGGCTTCTGCATGTCCACTGTGGCACACATTCCAGAGGTTCACTACCACTGCCTTAGAATCTGTGAGGTTTAAGAAATAAGAGAACCTGGGACACTTAGGGCTGTGATGGTGTAAACATTCCAAGTCCGGTAATGAGTAATAACTTCATTTCACTGAGTAAAATGGGGTAGAATACCAAATATATATTAAGACAGCACCTGTTGTAAAACTTACCTATAAATGGTTTATTATCAAGTAATTCTAGGTTCATACATAGTTATCACTATTTTTATTCTGATGATAGTTGTCATGAGTTGCATGCTTGTTAGTGATTGAATTATCACAGCTAATTGTAAAGGAAGCAGTTACATGTGTAACAGTAAATTCAAGCTATTCTTTCATTCTATCTTTCCCTTTAAAACATGGAATACATATATCCTCAGAGATATAGTATTTGTATAAATACATAATTTATCATTATAATATGTACACTTATATAATGCATTATATGTATCACATTATATATGGACACACTCTATACCAGTTGTGGTGAACTTGTGGTACACGTGCTGCAAAGCCCATGCGAAGCCCTCTCTGTTGGCACAGGAGCCAAGTCACCCAGCATCACCCCAGCATTGGGGAATTGGATAGCAGTGTACATAGGGGCAGTGTTGGCACTTTGTGTAAATAAGTGAACTTGGGGTTGCAGTTTGGGCAGTTGATCTCTAAAAGGCTCACCATCACTGCTCTACACACACACACACACACACACACACACACACACACAATTCTCTTATGGGCATAACTTTGACTTTGTTCTCCAAAAAGTATTGCATAGTATTTAGAGGTATGTTTTTCTGGTACTGGTGATTGAATCTGGGGATTCTTGTATGCTAGGCAAGCCTTCTAATGCTGAGCTACATCCTCAACCCATTTTATTATTTTTATTTTGAGAAAGCATTACTAAGTTGCACAGGGTGGCTCCAAACTTCCAATTCTCTTGCCTGAGTCTCCCAAATATCAGAGATTAAAGGTACGCACCACTCCACTAAGCTACAGACATTTTTGATTGTCACAAACTGGTGAGGAGGTGATCCTGGCATCTAATACTAGAAAGTAAGGATGCTGCTAAACATTCTGTGACACATAGGGTAGGCTTCTACACAAAGAATTACCTTGTTTAAACTATCAGTCATGAGGCTCACAGCCAATTAATCTAATGAATGTGTACCATAAAAGAGTAAAAATGTTTTTTAAGCATTTAAAACATATTCATGTAAGTTTTTGGCAAATCTGTTCAAATTATTGCTCTATAATTAACTGCTTAGCCAGCTGATTAAAGAAAATAGAAATCTGCAACTTTTCTGATGATTTTATTACATAAAAGTAATGATAATTATATTTCCCTGAATAAATTGAAATGAAGCTTGGAAGATTATTTCAAATCTAAGATGTATACTCATTAGGATGAACTTTGCTTTATTCTAATTAAGGAAATTAAGCTGTACCACTTAAAATACATGACTATGAAGTGTGAAGCAAATTCAAATATTTATTCTGCTACATTTTACTGTGAACTGCTTGAAGAGAATAGTTTGGGTATCATGTAAAACTTATTTTAAGAGCTGTGTATTTATAACATTAATGATTCATTGATTAGAGAACATAGTGGTGGAGATAGTTAATTATAATAGTGCAAAATATACCTGTGGTTATTTAGGGATACTTCAATAAAAGGATTTATATTTGTGATTATATCCATAAAAACAAGACACAAATTATCTAAAATATCAGAATTTTTTTCTATGGCTTTTTTTCACCATCTCATATGTAAGTAAAAAAAAATCCCAAAGCAGATGTGTGATTATCTTAAAAATAACAATAAGTTGCCATGAACTTACTGGATATCACTTGTAAATCATCGCTTGCAAATACCCAGATAAGGAACACAGAGAAGATAAACAGTCCTAATACCAAGAGAGCTAAGTGAGTTGGGAAGTGAAATGTGTGGTGAAGAAGTCCTGTACCAAACTCCAGCTGTACATTTTCTCAGAAGCATGTTTTAGTTTAGATTCTCACAAAAGTAGACTCAAAGACAGACTTAGGTAAAGTTCTATAGCATACCTTAAAAGAATGGGCAAGTTGTCATGAGGAGAGAATAAAAGATCATAAGGAATGCATTAAAAAATATGTTACTGAGGCAAGAATTTGGGGGTCATTTTTCCTGAAGACTCTGAAAAACTATATCAATCATGCTTTAATTTTTTTCACCTCAAAAGAAAGGAAGTTTGAACTATTTATCCAACCAAAGGCTTTCCTCTTCTCCAGGCTGCCCTTCCTGACATGTCAGGCAAGAAAAGCTTCTCAGGCACAGAAAGAGAGAGGTATCCTTGGGCAGGGAATGTGGAAGAATTTGATATGTGCTTCAAAGTAACTAATTTATTATTTCCATCTAAAAAGTCAGAAACTGAGGCTCCATCTGTGAGGAAAATCAAGCTCAGAGGTAACTAATTCATCCTCAAATCATGTAAGTTTACAAAAAGCCATACACAAGTCTGAAATACAGATATCCAGGCTACAGTCTATACCCATGATTCTTTATGTGTCTGCACTGTGAAGTACACTGAAGAGTGTACACTAGAAAGTGTAGTACACTAAATAATGTACAAGATGGAAATATCTCTATATCAGGAAAATATTGGGCCCCAGTGTAGTGTAAAATCAAAAAGATATTAATTTAAGGAATTGGCTAAGAATGGTGAGAATAAAGGTCATATTTGATTCAAGGATAGTAGTCCAAATATGCATAGTACTTACAAATACATGTGAAGGACTAGTTATCCAAACTTTTAAGTGTTTGTTCTTTGAAATCTGCTGAGGTGAAGAGAAGATCTGGGGAACAAGATAATTCTGCAAAGCTAAGTTACTTGCTGTAAATACTCATGATATCAATTTCCCTTTCATTCCATAAAATATCCAACACTCATAACTTAGAGGAGAGGAGAATGGTTTCAGAGTATGAAGTCTACAGTTGGCTGCTCCAAGTCAGGAATGGGACGTGGAAAGGAAGAAAGAAGGCAAATTGTGCAACCCGTGGTGGTGAGAAAGAAGAGAGTGAAGGGAAGAGCCTGGGACTAGAATATACTCTTCCAGGTGATACCCTCAATAACTCACTTCTGCTCTGACCAGGACCCACCTTCTAGAAGAACAATGAGCTATTAAGTCATTGGTCATCCACCTTCGAATAGGTAAGTCCTTTGGTGTGCATTTTAGGTTCAAAGCATAACTCTACTTGACTGCAAAAAAATAAAGCAAAACACCACAAATCAGGGCCTTTCTACCTTTTGACTCACAAGAAACTAATACAACTTTTTTATGGAAGAGAAGAAAGTAAGAGAAAGATAACACTAGAAGCATAAAAGTCAGGGCCTATCCCTGAGGTTTGCACATACTGGGCCTAGGAAGCCTATACTGACACTAGGATAAATCCAGTGCCTTCATTAACAATTACACAAAGAAGCAATAATGTAATAAGCACATAACAAGAAATGAAGGACGAGGACAGTAGAATTCTTGAAGAAATGCACTAAAGCTTTGGAAACTCATTATAGCCCTTCTTTTAGAAATTTGGATTAAATTTGGCATAGCAGATTCGTGTAAAGTCAACAGAGCCAGCATGTGCTAGACAGTAAACTCAGAGGTTTCCCCTTTAAAATTTGTACACTTCTCTGACCATTGAGTGGTCAGTTTTAGAAATATTTCCTGCCTCCTGACACAATAAATAAGTAGACTATTACTTTGTCAGAGGTACTTTCTACAGGACATTCAACTGCAATGTATAAGGACCATATATGGCTGGGTTAAGTTATGGTTGGGGTGAGAAAATGATTTATGTATACTCTATTCGATTCCTCCTCAATCTTCTCTCAATTAACTTCAGGAAATTCATGATAAATCTTTATAAATGATTTGTATCTTGAGTGTTTCACACAATGATTGCCACTGTTTTCCACTGGCCTTGTTTTCTTGTGCCTTTTGAATGTATCACTCAAGCTGAATGTTTTGTTAACTGAGCTGTATCTCTAAGATATTCTTCACATTTCAAATATCCATTTTATATTCTTTCAACCAGACTCTAGCACTTGCCTTTATTTATATAACACAGGTAACCTAACATTGTGGGAAGCTTTATTTATTCCATTATCAATCAACAATAACTATGTCAGGATTCCATTACCCTGTGACCTTAAAAAGAATGTGCTAGCCAACTAAATAATTCACTAAAAGTTTTTTTAAATATCGTTAACATCTTCCTCAAACACATACATTTTATGTAAGTACTTCTGTACATTAAGTCAAAGGGTCGAATAATTTTAATTTTAAATGACACACAAATGGGTCTATAATAAAATATGTTTAGCTCTGACGTGCTTTGTAACAACTTTTCCAAATATTAGATATTATAAGCAGCCCTGGTTGACTTTGTCTTGAGTGGTCATCAAAAGCTGTCCCACTCTTTTTCCAGTGGAAAATTGAATTTCTATGTTGCAGCAACTCTGTGATGAATGAGTCAGAAAACCTCTGGGAACTTGGACAACTGAAGGGGAATTGAGTTTTCTTTTTAACTAATTTAATTAACCACATTTCTAAATCTTATGAGCTATTGTCCAATGAGCCAGTACAAAAAGTGATATCAAAAGAGCAGTATGTTCAAGGCAAATTTAAAAATCTTTCAATTGCTAATGTACATATGTAACTAAAATATGTGTACTATTATTCTTATTTTAATTGCTAGCATTGATCATTTGAGAGAGAAGTCATTTTTGACAAAACCAGTTTTTCAGACACTAAAATAACTTACATTGAAGAATGCAACCTTTTCAAATTTATTTTTAATTGTCAACATAGCATACTACATTATTTAAGACCTCAAACATAATTAAATGTCAGAAAATGTCATGTGAGTTTTTCTCCTGTAACAATTTGTTAATTATTCTACTAGGACACTTTAAAAGTTTTCAGTTATCATATTCTTTGCTTCAGTATCTTCAAATTTGAAAAGAATGAGCACTAAATAAACTTCTACTGTTTCTTTAGGGCCTTTATTTTCTGGTCACTGGAGGATAGACAAACCACTTCAGGAAGATCAAGCACTTTTAAATGGAACCAGTATATTAGGAGTACCCTAAACTTTCTGTGCAAGCTCTACTAGATAACAATTGGAAATGAATCAGTTGAAGTGAAATACGTGTGTGTATACACATATCTATATACATCTAAAAGACATCTGTTGGGGATGATGAGAATTTTAGTTTGAGTTTCTGTGGAACACCACTTCTGCTTATATTAAAGTCCCGGGCACCTGAGGACACTTAAGGACACAATTCCACTCTCAGGAACATGTGTATAACGGGCCACAGTTATCTAAGAATGACTTAACGTACTTAACCATGCATGCATAGCATCAACAAGGTCATGCAGCAGGTGTTTAGTCTCACCATGGCTCTGATAAGACATTATAACTCCTGTCAACTAAAGACCACTAACCTTTTAGTAGCTGTGTTAGCTATGCAGCTGTAACTGCTGTTTTTGCTGAAAGAATAAAGACAAGCTGCTCTTGAGGTCTGAAGTTGCAGCTCCAACTCTCATGCTCTGATACTTCCCCCATGCTGACGATTGTCTCCACATGTGTTCTTATTAGGGGATTAACTCACTGAGGACTATATGGACTAAATGGACCCTTCTCCTGGTGCCTCCTGGGGAAGCTCAGCCTTGACCTCTCATTTTATTGTTTCATTTTTGTCGATAACATTTAAATCAGCCCTCAGTGATGCCAGAGTTTGCAATGTTTTTTTATATACAATCACAGTATGCCAGGAAAAGGCACTTATGGAACTTGTATTCCTTTAATAGTGACAGATTTGATATAAGAAATATAGGATGGACTTGTTGCTTTGTGATACCTTTAATGTTTCCAGGTGATTCTAACCCACTTCCAGAGATGAGATCAATTCCCGTAGTGGTTTACAATTATTTGATGCACTGTTTACTCTAAAAGCATAAGAAAGGCATAAAATCAGCTTAGATTTATTTATTTATTTATTTATTTATTTATTTATTTTTACAATCTTTGGCTATCAGCCTTCAGCTACTCTAACACCTTCATTATACCTTAACACCCATAATCTCGCCAAGATATTTAATTATTTCATGTTTAATATATTCTTTATAAGCATGCTTATCAGAAGCCAACAAGAAACAAAAATTATTATTTCTCAGTTTTGATTTACTTGCCTCTGCTTTGTGAGATTTTGTATGTTTCTTCAGCCAGTTCTTTCACTGTAAAGCTTTAACAATAAAGTGAGGCAAAGGAAGCTAATAAACCATAACAGAGAGGCTTCTTGTCTTGGTTCAAGGGACATTTGTCCTGACTCCTTCACCTCAGTTGTCAGGAACATGAGTCAGCTCTGGCCTGCCCTTTCTATTAGTTTTCTAACACATGCAGCAGGCTGCTCCTTTATGCTAGCTGGAGCCCTCATTTTCTGGTGAATTTTATGGCCATCCATACATTGCATGTTCAATCTTTCCAAAAAGAGATTGTCATTCTGGGTTTGGGATGGAGAATAAAAAGTGGTCCTTTACCAAATTAATTTGGGTATTCTCTCTCAGTTGGAGAATTAGTAGTTCCATTTGGGCTTACTTCTTTATACTTTTTAGTTCTTTTTTTCCTCTGTTAGTCATTGTATTAGTTAACAATTCTATGTATTTCCTTTGTTCAACTGGTCAGTGTGATTTCTGTCCTGATGAGCTTCTGCTTAATGACCTCTTTATTTTGCCTACTATTTTCCTTCCCTTCCTATGTTCCTTCAACAAGATACATTTGAAAATTGATCCCAGACTCAAATATCCCCTATGATAGCATAGGATCCTGTATAGGAAAGTGGGACAATTCAAGATAATGATTAGCAGAAGGGAATAGAGAGAGTAAAATGCAGTTCTACCCAAGAAGTTAGTTACACTTGTGTTCATTTTATTCATGTTTTTAATCCTCATTTATTGTCATGATTTATGCACACATCTGCTCCCTAATTATTTGTGTAACTTCTAAACAATATGACCATGTCTTCATCTTTGTTTCTCAAAAGTCAAACATAAAGACCTAAAACATGATATACATCTATTAAATAGTTTGCAAGAAGAAAAGTATGAAAAAGCATACACTAAAGAACAACGAGTTCCTTATGTGAGCCATTTTTATCAGAGGGACATCAAAGTCAAAATTTTGTAATTTATTGTAAGAAATATTCTGAGACCCTTTGAAAAATTCAAATCCTTATTTAAGAAGTTGCTCTTCTACTATGAAAAAATTAAATGGAAATGAGTAGACTGTCATTTCTATTTATAAATTCATTTATTTTTCTCAGAAACAGGAAATGATTACTGTACATTCAGTGCATCCGATTTATAATATGTATGTATATATAGTATTTTCTGGCCCCAAATATGTAGTCCAATCTATTCTTTTTCTTCATCAAATACATCCAGTAAATTTAAATTAAACTTTTAATATGAACTTTTGATTGGTAGCTATTAATATGCCAAAGCTCTTATCAGTCAACTTGAATGCAATAAAAAACAGAAAGATCCAGTTACTTTGATTAAACTGGTTGGCAGAAGTTTTCCACCAGTAGGAATCAGTAGAGACAAAACTGAGTCATAATTCCCTTCTCCATGGCCTCTGTCCCTGTCACCTTTGAAAATTTTGTATTCTTAATCTATATAGAGGCACCCTGGCAAATTTCAAAGAATAGAATTGTCCACATCAATGTTATTGACACTACAATTACTCAGCTTCTGCCCTAAAAGAAGAAAAAATAACACAGAGGAGATGTAATATTTCCGCATGACTCTAAGAGTCTCAGGAAGCCTTAGAAAGTTATCTATTCTGCTCTCCTAATTATTAGGGAGCTATAAACACCACTGAAGATACTCTATTTTATAAAAGGATGATATTATATAGTGTAAAAGAGTGAGAAAAGAAATGACTGACAAAATGTTCTTTTGAAGTTTTAGATCAAAGAGCAAGTAAAAGGTTGACCTGCTTATTTTTTCATTATATCTGAATATATTGATCTCTTTGGGCTCAGAAATCAGATTAAGGAACTTTAAAAACATTCAATATCCAGAACACTACATTATCAAAAATCTTCAAGACATTAGCTATTCTTATATATTATATATTATATATAAGTAATATATTTATATATCATAATTATATATTATTATATAATAATATATTATCATTGTACATTATATATTATATATTTATATATTATTATATATCACCTATTCATATAATTTATTATATATTTATATATGTATTCTTATATATACTAGCTATTCTTTTAATAATAATTTTCAAAAGCACAATTTAACATACATCATAATAAGAATAAAGCATGAGAAAAAACTTAAGAAATGGCTTGTAATTGTCACATAACTTTAGATGAAAATTCAAGTTCTCAAATCTTTTGGAGTCTGTGATTGGATTTGAATTCACTCACAGAAATGCATTTATTTATAGAAAATCCTGATTAGTACTTCTCAAGGATTAGACTCTTTTAAACAGATTTCTAACCAGAAGATTTAGGAATTTTATAGTTTTACACTTCAGGTCACCCTGATTCTGTGAAGTCCTAAAAGTGTGATTTCTCATTAAAACTTCATCTTTGAGGTCAAAAGAACTATAACATTGTGTCTTACTGCTCGTTGGACATTTTATGGTTACAGCTATTCTGAGTTGCAAAAATGCTAGAAAAAAAATGTAAGCAAAAGGTTTATTTTCCTTTCTATTTCTGTGAACCATATTTTACTCTATATCTTTTCTCATCTAATTAACTCTGCATAATTTAGTTCTATTTTAGATTAGACAAATATTTTGGTCAATTTTGCATAGTTTTGAGGCACTAAAAATACATATTCCTGAACATAATTTACCATTAAGCTTTATGTTCAGACAGTACTGAATTAGCTCTGTAGAAGACGTGAGAAGAATGCAAAGTGATTTATTAAAATGACAAAAATATTCAGAATTATTCAAACTGCTTTTAATTAAGATAGGTCTAAAATTTAGGAACTATTATGTTTTAATAAACAAGTAACACAAATGTATAATATTTCTTGTTCTGCTAGCAATTCCCAAAAGGAAAAGGTGAAATTTAGGCATTCCTATAATATATTATCTCACTTAAGCATTTATTAAGTCAGTTAAGAGGAGAAAATCTGTATCAACCTGTTGCCAACTGTAAACAAAATCACCTCTACTTTTTTCCTCCCCTCACTCTCCCCATGGAAACAATAATGAGCTTGCTGTAGTAAGTGAAATAATAACTTGTGAAATATGTCTACATGCCAAGTGCTTAGGCCTGAGAAAATATGGTCATTATATGATGGGGGGAGTGTTGAGGCTGTTCATTTGCACATTGCTAATCATCTGGGTTTTTTTAAAAAAGAGATTATCCTGGATTATCCAGGTGAATCTGATGCTCCCTACAAAGGTGTTTAAAAGTACCAGAGAGCTGAAGATTAGAATCAGAGGGAGATGTCTATGAATAAATGATTAAAGATGAACATGGCTGGTTTTGAAGGTAGAAAAAAATGGACATGGACTAAAGAATGTGGATGAACTATAGAAGGTAGAGACCAATGTAAGTGGGCCTCCCATAGATCCTGCAGAAAGGAATACAACTTTCTCAATACCTTTACCTTAGCTAGTTGAAACCCATCTTGAAGTTCTAAATGGATCAAGAAAAAAACATTAAAAAAGAAATTCTATTTTATGTCATTAAGTCTGTAGTAGTTTTTCTTCAGAAGCAGCAGAAAGCTAATGCATTTTCCAAAATGAAGATGCCTGCTAGTTTCACCTCTCCATGATTGTAATTAATCCAGTGCCCAGCACATGGGACCAATGCTGTTATTATTTTTACTGCTTTCTGTAATTATAATTCTTTCTGCCAATACATATTTATTCAAAACTTGCATTGCTATTCAAAGAAGTCTGTTAAACTTTGGGAAAAGTCAAGTAGTCATACGGTCTACTGCCAGTAGAGATCAGTGTATGTAGGGTACCAAGAAAATAGAAATTCAAACCAGCACCACCTAGCATTTTGATATAGAAAGATTTTTAAAATGATATTCTAACAAACTTCTTAATTAGACTATCATGTTTAATATTAAATATATCCAACAAAGCTTACATAGAATAGCTACTCTAATGGGCAAGCATTAATTTTTCTTTCTGTATTAGTTTCTTGGGACTACTGCACCAAAACACCAGGAACTGCAGGGTTTAAACAACAAAAACTAATTTTCTCACCATTTTGGCAGCTAGAAGACTAGAATCTATATATTTTCAAATGAATATTATGGAAGTTAATCTATTCTTCTCATTTTATTTTCAGTGGTTTGCTGGCAAATATTAACATTCCTTAACTTGGCTTGCAATGGCACCATCTCAGTCTCTGAATTCTTCTTCACATGGCATTTCCCCTGTGTGTATGTATCAGTGTCCAAATATCCCTTTTTAATAAGGCCAGTCATATGACATTCTAACTATGGCTTCTTAAATAATTACAGCTGCAATGGCCCTATCCAATAAAATCACACTCTGAAGTACACAAAGACTTTAATATAAGAAATGTAGGATGAAAAATCTTAACATATAGCTCATTTTCGAAACCCATATGACCTAGGTCAGTGATAACAAGCCTTTTAGAGGTTCTCAGGCACATATGGTGAAAGACCCACTGAGGTCCCTAGAGTATGGTTGCATTTTTTTCTACATATTAATCCTGTTGTCCAATAATGTCTCCAGTTTCAACATAGGATGTTTGGGTGCAGGTTTTCAGAGGTATAAAGACAGAAGAAATAGCTTCTCATGGACATTTCTATCCACTCTATTTTGTGAGCACATTATAGTTGTCAAAAGTAATAGCTGCTCAGATTTCCCTGAGAATCTTGGATGTCCTAGTGCTTCAGTAAAGTGCTTCTTGTTGACTTTTTTCACATCCTCTTACACTTCCTTCACAACCTCTTCCCACATCCTCCGCAGTTTTTCTGACTGAACCCTGACTGATACACCTATTAAAGTGATTGCTCATTCATTAGACATGTTAAATTTTAGCTCTCACTCTATTACTTACTTGTTCTTAATGCTTGAGTTATTTTTCTTATTCTTTCTAATGTTCAGAAATATATTTGACAGATCAAATTTGTTTTGGGTTACACTGGAATTTTATTTACTATTAATTATAGGCCTATATTCACCCATCATGAGAGCGCCTAATACCTTAAGTATTCTTCTTTTCTGTATATATAGTTTCAAAGGAAACTAAATGTCAATAATATGGAATATTTATTTTATATATAAATTTCTCTAGAGTATCTACAATCTGGCATAGAGAAAAATCTCCATAATATTTGTAGAATGAACAAACTAGATGAATTATATTTTGCTAATATAAAGTTGTTCATTGAGGTATATTATGTACATTTTTATATACACCTCTCCATTTCTAGAAATAGCTAGATTTTTTTTCTGGGTAAAACTCCATCTCATCTTTTCAAACAAGTGATTTTAATAAGACCTGATATAGTCTACACTTCTGTCATAATTTTCTTATCAAAACTTGGTTTTGTGACCCAACTGGACCTCTCTTAAGTGACAGATTTGTATCAACATATTTAACTGGAAAAAAATAGCTAAATCTCTATCTTCTAGATATTATACTTTTTAATCAAAGAGAATATTTAAGTGACAGGTACCTAAAACTTAAAGGTTTTGAGCTTCCAGAGCCTCTATCCATCAAAGCTTTCAGGTTTAGTCCTAAAATATGGTGTTTAGATTTAAAAAATTATAACAGTAAAAGATACATTGCATTAAATCCCCTCAAAATAATATCCCTTGCTTCAAACATACTTATTCCATCATTCTTTTCTCTTTCTGAATGAATTCTGTAAGTTCTCTTTTGTGTCCTTAGTTGCAGGGTAGTGGCTATCTCCATGTCCTGAATCAAGGCAGAACATTTAACTTTTATAATCAGCTTGTCTTTTGGGAAAAGCATAAGTTTCATGGTAGCAGAACGAATGAACAGGGTGGATAAAGACACACGGTATTGTTTTTATTTGACAGAAATTTCTTTACCAGTTTGGATGTGTGACATAGAGGCTAGTTCTGATGCGAAATGAAACTGCTCATTTCTCAAGCCGTTTCCTGTGGATGTTGTTTCTTAGGCTTATAATCTCTTATAATATTCAGAGTTCATGATAACACTCATCATAGGGAATTTACACCTGTACAGGATATATATCAGTCTGTATATCTAAAAGATGCCAAAAAAAGTTTTGCTTCAAAAAAAGAAAATAAAAGAAAAACTGTCTAAAAATTCACTAGAGAGGAAACAAATATAGCTAGGAAAAGTGAAAAAAATATTCCTGAGTACAAGCTCAACTCCTACAATTCCATCAAGATCAAAAAACACAATCAACATCACTTTGATGTTGAATTTTGATAGACACATCTTTTTTTTTTCCACAAGAGAACTGCATGATTTCAGTAAAAACTCAAACCTTGACCCAAGGATCATAACTGTAGACCCAAGTTTATCTTTAATGATAACATTTCTGAAAAATCTGGAATTGGATTGTCCAATTCCAATGAAATTTTTAAAATCACATGCTAATAAGTTGTTTGTGATGTGTGATTTATGACATACTTTAAAATACACCTTCTCTCAACCATAGCTTACAATCAATTGATTCACCAAACAAGTTGAAACTTGTCACACACTATTACCAAGATTTTCTGTGCTACTACTCCTAGTGATGATCCCTACTTTTCTGTTGGATGGCTCACAGCAGCAGAATTCACTGTATTTGGGATGTTTCCCTGTAATATTTTTCCTTGTTCTGCCTTCCTTAATTTCAGTGCAGTTTCTATTCCTTGGAAATTAGGATAATATGGATTGCCAGATTACGTTACAATAAAAAAGGGTCACATGATTTTATTGGTATGACCTAGGCCAAATTCTCTCCAGAGAAGTTTCATTCAGATGGTAAATATAGTTTTTAGAATATTTCAGGTATTTCTCTGTGTGATCTTAATATGTTGACTCTCCTGTCACTCTGATAGCTGAAGTGACAGAATAAAGAGCTGATCTATCCTCTTAAAATACTAGCATTAAAGTGGCAGATATTACTTCTGCCTTATAGCAAATTTGTCAGATGGCTATCAAACAAAAAACAGACTCAAAATAGTAGATAAGCAAATGGAAAAATGTGTGAGCCCTTCTGTCTCTTCTTCATTATTATGTGAACTTTATTCTCATGCAAATATAGTTCATTATGACTTCCATATACTATTACATTACTCCAAGCTTCAACAATATAAGAGAAATATAGCCTCATGTCTCCCTTGTTTGAATTTTTATATAGAATTTGGTGGCTATCAACAGATTTTATGAGTCAAACACTATCATAAATAAAATCAAGGGTTATTATCTTATTTATACTAGTATATCTGGCATCTTATGAGATATTTTAAATTTAGAAAATGTTAATATTATTCGGATAGTTGTATTGCAATTAAAAAAATAACTATTTTCTTTAAAAACTTCAATGCATTGTTAACATAATATATTTTGAAAAAATATTATTTTATCTTACATTAAAGCTTATGTTAAGCTTAAACATTTTATCATGTAAATAGTATTACTGTTAAAAGGCAAATTTTGAGTAATATGATTATATACAGTCATTGAGTGTTAAGTTATTGAATGACAGAAATTTGAGTATGTACCTTTAGAAAGTGAAGATACATTATCCCAAAGTAGAAGAAATAAAACTATAGTTCCATAAAGATATCATTCTCTGAGGACCTATTCTTCCTCCTAAATCCCTAGTGCATACAAACTGCAAAGGTGGTCATTAAATTCTATTTTAGGGCTGGAGATTTAGCTCAGTGGTGCCACCGCCTGCCTTGCAAGGGCAAGGTCCTGAGTTCAATCTCTGGTACCAAAAAAAAAAAAAATGCTGTTACATTTCTCTATAAAAATAATTTATTACTTATTTAGCCATAACCTTTATTTGAATTGAAAAGAAATAAATGTTTGTTAGACTATGTATGTATGTATTTCCACATTTGTATTGTTAAAATATTTTAAAACTAATTGACCAGAATCTTCATGCTTCTTCATGCTGTGAAAAGATTCTTCATGTTCCATAAACTTTAAATCTTAAATCTCATCAGTGAGTTGAAACACCTAATTTTCACATCTTTATAAACAGCGGCTGATCATTTACGTATTTACTCACCAAATATTATTTCTCTTTCATTACTAATTTACAATCTGATCAGAAAACTTACCACATCATATCATTTTATCATATTCATTAAATGTATTATATGCATATTTTATACAAATAAAATATGAATAAATCCAAACATGACTTTTAAACCTAAAACTTTGATCAAATAGTACCTATAGACTCAGATAAGCAGTTAATCCAAGGGAAATGATACTCTTTGATTGTTTTTATTTAAAGATCAAAAGGCAAAGAATATTTAAGGCAAACATCATTTGTTTCATCTGAGATATAATGATTAAGTAACTAATACATTCCAGTACATTGGCTGTTAGGTCATAGTGAATATGAGGGGAAAAGTAATGGCATTTCAGAGTCTCCTGCTTCCAGCATCCTCAGGCATGATAATATTGACTCATTTACATTTAAGATAATCCAACAGAAAGTTCAATTTAATATGCTGCCTTTGATATTCTGTCACTGCAACTCAGTGAGTTTATCCTTAATTTTCATATTTGAATTAATCTCTCTTACTGTATCCAGATAACCTGCTATCATTGAAACTTGTCTGCTTAAATGAGATAAGCTGGAGAGAACTGATCTTCCACCTTTCAAATGTGTAAACCTTTCAGTGTCTCATGAATTCCCAGAACTAGAAGAGATATCAAGTTCTTCTGAACCTCCATGAGTAGTATGAGTGTTTTTCTGATCTGTGAGACTTGTCTACAAGTAACACAGCACAAATCATACTGTTCAAATTCATTCTTCAAAGCCTTAAAATTCCAGCTGAATAAAAGTACAAAGGGGGGAAAGACAGATGCTTTGTTCACAAAGTCATCGGTATCTGAAATGGTTTTCATCAGCACCCTTATCCTAAGATCTCCTTTAGGCAGGAAGAGAATCCAGAGCTTCATATCAGAGCTACAAAGCAGAATCTGATGTGTATTTATGGTTCTAATTTGCACAGATCACTTGGTGCTCTAACACCATGCTCTTGATCGCAGCATAAATCACACTTTAATTTTTTCCTGTGCAGTTCATCAATAGATTTAATATCAAAAATAATTCAGGACTGACACTATCGGTTTATATGTAAGTTTAACAAGAATTGGGAGGCCTCATGATGTATTAGTTGCCTTGTCAACAGAGGCATAAAGATTCATGCTTCTTAACCTATGTTTTCATCACAAACTCAGTGCCATAAATAATACAAGTAGCTAATCATGCCCAAAGAAGATATATAGCGTCATGAAAATCAGTTATTTCTACTGCTTAAGCTTTTAAAAATTCATCCAATATAAAGTAATCCAGTGAAATAACTAATAAAGGGTCTGTGCTGACTCAAAACCCAAAAGCAGTGTTTATTTTAAAATTTTATTAGTCCTATGGTGTATTATTTCTTAAATAGTAACAGCCTTTTTAATAGAATAATTTAGCCCAATTTATGTTACAATTTACATGTAGTATTGATTGTTGAAAGTTAAAATGATTTCAAAGGTAGTAATTAGTAACACCTTTTCTTTTTCCATATACGGGAGTTAATAAAAACTTTCAATAAAGAACAAAATGAAATAAAAGCTAATTCAAGCTTAAGAAATAGACTGAAAATTCTGAAGATAAGAGAGCTGAGAACATTTTCTTTGAAATTAGTTTCTAGCATCATCTTAACAAGTACCCACAAACTAGATGTCTTAAAAAACAAATTTATTATTTCACAGTTCTGAAGGCTACAAGTTTGACATCATGCTATCTAGTATTGTTGGTTCTTTTTTATTACAATGCTACCTTCCTTCAGCCTCAAGCATTCCTTGGCTTGTACATAGAGTTATCCCTGTGTCTTAACACTGTCCTTTGTAAATATCTGTCTTT
The DNA here is from genome assembly GCF_053883595.1 of Heterocephalus glaber. NCBI lineage: Eukaryota > Metazoa > Chordata > Mammalia > Rodentia > Bathyergidae > Heterocephalus > Heterocephalus glaber. The sequence goes on along the minus strand of NW_028258324.1, from coordinate 43,141,190 downwards.
GTGTTCAAATTTCCCCGTTTTGAAAATAAGAACACCAGTCATACTGGTTCAGGATTTACTCTAATGACTTTCTCTTAATTTGATTACCTCTGTAAAGACTCTAATTCTAATAAGGTTACATTATGAGGTCTTCACGATTAGAACTCAAAACTGTCTTTTCTGGTAAGGGTACAAGTCAATCCATAGGAAACTCCTAATAGACCAAAATATCCTTGAAATATTACTTTTGGAAAGAAAGTACTGTATGATTTTGGGCTGAGAGAGAATGCGAGAAAGCAATTATGGAAATAAATGGTTATGTTTCACAACAACAGAATGTACTTTTCTCTAAATTTGATTTCAAAATTTCATTTAATAATTATTATCTATGTGAGGATTTGGAGATCATATCAGTCACTAATTTTGAGAGTTCATTATTATTTAATTTGGGGTATTAATTTTGGGAGTTAGAGCTAGACTAGAGCTTGTACTCTGGACCTACCATATTCTAATCATGCACTCTGCACTCTAACTTTGAACTAAACCCTAACACCCTAACTTTTACATAATGTATATCTTAACTTGAAAATAGTTTTTTAAGAAGTAGGAAGGAAGGACCTTTGCTTCCTATTTCACATTTATCTATTATACATTTTGATTCTCATTTACACTTTCAGCTTCTCACACCAGAGAAGTCATTGGGTAATTACACATGTGTGTCCTATTTATTTCACTTAAGAGTATCACCTCAATGTACATCCATTTAGCTATAAATGATTCTAGTTTCTCATTCTTTATGGCTGAGTAGTACTCCATTTAAAAAAACACACCTTATTTGTCAAGTTTCCAGTTGATGGGCAATTGGGCTGTTTCCAAGTTTTAGCTATTGCAAACTGCTGTTATAAACATGAGTGCACATATATCACTGTGGTATGATTCTTCTAATTCTTTTGGGAAGATACCCAGCGGAGGAATAGTTGGATCAAATGGGACCTCTCATCCTAGTTTTCTGAGGTATTTCCATATTCATCACCAAAGGTCTAAAGGGGAAGAGGAAGTGGGAGGAGTAGGGGAAAGGAAAAAAAGGAAAGGAAAAAAATATGAGAAAAGGAATAAATGGAAACAAAGTCTTTGTAAATACGGATGGGTTGAGGGGTTGAAGGGAGGACAGGTAAATGGGGAAAAATAAGAACCAAGATATATCATGTAAAGATAAAAATTCCCAATTGTGAATGTCATCATATTGTATACATAAAATGTACCAATAAACTTAATAAAAAAAAAAAGAAGTAAGAAGGAGTGGAGAGAGAAACCATGTAAATCGGCCACCCTAGGCTAGTTTTTGCTGCAGACTCTATCAACTCCAAAAATTCAGTGGACCAAAGCAACATAGTTCATAAATTGTCCATGTTAATATATATAAAGTGAGTTAAATAGAATCCATTTCCACTTCACTCACTTGAGTATTCAGATTGACAGAAGCTCCCACTCATTTTTGTCTTCACCAAGAAATCATGAATCATGGGAAAATATTGAAGACAATAGTGTTCCTGTTCTATATTTTCATTTCAAAGATCACACAGTTGTTGTCACGTTTCTTTGGTCAAATAAAGTTACATACCTATGCCAAACAAGGGGGAATAGAAATGCAATCTATCCTTGTTCCTAGGAAAAGTTGATGTCTATATTCCTGTGAGGAGTAAAACTATCTACGGTATCATTTCAATGGAAATTTGACTTTTGTGGTAATATATGTATCTTTTTAATGTATTAGAAAAGTGACCAAAAATCTCATTTAGTAACAGTGTTTTCTTATAAACAATATACTAGTATACAAATTTTATGGTTTGCATCCTCCTAGACCCTCATGTATTCAGAAGAGGGCAGTAATGGGACCATGGGGTGCTATGCTTATCTGGTTCTTGGTTGAGTTTGCTTTTTGACATGGGACCTGGTCAGTCAGAGAGGCATCCCTGGTCATATGGTATGGGCTGAAAGGATGTATCACCCTTCTGCCTGTGTTTAATTCTTGGAATATTCCATTAACTATATATTTCTCAATAAACTTGGTGGTGAATATATAATTAGTAGTAGTGATATTACTAGCCATGTGAAACCAACAAATATAAATCAATTAAAGAAGAATTACCACAAACTTCAAAATTAATAACAATTTAAAGGAGAATGTTCTGAAAGTTAATTCTTAATATGTGTAGTTTCTGTAATCATATTGACACATAACTCTGTGGTACTTGACTTTCCACCTAAAATGAAGATTACTGAGTATAATTTAATAATTTTCGATTCCTGTGCCTTTATAGAAAATAAAGTCATAACTGTGAAATTTTGGCTCTATTATCAAAAGAACTTGGCAAACACTTATGAGGAGAGAAGCATTTGCTTAAAATAAAATTTGTCAAACAAATTTTTACAGCTACAGAGACATATGTTTTACTCTTAAAGTTCAGTTTCTGAAAAGTGAAAGTGTAAAACTGTTCTGTTTACCCTAACTTACTGAATCACCATTTCTGCATCTGCTGTCCTATAAGTGAATTAAATAACCACAAGCTGATCCCATTTCATAATTGAGTTTCTCTCTTTATTGACTATGTAGGAAAACACTGAAGACTTTAAAACACAGATGTGTTTATTTTACTGAAAGGTCCTTCTTCCTTGGGTCCCTTTTACAAGAAAGTACTATTTTTAATTTTCAGAATAACATAAAATAAAGCTAATTTGTATTATTTACATATATCTTCATTGATCCATCAGATCTTCACTGTCTAATATTGTAGCCCTGTAACAACATGTGATTTGAGCATGAGAAATATGAGTAATCCAGGTTCAAAGGTAATGTAACTATGAAATCATGCTAGATTTCAATTTATTACATGTTAATATTTTATTATACACATAGTACACAATTAAAATGAATTTTACTAGATGTTTTACTTTTTAGTATTACCACCAAGAAGTTTAAAATTAATTATATCTTGTATAATATTTCTATTGAATAATAATGCATTAGACTATAATGTCTTAAAAGGTAGAGTCTAATGTCTCAATCATGTTTATAATCCTTATATCTATCAGTGTAAACCTTTAATTAATATAAACACATTCCATAAATGACACATAGAAAGTAATGTCTATATTTAGTGCAATGAAATGAGAATTCATTTCCATGGCTTTGCTGAAACATGGTGATACAAAATTAAATTAGAATTTTGATTCTTAAAAAATCTTTTGAGGTTTATGAAGTGGCAAAACAAGAGAATAAAATATGCACAGTAGGAAGCTTGGCATGGTGGTACATGCCTGTAATTCCAACCATCTGGGAGCCTAAGGCAGAAGGATTCAAAATTGGAGCCCAGCTTGAGAAGTTTAGCAACTTTGAGACCTTGTCTCAAAATATAATTAAAAAGGAACTGAGGATGCCATTTAGTGTGAAGGCTCTGGGTTCAACCCTCAGTACGAAAGAAAGAAAGAAAGAAAGAGAGAGAGAGAGAGAGAGAGAGAGAGAGAAAGAAAGAAAGAAAGAAAGAAAGAAGAAAGAGAGAAAGAAAGAGAGAAAGGAAAGCAATAAAATACATACTATATATGTACTTGTCATAAAATTAAGTCATATTCATAACATAAATAGATTCTGAAAAATATTAACACTGAATTAAACACTTCTCATCATCTTCCTAACATCCTGGTGTATTTAAACAGCATACCATAAAATATGGTAGCTTTCTAGTTCTCTTATTATCTAGTTGATAATACAAATCATCTCCAATCCAAATTACGGCCTCAGCAAGGGTTCTAAATTTTATAGCCAGTGGGGTATCTCTAAAATCTGCATCCACTCACTTGAAGCTGACTTCAAATCAAGAAGCAAAGAAGAAAATAAGACTCCCCATTGTGTGTTTCCCCACCTTGCTTGGCTTCAGCTCCTGCATTCCATTCCTGGGAATGGATCCCAGAGGCCCCAAGGAGTATCTGTAGACAACACAATAAGTTGAACCATATTGGATAAAGTCAGTATGCTATTAGCTTGCTTATTGCCTGCAGAAATTGCAAGTTTTACTGATTTACATTTTAATTTGGGCTCTCTTGGTCCCAAAGCACACACACAGTTTCTGTCAAGAATTCTAATGCTGCAAAGAGATATTGCTAAAAGCTGAAGATCACAAGAGACAAAAATGGTTAAAAACTATGGTGCTGCTGATTATTATTTATGTATTCCTTGAGGGAGACTTGATGGAGCTAATATAATGCATAAATGGGGTCTTTTATTTTGTATCTGTACATAGGAATTTTACAAAAGAACTAGGTGCAATCCTATATTTTATGGCAGTAATCTTCAAGACAAATCAATGATATACACATTGTTATCTCTATTTTAGAGATAATAACACTGAGTAATAATCATGTTTTGATAAACCCTCTCTTTAATCTAAAACTCACCTATCCTCTCACATCTCTTTTTCTTTCAACAAGAGTGGCCACATCCCTCCAGGATAAGATGGTAATCATCTTCAAAATGTAAAGGGATGTATTTAACAGGTAACCATTTCTGAAATCCTGCTCTTGGTTTAGCCCATTTTCCAACTAGAGAAAACAGAATTGGCCTACAGTCACATTCAGGGAACATCAACTGATGCTCACACTTTGGCTGAATGATTTCTCACTGGGGCATTGAACACCATCCCAAAGTTCACTGTAACATTGTTGCACTTTCCATTTAATGCTTACTAAACCCAAGTGTAGCTGTCTAGCTTCTGTGATTTAGTGACAGATCAATTTTAACTGATTAGATTGGTTAATTACTATGTTAACCAAAACATAACAAATTCATCAATCAAAATTTCTTTAAAACACAATATTTAATAAAATACAAGTATTGCATATTAAATTAAATGAAACATGGTTGATTTAATAACTAATTCATTAATACTGAACAAATAAAGCTCATCACTGGATCATTGCTGGCAATGGTACTGGACAAACTACTGAATATTACAGCAGACAGATATATGCTTAAAGCTGTGCTCAAATGTTACAACACAATTCTAGATGACTGTATTAGTTACTTTTCTCTCGTTGTTGAAACAAAATACCTGACACCAAAGTTAGATGGGAAGGGGTTTATTTGGCTTACAGTTCGTAGAGGTTTCAGTCCATAATTGGCTGGCTCCAAGGCTGGGATGGCAAATCAGCATCACAGAGGAGAAACAACATGGAGCATAAAATGTACAAAAGGTAACAAGAAACCTTCACTGAATCTTCCTGCCTCTTTTATCCCATCCAGATTACTGGGATTAGGGCAGTGCCAAACTAATCACTCACATGCAGTGGTTTAGTAATCACATCCTCTTAACCCCAGCATCCCACGTGCCAGATTCAACTACCTCTGAAAAAGAAAGTCCCACCTCATCTGCATAAGGCTTTGGGGGGACATCTGTACACAAACCATAACAGTAACCTTCAATTCTTATTGCAACAGACACATATATGTTTACTTTGAACTAAAAATATTATTTTCTTCCTTTTGCATACTGTTTTCTGCTATTAAACTTTTGTGCCACTGTTATGATATGAAGCAACTTATTCGATATCTGATTATCAATTGTATTCCTTCTAAAATAGTGATAATAATAACCTATATGATGATTTGATAATTAATATAACAATGGAAATAAAAACTGCAGAACTTTGTGAATAATTTGTAGTTACACACTAAGTATATTTAGTTATACACTAGTATCAATTGCCATGCTTCTTTATTCTTACAATTCACAATTATTTCCATTCCTTCTTCAATTTAAACATAGGAATACACATGTGTGTTCAGAAGTATAGGTCCTTATCACAACAAGATATCCAAACAACCACATAAACAAAATATCTATGTATCTTTTTTGGGGGGATTGCTAATGATTGAACCCAATATCTCATGCGTGCTAGGAAGCCACCCATTTCTGATTCCCTAAAAGAAATATTTTAATGTACATATATGCTAGAAAAGGGGAATTCCTCAAAATATGAAGATCTTAATATATTTACATACAATAAGGTGTAATATTTACTTAAGCCAGAATAAAACATTATGTCCCTATCTCCAAATTGCATTAAAGTAAAATAGTCAACCCTTATATAGTTTAGGTTTCTACATGGACAAATGGTTAAAATTCTGAGGATGTTCAATTCAATTAATTTTTTTATCAAATTGATTTAATTTGAGGATAAAATAAAATGCAAATAATATGTTCAGCATACTATCTTGGACATAGTAGTAATATAGAATAATATAGGCATAGTAATATAGAATAATACAGGCATAATAATACTAGTCATGATTACAGTTAGCACAATATAATCATAGGAATGTATAAAGAGCAAAGCAACTCAGTATGAGATAAACAGTATTACGTATTTGTCTCATGGAAGCAGTCACATAACAAAGTAAAGATAAGTGGAATGGTGCTTTGCTGGACTATTTACAATTCATAATTGAGTCCATTGAACTATATGGGCTATAAACTAGAGGCTAGGACCAAATTTTATTGTATCTAATACCCATATATATTTTTTAAATTTTGAAGCATAATCACTACTCTCCACATCCAAGTCTTCAAATGTATACTATAGTCCCTTATTATAGCTAATTAAATTAAATGAGAGCATATTTAATTATATTTCTAATGCCTGAGAATAATTGAGGAGATTGTAATGCTCCCCTGTTTTTTAGTGTCAATAATATTGTCTTTGTTTTAGAATGTTTGCTACCAAACTAATAGTGAAATATACAATTTACTTGAAGAAGGAATTCTCAGAATGGCATTTAAGTTTCCTTGTAGAGGAAAGAAATCCCGTAGTTCATTAACACACCAAAAAGAGCATATCATCAGCTTCTGAGTGAATAACTCTAATAATATTAAATAATTCCCTGGCTTGTAATTCAGTAGAAGCACATGAAGCTATAATTTACATTTTAAAATCCCAAACAGCCACCTACTTATAAATAAAAGTGTCACATATACCAGTGTCATGGTTAATAAACAGCAAAGCCAGAGGTTCCCTACTGTGTTAGTATGATTAGAAGGCTCAGCATCCTGACATCTTGTTTCAAAATCAGTCCTTTACATTCATTCTTTTCTTAAGAAACTTAACATACAATGTGTAAAAATAGTTCTCACTTTCCACATGTTGCTCTGCATCAATATATCTATAGATATAAAGGTTAGGCATTATTATTAGACTGATTGATTTCTAGAAGCCAGAATATTTCTTGTGGTACATAGAAATACTTAAAACAATGATGAGAAATGTTCTATAATTTAAGGCCAAATGTACAGAATTTCTACATTGTTGGTCCTCATCTAAAAAACCATTAAACTCAATGGGAATTATGTTTCAATGTGATATTTATAAAAACATGCAATTTTTTTTACATTCTTCTAGTTTTCAAGAAACTGAACAATTCATTTTATTTCTAGAAATTCTGGAAAGTAACATGGAACAATATGGAAATAATACTAGGAAACTTGGCCCCATGATTAAGTATCACATTCTAATGTCTTTATAGTATACCAAGAGATCTAGCATTTTAACAACTGAGTTACTTTTAAAGAATTATTTTATTATTGTATTTTTCTGTTGCTACAGCAAAATACCTGACACTCTATACTTTATAAAAAAACTTTTAAATTCATAGTTTTTTAATATTAGAGAGATGACAGCCTTATATAGACAGATTCAAAGTGATGCAACGGTGCAGAACAGATCACATGGCAAGATAATCAGAGGTATTTAAGGAGCCAGGCTCACACTTTGTAACAACCCACTCTGACAGGAAGTAACCTTCCATTAGTCTCTGGCTCTTACGTATCTCACCACTTTTCAAGTTCATTAGACACACTGAAACCATATCCAATTACAGAACTCTCACAGAAACTAGAAACATTTTTCACAGACCCCTCTATTTATGTGACTCAATAAAAAGATAACACAATTAAATTTGTTTCCCATTTTCTTTCACTAGACCACTTCTTTGATGATTGACTATGATTATTCTTTGATTGGTTCTGGTCAAAATCATCTTTGCCCTGTGACAGAGTCATATTCTAGAAATTATATGCATGTGCTATAGCTTTCTAGATGTCACCTCAAAGCCCCATGCAGACACAGGTGGAGATTTTAGAGGTGGCTGGATCTAGGATGTGTGATGCTGGAATTAAGGATGTGAGGTTGGGATTGATTCTCTGTTTGATTCTAGGATTAAAGGTGTGAGTACTAGAGCCTGCATAAAATATAAGGAACAATAAGAAGACTATTGTTGTCATTGCTTTTCAATCTTCCTTGCTACTGCTTCACTACTTTGCCACTTTGCTGCCTTCTGCTCACCATGAACTATTTCTCCTCTCTGCTATGATGCCCTGCTTTAGACTCAGCCAACTAAAAACTGAAACCTCTACAAACTGCAAGCTAAAATAAAACTTTCCTCCTTTAACTTTGGGTGTTGAATATTTTGTCTCAGCAATGAGAAAGGAAACTAAAGACAGTGTTTAAAGAAAAACATAATCTACTCCCTCATGAGGATATTGTGAAGATAATTTCCCTCAGGAAGAATGTCAAAACAGATTACTCATTTAAAACAAAATAGATCTTTTTATATACTACTGACAATTTCTGAAATATTTTTAAGTCCTTGATGGTTCTACTGGAGGATATGGATCCATACCAATTTATTATATAATTTGTTCATATATATATAATACCAGCAACTGCAAACTGTTAAATGTATATTGGTAAATATTAATGGCTTTATTATCTTGTACACACAAAGAAAAAGGCTGGTAATATTGTGACTTACAGAAGTTCCTGATATACATCAATGATCATATCAGTACTATGAAAATGAGCATTATTCCAATTCAGAGTTATTTGGGGAAAATATGGAACTTTTTTTTTTTTTTTTTTGGGTACCAAGGATAGAACTCGGGTCCTTGAGCTTGCACAGCAGGCAGTGAAACCACTGAGTTAAATCCCCGGCTTTTGGAGGAAATATGAATCTCATAGTTTTCCACTTTCTTATCATTTCCCTTCTTTATGAGCAACTAGAGTTATAGCAATGATTCACAAATTTCTAATCCAGTTTTACAAACTATTAAAAAATTAAATTGAAGATAATTTAAATTGCTTATTTAGGGAAAAGAGGCATTCACATTTCATTTCTCACAATGTTTTCAGGTCTTTTAAGTAAATTTATTCCTTGAGTTATTTAATTATATATTTTAAAAATGAGAGTTACTGACATAATTATAGGAAGAAATTAAGATTATTCCTACTATTGCATCTAAAGTTTAGTAAAGGACAATGCCAATCTTTAATATCAATAAAAATGTTTTAAGTACAAAGAATATACAGATAAAAATGTCACAATTGAGTAGAAACTTTATTTTTTGTAATATTTAATATTATAATATTTAATATTATATTTAATATTCATATTTAATATAATATTATAATATTTAATATTGTAATATTTAAAATTTATATTTTATAAAAATGATGTGAGATAAATGTTATTGTCACTTTTTTCCTCAACACTGACTTACGGAAATTATCTTAACCTGATATTTCTCCAAAATGATTGGTTTTCAGTAGTTTTTTTTTTAAGAGTGAGTGAGCTTCGGTGGAGATTTAACTCCATTGTAGAGCATTTACCTGCCATGCACAAAGCCTTGGTTTTTCTCCTCAGCAACACACACACAAAGCTATCATTTCACACATTTCATATGGAGTAATGTGGGATGAACTGGTGTGTATTTTGGATACTTGTTCACTAAGTCTCCTGCATCTCATTATTTAGATGCTCCACACCTTCAGTTTGTACTTAAAAAGAAATATTGAAAGTACAGTGGGGGACATGTGCCCTTAATTTTGTCATATATATTCTTCATATAAAGATGAGGGACCAATATGTAGGCATGTTGTATATAGACTTGTTATAATTCATCGTGTGGTTAATCTGATGGTTATCAAATGCTAGGAGGTGGGCATAGGAAATGAGGAATACTTGTTCAGAGTATCTGTATATAGAGCCTCATGACCATGATATAGCTCATAAAGTTATTTTTCATCATGGAAATATTTGGGATCATGTGTACTTTGACAAATATTTCTGGGTGATTTTAAAGAGTAGCCCAACAAAATTTTTCATTGAGAACCACTGCCTTGATTATGAATTTTATAAGAAGACAGTTATTTTAAAAATCTATTAAAAGACTCAGCAGATGTTACCAGAGGCCTCGTTAAAATATAATCCCTTCATTTTAGGAAAATTGTGTGTCTGGCTACTTCCTGAGTTGCATACTATCTTTTATAGCTATATCATAAACACTTGCAAATATGACATAAGTACAGATATTTTAGGTGTGGGTTTTTGGAAAAAAAACTTTTATTTTCTTAATAAACATCTATTGATGTGGAGCATATTTATACTATTGTTCCTTTTTTATCCAATCTCTACATAAAGATCAAATGATCAGTGGTAAAACAGCCAAATTGTGACAAACTGTATAACAAAGAGAGATAGACTGAAAGAACTATCAAACCAGCACTTACACTTCCTCTTTCGCCTTGGTTTTGTTTTGTTTTTGTTTTTGGTACCCAGGATCTAACTCGGGACCTTGCACTTGCGAGGCAGGCAGAGGAACCACTGAGCTAAATCCCCGGCCCTTATCCTGGTTTTTAAGTAAGGAAAATAATTCTTTGATTTAAGACCTTATATGTCTCTGTTACTTGCATTGAAATATGTTTTTAAATAACACAGCAGTAAAAAAAAATCCTTGAAAGATCAAATAATTTTTGCTTATTTCAAAATATGGGCCAAAGACACCAGTCCTCTTATATTTCTCAATATCTTATTTTTAAATATACGTTTCTTATGCTGGCTGTTTTTATTTGTTTTTTTCCCCACATATAACTTCTTTTGATGTTTTTCTTCATGTAACAACTCTACAAAATTTTTTCTTGGGGGCAAACAAACGCATGTTGCTATTTGGGTCATGTCTGCAGCTGTATCATTAACATGAAAGTGGCCAATTAAACTAAAAAAAAAAATCCTAGATTTCTGAAGCTTTGTGTTATATTGAGCATGGAATGTGATTATTCATGTTTCTATATGATCATATGGAATTCTGAAATCACATAGTTCAGATAATTTTTGGTAGAGGAGGAAGTAGGCCAAGTAACGGCTTTACAAACATATATACATCCTACTACATATCTAGGACTTTTGAATGTATTATTTAAATGCTAAGGGAACTTTGCAAATGCAATTTGTTAAGGATTTTGAATTAGGAAGTTTGGATTATCCAAGTTGATCCAATGAAAGTGAGAAGAGATGAGATTAACATGATACAACGAGGAGGGAACCAAGAAATGCCATGCTGTCAAGGTTTTAGAAGCTGAGAAAGCAAAGAACTATTTTAGTGTGGAGCCTCCAGAAAACACAGCCCCTGCCAATACCGTGATTTAACACTTTGAGACTCATTTATTAGATATTATAATAAATTTGTGGCTTAGACCATTAATATTGTTTCAGAATCAATGCGAAATAAATAAGGGGAAAACCCAATGCAGGAAAATATGTTTTATCTGTATTTATTTGACCAATAATACTCTACATTTTTCTGTAGATATGATTTTTTAAAATACTTGTGAATAAAAAATATTTTGAACTTTAGTATTCTTCAGGTCCTTATTCATATGCCATTTAAACATTCAAATAAAACTTGTTTAAAAATATATTATCTCCCAAATGCAAGTCATTGAAATAAGTATTATATTTGAAAAATAGGAGAGTAAACTTTTCCAAGTTAAATTTTATTTTATTCTTTTATGTGTAAGTTTACCAGTTTCTTGTTTAAATTTGTAGAAATGTCAACCCTACAATATTAAAACATATGTGACAATATTTTAAGATTTTGTTGAATATTGACTATTTCCCTTTGATGGAAAGCATGGATAAGAGCAAGTAAAAGGCCTTGTTTTGGTGAATAATAAGAATCAACTTTGTGCATACAGGATTCTCAAAGCACATGGTTATGACTTTTCCAAAAAAACTGAAGTCTTTCTGAAGCTACCTGATCAGTATTGTTTTACTTCTGAGTGAAGGAAAAGAAAAATTATAAGATAATCCTCAGACAGTGCAAATGAGATCTAGTTGCTTTGTCTTAGTTTCTATGATCAAGCTGTTAGGGAAAGCTGTGAAGGATGATTGTGCCAGGCCCTTCTGCCCAGTTCCTATCCTTGAAACACTTCTATTTGAACAGCAGAATGGACATCTAGGCACCAATGGCAACTCAATGAAGAGTAGAATCAACCACTACACATAAATATGATTAAAATATACAAGGAACAAGAAAAGTATGTAGTAATAAAATGACTGAAGTTATTCAGAAAATAGTGCACAAGAATGTAATTTTGGTGAGATTTCAATGAAAATAAAGGCATTAAATGTATCAGAATATTAATGGGTTACTCTGTGTTAAAGCGAACTAAGGAACTCATGAATAAGGACAGAGAAAAAACAAAAATATTAATCAAAAATTATATTTGAGAATTTTATTATCTACTTTTGAAAAACTAAGATGTTAAGCTGTTTATTTGTTTCTTCTTTTTAATATCACCTCAGTATTTTTGGGAAATGTGGATATTTCAGACATAGATTAATGGTAAAGATTAAATATTCTGGAGCTAGATTGATGGGGTTTGTGTCTTATTTTTTTCCCTAAGTAACTGTACATCCAGTAATAATAATTTAATATCTCTGTGGTTCAGTTTTTTCATTTATTATAGAAAATTCTAATAGAGTTCATCACATAGGATTCTTATGAAGACTAGTATTATGTGTTATATTTAATATTATTAGTATTATTAGTGTTATGAAGTTAATATTTTAAAAATATTTAGAAATTTACTGACATGGAGTACTATATATATTTCTCAGATATTGTGTAGAATTTCTTTAAGAGTTCTAGTGAAAAAATTAGCTGACATTTTTATCTTAATATCATGTTTCTAAAGTTTTTATTAATCTTTGCTCCAAATTATATTTCACTCTACAATGACAAAATAAGAACCAGTAAGTATATATTACCCTAATCAAATTCTATATATCAGTCATAATAAGCATTTCTTAAAATTCTAACCATTAAAGCTTGATAAGGCAAGCTCTAATATCTTTTATTGAAGCAGCTATGTATAATATACTGTAATTAAATCAAAAGTCAATTAAAATTATAGATCTTTTCACTTTTAATAAGAAAAAAAATGCAAGTTTATGCTGTAGTGTCAACCATGTTTCTTCTCAGAATAAGCTGCAATTAATGATGTTATTTTAAAAAGCAAAGAACCAATAGCTATATAATGAAGTAGCCAGTGATCAATACCATCTTAGAATTTTGCTATTTTTGGTTAAAGTTTGGGTTCATTAACTAGAATGTGCTCATACATTTTGCTTTTACAAAGAATGACAGGTGGGAGGCCCAAATTGTTTCATTTGCATCATAGCTTGAGATGCTGAAATGAGAAGAGACATTTGGAATAAGCTTAATGCCACGACCCCTTTCAGGGTGCAATTTATGAGTCTATGACTGCATGTGCAAATAATATTGAACCAGCTGAAACACTGCCTAGAAAATTATGCCTTCCCCAGAATATGAGAAGCATTGGAAAAAAACCTAGATATCCTACTTCTTTATCTAGTTTATGCCTGAAAGGAATTTTGATCATACATAAAATGTAAGTGAAGTATAGTCAAATTTTAAAAAGCAATATGTTTGAAATGTTTTCTCAAGAACATTATTATCTCACAGTATATGTTTTACAGGGAAAGATTACAAATACATATAATAGAATAAATAAGCAAATTTCAGAAGAGTATGCAGGAATTGTTCATTTATTTTTTAAAAAGATGCATTTATATTCAAATTCTGGTTTTTGAATAGGAAAAATAAATTGAATTTGAAATTTGGTAAATCTATTAAGGGGGACTGATAAATATACAATTTAATTTTCATCTGGTCATGGGTTGATGTTATATGGTCAAAGATCAAACAGTAATTTTGACATGTTTATTTTTTTAAATTTTGAAAAATATTTAGTTAGCATATGTTTATGGTACATTTTCTAAACTTTTTTCCCTTTTCCAACCACCACCTTCCACCTTTCTTCTGATCTGCTTTTCAGTCTCCAAAAGACTGTCTTCCTATTTCCTACCATCTATCTCTCCATATTTTACTTTTAGTTATTTGTATTTTGGTCTCTTATACATTTCTGTGTCTGACATTTCATTTAACATCATGGTCTCAAGAGCTGTCCACATGAATCTTGCATGACATGAATTCATGGAAAGATAACGTAGAAGAACTCCTATCTTTAGGCACATACAAGGACTTCCTGAACCAAACTCTGATTGCACAAGAAGCAATATAAATTTTGATTTTTTGAACTATAAAGCAAATTCAAACTTTATTATATAGACATGTTTTAAAAATTGCATAATTCATACTCTTATGTATATTACAAATATTATACTTAGTATATAAAATAGTGAACTTTCACCTCTGGAAAAACAAAAATATTTCCCTATTCCTCCTGCTAAATACTACTCTTGGACGTTACAGAGAAAGCAACAGCTAGACAAGAGGCAAAAATTTTAAATAATGATCACAATTCCATGATCCACAGAGACACATCCAGAAATGTGCTCCACCAATCCCATTGTCTGTTGTGAAATTGACACTCCTTCCTAACAACCACAATTATCTCTCCTTCACTACATTCCCGTAAGTTTCTCGCACCATGTGTTTGGTGACATAGTCACTTTTGATCATGTGGATGAAGTTACCATTTTGAGTATATTTTTTGAGAACTTGTTCAAAGAAGTAAAAAAACCCTACATATGTATTAATATATCTAGAAAGTGTCACTTTCACCATTACTCTAAAATATTTTAATATTTCTCCTATAATAAAGATGTTAAATATCACTCCAAATGATGTAAGTAGAGCTTTAAATAAATAATGATAAATTATCTTTCTTTATATTCCCACCCTAAAAAGCATGCAACACAATTTTCTCACTCCCCTTTGATGTGAGATTTTACCATCATTAAAAAAACCTAAAAATTAGAATTTCGATAGAATTGAACACAAAGATTGAAAAATTATCTGATGTTTTTTCTTTCATCAGGAGATTTTAATAGGAAAAAAGGAAATCTGTTTCATCTCTCCATTACTGAAAATTCCTTAAACAATTTGATATATTTTGTGACATCATGCTATTACTATAATTCTGGCACTCGGCACAAATTAATTGTTTAAAATTTTAAAAAGTAGCATTTGAAGTAGAATAACTTCTTCAATGTATCCTTCTCAATCTTGTTCAACTTTTCACTTCTTGCTAAATACAAGAAATTACTCCTGTGATATACAATCAGCATAACAAATACTAGATGACTATGAGGAACTTTTTACATACATGAATTACTCTAGGATGTCTGAGTGCCATTTCTATGATATTTACTCATTCAAGTTAAATCAAATTTGACTCTAGGTCTCCACTTGGAAAGATGACTGAAAAATCCAATTTGTGTGTATCTTTATTGGTGTTTTTCATCTGCTGCTTTAGTTTATTCTAGTCTCCTAGGGCACATACTTTAAAAGTAAAATTTAGATGCAAAATGAGGAGGAAACTACTGTTGGTCCGTAAACATTAGCCATGTTTGACTAAGAACATACAGGCCTAGGAACATACAAACCTTTCCATGAAATTAACTGTTACTGAGCTTCTCTTATTCATTACACAGAACAAGTTTATTGGCCTCTATTATTGGCTCCTATAACACATTAAAAGTTATTTTAAAATTAATTTAATGGGGTTTTATATTAATGATCATTACAATGTTTTTTAAATCTTTTCTCTCTGTAGTTACATGCCAATGCTAAAGATAACTCTCCTGAAACTTTGCCATGGCATCATTCTTCAATTCACAACTCTTCTGACAAGAGATACTGCCAAGAGGAAAATTATTGTTAAAATTAAAGTGGTTATTATTTTCTTTGCCTATTGATAGAGGTCTAATTTTGTTATGTTTCCACATGCTTGGTATATGGGGGCAGTGTGAGAAAATAAGGTGTGAAATTCAGGGCATTAACAAAACATGAGTTGCTCATTTGTTTTTCAAAATCAATTGGTCATCTGTGTTTAGGTTTTCTTATTTGGGAAAATAATCTACTGCTGCATTTTCCATTTTTCATTAGCACAACACCAAAGTAATATTAAAGTGATCCTACGAGGATAATGGAACCATCTTCTCTTGTCATTTAATGGATTGTGTGTGAAATTTGCTCAATGTTGCCCTTGACTTTCCACACTAATTATGCTAGCTTCACAGTGATGAGATGGAGATAAAACAGCAACTAATGCCACTTTTTCAAGTTGAACAAAATTCGTTCTAAAAAAAAAATGACATCAAAGAGATTTGCCAAGGAATCATTTATAGGCTGTCCTTTCTCTTCTTGAACCAATATATCAAACATATACATTCATATGTATATACTTACATAATTGAAAAACACATGCCTTAAAATGTATTTACTCTTTCTCTTGAAAATTATTCACTTTATTTATTCTCTTTGTTGTCCATTTACCTCTTGCAGTAAGATATATGAAGTCTTGGGAGCCTACATTACTTACTCTTATTGACTTCCTTATATTACTAAGGTCTTCTATTTCTACATTGCTTAGAAATTGAGGGAAACTTGAACATAATGAGTATTTCCTTGGAGGTTCGGACTCCCTTGAATGTGATTGTCTATATAGCAACATATATTCTAGATAACAAGGAACCTTAGCCAATAAAGATACAAGGTATTTGAAAATAATCAGTCTTGTGCAGGCAGCTTTATTGGATGTTTACATTTTACTCATTTTAAAATGTGATAATCCATTTTCTATCTCCACCACACTAGGGAAATTCTGTTTCTAAGGGTATACATGACTTCACAAAACCAAGCTAAATACACCTTGTATACCACTGCCTTCAACATAATGTCCCTGACAATGTCACCACCTCCCTGAATGTCTTGGTTGCCTCTCCAGTCAATTGTGATATTTTACTTACTTATTAACTTTTCTATCACAAAAATATTCTGTCCTCACTCTCCGCTTTTCTAATAGACCTTAAAACTGTTATGTCAATCTCATGACTTCAAGTCCTTCTATGCTCTCATTACTCTCAATTTAATTACATATCCCTTTACTAGTTATTTACTAGCCACTACTTTTGCATTCTGCTTTTAATATAAGCTCCTCGTTATTTTTTCTCTTCATTGTCCCTGATTCTCTTTCTTTTCTTCTTTATTTTAAAATCTTAATTTTGATCAATTCACACTTCCATGATTGTTTTTATTTAATGTTTTATGCCTTGTATAAATAATCCTCTATGATTTTCTTTGCCTGGCTCACATCCAACTATGCTATTCCTTACCACACTGCATACATATACTCTGTTCTTTTTGAGATAAGGTCTCATT
The DNA here is from genome assembly GCF_053883595.1 of Heterocephalus glaber. NCBI lineage: Eukaryota > Metazoa > Chordata > Mammalia > Rodentia > Bathyergidae > Heterocephalus > Heterocephalus glaber. The sequence goes on along the minus strand of NW_028258324.1, from coordinate 43,123,617 downwards.
ACGCAGCTCAGACTGGCCTCAAACTCTTAATCCTCTTGCCTCAGCCTTCACAGTACCAGAAATAGAGCCATGAGCCACCACACTCAACCTCCTATATGTATATTCTTAAGTTCCACTAACTCTATATTATGGAATATTCCCTAAACTGTAAGATTAAGTCTTCTATTTTCCCCTTCATTTGTTTATTCATTTATTCAAAATATATTTTAATGAATATACTTAATTGAACATCTTAAATGTTGCTGGGTATGTAACAGTGATAAAACAATGCAAATATTTGCTTTCAAAAACACTCATTGTAAGTATAGGCATGGTACACAAAAAATAAAGCTATTTTTTGTTGGATTTTATAAAATAGAAAACCTAAAGCATGGAAAGGGGAGATGGACTAGTTATGTATGGGTTACACCTTATCAGCATGATGAGGATAAGACTCACTGAAAAATAGATCCGAATAATGGCATATGAGGTGCAGGATAGGTCATGTGTTTATGTATGTAAGGAAATTTTCAGGCAGATGTAATAGTAGTACCTTCACTGTGTGTAATGTAAGGTCAGGTCTAGTGTCTCCAAGTAAAATCATTGGGTCATATGTGGCTGAATGAGTGGAAGCAGGAAGAGTAGCAATAAAATCAGATATGTAGTTACCTTGAACTGCACTTTGACAGGGAGGTAGAGTATTGCTATAGCTCCAAGATTTGCTCTGAATGGTAAGAGGAGCTGTTCAAAAACTATTACATAATCAAAATAACATACTAACAAATTCTCACTGATTACTTTTGTTTAAAATAAATTGAAATGCTATAATGAACTAAAAAGATATTTTAAAAGACTACTTCAATAATTAATAAGTTGGAATTAAGATAATATTGTTAAAGAACAAGAGAAGTGATCAGTTGCTGAGTATATTTTATGACTTCTACTCCCTACTTGCTTAAATATTCCTATCTCCTAAAACCCTCTAAATATTAATACTTTGAGTTGATATTCCAGAAATGTATTCTTTATTGTGGTATTTCTAATATTTTTCACACAGCACTCAACACCTATACTTCCTTTATATTCAATGGAGTATGTGGACTCTCATGTGACTCTTTTACTTGCCTCATGTTAAACGTTCTGTAGATATTATCAACTTTCCTAGTACTGCATATAATTGAAATATTCTTTCTCAATGAGCCCAAAAGGATTAAGATGATGAAATAATTCAAATTATGGTTCAATGTAGATACAGTGATTAACTATAAATATCATCTGAAACATATTATATTTGAAGTCAGTTCTTAAATTTCTTTGTCTTAAGAAGCTTTTATATTTAAAAATCACTGGAGACACTACAGATATTTCATTTATGAGCATTATGCTGGTGGTGTTCTGGGAAATAAGGCATTTTTTTAAACTCTTAAATTGTAACTTTATAATTTGTACAAAGTATACCTTATCATCATCTTAGATTTCAAGCTACTGATATATACTCCCTTGGAAACTGTGTTGGTATTAAGTTGCACCTCAGATGTATCAATACAAGTCAACTCCAGTCCTGATCAATATCTGTTGATATTCATACATTAAGAATGAAAATTACTTTCTTTACTGAACAAGAGAAGTTGTTAAGCAGGAAGAGAATCGTCTCTTCCTACACAAGTATAGTTATTTTTATATTTTAGTTTGGAATGTGTGAAGAAAATTTCCAGCTATCTTTGTATTTACACAGAGTGAACATTTTCAAAAACACTCAACTAATCTCAGCTGTGTTTCACTGTTTCTAATCTCATTGCTTGTCTTGGAGGAAGAGCTGAATCATATTGGAAAATTGTGTTTTTATTTATATGCATTTTTCAGAGGTTTGAATACTAAGTACCCCATTTGTTTTGAAGTTCTAGTTTAATGATAAGCATATTTTAAAATTTTGAGCCAACATTTTCCTCTTTTTTCAGATTCATCACATGTAAAGAATTGGCATTGTAGTGTTACCTAGAAAAGGAATTGTGAGCCTGGAATACTTCTCTGCATGGAGTCATCTACCCCAGATTCTTTTTCTTTTTTTTAAGTTGAAACTATTATAAATGAGCAGTGCTGTTAAATAAGTAATATGCAATACATCTACAGTAGAGTTACTGTATTTTGTTAGTCTAGGACCATCAAAATAAATATTATGCTTAGTTATCCACAAAAAAGAAGAAAAATTACTATTCATTAAAATTAATCAATATGTTGCATGTTAGTAAAATTAATATAATTTTTCATATATTAAATTCTTAAAATTAATTTTTAAATGATACATTAAAGCAAAAATTGCACAAATTAATGAACTACTATGTTGTCAGGAGAAATTCTACATAACTTTTGGGAAAAATCATTTCACAATTAAAATTACGATTAGGCCTAGTTTTCCTGCCTGCAGGCCAGCTATGGATTGTGGAGAAATAACTCCGTTTTCACCTCCAGTCACAGCTAAGACCTCAATGGTCCCAAAATGCTGTGATGCTCCAAGGCAGAATTAAATCAGCTGAAGGATATTCATCTGCACAAATTCCTAATTGTTCTAGGATTATCACCTCCACTTTCTTAGTCATCTGTTACTCCTGGTGTATCCAATAAAAGTGTGGCAAGCTTGGGAGTCTTTCCTCTTTGCTGTCTAGAGCAGCACTAATCAGGCCCAAAGCTCAGCTTCTTGTCTAAGTTTCATTTCTGTCTATATATTAATTAATTCACCTTTTGTTGTTGTGGCTCACAGGAGACTAGCACTCACTGCAGGCGTACTAGTAACTGTTCCCTACATCATGTGTTATTAAATAATTTAGACAAGCTGTGTATAATGAGGCATGCCTATAATCCCACTACTGGGGAGGCTGAGGCAGGAGGATTGCTGTGAGTTCAAGGCTAGCCTAGGTTACATGGTGAGTTCTAAGCCAGTTTGAACTACATAGCAAACTATATGTCTCAAAATAATAATAATAACAATAATAATAATAATTTAGATAAAAACATGCTTTGTTTAGTTTTCAAATCTTTTTTCATTACTTTTTGGTAAAAAAATTTAATTTTTCAAAAGATACTTTGCAAAGAGTAGAATTATTTTACTTGTTTACAAATCTATTAATGTCTTTCTTAATAAAATATAGTTCCATCTTCATCTTCTTTATTCATCCTGTACAGTATATTTCACTGTTGACATATATGAAGAAAATCTAGTCTTGCTTGGATATGTAATTAAAAATAGCAGTATTTTAATTATTATTAAATAAGAATTGATTTTCTTCTTTGACTATTTGGCAAAGCTCATCAATATCTAGATTCTTAAAACTATTTACACCATGAATTATGAAATATTATCTGAACTTTTTAAAGAAATTTTCCTTAAAATCTACTAATCAAATCTATCTGCATTTGGAATGACTCATTTAATATATTTTTTAACACTAACCACTGGATATTTTGAAATTACTATTTACTGGATTGGATATACAAATATTTCAAATATTGACATATTTTATTATATAATTACAAAATACAAAATGCTGATGAATAGTGAAAAAACAAAAATCATCTAAATATGAAATAAATCACTTTGACATGAAAATTTTTGATAAAATTTTGAAATCATACAATAGTAGAACATTCTTTTGGCAAACACAGGGCATTTTTAATCAAAGATTTTATGTTACATGAGCTGTCTTTCAAGTGTTAAGAAGTGGTATGTATAACCAATTCTCTTAGATGAATGTAATTATTATAATCAAAGACATATGCCAAAAATGTACTGGGTTAAACAAAAGTTTTAAATATTTACAAGTTATGGAATAGTTTAATTATTTGCTTCTTTTTGAAATCCATAATAATATAAATGTTATCCAATAAGAAGATGAGGGAAAATTAAAAATAGACTTATAGTAAAAATTTTAAATATTTAATTGGCTATGCAAGACTAGTACTATAGTGGAGGTTGGGGATACACCAACAGATGAGTGTTACATTTTCTAATAAAATAAAATAGTATAAGTTAAAATGGAAAACAAAATTGAAGATGTTTCCTTCAGGCTCATGGATGCTAGCTAACATAGTACATAATAAATAATATAAAACAAAACAGTTGCTCAAAGTCAGATTTAGAAGATAATGGTGCCAGAAAGCCAATGTTATTTAATTCTTTTGCTTTTTTAATGCTATTTCTGCACAACTTCTGGTAAAATCATAGAAAAAAATGTCAATAATTAACATTTGGAAAGTATCAATACTCATCACTAATTTGATAAGCAACAAGAGGAAAAAACCTTCATAAGTTACTTTGAGCCAAAATAGAACCAATAAGGGTCAGAGCTGGTATAATATTTCTATTCATTTGTATTTATAATCCATTTGACCACAGGATGTAGAAATCTTACTAGACTTCAGAGAAATGTCAGCTCTGTTTTCTGACAGCTGCCTTGTACTGTAAATAGAAGCATAATATGACACTTTTATTCTACAATGATATTATATTTTAACTCATTAATGGGCAACAATTTTAAGAAAAGTAGTACATGTACTAAATACTGTATATAGTGCCACTTTAAATCTGCATATCTGAATCTGATAAGAGATATAGGAAAGTCTACAAAAAATTTTGATTTGAATATTCCTGGGATAAGATAAGTACATACTGTGAGTGCTTCAAAATAAATGGCCCTTTGGGTTTGTCTTGGCCTTCTTTTTCTAGGAGCTTAAGCTTCACCAATAGGCTGTTTATTTGAGCTTACTCTATTTTCCTAATATGGGTATTTACTGCTATGAATTTCCCTTGTAGAACTGCTTTTATTGTGTCCCATAGATTCCTCTATGTTGTACTGGCATTATCATTTAATTGTAGAAACTGAATAATTTCTTCTTTAATTTCCTCTGTGACCTATGGGTTGTTCAGGAGGGTGTTATTCAATTTCCATGTGTTTGTGCAGTTCTTGAAGCTTCCTATGCTATTGATCTCCAGTTCAATTGCTCTATGCTCTGAAAATATACAGCAGATAACTTCAATTTCTTTGCATTTACTTAAACACGTCCTATGAGCTAGCATGTGACCTATTTTGAGAATGACCTGTGTGCAGCTGAAAAGAACATATATTCTGATTTTGTGGGGTGGAACACTCTGTAGAAAAACTGAAAGTGTAAATAAGGTTCAAATGTTGTGATTTATAATATGAAATAGGAAGAAAGGTCTAAAGGAGTAGGGGAAGTAGGAAGGGTAGGGGAGAGGAAAGAAGGGAAAAGAAAAAAATATGAGAAAAGGAAAAAATGGAAACAAAGTCTCTGTAAATAGGGAAGGGTAGAGGGGGTGAAGGGAGAGCATGGAAATGGGGAAAAAATAAGAACCAAGATACTCATGTAAAGGTACAAGATCCCAACGATGAATGTAACTGTATTATATACCTAAAATGTACCAATAAACTTAAAGAAAAAAATAAATGGCACTTGCTTTTAAGAGGAGTATAATCACAGAATTTCTCCTCACAGCTGAAGATGTGCCAGAAGTAGACAGTGTGGGATGACAGTTCTTCATAATTATTATTTTAAATGTATGTTTGTTATCTATGAGTGGATAGAGATGGTATTTAGAATTTATAGGGAAAAGTATTCACCATACTCTTAGATATCACATAGAAAACAATTAAGACATCTTTAATCAATGGCGAGGTAATAAAAGCCATACAAAAACGACAAACACAGAAGGCAAAAAAAAATTGTTTTACCAAAAAAGTAGAACATACCCAAGATACTGAAGGACTTAAAATATTTTAGTGAACTATGTAAGAACAGTACTTGGCAAAAGAATTCTATATCTTTTTCTCAGTCTGTCCAAAGTAACTCTGTGAGTGTCTAGTTAAGTTTTAACTATAGCTTATTGTTTTCCTAGTAACTCAATTTCTTTTTTCTGAACAAATAATGTATTTAGTCTCTTGCTGTTTGATTTATTCTACTAGTTATATTTGGACCAATCAAATAGTACTTTAATTGAGTTAAGCATATAGGACATTTCAATATCTCATAGGTCAATTCCCCACAAGAGTTTTTCTTTTAAAATTTTCTTTAGTTATCATGAGCCATTTATTGCTCTAGGTGATATCAGAATAATTTTACAACATTCCAATTTTTCATCAGAGTTTTAAATGAAATGAATGTAAATTTATGTGCAGTTTCTTAGGAGATTAACATCTTTACAATATTATATCATCATATTCATGAACACAGTATTTCATCCATTTCTTAACGGATCCTCTTATGTGGTTGACGACACTCAAAAGAGTGTTATGGAGAACAGAAAAATGTTTATATCTACATGACTTAACCTGTACAAAATTCTAGAGGGAAATAATCTTTAAATCCAATTTTCATGATGTTTGATACAAATATTTATTTATTTAATAGATCTAACTAGAATTGTATTTACTATAATTAATAATTGGATTGTATTCACTTTATTATTTCATTTTTTAAATATTTGATAGTATTTATAAAAACTCATTTTGGTACATTTTGTATTAAGACACTTGTCAGAAACATTAGCTTACATGAAGTACCATTGAGAAGTGCTATATGACATGATTATGGGTATTGAACTGACTTAGATAAAAATCTTCTCCATGTATTTTTCTGTGAGACCTGGGGCAAATGAATTAACTTTTGGGACATAATGAGAGAAACAGCTTAAAGCTCAGAGTGGCTGCCACTTAACAGTCAAGAATGTCTGATAGTAACTTACCTTTCCATTTAGATTAGATTAGATGTAGTATCTCTTGTCAAGAGGTTATTTGGGTGAGATTCTGAGAAAAAAAAAGGAATACTGTCCGTTCATTTTACATTTCCTTATTAGTAAGATATTCTTACATTCATTGATAAACTTTTGTTAGTTTATTATTTTTATGGTTCTGGCAATCAAGTTGTCTTATTCTTTTACCATGCTGCTGGCTTAAATGTACCAAGATTTTGGTGAGAATTTTGTGTGTTCTTCTTGTTAGATTTTGTTAGCAATTTATTCTTCCTTCACATAATATGTTTGAGATATTTAGAACAATGGAATACACACTTTAAAGTTTAAAATATTCAGGCATTTTCTAAGTTATATGAAACACTCATAGGTAGGTACATATGTCTTTGGTACTGTTCTGTTTATAGAAATATATTTTAATATTTATAATTTTTATACACTTATGTAGATTCCTTAACTCTAGTAATTTTAATACCTGATGTCTATCTATCATGAAGTCTGAATTTGATAATGGGATACTCTTCCTATTGAATCTACATTGTCTCCTTTTTCTTATTCATATATTCACTTCTTGCTTAGTGATTATTGTGCTTTTCATCATTATTAGCTGTCATGTTACTTCAGTGTACTTTGTACACCTGCTTTGCTTTGATGTTGGGCATGGACACATTATTAGTCTTGACCAGTCAGATACAAGCGAAATTGATCTGTGGGTTCCAAGAAGAGATAGTGCATAATTTGCTCCCTTTACTCCTACTGCAGTGGTTTGTTGGCATTATTTCAAATAGTCTGAAATGAAATATTTCTGTCACTCTGAGTCCTTGTGGGAAAACACTATTGAAAATCAGCAATATACAAATATATATAAAATATATTTTAATGTAAGAAATAAATTCTGACTTATGATTATTTAACATCAATAGAAAATTGAGACAAACTACAACAAAAAGTGGCAGCCCCATTCCCATAGTCCTAGGCATTGGCTTCCTAAGTACTTCTGAAAATGTACACTTTCATTTTGAGATATTCATTCATATATGAATCTTACCTTTGAAAAATCAGATTATCAAGAGATCGATATGTTCTGTCATGAAAATTTTAAAGTTATTAATGCCAATATATTATGTGATTGCATTAGAAGCATATTTAATATATATAGTTTCCAATCTTGACATATCAAGTTTACCTTAAGGGATATTTGAAGTGAATCTAAATATATAATATGCATTTGGGTTTCATAAAGATTTGAAGAGCAGTCATTCCAAAAGAGAAAGAAAGATTTTTTTTGTGGCACGAACTAGAAAGAAAGATTTTACCAAAAGAATTCTAATAATTGGATAATTTTTAAGAAAACAATAATTTGACTCATAGATAAATAAGTAGAAATCATTAGTATAATTTGTAAATATATAATGTTAAATGTAATAGATGAATGTACTAAAAGCCAGATATCATAGATAAATATTTATTTGAGTCAATGAAGCAAAAGATCTTGCTGAGCATAAGTACTTGGAAAGAAGTATAAATGAAATTTTATACATATGTATAGTTGTATACTAAAAGATCTGATAGTCCTCAAATAACACAAATGGAATACAGAGATGAAGTATTATAGTATATGTATCTTACTGAGAATTAATTTCTAAAAAATCAATTATATAAATTTTTTAAAGATTAACAAGAGGATAAATGAATTTTTGGACATTTAGAAGTTCCTTGTGACACCCAGAGGGTCAATGTCTGCTCTAGTTGACTTGGGAGGCAGAAGACTGCTGACACTGAGGAGCTGAAATGTCTTGAAGATGGGACATTTTGCCAACTTGAGCAGAGATGGACTTTACAGGAAAAAACAAAGAATTTTCCTAGGGGACAATCAGTTTAAGGTTCTTTATCAGCCAAATTGTAACCATGCCTTGCTTGCCTGTCTTGCTACTTAAGGAAAATATCTGCACTCAGCAGAACTCTATGCATTTGTTGTTCCTCAATAAATCTGGGGATTTGAGTTATTTTCATGCTTCACTGCATTCTGGTGAAGTCCTCTGGCCTCCCAACAAAGATATTCTCTGTTTCTTGTATCTTCATTCATGTCTCTAATAGAGTTTGCTGGCGTGAACCTGGCAGATATAGAACAAGAATAGAAAATATGAAAATTATAAGTATGATCAAAGAGAAAAGTGAATGTTTCTGCTGAATGCTGTCCAGTGGAAAGGCAAAGATCTTCAATATGATAAACAGCATGCCAGTCTTTAGTACCCATGTTTACGAGTTTCAACTATGGAACTATTCAAATCATTTTAACAAAAGATTTGTACATGAGGCAAGTGAGTGCAAAATTTGTTCCATACATTTTAACTGTTGAATAACAACATTTGTCAATTTCAACAGTGTTTTAAGACCACACTGCTTCAGACCTAATTTTTTAAAAAACATGTCATCACGAGTGATGAAACTGGTCTGTGATTGCTGTCCTGAGGCCAAATTTCAGACTTCTAAATAGGAATGACCCAGTTTTCCTAATGTGAAAAAGTATGTTAATCAAGATTCAATATCAAGGTGATGTTTGTTGCATTTGTTGACCATAATGAAATTATGCAAGCTTAGTTTGTACCGTGGAACACTACTATGAACTATGATATTAGAGCATAAAGAAATGATGAGCATAAAAAGCAGACTGAGAAATGGACAAATGGTTGCATCCTCCCTCCTGATATTGCTCTGTGTCAAACATCACTTCTGGTAAGGCATTTTTTATTAAAAAATTACAGTGTATCCTCATTCACTTTATTCATGGGTTATGACACATCGCTGTGATTTCTGGCTCTTCCCCAAAGTCAGAATGACCATGAAAGATAAACATTTCGAATGGATTCTGGATAGCCAGGCAGCTTTGACAAAACAACTAAAGAAGGAAAAGAACTTCCAGAACTGCTTGAGAAACTTGCAAGAACAAGCAGATAGTTGTGGTCAAAGCCAGGGTTAGTATTTTGAATCAATGTGACTTTTACTGTAAGATTTTTTTAAAAATCTAAAAATTCACCACAGTTTTTGATAATAATGGATAACACATCATCTAACATTGCTAATAGAAATGAAGAGTGAATTTTTATAATGAATAATTTTAACTATAAATTCAATGGAACACTGTTATGATTTAGTATCTCAAAAGTCTCATGTGTTCAGAGTTGAGGCTTCCTAAGGTAATTGGATTCATAGCTGGATATGATTGGATCCATAGCTGAATATGCTATTTGTAGGTGGGGATTGGTTGAGGGAGGTGGGTCACTGGAGATGACCTGGAAGAAAGTATTCCTGTCCGTGAAACTTTCTCTCTCTCTCTCTTTCTGTCTCTCACCTTACAGACTGTCATGAGGTGAATAGCTTTCTTCCAAATTTCTACCATTCCATATCTGCCTTGCAACCAGACATCTATGGATAGAATCCTAACACTACCAAAGTGTTCGACATATTTACTGCGTTCATTCACTCAGTTACAATTCTTAGGATTCTATTGTTAGTAAACAATTTGAGGTGTTTTCAAATTATAGTAATTATAATATTAAGTTGTCTAAGATGTTGATTTACATGTAATATATTCTAAGTTATTATTATTCTAAATACATATTACTAGCAGGAAAATTTTAGTTTAAGGTATAAAATCAAGTTTTAAATTTAAAGTTAATCTTTGTTGACAGACTCAGAGTTTGCTAAATCATAACATGGAACTGTTAAGAGAACATATGGGTGGCTATAGTATTTCATTGTCTGTGTTACATAAATGTTACTGAGGTGGATGTTGTAGATCCAGAAAGGAAAGCAATAGAAAATATGTGGCTAGTCACTAGTCTTTGTACAATCACAGCTTTAACATTCTCCAGTCAAGGACAATATTACTTCAGTAGAATCCCTAGAAATATAAAATGATGTGCATTCACATCAGCTATCTATACCAAGATGATCACTTGAAGTTTCCTCTTTTCAAAGAAACATCTGTGAGAACATTCAAATATTTTAAGAGAGATAAAAGCTGAGAAAGGTATCAATAGAATTATAGATCAGTGACCAGGGATGGTGAATAGACAAAGGATGGCTGTGAGTCAGGCACTCCTTACTTACTGGTATATGGAATCCATGTAGCTTTAATGTATTTATTATCCTTGGGAAGATAAAAAATGGTATATGGAAATCTGATAATGAATTAGATTAGACATGAAATCTCTTAGAAAACACAAAACTGACCAAAAATGTACAACTGACTAATTTTTACTTTTACTATCAGGGAAAATTTGAAATGTAAGATAGACTGTAAAGAAATAAAAATATATACACTGCCACCAATGTGTTCCAGAAAGTTGAAAAAAAGACACAATCTATTTAGAAAAAATACTGCTTTGGGATGACTTAAATTGCTGTTGTTTAAAGTTTTTCCTTTATTTCCCAAGCTTAACGATCTTTGTTTTCCCAAATGAAGTAGTCTTGTCATACTTGTGTAGTATGTGGAGTGCTCCATAATGTGCCCTTGTAGTTCTTGATTTAAAACTCAGGGAATGGTGCTACCTAATGGACTATATTATGCATCTAAAAATGAAAACAGAGTGTATGCTAAGGATTCCTTAATAAAAAATCCAAATACTTATTCCTTGAGAGTTCTCAAGGTTAACAGAATAAACAAATATATAGACAAGAAAGGTGGAGGCATGAACAATATAAATGTGTACATCTAATGATAGTGATATTATTTTTGGCTTAAGAATCATAAAATCCCCCCACCATAGTATTCTCAGATAATTTAAGACAAAGGATCACAGATAATGCTTATTTTCTTTTATGTTTGTTTTGTGTTATCAAATGACCTAAATTGAATGTGTTAATTTTCCAAACCCTAAATTGAATAATAAAAATTAATTTACAATATTCTGTAGCAGGTTAATTACCTCATCATTTTACTTGTTTTGATCACAAAAGTTCTTGATCAACAATTTCAAAATAAAGAATGCTCAAGAAACAAATAACTTTAATTTTTTTAGTGACATATAAACAAATGCTTATTTCTTACTCAATGTGCCCACACACATCAGCCTCATTGTGTGAAAATGAATCTTTATTCTGATATATAATCTTTATGTGGGTTCATTCAAGATCATTTTAAGTCAGAGAAAAATACATGAGAAATCATGCAATGTCTTTAAAGTGTCTGGCTAGGAGTGACATATGACATTATAACTTGCACCTAATTAGCATGGCCAACTAAACTATAAAGTCTCCAGAGGAGGGACATATAATATGGCATCAGAGAGCATTGCAACAAGAAGAAAAATTGAATATTTAGTCAAAAGTAATGAAACTATCAGAAACAAATATTTTAATTTGGTGTAAGTATACCCACTTCATATTTAAGAAATTCCAAATTCCATATATATATATATATATATATATATACATATACACATACACACATACATATATATATATATACATACACACATACATATATATATATATATATTTATTTGTGCAATTGTATATTGGCCTACTAGTTTCTGGTTAATGGTCTCAATACAAGGGATGATCAAAGTATATGGTGAATGTTTACACTTATAAAACATTCATTAATGTAAAATACATATTATCATTACTCCCCCTCAAAATACTGTCCCTCACTTTGAGCACACTTAATGCATCATTCCTGTCACTTTCTGGAGCAGTTTTCGAAGTCTGCTTTCATGAATGTCTGTCCAAAGTATGACCAAAACTATATCTTAAAAAAACGTATACCATCACCTCATTGGATATGTTAATATTATATGCAGCTGTACTTGTACTTCCAAATTTACTGCCCCGGACCCTAGCCTGGGTCAGAGAACAAAACTATTACCCAGTGTTTTGTTAAGGGTTGATATGTCACAGATTGTCCAAATAATGCCATTTGATCACTAGCCACATTGATTTATGTCAAGCAAAATCTAACACTTAAGAAGTTTCTATTATGCCCAATTTTACACATGTGAAAACACTTACCAAATGAAAAACAGAACAAAACTCTCTTCTGCAGTATTCAGTTAGTTTTCGGCTAAAAGTGAATAGGGAAGGATGTGGGACCACTGCTACCTTTTCACCATGTTACCATGCCAGTGGATTAGATCAAAAAGATGAGAAAGAATGAGACTTAGAAAGGATGAGACTTAATGACATTTTGAGGTACAAATGAGAATCTATGACTACAATTTGCCAGTCACTTTCCTCACCCCTAGGACAAAATACCTGATACCCACAAGTTAAAGGAAGAGAGGTTTATTTGGGCTCACAGTTACAGTCCACAGTCAACTAGCCGCAGGATATAAAAGGCATGGCAGAGGAGTGAGGCAGAGGAAATCCTGTTCACTTCACGCCAGCCAGGAAGCAGAGAGCAAAGGGAGGTGCCAGGGCTAGAGATGTACTCTTCCAGGTCATGCATCTGGAGCCCTGCCTCTTCTGACCCAACCTCACCTGCTAACAGCAAATCATGATACCAGTCCCACAATCATCATCCGAACACTTGAGGCTTTGAGGATGAGATGTGCACCGGAACAGATGGGAAGGATGAAAGCAGAAAGAAAAAAATCAAGGGCCAGAACCCATTTGCAGAATATTAAACCTGCGGAATTGCACAATCTATGAAATAAATGTTCTCTTCTTTCAGTAGTGAGTTAGTTGTGAGTTTTCTGGCTCTCTGCAAACAAAAGTCCCAGTTGATTACAATACTGTTTAGAGTAACACATATGCTTTCTTGGTTAGGTTTGAATGTTTATACAGATGCTAACTTGCCATAATTCCCAGGCTAGGATCTTTTTCATCTTGGCAAAGCTACAGCAGAGCCAGCCCCAGTGAAAGGAAACAAAACAATTTGTTAATGTTGATCTTGGAAGTAAGGCAAAATAAATGGGATTCCAATGCCACAAAAAAGTTCAATATCAATGTAATAGGACGCTAGAAGTTGAGAGTAGTAAGGTATTGAAATAGGTATTGTTTGAAAACTAATAGGAAATGATTTTCCAGGATGTTCTCAAGATGAAATTCTTTGGCTCTAGGAATCACAAAGAATTCAGGCAGAAATAAGTAAGTTTTCAATGAAAATTTTGTTAATATGTACTTATACTTTAATTACTACAGTATCACTTTTTTTCATAGAAAGTGGTAATGAAGACTGATGACCTCATGTCTAGACTTAAGCTTTTAACTTTGCTTTTGTTCACAGAGTTCTAATGTGTTGCAAAAAGCAATCAATCATACCCCAAAAGCTGCCTGGACAATTACCTCTGAGACTTTCTGAAATTTGAAGATATTTTTATAAGCATATTACTTCTATAAAATCATTTCATCAAGGCATAGATCTGGTTTTTGGTTGTCTCCCTTATATTTAATAATCTATAGAAAACTATTGAGAAAGTAAGCTTTTAACTTCAAAGATTTTTCAAATCTCAATCTTTAAACATATTTTCTAAAAACCTTCCGGGTATATTTTCATATCCTTTATAAAAATCCAAATCTGGAAAAAAAGATGTTAAACCAGAATCAATATAAAAAGAGTAAGCAACATTTTACTAATATAAAAAGATGTGTTATCCAGAAATTATTTTCTGTTAATCAGTGGTGAAATATTTTTGACTATTCAGTTTAACATAATTTAAAGTGGATTATGTTATCCATGTGGCAAAAAACCAGTCAAAGCAAAATGGAACAAATATTCATTTTAAAATTAACCTATAATATAGTAAAAGAATTGCTCTTTTTAACAAGGAAAATTAGAAAACTATCTGAACTCAGAATTCTAAATAAATATAATAAATGTCTGCCTATTTCCTATTCATGGTGGAATGTTGAATATAAGGTTTCATCAAGTGATACAAAGCACACTTTCTTTTTCTGATGGCCTGGGGCAAATGAAAAGGTGAGAAGATGAAATGAAAAAGAAATAACATTTTCATTATTCAAGATTAAGAATTGTTAATCTTATTAATATTAAGGAAAATGATTAAGGATAACCCAAAATATTTAATTTTAAAAATCAGACAGTCTGTTTTCTGAGACACCAGAGAAACTAAATTATACAGATGGTCACGTGGCTGTGTTATATGTAAGATCATGTGTAGACATTTCAGAGTTCCTAATGAAAAAATTAGATGATGAAACTCAGGAGTTCCCTGGTATTAAAAATTTACTTAATGCTGACTTTCATCATTAAAAGTAAAGTTGGTGAAATAATTATATTGTACCAGGAATTAAAGCTAAGTATTATTTGTATAGTTTCAAAATGTCAGCTATAATTAGGCTGCTAAATCATAAACTCAAAATTGGCTTCAGATATTTGATAAAAGAAATTTCATAAATTTTTATATTCAACATAGTCAATTTTCACTTTACTACAACAATCACCAAAATCCATTTATTCTTCAATTCAATTTGAATTTATTACTCAATTATGTTAACTGGGAAGTTTTAAAGATATAATTCTCAAATTAAGTACATCTTATTTTTAACTGATGAACTAAAATGTAAGTAGTTTTCTCTAATACAGGGCAACTAAAATGTAAACAGTTGTTCTAATACAGGGCATCTCTTATATCATGTAAGCCACTATTTTTTTTAATCTACAAGAGGGAATCATAGAAAGGAAATATACATAGCTCAAATATGAAATGAGCTCCAGTTTATTTCATTAACTTATGGGAAATTTATTTTACTATTTTTACTGTACTGTAATGTTTAAGTTGTATCCTACTTATTATCAACTAGTCCAGAAACAATCACCATACAGATCAAAGGTAAGATGAATGTTAAATATTTTTATCTTATTTTCACAAATTTTATCTTTATATATCACTGGAATCAACTGAATTCATAGAACATGGAGAATTATCATAGTGTAGCTAAGAATATTTTGTAATCTTGTTATTTGGTTGGGAGGCATAACAAGTTTATGTGGATCCATTTTTATTCATTCTTTGCTCATTAAATGCTTTATAATTTTCAGGAAAGTTACTTTATATTTCTCCATGGAACCAAGCTTTCTTACTGGCATGACAGCAAGAGCAGTTCAAGTATCAATTCAGACCATTTGAAGAGTAGTCAAGTGTACCAACAGAAAAATCAAATATGTGCGACATAACAGGAAGAGATTTGTCTAAATTCCACTTCCCAAAGGGAGATAACTACAACCCTTCAAGGATTAAAAGTAATAAACAATTAATTAAGCTTTCATGAAGTTATATCAATTATGATAGAATAATCACTATTATCTATAAAAATAGCTAGCAACATTTTAAAAAGAAATTTTAGGTCTCTAAACTTATCACTTTAAGATAAATTGCAAGTACAATTTCAATATTCTTTAAACATCAACAAAATTAGCAAATGATTACAACTGACACTTGTAACAAGTACCCGTTACGGTTGATGTATGAGATAATTACAATGCTTTGCTAGAAAATCAAATTAATCCTAGATTTGTTATTTTCTAAAATCTATTTTATACAAATTAGACACTGAATATTCCATTTATTATAACAAGAGAACTTTACAAGTTTTACTGACAGACTCAATACAAAACTGTCAGCTCATGAAAAGTAATTGTTTCTGACACCTAGTGAAAAAGTATTTTATTTTCTAAAACTGAATGATTTCACATAAAAAATGTAACAAAATCCACGATTTTTACAACAAACTGAGTTTAATAATATGAAGATAGATGTTTTGAAAAAGAACTTAAGATAGTAAGTAAATACAACATTTGAAAATACATTTAACAAAAATTGCAAATCTGATTTATTTAGTTTAATTTTTCCTGAAATTATTTAGGCCAACACCGACTTTGTTATTGTTTTTTTTCTGTTTATCTAAACATTTTGTGATTTTTTTCATTTATCTTTTACTGTAATCCAGTGTGTAGATTATTCAAGAATATATAAGATTATAAAACTTATGCTAGGTAAAATGTCTTAAAGAATTTGAGTCCAAAATAAGTCAATCATTGGGTCCAAACAAGATTGAAAACTATGCAACTATGTTTTTTATGAAATGAATTGAGTCAAACTTTTTCTCAGCATGTAACTGATATTGGCTTTACTGAGGTCATATCTTAAGGATAGTATCAAAAATACACACAAAAATTTAGATACATGAAAATTTATCTGTAAACAATTTAAGTTTCAACTTCTCAGCTGCCTTAATCTTTCCTGAAATAGTTTAAAAAGTAATTTTAATGTGTTTAAATTGAAAAAAATCATAGAATTTTTATTTTTCTGCATCATAGTATTTAAACTATTCAACATATTTGTGTGTACTTAATACATATATTTATAATACTGTCCTCCCTTATTTTCATTTAAAATTTTATTGACTCTGTCATGGTAACAAATCTCCCATTCACTGACCTCTTCTCTACTTCTCACTTTTCCTACCACAGAGTTGAAATATTATTACTTCATACTTCTATTTAACATTTTAAAGTTTATTATAGTTTTGATTCTTATATTTAAGGTAACCATTATTTTCTCCCAAATTTTTTCTGTGAATGATGAAAATTTTAATTCCTTCATTTCCATTCTTCTTTGCCCCTCCTTCTGTGTTTCACATGCTCTTTTCTTGTTGTTGTACTTATTAAGATTGATATAATTTCTTTCAAATTCTGGAATCAGGACAAAGGATATTTTAAAAATTCATTTAGAATTTGACTCTAAGTATTGAAATTAGTCAGTGTTGTAACTTTGTTAAATCAGTGAATATATTTTCACTGTCTAAATAAGTAATATAATACAAATATATTTAGTTGGATGGCTATACTTTGAAGATACTAGAATTTGTCATTCTTTACTAATTCTGAAAGTCAATTACACATTTATATGTTTCTATTTCAGAATGGGAACAATTACACAAAATTTCAATCCTATTGCTTAACTTAAATTTTTCTTCATTTGTCTTCTAAAACTGGAGTCAGATATTGTTGGATCCTATGTCTTGTTCTCATGTGTTATACTGTTTTGTTTCCTAGAAAGATTCCTCAGTAAGATTTTTGAAAGAAAGTAAAAAAGTAAAATTTTCAATTATCGAAGACCTAAAATATCTTAATATTACAGCCATACTTTGCTTTCTTTATTGAAATGCTCAGCATTTTCCTTCCCTTAATTTCTGAGAGCATTTATTGCTTCCTGTCTTTTTCCCTGATTGCTGCAGAAAAAGGTTGATCAGTGGGTACAATAGAAGAGTTGGATAGGATGAATAAGTAGCACTGGTGTTCTATAATAAAAAATGAACATAGTTAAAAATAATGCACTGCATTTCTCAAAATATTTAGAGAAGTTTTCATCCTCTCACATTTTAAAAATGTTAATGGTTTAGATATGCAAATTACCTTGAATTGATCATTACCCAGTGTGTATATGAATCAAAACATTACAGTGTACATCATAACTATATACAAATATTATTTGTAAAACAAAAATCAAAGTACTTTAAAAATGTGAAGTGATAGGACCACAGATTTTGCTCAGTTGCAAAGTGCCTGCCCCACAAGCTTAAGGTCCTGAGTTCGATCCCCTGTACCCCCCAAAAAAAAATTGTTTTGAAGTGACAACCAGAGATTTGTTGGCATTTGTATTGTAGTTTTCCTATAATCTTCAAATAATTTATATTTTCTTAGGAATGATTTATTCTGCCATCGTTTTCCTTTTTCCCTTCATTTTGTACTTTCCTTTTGTATTTTCTGATTCTTGATTATCTTGTCATAACTATAAATAAATCTCAGACACCTAATTACATTAATTGATTTTTTTGTAAATTGAAAAACTAAATATTAGGCTTGAAGATGATATATATAAAAATTGAGAGATCTGAGCTCTGGATAACTAATTCCCAAATTATTCACACAATTCAGAGATTCAATTTCATTTTACTAGAAATAAAATTCAAAATATTGCTGTACATTTATCTCATGATGCTAGTGTGTGTGTGTTCATGAGAGAGGGTTCCTATCACACATTTGTAATTGAGATTTCTGGATTATCTCTCACTTCCACAATCTGGAAGACTTACAGTTCATGAGTATCTAGGCTCCTTTGGGTTCTGGATAGCAAATTTTCTCCTTTTTACACTGATTTTGAATCCTCACATGTAATAAGAGTTTACCCATCATAATATTTTACGTGGCTTTCATCTTAAAAATAATTTTGAAATATTTAACTCATTAACTAACACTTTCTCTTTGTTCTGTTCTTGAAGTTTTTTCAATGTTTTATCAAACTGCCATTATTATAAGGGCATTTTTGCAAGGCAATGTGGCTGATCACATGTTATATTCATCATTCCAAATAAGGAATATCATAAGGTCATTGTAGTATATTTATAATTTTAACATACTACTACTGTTGAGCTAATTTCCTAGCTTTCCAACTGTTTTATTAGTTGATTAAATCTGCTTCATTCATTCACATTTTTGATTTATTAAATACCTAATAGAAGTCCTCTGCTCCAAGTATACACTTTATATTCATTCATATTGTATGTATAGAGTCCATCAATTTTGCTTCACTGTTTTCCACAGTGTCTTTCACATGAATGCTCATTCATCTCCTTTAAGCTTTCTCTGCAGTCTTGAATTACCAATCTTTGATTTGAAATGTACCTTTAAATGTACTGAATTGGTGAGTGGCAGAGTTAATCTCTCACAGAAAGGTAAAAAACAATTAAATATAAATGAAGGTGATATAAATTAGTAAACAAATTACTGAAACTTCTTCATTAGTACATGCAGATATTGTGATGATAAAAATTTCATTGCTCTATGGTCAGTGAGAAGACATCAGGAGATAACAGCAGTTGTAATAAGACTTCTGGTTTGTGTAGATATCATTGCGTAGTGTTTTGATATTTACTCATTTGAAAGTACATAATCTTCTAATGATATATAGTTTTAAAAGGCAGATGTTTTTACCACAAGATTTTATTAACAACTTCAAGTAACGTTAAATGCTAATATAAGCAAGACAGAAACCACACATTAGTACAGTACACTACCTGCTAATATAAAACATCCATAAGGAAATTTACATCTTGTGTTTTTATATGAAGTGCACATAGGTAGGGATATATCCCATCTAGTGGAAATACTGACAGACTATTCATTTTGTAAACATGTGTCGGGCTACATTTTTGTTACTAATGATGCATTGTCAAGAAAAATCATTTTCCATGTACCAAGGATAAAAAAAATTGCACAAATAATTTCAGAATGATTGATTACTTCATATGAGAACAACAAGGTGAAATTAAACATGACAGCAACCACAATGAAGCATTAATCCAAAGTTAAGTCATATTTAAAGAATTATTAAGAATTTATTATATAGCCAAATTATATATAAGTAGCATTACAGTATAGTGAGAATGGAATAGCATTCATATTTTGTTTTAGCTTTAGATACTATTTCCTTACACCTTCATTTGTGATATGAAGCTATTAACATCCTAGACATTTTTCCTAATTCTATTTCTCATTTCTACCTTACAAGTTTAGTCACTGTAAGGTTATTTTCATGTTAATTTTTTTTGCTATTCTGGAGACTGAACCTACAGGTTTCCCACTGAGCTAACATCCCTAGCCCTTCATATTTTTTTTATTGACAAAGGATTTCATTAATGGACTAAATTGCCCAGGCTGGCCTTGAACTAGTGATCTTTCTGCCTCAGCCTCCCAGAGTGCTGAGATTACAGGGATGCATCCTGTCACATTGATAATATTAACAATTTATGCATTTAGTTTTTAGGGCTGGTTCTTCTATAAAACCAAAGGTAACTGAGAATGATTTTTGATTCACTAGTTGCATGTAGACATTCACAAATATTTAGACTTTGGTCACATTAGGTACCTGAATCTGATCAGATAGGCTCAAATACTACATATTAGTCAGGAGAGAACAAACATGAAAAAAGGAAAGTTTGAGCATGGCAAAGCAGAGATTACCTAAAATGTACCAATAAAAGAATTAAAAAATCAATCAATAAATACTTGATGGGTGCATATGGTATCCTTGTCACCAGGAGTCCTTTAAAAGTGGTTAGAACCTTTGTTAGGAATGTGTGTATTATCTAGCTTTGTGTCATTACCTCTGTATGTATATAGAAGTTCATAATCTTTGCTACTTTCATCTTTTAATAAACATGCTTTCATAGACATAAATAACTCTTTTAAGTATCTTTCATTAACTTGTCACTAAATGCTTGTATAAGTAATAATTAAATTCTAAATTTTCCCATATAGAGTAATGAAAATGAAAACAATTATGTTATTATTACTAGCCAAATGTTGCTGTAGCCCCACTTTCATTATCTTGTCTTTAATCAGAAGAAGTTCCATGTAATAGGAAATAGATCTTTTCAGATTATGTCAATTATGCAGAATAATACCACATTTTAATTCTTTCATTTGATCATATTTCTTTCACCCAGTTTTCTTTTCTTCTTTCTGGCTTCTCATCTCACTTAAAATTTTTAATACTTTTTTTCATTGTAGATAGAATGTATGCTTTGGTCATTCACTCAAATTAATCTATATCATCAACTTTTTGAGGCACAAAATCCCTATTGTCACCAATATATTCTTTCTTTTGGACCTTTTTTACTTTTTTCTCCAATCTGGATTTGAGGTTACAAAGACCTTTTTAAAAAAATTGCTTATACTTGACATTGTATTTCCTACACTACTATCCGGAATTAGACTACTGATTTTCAGATGTGATATTTACATTTTTCACAGTTGCTTTTTCCATTTGCACATTTATTTAGAAAGGGAGAGTAAGCATAATCCTTTATGAATCTTCAAATACGCATATGTGTGCCTGTGTATATACTTATGTTTATGTGCTGGGGATTTACCTCAGTGGTTCCGTAGCCTGCCACACAAGTGCAAGGACCCGAGTTCGATCCCTGGTACCAAAAATAAATAAATAAAATAAAAATATACATATGTTTATGTATGTATGTGCTTTGAATGTTTGAAAACAAGATAGTAAATGTATAATTTCACAAATTATATAGTACATTGGCATCCAACGAAATTCTCACTTACAATGCTGAAAGAAAAAGAGAATAAGGAAAACAAATCTTATTGGTAATAAACTGAATAGATGAGGCACATTACATGATGAGTGTGTTCCAACTTCATTTACAGTCCAATTATTAAAATCTAGTTGTTCAGTTAGGGTTGAATAGGGTCTCTGTGAATGTAAAGTTGTAATGAGGTTTGAGGCATAATTTTCTACTAGGGATTTTCATATGAGATCGCTGGATCAAGACCATGGGTATTCCAGACCACAAGCATGGTTCCTCTCCTACATTGAGAAGGTCCGGGCTTGGCGGGTGAGTTTTTGGAGAAGAGCTGAAAGGGTACCTAGAGAATAACCCTGTTGCCACCTAAGCACTTGGTCTTTAGAGAAGCAGCTAACAGGAAACAGCCTTCTAAGAAACTAAGCTCTGTGTCTGTCATTTGTTGTGTCTATGCAAGCGTCCAAGTACAAGAATATTTTTGAAGTTTTAAAGTACAAAAGTCCAAGACAATAATTTACATATGTGATCTGACAAGGTGTGCTCTAATTGCCTGACAAAGGTTTACACTTCATGTTCTTTCTACAGGAAAATATATGTCACTCACATAGTCAGTGTTGGGAATCATTTCAAAGCACATAATGATACTTTATATGTATATATGTGTTTCATCTCACATTTCAGATATAATTTAAGTTTTCGAGTTATAGATGAAAATTATTTATCTGTGAGAAGACTGATACCAATCTGATTCTGGTTCTTTTGTAGCATATCCCCCTTTTATTTTGGTTAATTTTATTTCTGAATTTAAAAACTTTTAGAATGTGTATTCTATCTTTGGTGTTCTGCAATACCATTACATTTGTTAATTCATCTTATCCAATGGATCGTTGAAATTTTAAAACTTCTTCCTATATTTCATTATAAGTTCTCACTTTCATGTTATCTATTCTGTTTTTCTTTGCAAAGCCATTAGGTAAGTGCCTCTATGACACTTACTTTCCTCTTGTATTTGGTTGTTTTCCATATTCTAGACTTGAAGTCAATCTCCTAACAACTGTAGTTAATGCTATATATTACAAAAGGACATTCAGTATTTGCAGCAAATAATTCTTGTTCTACTTTGCTTATTCTTTCTTCAGACTATCCTTATTTAGTTAATGAGATTTATGCATTTCTTTTGTATATTATTTTCTCAGTAACTTAACTTTTCATTTTGTCTTCAATGATGTCAATATCTTTTCTGCATCTGTTGTTGCTCTTGGGACATTTATACTTAAATTTTAAATAAACTTTTTCAAATAGAATCAATCAGGAGTTTCACTTGTTTTATAGGCTGGATCCATCCCCTAATAGGTAGCTAGCTGTAAATTTACTAACCGATTGTATAGTATTTTCATTACCAGGTTTCACTTTAGCGTTTGGGGGTAGATGACCAAGGAACAAACTGAAGTCCTTCACAATATAACAGCAGGGAGAGCTTTACTCTGTCATTGTCAGACTGAACTCCATGTAACCTTGAGAGTCTGTTCAGTTGCATGAGAAACTTTTGCTGATAGATCAAAAGGAGGACTGCAGGGTTGAGGAAAGGGTGTGCTAAAGTAAACATGAAATAATTATCACCTTTCAATTAATCACACCATCTGCTGTCTCACTTCTCATCTTTTCTCTCTGCATACCCTCTCTATAAAGTTCTCCCAGATCGCTGTGAAGAGATCTTCTGAAAAGACTGCTTTTGTTTCTCTTCTCTTCCTTGTACTTTAGAAAGCAGTTGGTTGAATCCACTTGAGGATTCAAATTTGTTGTTTATGTTTCTAAAATTTGTTTTAAATGCTTTTCATACACTAATAGTATTGTAAATTTATGTGCTTATGTATTATTCAATTATTTATATGATGTTTTAAGAGAAGGTACATAAAATATTCAATTTAAAATTTTGAATTGGAATAATGTATAGAAAATAAAACTGTCAAAATAATTTTTTATCCTCCTCCTCATCCCATGAAGCAAAGATTTCTTGATATACTTGGCTCCATTTAACATTGAAATATTCTCAGTCTTGTGCCTTTAAAAAGTCTTTTTTTTTAACTCATGTGCCTTCAACAAAGATTCATTTGTTGATTGTCTAGACTGTACTGTTCTTTTGTATTACTGCTAATATTAATATCTTAACCTAATACCAAACTATTTATTGGAAAAATTCCAGGATATAGAGCCATTCTTCTAAACTCCATTCTATCTACAGTAAGAAAGGATATGACTGGAAGTAATTAAAAGGATGATGTAGTGGTTCATTCTAGTTTGAATTTAGTAAGAATAGAAGAAATAGATGGTTTCAAAATATACGTATATATAAAATTAAAAGGACCATGGATTAATAAATCATATAGATTAATTTTTCCAGTTTTTAAATTAAGTGATTATAGCAATTTTTTAATTAGTTACAGATTAGGATTAGTAAAATTCAGAAAGACACTAGAAAATCAGTTTTCATCTTTTGGAGTTTGAATTCCTGCAGTTTGAACATCTGTGAAGATGAGTATGTAGATGGTTGAATATGTGTATTGAGAATGGAAAATTTGTGGATACTATTTGAAGTAAGGATAGGAATAAGTCATCTTTGTATAAAACTTTGAAGTAAAAGAAAGTACAGACCAAGACAGGAGAGACATTTATAAATTCTACAATTTAATAGTTTATATAAACTATGAAAAGACAAAAGATGAAATTAAGTTGGAGAATAAGGAGAAGAAAAGGAAAATATAAAATATCAATTATTCAGGGATCTACATACAGAAGAAATCTTATGTAAAAATGAAAATTAGGTACTGACCACAAAGAAAAAATGTGATGTAAGGACTTAACAATTCATTTTCCAAACTATATTCTCAGCTTTGAAATAGGTCTTGGGGCTGAAATGGAATAAGTCTATGACTTCAGAAACTTTAAATTATAGGGTTAATAAACATGATCATTGCACAATTGAATAAAATTAAATACCCAAAATGAGCAAATACAATATGCTATGAGAGTATTGGCATAATTTGGGGATCATATGGTGTCTTGGGGAAAAATAATGGTAAAACTGTGATTCAGGGTTTATCAATGAATGCCACATTATCAAATATGTATAGTTTTATAATTCCATAGAATAGTGAATTAAAAAAAAGAAGAAAGCCACTTATAAGTAAGAACTGTGTAAAGAAACTAGTGTGTTTCTCTTCTGGTTTTCAAAAGGAGAAAGGAAAATTTAGCACATTTCCCCAAATGTCTCCAAAATCCACAGTCACAGCTGAATTTTCATAGATGTGCTGAAATGAAACACAGGAGGAGAAGTATGGAACCTGTCTTCATAAAGCTAGTACTAGAATATATGCACTTCTGCACTTCACCATGATTATCAGTTCCATCACAATCTTGAGCTTTTGAGTAGTATTTGAAATTATTTGTGGATCTAATATTAAAGATTTGATAACCAGATTTAAATCATATAGTTTGGTTCAATAGATAAAATTTGAAAACCTGACAGTGAATAAAAAACTGACTGCATTTGAATTTTTAAATACTAATATCAATGAAAATTTTATTCTTACAAAAACAGAGTACTAAAGTAACTCAGAAAGGGAAGCAAAAATGAAATAAATTAATCATCTTAACTAGATAATTTTCTTCATAACAGTTCTTAACATTAAGCACCTAACCTATATAGTTTTTAAAAGATTTCTGTAGTTTCCCTGACCTTTTAGTAGACAAAGTTTTCAGGGAAAATATCATCTCAGTAAGTTCCTAAAAGTCAAAAGGAAATCTGCGGCCTATTTTTGAGAGTGGAAAAGGCCAAAACACTTAAAATTTTGCAACATTGTACTTTTTTCACACTATAAAATTACCTTAAATGGCAATTTCAGAAAAAATACATTAAATTTGTTAATATTAGACAAGTTGTTTTGTTTTTAAATCTTAAATAACTGCTTTTACGTTAGTGTGTTAGAGGATGAGGAAAATAATTCATTCCGGGGCCACCTAATATGTTCAGCATTAACTATCACACACATAAACACACTATACACATGGAAATTGTCAACTTTGGGAAGTAATTTCATATCTTGTTGCTTTTTCATGACAACTAGATAACTAAATTTTTCGATTGAATTTGTGTGTGTGTGTGAGTGTGTGTGTGTATTCAGGCTGGCCTCAGATTCTTGGATTTAAGCAATTCTCTTGCCTCATCCTTCTTAGTAGCTTGAACTTTGTTCCCCTGTTTCTTGCATTAATGGAAAATTTTAAGAAAAATTTCATAAAGTTGGAGATATATTTCATATTTTGCATTAAGAAAGTAAAAATTCTGAATTTTATTGAGAAATGAATAAATTTTCTTTGAAATACATAAGTATTTTAAAAGTAAGAAATCTCACTGATTAGAACTTAAAATCATTTCCACCCAAGACTGGGATTTAATAAAATGCCAGAGGGATTACTGTAAAGGAGTGGAGAGAGAAAAGAATTTGTGATTTCAGATATTTCTTACCACTTTATCTTTAAAAATGGTTTATTTTTGTTGACATTATATTGAATCCTGAGGATTTTTAATCAAAAACAAACATCAAAGAAATTCAGTAGAAAAAGCAAATACATACACAAAATAAATATGTAAATTACATATATGTATATATATATACATATATGTATATATATACACACACACATATATGTATATATTCTAAACCTAGTCCAACTTTGTCACTACATAAAAACAAAAAATAAAGCAAATAGAAAGATTTAAAGACTAGGAGACTGGAGCAGTATCTGAGACCAATCTGAATCTCAGTGGTGATTTAAGTTCTCTTCTCATCTCTCTATATATTGTACTTTCTTTTTCAAGGACTGAGGTGATAGATAATATTGATTATTCCCAAACCAAGCTGTAAAGAGTTAACCCCACAATTGGCTTGTTTATAGAAGTGACTTTGGCTGAAGCCTACTTGCCAAAGTCAGAGTAACTCGCACCAATGTTCTGCTCCCACAACTAAAACTTTCTGATCAGAAGAACAATGCTGCAATTACAGCTATATATTTTGTCTATTCTGTTTCTAATTTGAGAAAGCTTTGTCTTGTCCTTTATGAGTCTTGTTTACATTAATTTCCAGGAAAACTGTACATTGCTTGCCTTTACCCCAATTGATAGCCAATAAAAGTCAATGCCTAGGACTGGGCAGCACCTTTGTCGATTGCACCAGCATTGTTTGTCCTGGAACCCCATTTATGTCTCTTAGTTCTGTTTCTAAGCGTATTTATTTCTCAGGCTTGCATCGTATACTCAGCAGGGTACTGGACCCTAACTGCAGGGGTCTCCAGTAGAGATGCTGCATGTTTAAAACTATGGAAGAAACAACAGGGAAAAAGAAAGAGATGTAAGGAAAAAACACGACCTAGATTGGCTAAAGGGCTGAATAAGCATTGCTTGCAAAAGGGAAATAATGAGTATCTGAGTATTTGCATGTCGATAAAAATAGATGTCTTTCATGGGAAATCTAACTATATAGAGGCTATCTTGCATCTAAGTAGCATATAGAAAATGGCCCAGAAATTGACATAAAAGTCATTCAAAACAGAAGACGCAGTGTTTATAAACTTTATCCACTGAAAAACTAGAACTATTACTTGGAAACAAAGTATAGTAAATACATGGCTTAGTATTTAATTTTGTAAATAGATTAGTTTAAAAATTATGATAACTACTATGACTGTTATATGATGATACAGTAAATGTTTAAATAAAAACATTTATTAGAGTAGAAGACCCATTATTATTAAAACATCTCAAAACATTCTCTCTTATTTTAAACATATTTATCCCATTGTTCTTGCTACTTTCTAAAGCAGTTCTGGAAATGCCCTTTCATTTCTTAATAAAAAAAAAACATTGTTTTTAATTTTATACAGAACAACCTGAAGTCTGCATAATGACTTGACAGTTACCCAGGGGTTTACATTGTGTCCATCTCAACAGCATGATTCTGGGGCTTGGGGATCCACAGAAATGCAGGCAGGAGCAATAAGGGAAGAAGGGGGCACAACAGGAGTGTATCTCAATCCTTTCTCAAAGAAAAGGTAGTAGAGCATTCTGAGTCACTGAAAATCTGTGCAAATGGGGCTTCTAAAATATACACTGTACTGTGAGCTCTTGGGGAAGGGGCAGGAAAAAGACACTGATATATAAGGGAACATTTTCTATGGCAGGGGATGAAAAGAGAGACTTACTACAATGAATGTCCCCAGCCCAAGTACCTGACATTCAATGCAGACCATATTTAATCTTGAATCATCTCTGCTCTACAGGAAATGCTTGTACCTCTGAGACCAGACCATGAAGGGGCTGGACATTCCTGAGCCCCTGTTCAATGCCCCATAGCATATTAACAGTAAAAAGGTCAGATGGTAGTGGCTTGAGTTCTGCAGAAGTAAAAAGCTTAGTTCACATTAAGTGCTGTTAAATCCCAGTGACGGGGAAAGACCACAGATCAAACAGACCTACTGAAAGAGTCCTTTAGTTGGGACAAAGAGGGGATGGTCCAGGGTATCCTCAGCTTGAGGCAGAACAGGTACAACAAGTCTGGAAAGAGGTATTAAAGTAGTGGGTAACAGAACACTTCCAGACCTTAATTTTAATGGGATAACTTTATAAAGAAAATCAAATGAAACAGTAGGTGCCAATCACAACAAATGCCATGCCTTCATGGTCAGCTGATAGCATAAAAAGAAAAACTGGCCAAGGATTTAGCTCAGCCGGGGATTTAGCTCAGTGGTTTGGGGCTGTTATGCCAAGTGGGTCAGGAAATCACCAAACACCAGGACAAAGACAGAGTTAAAACTAAAAGGAGTTTATTCAAGCGCATGGACTCCACCCTCTAGGAGGAGTGAAGCCCAGAAACAGGGGACAGCACAGCGGGTAACTCAAACAAAGAAGTTCAGGGAGAGGCCAATATGTCCTTCAGCCAGCTGCAAAATATCTTTCACAACCCAGTTCTTTTTCAACCCACCTATCTTGTCAAGATAGGACATTCTGTAGCTACAGGGTTCAGCAGTTACAGGGAGGCACGAGGCAGCATCTGTTCCCTGGGAGTGATAAAGCATGTTTATAGAAGCAGAGAGAGTGACTATCTTGTGGGGAATTCCAGCACTCTGTAAGGGTAGGGGTATGAGGGGAGTTCATTCACAGGCCAAGATGGCGTTTCTTAGGTTCACTTTGGTCTCACATTCCCCACTGGTTTTTGTACAAAATCAAACCTTTGATTTATCTCTGTCATTTTTTTCTCAGGCAAGGGTTTATATACTTGATTCAGCAACATAATAGTCAAATTTAGTAATCTATGAACTGCTGAGAGCATTCCATACAGTAAGGTAGGCATTGTATGCCACAACATGATAATAACAAACATATGATTACAATTATGACTACAAGAAAAAGCTGTTTTAACCATTGCATATTAGGCAACCATTGAGGTAACTTTTGAAACAAATCCCATCCTAATTTTTCATTATGTATTTTCTCTATCAATTCTTCTACTTGTTTTATTTTTGTCCTGAATCCCTGGGCTATTGTCAGTCATATTAAAACAACACAATTTCTTTTATTTTTTCACATCCTTGATGATGGAACAGGAGCAAGTAATCTATTGCTGCCCTGTTGTCTAGTATAGCCCATTGAAGTTCTTGTAACTCCTGATTAATTAATGCCAAGGCAGATGAGGTAGCATTTAGACCTTTGACCACCTTGCATGCTAATTTTTGTACCACCTTTTCTGCATGAATTCCTATGGTGGCCTGAGCAAGCACAGATATTGTCATAGGTATCACTTGAGCATCTGTCAAGAGACCTACACCATCATCACATCCTGGTTCAGTATAGGGTGACCAAGGTTTAATTCTTTTGGGCACTATCAAATCAGTTCAATCTGGCAATATTATGGCCAAGTGACTTAGGCAGCACCGAGTCTCAGACAAGTAGGCAGGGATATAATTAAACGTTACTCCTTCACATGTGTAAAACCATCCTGATGGTAAAGGCACATGACCATCACTGTATATTATCTTTTGTTCCTCATAACAGGTCATTTTTTCTAATCTTTTCAGTCTTAGACATATGGTATTACAATTTTTATATATAGAACATTGTGTATTGTTTAACATAATCATCTGAGGTGTATATAACTTAATAGCAATTTTTGGTTTAGAATAAGAGGGGGATCCCCCAATTGTAACTATCTTTATATGTAAGATTTTTTCCTGGGATGTCTTTAAACAGAGTATAAGGTTGTATCTGACTCAAGGGAGTGCACACTGGGGTGAGACAACTCCCTAATACATAATGTAAATTTATATCTACATTTAAACAGAACTCAGACAAATTCAGTGATTGTGCCAGCTGAATCCAAACATCACCAGTATGGTCCAATTGTTTTGGGGGTAATATTGCCAATGTTCCAGAAAATAGTAACAAGAAGGGGATGTATTTCCAACTCGTCCCAGTCTTAACTTTTTGTCTCCTGGTTGACTGATGACCCTCCATTTGTCCTCCAGGGTGTCCTCAGGAGCCGCTTTGATGTGGCAGTGATGTATCACGGTGTTTTTCCCATGACCTTTATGGCAGATGGCATCGTCAAAATCACCTGGAAAAGTCCCTCCCAATGTGGCTCCAGAGCCTTAGATGAATGTCTCTTTACCAGCACCAGATCTCCAGGCTGAAATTTTTCTGTTGTTGTTATTAAATTCTTTATTGGTACATTTTAGATATACAACACAATTACATTTCTCATTGGGAATTGTACCTTTACAGAATGCATCTTGGTTCTTATTTTTTACCCATTCCTAGCCCTCCCTTCACCCCCTCCACCCTTCCCTATTTACAAAGACTTTATTTCCATTTTTTCCATTTCTCATCATTTTTCCTTTCCTTTCTTTCCTTTCCCCTGCCCCTCCCACTACCCCTACCCCTTTGGACCTTTTCTTCCTATTTTACATTATCAATTATTCATTCTAATCATTGGTACATTTTAGGTATACAATATAATGACATTCATCATTGGAAATTTGCACCTTCACATAATCTCTCTTGGTTCTTATTTTTCACCATTGCCCAGCCCTCCCTTCAACCCCTCCATTCCTCCTCATTTACAAAGATTTTGTTCCTATTTTTCCATTTTCTCATATTAATTCCATTCCCTTCTATCCTTTCCCCTAGCCCTCTCACTTCCTTCCCCTTTGCCCTTTTTCTTCCTATTTCACATTACCTATCATACACTGAGTCCTTATTTACACTTTCAGTTTCTCACACCAGAGAAACTATTTGGTATTTATACATGTGTGTCCTATTTATTTCATTTAAGAGTATTGCCTCAATGTGCATCCACTTAGCTATAAATGTCTCTAATTTCTCATTTTTTATGGCTGAGTAGTACTCCATTTTATCTGAAAAGAACAGACATTTCTCAGACAAAGAAGTAGAAAGAGCCAATAAATTACATGAAAAAATGTTCACCATCACCGGTCATTCGAGAGATGCAAATGAAAACAACGCTGAAATTCCACCTCACTCCAGAAAGAATGGCTGCTATCATGAAATCAACCAATAACAAATGCTGGCGGGGCTTTGGGGAAAGAGGAACCCTGCTCCACTGCTGGTGGGAGTGTAGACTGGTGCAACCACTGTGGAAATCAGTATGGAGATACCTCAAAGAACTAAGACTGGAAGTCCCATTTGACCTCACTCTTCCCCTGCTGGGGATCTTCCCCAAAGAATTAAAAGAATCATACCACAGTGATAAATGTGCACCCATGTTCATAGCAGCACAGTTTGTGATAGCTAAAACTTGGAAACAGCCCAAATGCCCATCAACTGGAGTCTGGATAAAGAAAATATGGTTTGTTTATAAAATGGAATACTACTCCAGGCTGAAATTTATGGGGGGGTGACATCATGTTGAGGGGCCAGCCTGGCCTCCCAAACTTGATTCCACAGTTCCTGTTGGTTTACCTGGAGGACTTTTAAAGAATTTAACAAAAAATGGTTCTCACATTCTGATACCTTTTCCAAATTTACCCTTGGCAGTAAGGGAGGTGGTCTCCTGAACATGATTTCATAAGGAGTTAGCTTTTCTATATAAGGAGTGTACCTGGCCCGCAAGAGGGCCAGTGGGAGGAGGTCTGGCCAGCTTCTTCCAGTTTCTAAAACAAACTTAGTTGATGTTTCTTTTAAGGTTCGATCATCCTTTCCACTTGCCCTGAACTTTGTGGCCAATAGGTACAATGAAGTTTCCAATCAATGTTAAGGGCCTTGACCACCAATTGAGATAACTTAGCCATGAAGGCCGGGCCATTGTTGGACCCCAGAGTATGAGGAAGTCCAAATCAGGGGATGAGGTCCTGTAGCAACTTTTACTGACTATTATAGCTGTCTCTCCTTTAGTAGGGAAGGCTTCTACCCATCCATAGTAAGTATCTACACAAACCAACAGGTACCTATAACTGCAGCTCGGCTTGACTTCAGTAAAATCCAATTCCCAAAATTCCCCAGGATTCTAACCTTGGTGTTGGGTTCCCTTGCCTCCAGGTGTCATCTTGGCATTTACCTGGGTGCATGTCTAGCACCGAGTGCATACATCCCGGACCATGGTGGCCAGCTTAGGAGTTAAGAACCTGGAACTTATCAATTGTCTGAGTTTCTTTTCTCCTAGGGGAGTAAAGTGATGTATTTGTTGAATTAACTGTTGGCCAAGAGCCTGAGGCAAGCAGACTCAGCCATCAGGATGACTCCACCATCCATTTTTAACTTTTATAGCTCCCACCCAGGCATTTTGTTCTGCTTCCTCTGATGAATAACGTGGCTTAGTGGGCAGCTCAGAAAAACCTTTAAGGAGCAGGGTGGGGGCCATTCCCACTGGTTTTCTGGCAACCAGTTTAGCAGCTAGATCAGCCTTTTGGTTTCCTATGGCCTTCAGTGTGTCGGGACTCTGGTGTCCCTTGCAAAGTATTATAGCCACTGATTTAGGCTTCCATACAGCTTCTAGTAAAGCTAGGATCTCATGTTTATTTCTGATGTCCTTTCTTCCTGACGTGAGTAGGCCCCATTGTTTATATAATCTCTCCATGAATACCTACAGTTGCAAAGGCATACCGACTGTCCGTATGGCTATTAACAACTTTTGCCTCACTCAGGTTTAAGGCTTGAGTGGGGGCTACCAACTCTGCTCATTGGGCTGAAGTTCCATAGCCCAGGGCAGTGGCCCATCTTTTTACTCTCTGGCCATCTACCACTGCCACCCCCACATATCTGACTCCTTGTTAGATGAACCTGCTCCCATCCATGAAGAATGTCTCCTTAGGGTCCTCCAGGAGCATGTCCTGCAAATCAGGCCTGGTCATGGTTATGTCCTCGAGGGTCTCCTGGCAGTCATGTAGTGGAGTCCTTGGGTCTGAAGCTGGCAGCAGGGTTGCATGGTTTAGGGTGGTGGCTTCTGTGAACTTGATCCAGGGCTGGTCAATCAGGAGTGACTGATATTGAGTCAGTCTAGTGTTTGATATCCAATGTGGGAGCCTCCTCGTAGCATGGAGGAGACTGCATGTGGCGCACTGATCATGAGCCCCTGACCCAAGCTTAATTTGTCTGCTTCCTTTATGAGGAGAGCTGTCACCATGATGGCTCTGAGACAGGGTGGCCAGCCAGTGGCCACAGGATCAGTCTTTTGGATAAATAAGCCATGGGCCTCTTCCAGGGTCCTAAAGTTTGAGTAAGGACACCTTTTGCCACTCCATCTTTCTCAGCCACAAACAATTGGAAAGGCTTTCTGATGTCTGGGGTGGCCAAAGATGGTGCCCGAACAAGGGCTTGTTTTAAGGTCTCAAAGCCCTCTGT
Source organism: Heterocephalus glaber (assembly GCF_053883595.1). Taxonomy (NCBI): domain Eukaryota; kingdom Metazoa; phylum Chordata; class Mammalia; order Rodentia; family Bathyergidae; genus Heterocephalus; species Heterocephalus glaber. Next base: position 43,089,901 of record NW_028258324.1, on the reverse strand, counting down.
TCAGTCTCTGTCCATACTAATGGTGTGTTCCTTCCAGCTGTGGCTGCATATAAGGTCTTTGCAATCTCTGCAAACCCTGTAATCCAGAGTTGGCAGTAGCCAGCAGTTCCCAGGCACTCACGCACCTGTCTTTTTGTGGTGGGTATTGGGATCTGTAATTTAGCTTATTTCCATCTCTGGGACAATTGTTGAGTGTCCCAATCAATTTTGTACCCAAGACAGGTGACCTGGGAGGCACAGATCTGGGTCTTTTTGGCTGACACTCGATATCCCAGTTTCTGTAACAGTCTCAACAAGTCTTTAGTAGCTGCCACACAGGTGTCCTGATCATCAGCCACTACTAGGAGGTCATCTACATACTGGAGAAGGGTCATCTCAGGATGAGACACTCTGAATGGAGCCAGGTCCTTATTTAGAGCCTCATCAAACAGGGTTGGAGCATTTTTGAACCCTTGCAGCAGTCTTGTCCAGGTCAGTTGTCCCGAGTACCCTCCTTCAGGGTCCACCCATTGGAAAGCAAAAAGGGGCTGACTCACCTTGGCCCATGGCAGACTGAAAAAGACATCTTTGAAGTCCAGCACAGTGTAGACTTGTTCTTGCAGGGGCAGGAGGCTTAGCAGGGTATAGGGATTTGGAACAGTGGGGTGTACAGTCTCAGTTCTTTTGTTTACCTCTCAGAGGTCTTGGACAGGCCTGTAGTTGGAAGTACCAGGCTTTTGGACAGGCAGGAGTGGAGTGTTCCAAGGCGATTGGCATGGCTTTAAGATTCCAGCATCTAAGAGTCAGTTGATGTGTGTCCGAATCTTTTCTTTTGCCTCTTTCATGATGGGATACTGTTGGATATAAATGGGCTGAGCATTGGACTTTAGACTGACCACTATAGGAACTAGATGGCTTGCTAACCCAGGGGGGTTAGTTTTGGCCCACACAAGTGGAAACTCGATTTGTAGACCACCAATCAGCCCAGCTGACTTGTTCTCTGGCTCCAAGAGCATCAGGTATTCAGAAGCCAATGGGCAAGTCACCATAACTTTGACAGTCCCCTGTGGGATCCCTAGTTTTAGGTCTGCCTTTTCCTCTGTAAAGGTAATTGTTGCACCCAATTTTCTTAGCAGGTCCCTACCAAGCAAGGGGTATGGACACTCTGGAATCACCAGAAAGGAATGGGTCACTTGCCTGTGACCCAAATCTACCATTCATGCAGTTGTCCATTTATAAACCTGAGTGGCCTTGCTGGTAGCCCCCTGTACCAAAGTCTCTCATGTTGTCAATTTTCCCAAAGGTTTAGTCAGTACCAAATGGGCTGCCCCGGTATCTATCAGGAAGTTGGTTGGTGTGCCCCTGATTTTTAATTTTACCATGGGCTCATGGGGGCTCAATTTGAATGAGCCCTGACTTTCTAATTCCATATCTTCAAAGGTCAGAACCTCTTGTGTCTTTTTCTGGTTTTGTCCATCTTTTTCCTTTTTGAGGGGGCACTCATTTTTCCAATGTCCAGTCTGTTTGCCATAGGCACATTGGTCCCTTCCAAGCTTAGGCCACAGGAGTCTCTCTGGCTTAGTTCTTACAGTCTATTTACTTGTCTCATAGTTTTTGAGAGCAGCAATAGTAACTTTTCCTAGCCACTTGGCAACTGCCTCTTCCGGGGAGTCCCGGTTGTCAAAAACCTTTTGTGCTATACTCAGGAGCTCAGACCTGTTCTTTCTCTCAAATCCTTCCAATCTCTGAAGTTTCTTTCTAATATCTGGGGCCAACTAAGACACAAAAGCCAGATTTAATGTGGTTGTGTTTTCTGGAGCATCAGGATTAATAGGTGTATAGACCCAATACGCCTCTAGAAGGCACTCCAGGAAAGCCACAGGGGACTCCATTTTATCCTGTTTTACCTCACTCACCTTGGTCAAATGAGTTGGCTTCCTAGCTGCTTGGCAGAGTCCCTGTAACTGGCCAGGTCTCTCCTACCTGCATCAGTGTTGGGGTCCCAGTCCGGTCAGTGGGTTGGCACCTCAGTCTCTTCTCACTGCAGATAAGCCAGAGTGCTGGGACTGAGGACTGAGTTTTGTCCCAGAGCCACCTTAATGGCCTCTTGAAAAATCCAGTCCCACTTCTCCCTAGTGAAGATGGTGTGGAGCAGCTGCTGGCAGTCATTCCAAGTAGTCTGATGAGTATGGAAAACAGATTCTAAGAGGTGAATCAAGGCCTGGGGTTTTTCTGAAAAAGGAGGAACTTGATTTTTCCAATTATAAAGGTCACTGGTAGTAAAGGGAACGTACACGAATCCACCACATGGCTCGAACTGTTTTAGAGGAAGGACTGTGGACATTACCTGACTAGTTGTCCTTTGTGACTCATAAGCTTGTCTTGATCAGGTAAGAAGGGGAGACAGGGGGTCAGATGGTGCAGTTGGGGCAGAGGGATTAGTGGGGGTAGAATCAGAAGGGGAGTCAAGGTCTTCTTCAGGTTCTTCATCCTGGGCCTGATATGGGGGCGGACAAGGTTGGAAGTCATCTTCATCCTGAGGAGCCTGGAAAACCTTACATTTTAAAAGAGGCTTAGTAACAAACACATCCACCACCTCTCAGGAACTCTGCCAGCAGAGGAAATGACAACAGACCTTATTTTCACTAAACCTAGATGACTGAGCAACTTTTGAACAGACAAGAAAGGAGGGGAGGTCTTCTACTAGGTCCATCCAGACATCAATATAAAGGAACTGATCAGGGTGACGGGGCCCTCCCTTTCCTGTGACCAGATTCCAAACCTTTCGGATAGTCTGAATGCTAAAACTTCCCACATGACCATCCCACCCCAAACGACAGCCACTCTAATTGACACAGGGTCTGGAGTTTTCTTTTTGAGAACTTGATGACGAATTCATTTGCTTTCTGTGGGGTATAAATTTGAGAGAAGTGTTGTAAAACACATTTAAGGGGCGTGGAGGGTGTGAGGGGGTAGATTGTCTGGCTCCCATGGCTCGCTGCAGAACAAAACTGAAAGCAAAAGGCACACAGAGCAAGCTGACAGACAACAAACAACAGATACACAGGTATTTAGACAGACTATAGCCTTCTCTACCAAAGGGATAAACTGACCGACCGGGGGACTTCTCGCCATCACGGTGAAGTCTTGGGCATGGGAATTAGCACAGAATCTGACTTCCCTTTCGCCCTCTGTAGGATCCACTGACTGAGAATCATGAAATTCTTACCTGACCTCCAGAGGTTTTCCAGATAAACTCCCCTCAGGAAGGCTGGAACTACCAAAATCCTCCGCTTGAGGCCCAAGCTCCCAGGGCTCTGATCAAATGGTCAGGGTGGCCTCCCCAGGCCTATCTCAAGCTGCAGTGGCCCAAGACAGGGGCCGTCCGCCAGACAGAAGTCACCGAGTGATGGTGATCTCTCTGGGGCCTCCAAAAATGTTATGCCAAGTGAGCCAAGAAATCACCAAACACTAGGACAAAGACAGAGTTAAAACTAAAAGGAGTTTATTCATACACGTGGACTCCACCCTCTAGGAGGATTAAAGCCCAGAAACAGGAGACAGCACAGCTTTTATAGATAACTCAAACAAACAAGTTCAGGGAGAGGCCAATACATCCTTTAGCCAGCTGCGAAATATCTTTCAAAACCCAGTTCTTTTTCAACTCACCTATCTTGTCAAGATAGGACATTCTGTGGCTACAGGGTTCAGTAGTTACAGGGAGGCACCAGGCACCATCTGTTCCTGGGGAGTGATAAAGCATATTTACAGAAGCAGAGTGAGTGGCTATCTTGTGGGGAATCCCAGCACTCTGTAGGGGTAGGGGTAGGAAGGGAGTTCATTCACAGGCCAAGATGGCATTTCTTAGGTTCACTTTGGTCTCACAGGCACCTGCCTTGCAAGCGCAAGGTCCTGAGTTGGATCCCTGGTACCAAAAAACCCCCCAAAAAACAAAAAAAAACAAAAGAAAAACAAAAAAAGAAAAACTGCCAAAGTATGCCCAGCTACCCAACAGGTTTTACTAGGAGGTGTCCATGTGCATTGGAGAGGGCTAGGTAGAGCTGATAATCTCAAATGATTTCCATGGAAACAGCAGGGGTAAGGTCCTGGTTTCCTGGCCTAGAGGGCTGGGCAGAGTAGAAGCAAAAGCTCCAGAATGACTGTAGATTATCTATAATCTGCTTAACCCAGAGAAAGAGGAGCCAGATTCTTACTCCAGAGATGGTGGGGCCCAAACCTAACCCACATCACATCCATTAGTCCTGGTCATCTTACAGCTGATGGGCAACTCATCCCAGGCAGGGGAAGGGAGCTGGTTAGGAAGAAGGGACCACTTTTTTTCTGTTAAAGTCTTAATTTATATTTTAACTTCAAACTTATTTTCAGTCCCTCAGATGCAATTTAATCTTGAGACTTTAAAGGCCCCCTGAAACAAAAGTATACTATTTTTTGTTGTTATTAAGCTTCCTTATCTTCTGGTAGTCAGTTTCCCCCCAGTCTCCAAGTTTTACCCTGACTTAGAGTCCACAAACTTCATCAGACCATCTGTGCTCATGGATTTAGGCCTTGGTAGAGGGAAGCCTAAGGCTTGGCTCCAGATGAACTGTGCTAGCCTGCCCAGTGCCCATGACACTACAAACAGAACTTGTAATAATTCATCTCTGTCATGCCGTATTACTGGAGCAGCACCCCACTGTGAGGATCTATGTTGGGCCAAGGATTCTTGGCCTTGCCCTGCTCTAGGAGAATATTGGGCACAATCTCATACAGCTGAGCAACCACCTTAAACATAGGGTCATTGGGTAGGTATTTCAGAGCAAACTCTCACTGACAAGAATATAGTGGATCAGATCAGTCTTCCTTAGTACTGCGTGGCCATAGCCTGGGACAACCCATCCTGAGTTGAGTGTGTTCCAGATGTAGTCTCATAATTTCTCATCTGACACATCTTTTCCAACTTCCTTTTGTAGTTGTGTTAGCCAGACAAGTACTTCCTGATTTACTAGTCCATGTAAAGGCCCTGCCAGCCCATTCATGGCTTCTGCAAATGACAGGTAAGGGTCTGAAAGGGCACTGCCCACCAAGCGGCTTGTATGGGCACTTACATTGCCACCGTTATGGTCACTGTGGATAGTGAGGTATAAGTGCATGAGTTCTGTGAACTGAGCATCAGTATAGCCTAACAGGTTGGTGGAATTGTGGGACCAGTTCAGCTTATAGTCAATGGCCCCAATACTACTGCCCTCACAGTAAAGATTCCGGTAGATCTTTGCTGCAATACAAGGTAGCTTTGCAATCAGACCATACAGTCTTCATAAATCAACTCCCAATACTTGGTTCAGTTGATACCCTCTGCATATGCCCGGGCAAAGTTACTTTCACTGTTGAGGGCTGTAATAGTTGCACTTAGCTGAGACATAGGGTGTAGATTGGTACGAAAGTTGTCCAGCATGGTGACTACATGAGAAGGTGGAACTGCTCTCTTTGGCCACTCTTTTGAGAGCCAAGATACCTGTTCTTCTGTTGAGATCTTTCCAGTTACCAGCAGCCAGAATAAACCTTCAGGCAGGGGTTCTTCCACACCCTTAGCCTTGGGCAGCAGTTTCTGGCATTCAGGGATACTATGGCCTCTGAAGCGGATGCCCTCATTAGGATCAAGAACTGAAGTTTCATATACAAGTCCCTTCATGCCTCTCATGCCACCATACATCATGTCCACAGTGATTTGGACCACCACAGTCTTACCATGTTGCTGTCTGAAGGCCTTAATTCTGGCCTGTTCCTTAGGTATCAGGTTGGCCAATATGTCTTTCAAATTCATGGAAGAAGCACTGACATGCCAGGAAGCAAGAACAAGACAGGATTAATTCTTGGCAGCTTCTTTCTCCTGGGCGACACATCTTCTCCCACTACCTTAGACACATGGGGTGATGGTAGGGTTGGGCCTTCCCACGCCCCAGGCTGCAGGGAGATGAAGGTAACTTTCACCTCACCCCGCCCTTTAATTTCTTTGTGAAGTGTGATAAAAAATATGGAGAATAATGCTGTCAAATGCAATCCAAAGGTTCATCAAAACATCATAATGTGTCCTCATCCACATTATGCACTGTGACTAGCACCATAAGACATATGGCTTTTCCCCAAATGCAAGGCCAAATGTTTTAAATTAATTCAAGACAACAAGGCAACCATGACAGAACAACTAAAGACACTCATAAAAGAGGACTTTTCAAAGTGCTTCAAAAGTGGAAAAAAAGATGGCATAAATGTGTTTGAAACTAGAAGAAATATTGAGGGAGGTTAATATTAAAGCATCTTTTACTGTAACAAATGTTATATGTACCAATTCACTGTTTTTCATCACACTACATTTATAGTAATTATGTGGCATTCAGCATGCTGGATGCTAAAATATTACATTTGTTAAAAATTATATTTTAAGAGCTAAATAGTAAGGAAGTACATTTGTATAATAAATAAACCTTCAGAGTTTCAATCAAGATGATGGAGTGGTGAGCAGCCTAGAAACAGGATCTCCAAGATTTGGTGTCCAGACACTGGAATATACCAGTGTGTGAAGGAGACAAAAGAGGGAAGTAGGTCCTTGGGACCCAGAAAAGATCTGAAGAAAGAATTGAAGCCCACAAGGAGAGCAAAGAGAGAGACTTCAATGTAGAATGAGGAAGTGGCAACTGGCACTTTTTCCTTGAGAACTGACTCATTCAGTGGGAGGGGTACCACGAACCTGCAGACTTATAGTGACTACTAGTGACCCCAGAGGCCTTCACAGAGAAATATATCATCGGGATGAAGCAGTGGACTCAGTGGACTACATTGGCTGATGAGTTATTCAGGTTCAGATGTCCTCCAGGAGAAGGCTGCTCGCCATCTTACAGAGGACTCAACTGAGTTTGGAGCTCAAAACAACTACTAGCTCTATCTAGTGGCTCCCAGTGTCAGGATGTGGCTGTGAGTTCAAGTTGGCAGGAGGCCAAGGAGCTGAGTTCAAACTGGCAGGAGATACAGAGTGTTACAGATGGAACACATCAGGTTCCATCCTTACAACTCAAAACCAGCTTGAACTTCAGTAAAACTAAAGGGTGCAGGCTTGTTGGGATTATCTACTACCCTGCTGTAAAGCTACAGCTGGCCTGTTGGGACTAATCAACATGGATCTGGACTCTTAACACTTTGTCTACTAATGACAGCAGATACATACCTTAAAGTGAACTTTTTTTCTTGTTTTTTTTCCTTGTTCTTGCTATTATATGAGTGTGAAAATAGTTTTTACTTTTTGGTTGTCATTGTTCAATTCTGTTCTTATTTTTATTTCTTCCTTCTCTTTCCCTCCTCTTTTCTTCACCAGTTTATTAAAGTTTGCACAACCTTTTTCCAGCCTTGGAAATTTCTTCTTCTTCTTTTATTTCTCTATTTTTCCTCCTAACCTCTTTTAAATTTTCTCTCTTGAAGGTAAAATTGTCTTATTCAGCAGTTATTTACTGTATACAATTTTCTGGTTTGTTTTAGAATTTGTTGTATAAGCATAAATCCAGCTTATATGGTTAAAAGTGACAAATTAATAGCTACCATGGTTTGTCATTAGCTAGGCTGTTGCCACTTTTATAGATTATTGTACTTCTTTAGCCAAGGTGATATAATTGTTTTAATCATGTTTTCTTCCCAGTATGCCAAGACTGAGATCACCTAAGGATCATAAACAATTCTGTAGGTCAGTTCCAAAGGACTAGGAGCTAGGCCAAGTAGGCAGCAACTTCTCTTCCCCAATAAATTGAAGGGTTAGGTTCTTGCAAAAGACAAAAAAACAAACAACAACAACAACAAAACCAAACAGCTATATCTGAAAGGTATCTCTAAGAAGTAGTCATTTCCTAAGGGTTTTAAATATTAGCAACAAAGCTATTTGCCATAAGCAATATAAAAGCATCAACACGGGGATTAAATTTTTTAAAAATAGAAAATGAGAAGTCACTTAAGCAAAATGCAACTCCAGGCTTTCAGCTCACCAAAGGCAAACGTAGGGTACAATGAGGTAGAACAAATTGAAAATCCTTCACCTGAACTCTCTCAAGTGATAACACCAGAAGGAACAAAGCATATTAATGAGGTTCTAGAAAACAATCAAACCAGAAATAATTTCTCTTATAACTACAGAAATGGTGACCACAGTGAAAGACAAGCTTAGTGACTCTAGAGCAGATAGAGATAAAAAATAGAGGAGGTTAGGAAAATGATGGAAGCCATGAATGCCCAATATAAAAATGAAATGAAACAAATTCAAACAGATACCCAGGAGATTAAAAACTCCATTGAAAGTATACACAGCAGAATGATCCAATGTGAGGACAGAATATCAGAGATAGAACACAGGATTATGGTCAGTGATCAGGAAAAGAAATATTTCTTAAAAAGAGCAAAAGACCATGAAAAATCAATCCAATAACTGCTTGATGATGCAAATAAGAATAACATAAAATTTAACAGAATCAATGAAAAAGCAGAAGGTATTACAAAAGACATAAAAACTTGTCCACAGAAGTCATGACAGAAAACCTCTGAGGCAAAAAAAATAATTTTACATACAGACAAGTAAGGCATATAAAACTTCAATTAGCCATGATCAAAAGAAGTCTACACCAAAGGATATAATAGTCAAAATTTCAGAAATTCAACAAATGAATAGAATATTAGAAACTCTTAGAGAAATGATCACCTATAAAGGAAAACTCATCAGAATCACAAAAACTTGTCAACACAAACCCTCAGGTCAAGGAGAACTTGGAGTGCAGTATTTCTTGTCCTGAAATAAAAGAAGTTCCAATCCAGGTTGATGTATTCTGCAAAATTATCTTTCAAAATCAATGGAGAAATAAGACGTTTCCATGACAAAGAACAACTGAAGAAATTCATGACCACCAAACCAGCTCTACAAAGTGCTCTGAAGGATATTTTAGAAATAATGAAGACCACAGTTCCAAGAACACCAACAGAAAGAAACCATCAGGAAAGAAAATGAATTAAATAGAGGACAAAAAGGGAACCAATAATAGAAAAATAACAAGACAAGGAAATGTCAATACATATATATCAGAGATAATCCTCAATATTAATGGTCTCAATCTACTAATCAAAAGAAAAGGATTAGCAAAGTGGATCAAGAATCAAGATCCAACAATATGCTTGCATACAAGAAACACATTTAATTCAAAAAGTAATTTATAAATTGAAAGTCAAAGGATAGAAAATAATATTCCATGTGACAGGAACCCAGAAAAAAGCAGGGGTACCTACTCCATTTTCAGACAAAGTAGATTTCAAGCCAAGATTGACTAAGAGTGACAAAGAGGGTCAGTACATGCTTGTAGAGGGAGCAATCCAAGAGAAAGAGATAATAATAAGAAATATATATGCACCAAATACTTGTGCACCCAACTCTATAAAACAAATATTAACAGACATGAAAAATCAAATAAGCATTAATATGATTGTAATGGGAGACCTCAGTGCTCCACTGTAACAAATAGATCAACTAGACAAAAAGTCAACAATGAAATATGAGAACTGCACCAAACTTTTGAACAAGTGGGCTTAGTAGATGTCTACAGTATTCCACTCCACAACACCAGAATACATAGTATTCTCAGCTGCACAAGGGATGTTCTACAAAATAAAACAAAATGCTAGCTCATAGAATATGCTTCAGTAAATGCAAAGGGATTGAATTTATTGTATGCATATTACAGACCAAAGTGCATTGAAATTGGAAATAAGTGGCAAAAGAAACTTCAAGAACTTCATAAACACATGGAAATTAAATAACACTCTTCTAAACAAACAATGGGCCAGAGGTGAAATTATAGAAGAAATTAGTTTCTACAATTAAACAATAATGTCAATATAACATATCAACTCATGGGACTCAAAGAAAACAGTTCTACAGGGGAAATTTAAATTAATAAACTCTCATCAAAAAAATAGAGCAAGCTCAAATAAACAACTTAATGTTGAACATTTTTAGCAAAAGAAGAACAAGGACCAGAGATTTAGCTCAGTGGTTCTGCCCCCTGCCTTGCATGCACAAGGTCCTGCAAGAAAGAAAGAAAGAAATGAAAGAAAGAAAGAAAGAAAGAGAGAGAGAGAAAGAACAGCAAGTCAAACACAAAGCTCATATGAGGGAGGAAAATATTAAGAACAGAGCAGAAATTAATGCAATGAAGACTAAGAAAACAATACAAAATATCAATGAATTGAAGAGTTGGTTCTTTGAAATATTAAATGAAATTGACAAACCTTTAGCCAACCTTACCAGAAAAAAAGGGAAAGAAATGACTCAAATCTATACACTTAGCAATGAAAATGGTGAAATCACAACAGATCCTGCAGAAATCCAGAGGATCATCAATACCTACTTCAATGACCTATATTCTAATAAGATAGAAATCACAGAAGACATGGACAGATTTCTAGATACATATGATTTGCCAATGCTGAATCAAGAAGATATAAAAAATCTAAATAAGCCAATATCAGACAATGAAATTAAAGATGTAATCAAATACCTATCCAGAAAGACAAGCCTAGGTCCTGACAAATTCACTGGTGAATTCTACAAGAGATTTAGAGAAGACCTTATGATGCTACTTCTCAAACTCTTTAATGAACTTAAAAGGGAAATAACATTCCCAAATTCATTCCTGGAAGCAAGCATTACCCTGAGACCAAAACCAGAAAAGGACCCAACCAATAAAGAAAAGTACAGGGCAATTTCCCTAATGAATATAAACAAAGTATGCACAATAAGTTACTGGCAAACAGAATGTAGCAAATCATTAAGAAGATTATACAGTACGTTCAAGTAGGATTCATCCCAGCGATGCAGGATTGTTTCAACCTACACAAATCCATAAATATATTACTCCATAGTTAATACTGAATAGTTTTTCTAGTGTGAGAAACTGAAAGTGTAAATAAAGATTAAAATGATTAAAACAGATAATTGGTAATTTGAAATAGGAAAAGGCCCAAAGCTGTAGGGGTGGTGGGAGGGGAAGGGGAAAGGGAAGAAGGGAAAGGAAAAATTATGAGAAAAGAAAAAAAAACAGAAATGAAATCTATGTAAATAGGGAAGGGTGGAGGGGGTGAAGTGTGCACAGGTAATGGGGAAAAAAATAAGAACTAAGATATATCATGTACAGGTACAAGCACCCAATGATAAATGTAAACATATTGTATACCTAAAATGTACCAATAAAAGAATTTTAAAAAAGTACTCCATATTTAAAAAGCCAAGAACAGAAATCACATGATCATCTCAATAGATGCAGACAAAGTTCAACACCAATTTATGACAAAAACTCTGCAGAACATGGCAATAAATGGCCCTTTATCTCAATCTCATAAAAGCAATCTATGACAAACCAACAGTCAACATCATACTAAATGGACAAAAAATGAAACTTTCTCTCTAAAATCAGGAAAATTATTAAGGATGTCACTACTCTTATTAATATAGTTCTGGAAACATTAGCTAGAGGAATTAGACAAAAGAAAGGAATAAAAGGAATAAGGATAGGGAAAGAAGAAGTTAAACTATCATTATTTACAAGTGACATAATACTCTACATAGAAGGCCCAAAAACTCATCAAAAGACTTAAATTTAACAACCAAAGTCAGTAGCATATTTCAATACAAAGTCAACACACAAAAAACAATAGCATTCCTGTACACAAATAACAAACTCACTGAGAGAAAAATTAGGGAAATAACACCTTTCACAATAGCTTCCAAAAAAATGAAATACCTTGGAATCAATCTAAGGAAGGAAATAAAAGACTTTTACATTGAAAATTATAGTATTATGAAAATGGAAAGCCAAGAGGATATCAGAAAATGGAAAGCTATCCCTTTTTATTTGGTAGGAAGAACCAATATAGTGAAAGTGGTCTTAATTGTGAAATTGTTAAGCAGATTGAATACAATCCTGATCAAAATACCAATAGTATATCTCATAGAATTAGAGAAAACAATACTAAAATTCACTTGGAACCAGAAGATACATAGAAAATCAAAAACAATTCTGGGCAACAAAAGCATGGCCAGAGGCATCATAATCCCTGACTCTAAATTATACTACAAAACTATTGTGATAAAATAGCAAAATATTGGCAAAAAAAAAAAAAATAGCCCTGAGGATCAATGGAACAGATTACAAGATGTGGAAGCAACTTTAAACCTACTCACCTTCTTTCACAAATGAGCCCAACATTTTCACTGGAAGAAGGATAGCCTCTTTAATAAATGGTGCTGGAATAACTGGATTATCAATTATGCTGAAGATTAAAACTAGACTCAGAACATCTCCATGCACTAAATTAAAATCAAAATGGATCAAAAATCTAAATACTAAAAGAGAAACATGCTGGAAGATAAAAATAATTAGAATTCTTTTAAAATTAATTCTATTGGTACATTTTAGTTATACAATATAATGACATTCATCATTGGAAATTTGTGCCTTTAGGTAATGTATCTTGGTCATTATTTTTTTCCCATTCCCCTGTCCTCCTTCAACCCCTCCATTCCTCCCTATTTACAAAAGCTTTGTTTCTATTTTTTCATTTTCTCATATTCATTCCATTCCCTTCTTTCTTTTCCCCTACACCTCCCCCACTTTCCCTTTGCTCCTTTTCTTCATATTTTAAATTATCTATTGTACATTTTGATCCTTATTAATGGTTTCAGTTTCTTACACCAGAGAAATTATTCAGTACTTTCCTATGTGTGTCCTATTTATTTCACCTAAGAGTATAGCCTCAATGTGCATCCATATAGCAATAAATGTCTCTAATTTCTCATTTTTTATGGTTAAGTAGTGCTCCATTTTATACCAAACCACATTTTCTTTATCCAGTCTCCAGTTGACGGGCATTTGGGCTGTTATTAAGTTTTAGCTATTACAAACTTTGCAGCTATGAACATGGGTGCATATATATCACTGTGGTATGATTCTTTTAATTCTTTGGGGAAGACATCCAACAGGGAAATAGCTGGGTCAAATGGCACTTCCAGTCCTAGTTCTTTGAGGTATCTCCATACTGATTCCCACAGTGGTTACACCAGTCTACACTCCTAGCAGCAGTGGAGAAGAGTTCCTTTTTCCCCACAGCCCTGCCAGAATTTGTTATTGGTTGATTTCATGAGAGTAGCCATTATTTCTGGGGTGAGGTGAAATCTCAACCTTGTTTTCATTTGCATCTCTCAAAGGAGCCGTGATGTTGAACATTTTTTCATATGTTTATTTGTTCTTTGTACTTGTTTGTCTGAGAAATGTCTGTTCATTTCAGATGCCTATTTTTGGATTGGGTCTTTAAATTTGGGAAGTCTGGTTTTTTAAATTCTTTATAGATTCTAGATAGTAGAATGTCTGAGGAACAGCAGGTGAAAAATTTTTCCCACATTGTGGGTTGTCTCTTCACACTGTTGGTGGTTTTTCTTGCTGTGCAGAAGCTTTTTAGTAAGAAGAGATCCCACTTGTTGATTTTTTGGGGCTAGTTCATGTGGGATTGAGGTTTTTTTCATAAAATCTTTTCCTACACCAATGTCTTCAAGTGTTCTACCTAGTCTCTCTTCCAGCTGCTTTAGTGTTTTCATTTTAATATTTACATCTTTAATCCATTTTGATTTTAGTTTAGTGCATGGTGAGAGATAGTCATCTAGTTTTAATCTTTGGTAAGTTGAAACTCAATTTTTCCAGCACCACTTATTAAAGAGGCTATCTTTCCTCCAGTGAGGGTGTTTAACACCTTTGTCAAAGATGAGGTGGCTGAGAGTGTCTGGAGTTGTTTCTGCATCTTCTAGTCTGTTCCACTGGTCCTCAGGTCTGTTTCTTTGCCAGTACCATGCTGTTTTTATAACAGTAGCTTTGTAGGATAATTTCAAGTCGGGGGTTGTGATATCCTCTACCATGTCTTTGCTGCCTAGAATTGCTTTTGCTATTCTAGGTCTCTTCTTGTTCCAAATGAATTTTTGGATTGTTTTCTCACGGTCCATGAAGTATGCTGCTGGAATTTCAATTGGGATTGAATTGAATCTATATAGAAGTCTTGGAATTATGGCCTTTTTCACTATGTTGGTTCTTACTACCCAGGAGCAGGGGATGTCTTTCCATTTTCTGATATCATCTTCCATCTCTCTTTTCAGAGTGCTATAGTTTTCAGAGTAGAGGTCTTTGATTTCTTTCATTAGGTTGATTCCAAGGTATTTCATTTTTTGGATGCTATTGTGAAAGGACTTTTTTGGCCTATTTCTCTCTCAGGGAGTCTGTTGTTTGTGCACAGGAAAGTTATTGATTTTTGTGTGTTGACCTCATATCCAGCTACTTTAATGAATTTGGTTATTATGTCTAGAAGACTTTTGGTGGAGTTCTTGGGGTCTTCTATATACAATATCATGTCTGCAAATAGTGACAATTGAACTTCTTGGTTTCCTATCTTTATTCCTTTTATCAGAATTCTTGAATACACTGATGTAGCCAAAGACTTTATGAACAATACCTGGATCACATAGGAAATATCCCCAAAAATCAACAACTGGGATCTCATCTTATTAAAAAGCTTTTGCACAGCAAAAGAAACATACAACAAAATGAAGAGACAACCCACAGTGTAGGAAAAGTTTTTTTCCAGGTGTTTCTCAGACAAAAGAGTAGTATCTAGAATATATAAAAAACTAAAAAAAATCAGACCAACCCAATGTAAAGACTCAATTCAAAAATGAGCATCTGAAATGAATAGACACTTTTCAGAAGAAGATGAACAAATGGAAAATAAATGTATGAAAAAAATGTTCAACATCACTGATCATTCAAGAAATGCAAATTAAAACAATGCTGACATTCGACCTCACTCTATAAAAATGTCTGTTATAAAAAATATCAACCAATAATAAATGCTAGTGGCACTGTTCCTTTTTCCTAAAAGGAACCCTTCTTCACTGTTGTTGGTGGGGTGTAGACTAGTACAACAACTGTAGAAATCAGTGTGGAGAGTCCTCAAAACTGAAGGTTCCATTTGACCCACTTATTCTCCTTCTTAGTATCTTATTTAAAGAATTAACAGCATCACACCCAGTGATATATACACATCCATCTTTATAGAAGCACAGTTTGGAATAGCTAAATCTTGGAAGCAACCCAAATGTTTATTAACTGATGAATGGATAAAGAAGATGTAGAGATTTTTTGTACACTGGAGTACTAATTTGCCATAGAGCATGATAAGCTTGAGACATTTCTAACTAAATGGATGCACCTTGAGACCATATTCTTATGTGAGATAAATTGGACACACATGTTCAAATATTGCACTGTTTCTCTGGTGTGAGAAACCAAAGTGCAAATAAGGCCCAAAGTGTACAAAAATGTTGGAAAATGGGAAGAAAATGTCCAAATGAGATGAGAAACATGGGAGAAAGGAGAGGTAAGGAACAAAGGGACAAGAAAAAAAAGAATAGAAGGAAAAAATGGGAACAAAGCCTTTGTAAATAAAGAGGGGAAGAGGGGCTGAAGATAGGGGAGGGGAATGGGAAAAAAGGAAAAAGCAAGATGTATCATGTGAAGGTACAAATTCCCTATGTTAAATCCTATCATTACATATGTCTAAAATGTACCAATAAACTAAAAAAAGAAAATAAAAAAGAAAGTAGACTATAGCTTATTCTACTAAATACATGAACTTTGCATTTACTATACATTTATGAAAAGGATAATTATTTAAGAAATCTGTACATAATAGTCAATCATGATTATACACATACATATTTCCTATGAGAAAAACACAAGTGTTATTCACCTCATATTATAAGTATCATAGACACACAATTTATCTTAACTGCTTTAGTTGGTAATTTAAGAATCACTAAAGCTGGACATTGAGACATATGCTTGTAATCCTAGCACTTGGAAGGCTGAAACAGGAAGATCACCATGAGTGCCAGGCCAGACTGGCCTACATAGTGAGTTCAAGGCCATCCTGAAAGACATGGCAAGATCCTTTCAAAATAAAACCCAAGTAAATAAATAAATAAATGGCAAAAACAGTAAAATATGTTATCAAAGGGAACATCTACAGAAGTTAAACAACAAAAACTTTATTTGTAGTCACAGAAAAATGCAATTACATGTCAAAAAAAGAAAGATAAATACTGAGTGGAAAATGTTATGTGTGATTCTGCACTGACAATTAAAATCAATTTTAAAAGGTGCAAAAACAAAAAAAATCCCATTTACATTTTAAAGAATATTGACATGGTAAGTATATTACAAAGTAAATGTTAAGAAAATAGTGCAACAATAATTTCCATATATCCCCTATAAGTTAGTCATGTGTATTCATAATAAAATTTCCTGAATCTTAAAAATGGATTTAGAATATAGAGGAAAAATTAAGACCTTTAAGTTAAGCTTACCTCTACCCTTTACCTCAATGTACTTTTGAAGTCTTATGCCATGAAGTATGCACTACTCTATTTATATCTTAATTTCACAATGTTTTAATAAGTATTAGTTTCTGTACTAGTCAGCTTCTTCATCACTGAGGGAAGTCAAAGAAGGAGAGGTTTATTTGACTCAGTTTTCAGTGGGATCAGTCCAAAGTCATAGACTTCAAAACAGAAACAGCATGGAGAAAGGGCCTGGTGGAGGACAGCTGCTCACCTCAAGGCAGCCAGAAAGCAGAGAGAGAAGAAAGGATGCTGGACAAGGACACACCCTTTCAGGCCACTCCCTGAGGGATCTTTCAATCCTAACCAGGCCCCTTCTCACAATGTGAGATTTTTGGAGAATGTTTTAGATCTAAACCGTAACAGTTTCCCAAATTGAATGTAAAATTCACAGCCTTATTGCCATAACTGACATGTACATGCTGTGTCTTTTCAGGTATAATTCATTACGTATGACAAAGAAAAATGCCCTGGGATGTAAGATGAAAGAAGGCATTTATTGGGACACAAAACTGTGCTCTGAGAATGAAAATCTGTGATGTGATTTCTACTGTTATCATTAGTTTTGGGTTTTGGGGGGCTATTTTCTTTTTCCTGTAGTTTGCTCTGAATTTGAGATAGAGATACACAGAAACTCAGGGCTGGGAGATGGTATAGAGAAGCTTCTCTCTTTCCCATACTTTCTGACATTAAAATTCAAAATTTCAATTTGGAGTAAATTTCAAACTTCAGCAGTCACATACTGAAAGAAAATTTCAAACGGAACACTTCATGAACATATATATGTGATAAAGTGAGAGTGACCATAGCTATTGGAATTGTATAAGAGTTCTCAATCAAATTCTTACAAAATGCTTGAAACAAGAAAGCAATAATTTATGAACTGAATCTGCTAATAATCTGTAGCTTCAAAGGCTTTAAAACATTTTTAAAAGGAAAGTCAAGGAAGATCATAGCAAGCAATTTAATAGATTGAGTTCATATGATTGTTTTTTATGTTTTACTATGTATACACATTTTCTGTGAAAACTGGGTTTCTTCAGTTCTTATCCTTCTTGACAAGTACTGGAGATTTAGAAATGGCACTGTTTCCTGCACCTTGAGGGCACCTACCTAACAGCTGTATCCTCCAAGTTTCCAAAATGTTTCTTTCTACAAAAGAAAATAAGCATTTGATTGATTCTTCAGCACCAACTGTGTGGCATTCTGCACTCATAATTACACAAGAAGTTGTGGAGCAACTTTGCTATATAATGTTCACCCACTTGTCTGAATCCAAGGAGGCAGAATAGCTCTGCACACAACATGTAGGCAGTGAGGGACAAGAGAAGCCAAGCACTCATTGTAAGCTGGTCTCAAGGCTCAGAAAGCTGCTTGGGGTAGGTGCAGTCCCAGCTGCACTCGCACATGCTGCAAATGCTCTGCAGATGAGAGGCCCCAGACAGCAGCCCACCTTGGGGTATTATTTCTCAGGGACAGGGGGACATGTTACCAAAGGCATTGGGGACATTCTGTTCAGGGGATGTTGGAATAGATTGGGACAGAATCAGGCCCATTCTATCCAACTTCACTACATCTTGAGAATTTATATTTTCATCATATTCTACAGCTATTCTTGAGAAGCACAAGCAAGAACAAAAGAGAAATTAATTGCATCAAAACTGGTCACCAATTGTCTTGCAAAAGTAGGTAAAAAAATATGAGAAGATGGCTTAAAGGGAAGAACGCCTGTATGGTAAATAAATCTCTTCCTTTTATATTGGTGCCATTCTTTGTAAATAAACTGATGTTAAGAAACCAGTAGCTTTCTTTCTTAAAAATGGTATTCCCAAAGCGTGTGATTTTGACAACATATTTAAAGCAATTAAAGTTGTGGCAGCTACTTAAATGTAAAAAAATATTTTTCAAAAGAAAGGCATTTGCTTTATATACTATATCTGTTAATCTTATATGAACAATCAGAAATAGCATCTTCTAGAAATATATTTATTATGTTATGACATATACTTACTGTATTTTGATAAAGAAGAATTTCAAGCTATTAATAAAAATAAAAATGCAATTATAGCTATTTTATGTGACATTTCTATGAGAACCCAACATTTACTGGTCAAGTAAATGTATAAAATACTAAGTAAAAAAAACTATTGTGTTGAAACATACAAGTAAATGTTATGAAGTAAATATGTTTTATTAGATATTGTTTTGGAAAATTTATATCTTTGAAGTGAGAATTTTTTAAAATTTAATAATAAATATGTAAAGATTTACAAAGCACGTAAGTGAGTTCTTAGAAGGCAAAGAAACATGGATGTTTTATTTGAATAATATCCTTATTTTAAGGAACTGCCTCTATAATTAGCATTGTAGATTTTGATAGAGACAAAAGAGTAGCAAACTGTTTGACAGGATCAGGATGTTTAATCCCCTGATCAAAGGGAATGCTACATTAAGAGGAGGAAGTGCTTCACAATTCTTCACTTTGAAAGTAGCCTATGTATAATTTCTTGGATTACTGAAATTATTTCATGTCAAAGAAATGTACCCGAAAATGTATATCAGAATGTACTATTTGCTATGCATGGTGAGCAACCATGTTTCCTACTATTTCTATATTCCACTTCACCTTAAGGAGATAATTACAAATTCCAAATGAAAAATTACTTTATCAAATAATTAAAGGTATCTATAAATAACTTACATAATTAAGTTTTATTTTTATACTTTTTAGTTTTTTTACTTTTCACTTCTTTTACTCTAAAGTTATTTAATTCATTCACTTTTAATGCAATTAAATTACTATATTATTAAAATTGATGTAGTTAATTTCACTTATTCATCGATAATTCTGTCTTTGGACAGAACTGGTAAATGCATAAAAAGGGCAACTCTCAAAAATGTAATTTAGAAAACATTTTTTCCAATATATTTAAATTAATCAATTTTGTTATGGGTTAATCTATTTTTCAATTAGTTTTTGTTTGACTTTATTTTGCAGCACAGTTTCCAAATAGCTAATTATATCCTGTTGTACCACTAAATTGGTCAAATAGCCAGAATGTCAAATTAAATTTGGAAATTCAAAAGAATTGTACATTGACAATTATTTTACAATTACATTTATCTTATGGAAGAATTACTTTTTGGTTATAGAAATGTTTTCTTTATGAATTTAAAGTTAAGCCTTAGTAGCAATATCAAAAGTTAAACATATCATGATTTGGATTAGTTACATGGTTCATATAGAGAAGATCAGGAAGTATAATAAAGGTGAGAGAGCACATAAAAAGTCCATGTAATATATAGAATATTGGAAAACATAAAGGAAATGAGGAATGAAAATTTATATTGCTGTAGGAGCAAGACGAAGTAGTTTTTCGGATCATGGGTAAATAACATTTAGTTTTAATTAGTTCTGCTGAAATGCACATTCTCTCTGTTTATAAAACTCTTAAAAGTCCTGTTTCTTACATATCCCTTGTAAGTTTTCTATTACCATGAGCACTTGGTGAAAATAGAGAAAACATGTAAATGTAGTAAAAGAAAAACTGCATAAGATAAAGAGAATGTCTTAAGAATTTGCTAGGGTCTTGCACTGAATCCTTGAGTGTTAAATACAAAATGATCATGGGATTTTTTTCTTGAAAATTGCAGAAATTGTGGAGTCACTTTGAGTATCTCACATTCAATAAAATGTTTAAATTAAATTTAAATACCAGAGTACCAAGATAATATTTGGCTCACAATATTTTGTTGATATTGTTGTCTCTTTGGGGTAAATTTTATAAATAAAATGTCTTACAGTAACCTACATTTAAACTATAAACTATTTTATAATAACCTACTTTAAAAGATTATTCTTAATACTTTTCAGGTATGAAAATTGTATTACTCATGACTCTCCAGCCGTCTTTTGGAAATAGGGCCAAAACAAAAAATTTTTAATCTTTTTCTTGAATTATTATTTATTTAGTGTCACTTTAGGCTGATGATTTCAAGCAGAACTCTAATGACAGAAGGAAGAAATATTTGTGAAAATTTTGATTCAAAAGTCTGGTCAAATTTCATGGGCAAATTGGGAATTGGTACTTATAGAAATGAGAATAGCTACTGAGATGTATTCTCAAAGACTCATTTCATCTCTGAGAATTTTTTTTAGCCTGTTTTATTCCTAGACCTGTATTTTTATAAATTCTTTTTTGTCAGAGCTTCAAAAAGTCTTGCAGAATGCTAATTCATACTAACAAAACTCAGAAAAGACTGAAATACACAGACTATACATTGTGTTTTATATTTTTTAAGTTGAATAAAAGAGTCATAGTTACCTAAGAAATAAGCAACTAGCTTTCAGTATGCTTTAGGTCATTCTCTAAGTATATTACTTAAATGAAAAATGAAATGATGAAAGGTTCCCTTGGAGAGAAAGGATTTAGAATAAAAGTATTCATCACTTAATTATACAATAGTGCTCCATTATCTTCAGTTTTGCTTTTCATGGATGGTTCCATCTATGAGAGGTCAACCATATTGTGAAAATATAGTTATGCCAGTTAAGTAGATTATCAGAGCTGCTCAAGAGATGAGTAGAACAGATTTCTGGGTGTGTCTGTGTGGATCCTGAAGGCATGACCTTGGATACTATATATGGCCCATTGGCTTCTTCCTCTCTAATGCTGTTCCCCTCCTTTTGCTCCAACCCACCATGAATTATACACGTTTCCTTCCCCACCCACTTCTGGCATGATATTTCTACCTCTGAGCCAGTAAACTATAGACTGAATCCCCTGAAATTGTGAGCTAAACTAAACCTCTGCTCACTCAATTTTTGTGTGTCTGTTATCCTATCTCAATAACAGCAATAATAGAAAGGATGACTAATACAATATACATTACCAAAAGATATTTGAAAGAGACCACATTCACATAAATTCTATTATGGTATATTGTAATCCCCCTATTTTATTCTTATTGTTAATTTCTAATTAAACATATTATATAAATTAAACTTTAACTAGATATGTATGCAGAGGACAAATCAGTATGTGTAGAGTTTTGTAGTTATTTGTCTTTTCAGGCACTACATCTTGGAACCCATTTCCTAGGGATAAAAGAAACTAATGTATGTGGCACTGATAAATAACAGTAGTATGTATCATATTTAAAATAGAAGTAAATGTAATCTTCAGATCTTTGTAGTAATTCTTTGTTCCCTAGAAATGATTGGGAAAATAATTTTTTTCACTAGGACTCCTTTTACTACATTGTTTCTTAGAAGCAGGATGATATATTCAAATAGGTTTATGAGAAACTTCACAAAGAATTAATGGAGAAGAGAAGGAGAAGAGGAAGGAGAAAAAGGAAAAAGAAGAGGAGAAAGATAAAGCAAGGCTTCTTACAAGTTCTCTTTTGTAATGCTTGTAGGTGACAGATGAATAGAATAGACTCACAACAATATAGTACAGATGAATTATAGTACTGTAGTGCCAAAGTAGTACATACTGCCAGAAAAAAGACAGGAGTTCATCCTCTGGTCTCCCTTAATTCTAATTGTACTTTGGAAGCATCATATATTCCCAAAGCCCCACAGAATTAAGAAGGTGAAGCTGAGATCCAACCCTATGAAGAACACCTCTCTAATGGGAGGGATGTGTCTTAATCCATTTGGCTGCTGCAACAAAAGCAGCAGAGCAAAAATGACTTATAAACAAAGGAAATGTATTTCTTCTTGCTTGGAAGACCATAATTAATGTGCCAGAAATTCAGTGTCTTGCATGGTGGAAGGGATGATAAAGCTCTCCAGAATCTAATTTATGATGTCACTAGTTCCATTCACAAGAACTGCACCCTCATAATCTTATAACCTCTCAAAGTCCCCACCTTTAAATGCAGCCACTTTTTGGTATAAATTTCAGTGTTTGAGTTTGGTTAGAGGCATATAAACAGTCTTTATCAGAGAGTAATAGATTTCAGATGCTTTTTGGGGAGAAGAGCCTTCTCTCAGACTCCACAGAGAACCTGGTTGAGAGGCAAAATATCTACAACATCTACAGAGAAAAAATAAAGCAACGTGAGACAAACAATAATCCCTGCACAACACAAATAAGCGGACTATTAGTTCAGCACTTGAAATTTCAATGATCGATGTCAATAAGCCATGCAAAAATCTGAGAGAGGCATGGATGTGGAAGGCAAAGGACAAAGACAAAGTGGTAGAACTTTCTGTATGGAAACCAGGGACCCTAGCTTCTTATACTGCTATCTTATGTATTCCCTGAGTCAGCCAAAGGCCTGTTTGGTAAATGAGAAAATTCCAAGAAAAATAAACTTTTACCCAAAGGAGTATCTTAAAGAGGCTATTTAAATTAGAAAATATGGACATATCACTCTGTTTCATCTGTGGATGAAGCCCTAATTTGTAAGAGGCAATGTACTTTTAGAAATGTTATATTTTTTTAAAAAGTGCTCTAAAATTGGGGGAAAGATTAAGACCTATGAAAATGCTGTGCATTAATATACTTGAAATATGTTTTCCATCCTCTACCCTACTGTGGAGAGTATTATCATGTCACTTTTGGAGTAACTAGTAGTTTTAAGCCAAATTTAAAGGGAACATTTCAAGATAGGAACAATAAGCGAGAGACATTATCTGAGCAGGAAGTTATTACCAATTCAAACAACCTGATTTAAGAATCATTTTCATAGTTCTTTCCTTTTTTTCCTCATTTTTATTTTCTGAAATGCCCTACTTCTACTTCATATGTGTTTGTAGGCATAGTGAAATTCTATTATCACAATTTGTTCTAACGGCATGGAAAAATGGCTCTGTCAACACTGATGAGGGTTAGGATATGTTCCGTAAGTGCACTTTAATTAACACCAAAGTATTTCTAAGATAGCTTTTTGGTTTTATGATATAATTATTAATATGAGGATAGAATTGAAATGTGTGTCTAGGAGCAATTAATTGCTTCGTTATGAAGCTTTTCCTTTGAGATATGAATAAATACAATGGGAGAGTTTTCTGAGTTTATGCTTTTGTAGTGCTAAGATTATCTGCAATTAATTCTTATTTTCCTTGACTATATTTCTCTTCTTTATATTTGAAAATTACTGATGCATTTTACTTTAATATTTGTAATAGTAAGAACTATATTTGATGCTCTGAGGGCTTTTAATTTTGTTTGCTCATTTTGAGGACCTTTTCACTTTTTTTGCAAGTAGTTGGAGATGTAAGATTCCTCCTCCACTATGTTATGAAATACCTTTTCATCTAGAGTTACATTTATTTCTTGATTCATATATATTCAAATTAATTTGAAATGAATCAGTTCTAAGGTTTATCTACATTTAAACTGGTGACTTCATGTGTGAGTTTTAAAGTTCACTGAGCAAAAACATTTTAGATAATTATGGGAGGTATGGAAAGTGGGTTTTTTTTTTTCTTTTTCTTTTTTTGGTACCAGGATCGAACTCAGGTCCTTGTGCTTGTGATGCAGGCAGCAGAAACACTGAGCTAAATCCCTGGCCCAGTTTTATTTTGTTTTGGAGGAAGAATGGTTGTAACATTTATTTTATTCAGTAACTGGAAACAAAGGAGCCTAAGACTAGCTAGTAAGCATAAGACTTCCTTATACATAAGATCTATAAGACTACAGAAATGTGAAATTTCTTAAAATATTCTGAGTGACATAACTGTGTATTTAATTTCAGGTTAAGGCTTAACTCTATTTTACGTATAAAGAGAAAAGTATTTGCCCAATTTCAGCAGTAGAAAGATACATGTGCTGAGGGAATATTCTTCATTCTGTTCTGAACAGTGGTTATCTGAAATTCTACCAAGATTTCTTTATTGAACTTGCTAAACAGAATGTCTATATTCTTGTGCAACTCTTGTTATTGTGCATTCATTCCTGGACCTTTATATATGATGATAGACATTATTTTATTGTAAAGGGCCTTCCTTTGAGGCATTAGGTTGATTAATATACTTTCCATTTAGACATGAAGTTAATGAGTCATTTCTCTAATAATGCTCCGTTAGAAATGAACCATAAACTTAATAGTACAGAATCATCTGCATTAATTACTTGCTTTTGTCAACTTACTGGTTAATCAAGATTTGGATGAGTTTGGTCTAAAGTTAAAATCAGGTCTGTTTTATGCATCTCCCATCTTCATTGGACCAGAGAACTTCCAAGGCATGTTCTTTTGCTTTGAAGGCAAAAATAAAATATACATAATCTACACGAATGAACACAGTTGATCAAAGCAAGTCACATGCCTTGCCAAAAATAAAAATATGAAGAATCACACTCCACTCTTCATGAAACCAAAGCAAGTTATATGAATAAGTCCAATATTAATAATGTGGGGAAGTAAATGTGTTCTATGGATGTGTGATGAAGGGACAGTATGAATATTTGCTGGAAAGCAATCTAAACATAATGGGCACTTTACTCACTAAATTTGAATGTTAAATTGAATCATAATATTTACAATTTTCATTAAAGAGAGTAGGATACTTTAAAAATACTTAACATTGGGGGTACACATAGACTATTCAAGGTAGATCATACCTGAAGCCATAACATAAATCTTAAAATTGGAAAAAATTGAAACTATATCACACATGTTCTGTAACCACATAGGAGGCAGAACCAAGTCTCCTTAAAGATGTCCACATCTAATCCACAACACCTGTTAATATACTGCTTCCCAAGGCAAAGGGGGCTTTGCAGATGTAATGAAGTTAATTATTTGGAGATGAGAAGGTTATTCTGGATCATGTGAGTAGGGCCAATATTTTCAAAAAGATCACTGCAAGAGAAGAAAAGGAGTGATGGTATCCGAGAAGAAGTGATTATAGAATCAGTGCCAAAGTCACATTTGTGCTGTAAGAAAGACAGACACAACTAAGTGACCTCAAGGAGCATCTAGGCTGGGAATGCTATAGAAATAAATTTTCCTCAACAACTTTCACAAGGTACAGAGTTCTACCTACAACTTGAGTTTTAACTCAATGAAAGTCACTTTCTACTTCTGAACTCTAAAATGATAGGATAATAAATTTGTGATTTTTATGTGTCTAAGTTAATGTAGCTTATTAGAGCACCAATAGGATATAAATGCACACATTAGCCTATTTTGAGATTTGTGTAAAAGAATATTAACCAAAATAAATGAGATATTGGCCAAAGGAGAAAGAAGTAGATCATTGAACGAGAATAGAGTCCAGGATTAGATACAAAACTATTTGACTTTTTGAGATAAGTGGTAAACAAACTTATTGAATGGAAGAAGCTTTTGAATAAATGCTAGAGGAATAATTTATCTTCAGAAGCAAAAGAAGACTGGGAAAAAACAAACCTAGAACTAACTTGCCTTAAGTGAAAATTAATTTAAGAAATACGTTGCAGACCTAATTATAAAACAAAACTAAGGAAGTACATAAAACTTTTTGGAGAAAATATAGGAAGAAGTTTCATGAAATGGATTAGACAGAAAATTTATATACATATACCAAAAACACAGTGAATAATAGAAAAATTTACAAATTAACAGTCATAAAAGTTAAAAAGTTTGTGAAGTGAAATACTGTGTCAAAAGCAAAAAGAAGACAAGTTGTAGACAGAGAAAATATTTAAAATTTCATATCTAATAAATAACATATAAATATTACATAAAGAACTCTGAAAACTCTGCATTAAGGGAATGAACAACCCATTTATAAAATAGACAGTAGACTGAACACACTCTTCACCAAAGAGGAATGGACAATGAAAAAGAAAAAAGAAAAATAAAATTTAGCATGATTAACACAGAAATGTGAATGTTAGCTTTCAGAGCAAATGTAAACTACCAGATGCAATTACATACCTATCAGAATGACTAAAACAGCACAAAAGAAGGCAAGCCAAAACCTTTCAGTATCAAGTGTGACTAAAGATATGGAGCTACTGCAAATTTAATACATTTAATGTTGGAAAACAAAGTGATACAGCCACTCTGAAGAGTTTGAAAGTTTCTTGCAAAGTTAAATAAATTCTAAATATTTTATCAAGGATTATATTGATTTATTTATTCAAAAGAAAAGAATTGCATTTGTACAAAGACTTTGCACAAATGTTTATAACAATCTATCCACAACAGAAACTAAAAATGATCCATTCTTCAATATGTGAAGAGATTAACAAACACTGGTATGTAATTGAATATTGCACAGAAAATAAAGGAAGAAATTCTTTTTTTTTTTTGGTACGGGGATCGAACTCAGGATCTTGTGCTTGCGAGGCAGGCAGCAGAATCACTGAGCTAAATCCCCAGCCCTGGAAGAAATTCTTGATATTCAGTACTTGAGATGAATTGACAAGGATATAAGAATAAAGGAAGCAGGTATCAAAAATTATATAGTGCAATATTATAAATATATTTTGACCTTTTTAAGAGATAAACTTTCAGTAGTGGACAATAGATTAGTGGCTGCAGAGGCTAAGTTAGTGGATACATGGCACTCACAGGTAAATAGGAGGGAAATTTGAAGAGATGATGGAAACTTTTGTTGTAGTGATTACACAAGTTTATATTTGTGTTAAAAGCTAGAATTTGTTACTACCAGTCTCTAAAATGGCTCCTCCAGACAGTCACAATTTCATGTATTCCTCTCTTTCTTGAATGAAAGATGGCCTAGTGAATTGATTAAACTACCACTTTTATGATTAGACTATGTAAAATTGAGATTGGTCTTAATAGCCTACTGTTTTGCTGAATCTTGATGGAAGTTACCATGCTTATGAAGCTTATGTTGCAAGAAAATAGGAGAGGACTCTGGCCAGTAGCTAGGTAGAAACTGAGGCCCTTAGTGTAATAGACTTAGAAACTGAAATTCAGCCTGGGCCAGGGATTTAGCTCAGTGTTGCCATGCCTGCCTGGAAAGAACAAGGTCCTGTGTTTGATCCCTGGTACTGGAAAAAAAAAATTCAGCCAAGAGTAATACAAGCTTCAAAGTGAATCTTGGTTTCAGGTAAAGTTTAGCACTAACCTACCCATTTATGTCAGCCTTATGAGAACCTGAAAAAAATGTTGCACTGAAGTATTTTTATAACCTTCAGAAACTGAGAAAAAGGCTATGAAGTCATGAAGTTTATGGCCATTTGGTACACAGTAAAAGAAAACTAATAAAGAACTGGTCATGAAAAGAAAAACATCTTTAAAAATTTAAAAAATACCTATCTTTATTCCTTTTATTTCTTTCTCTTGTCTAATTGCTGTGGCTAATGTTTCCAAAACTATATTGAACAAGAGTGGTGATAGTGGACATCCTTGTCTTGTTCCTGATTTTAGTGTGAAGGATTTCAGTTTTTGGCCATTTAGTATGATATTGGCGGTTGGTTTTTCATAGATGGCTTCTATCAGTTTGAGGTAGAGACCATCTATTCCAATTTTTTGTAGGGTTTTTATCATAAATGCATGTTGGATTTTGTCAAATGCTTTTTCTGCATCTATGGAGATAATCATATGGTTTTTGTCCTTGGCTTTATTGATATCGTGCATTACATTAATTGATTTTCATATATTGAACCATCCCTGCATCCCTGGGATGAATTCCACTTGGTCAGGGTGTATGATCTTCTTGATGATCTTCTGCATTCTGTTTGCCAGTATCTTATTAAGGATTTTTGCATCTATGTTCATTAGTGAGATTGGCCTATAGTTCTCTTTTTCATTTGGGTCTTCCTCTGCTTTGGGGATCAAGGTGATGCCTGCTTCGAGGAATGAATTTGGGAGTATTGCTTCCCTTTCAATTTCATTGAAGAGTTTAAACAGTAGTGGCAGCAGTTCCTCTCTAAATGTCTTGTAGAATTCAGCAGTGAAGCCATCAGGGCCCAGGCTTTTCTTAGGTGATAAGTTTTTCGTTACATTTTCAATTTCATTGGTTGATATTGGGTTGTTCAGAATTTTTAGGTCTTCTTCGTTCAACTTTGGTAATTCATATGTATGTAGGAATCTGTCCATTTCTTCTGTGTTGTCCACCTTATTGGCGTATAGGTTCTGGAAGTAGGTATTGATGATCATTTGGATTTCTGCTGGTCTGTTGTAATTTCACCCTTTTCATTCCTAATTGCATGGGAGGGGCAGGGGAAAGGAAAGAAGGGAAAGGAAAAAATGATGAGAAATGGAAACAATGGAAATAAAGTCTTTGTAAACAGGGAAGGGTGGAGGGCGTGAAGGGAGGGCTAAGAATGGGGAAAAAATAAGAACCAAGATGCATTATATAAAAGTACAATTCCCAATGAGAAATGTAATTGTGTTGTATACCTACAATGTACCAATAAAAGAATTTAATACAAAAATAAATTTAAAAAATAAGTTATGGCATGTTTTCATGGGATTTTTAAAACATTTTTATTATATTTCTATATATACATATATATTACATATGTCTAATCATTTCAACTATTTTATGTGTAAAATTCTATGGTATAGTTGTACCACAATGTCATTTTTATAATTCTTCTTCAAAACTTTTCATCACTTCCAACAGAAACTCTGTAGTAATTAATTCATCTTTTCTTCTCCTAATCCCTTTGCAATCTGTAATCTACTTGTGTGTGCATAAATTTGCTTATTTTAGATATTTCATGTAAGCAAAATCATACAATGATTTTGTTTTTATTTATTTTATTTAACATAATGCTTTAAAATTCATCCATATTGCATCCTGTCTCAGAATTTCTTTTCTTTTCTTTTTGCTTTTTTTTGAAAACTTTCAATATTTTAGTTTTTTTTTTTTAGTTCTTTTATTGGTACATTTTAGGTATACAATTCATTTACATTTATCATTGGGTGTTTGCACCTGTACATGATATATCTTGGTTCTTATTTTTTCTCCCATTACCAGTGCACCCTTCACCCCCTCCACCCTTCCCTATTTACATAGATTTCATTTCCATTGTTTTTCTTTTCTCATAGATTTTCCTTTCCCTCTTTTCCTTTCCCCTTCCCCTCCCTTCACTCCTTCATCTTTGAACCATTTTGCCTATTTCAAATTATCAATTATTCATTTTAATCATTTTAACCCTTGTTTACACTATCAGTTTCTCACACTAGTGAAACTATTTGGTATTTACACATGTGTGTCCTATTTATTTCACTTAAGAGTATGCCCTTGGTATACATCCATTTAGCTATAAATGATTCTAGTTTTTCATTCTTTATGGCTGAGTAGTATTCCATTTATAAAAAAAAACATATTTTCTTAATTCAGTTTCCAATTGATGGCCACTTGGGCTGCTTCCAAGCATTAGCTATTACAAACTATGCTGCTATGAACATGGGTGCACATATATCACTGTGGTATGATTCTTTTAACTCTTTTGGGAAGATACCCAGCAGGGGAATAGCTGGGTCAAATGGGACTTCTAGTCCTAGTTCTTTGAGGTATCTCCATACTGACTTCCACAGTGGTTGCACCAGTCTGCACTCCCACCAGCAATGGAGAAGGGTTCCTTTCTCCCCACAACCCCGACAGCTTTTGTTATTTGTTGATTTCTTGATAGCACCCATTCTTTCTGGGGTGAAGTGGAATCTCAGTGTTGTTTTCATCAATGACAAGTGATGTTGAACATTTTTCATATATTTGTTTGCTGCTTTTACTTCCTTGTCTGAGAAATGTCTGTTCATTTCAGATGCCACTTTTTGATTTGGGTCTTTGAAATTGGGGGGGGTCTGATTTTTTTCATTTCTTTACATATTCTAGATAGTAGTCCTTTGTCTGAGGTCCAGCTGCTAAATTTTTTTTCCCATATTGTAGGTTGTCTGTTAGCTCTGTTGGTGGTTTCTTTTGCAGTGCAGAAGTTTTTTAATAAGATGAGATCCCAGTTGTTGATTCTTTCTGCTAGTTCCCATGCTGCTGAGGTTTTGTTCATGAAGTCTTTTCCTATGCCAGTGTCTTCAAGAGTTCTACCTAACATCTTCCAGCAAGTTTAGTGTTCCTGTCTTAATATTTAGATCTTTAATCCACTTCAATCTTAGTTTAGTTCATAGTGATAGGTATGGGTCTACTTTCAACCTTTGGCAGGTTGAAATCCAGTTTTTCCAACACCATTTATTAAATAGGCTATCTTTCCTCCAATGATGGTGGTTGGCTCCTTTTTCAAAGATGAGGTGGCTGAGCATGTCTGGAGTTGTTTCTACATCTTCTAATCTATTCCACTGATCCTCAGGTCTGTTCCTTTTGCCAGTACCATGCTGATTTTATCATAGTAGCTTTGTAGTATAGTTTCAAATTGGGGACTGTGATACTCCCAGCCATGTCTCTGTTGCTTAGAATTGCTTTAGCTATTCTAGGTCTCTTATGGTTCCAAATGAATTTTTGGATTGTTTTCTCTAGCTCTGTGAAGTATATTGTTGGAATTTCAATTGGGATTGCATTGAATCTATATAGTAGTTTTGGAAGTATGGCCATTTTCACTATATTGGTTCTTCCTACCCAGGAGCAAGGGATGTCTTTCCATTTTCTTGTATCCTCTTTGATCTATTTTTTCAGAGTGCTGTAGTTTTCAGTGTAGAGGTCTTTTGCTTCCTTTGTTAGATTGATTCCTATATATTTCATTTTTTTG
This sequence comes from Heterocephalus glaber, assembly GCF_053883595.1. Classification (NCBI taxonomy): domain Eukaryota; kingdom Metazoa; phylum Chordata; class Mammalia; order Rodentia; family Bathyergidae; genus Heterocephalus; species Heterocephalus glaber. The sequence continues at coordinate 43,058,788 of NW_028258324.1, read as the reverse complement.
GATGCTATTGTAAAATTAATTGTTTCCCTAATTTCTCTCTCAGTGAGTCTGTTATTTTGTACAAGAAGGCTATTGTTTTCTGAGTGTTGACCTTGTATCCAGCTACTCTACTGAATCTGTCAATTACATCTAGAAGTCTTTTGGAGGAGCTTTTTGGGTCTTCTATGTATAGTATCATTTCATCAGCAAATAATGACAGTTTAACTTCTTTTCCTATCTTTATTCCTTTTATTTCTTTCTCTTTTCTAATTGTTGTGGGTAATGTTTCCAGAACTATACTGAACAGGAGTGGTGATAGTGGGCATCCTTGTCTTGTTCCTGATTTTGGCATGAAAGTTTTCCGTTTTTGACCATTTAGTATGATGTTGGCTGTTGTTTTTTCATAGACAGCCTTAATCAGGTTAAGATAAAGACCTTCTATTCCAATTTTCTGTAGGATTTTTATCATGAATGGGTGCTGGATTTTGTCAAATGCTTTTTCTGCATCTGTTGAGATGATCATATGGTTTTTGTCCTTGACCCTGTTAATATAGTGTATTACATTTATTGATTTATGAATGTTGAACCAACCTTGCTTCCCTGGGATAAATCCAACTTGGTCCAGGGTGTATGATTTTCTTGATGACCCTCTGAATTCTGATTGCCAGTATCTTGTTGACGATTTTTGCATCTATATTCATTAGGGAGATTGGCCTGTAGTTCTCTTTTTGGATTGGGTCTTTCCTTGGTTTTAGAATCAAAGTAACACTTGCTTCCAGGAAAGAATTTGGAAGCCTTGCTTCCCTTTCAATTTCCTTGATGAGTTTAAAGAGTAATGGTGATAGGTCTTCTTTAAATGTCTTGTAAAATTCAGCAGTGAAGCCATCTGGACCTGGGCTTTTCTTTGTTGTTAAATATTTTATTACATTTTCAATTTCACTCATTGCAATTAGGGTGTTTAGAATTTCTATATCTTCTTCATTTAACTTTGGCAATTCGTATGTATCTAGGAATCTGCCCATTTCTTCTGTGTTTTCCATGTTATTGGAGTAGAGGTGCTCGAAGTAGATATTGATGATCCTCTGGATTTCTGTTGGATCTGTTGTGACTTCACCTTTTGCATTCTTAATTGCATGTATTTGTGCCTTTTCTTTCCTTTTTTTGATAAGGTTGGTTAAAGGTTTATTGATTTTATTTATTCTTTCATAAAAACAACTCTTTGATTCATTGATTTTTTGTATTGTTCTCTTTGTCTCCATTGCATTGATTTCTGCCCTAATCTTTATAATTTCCTCTTTTGTATGAGCTTTGGATTCGTTATGCTCTTCTTTTTCTAGGAGCTTGAGGTTCTGCATTAGGTTATTTATCTGAGTTTTCTCTGTTTTCCTAATATGGTCATTCACTGCTATGAATTTCCCAAGTAGAACTGCTTTCATTCTGTCCCATAGATTCCTGTATGTTGTACTGGCATTTTCATTTACTTATAGAAGCTGTTTAATTTCTTCTTTAATTACTTCTGTGACCCACTGTTTTTTCAGGAGGGTGTTATTCAATTTCCAGGTGTTTGTGGAAGTTTTGCAGTTTCTCAGGTTATTGATCTCCAATTTTATTGCACTATGGTCTGATAATATACAGGGGGTAACTTCTATTATTTTACATTTACTTAGATATGTCCTATGAGCTAGCATGTGGTCTATTCTGGAGAATGACCCATGTGGAGCCAAAAAGAATGTGTATTCTGATTTTGTGGGGTGGAACACTCTGTAAACATCTATTAAGTCCATTTGTTCAATAGCTTGGTTCAGTTCTAGAACGTCCTTGTTGACTTTTTGTCTAGATGATCTGTCTATTTGTGATAATGGGGTATTGAGGTCCCCCACTACAATTGTGTTAGTGTTTATTTGGTTTTTCATGTCTATTAATATTTGTTTTGTATAATTGGGGGCATTTGTATTTGGTGCATATATATTTAAGATTGTCATCTCTTACTCTTGGATTGTTCCCTTCACTAGGATGTAGTGACCATCTTTTTCTCTCTTAATTAGTTTTGGTTTGAAATCTACTTTGTCTGCAAATAAAATTGCTACCCCTGCTTTCTTCTAGGTTCCTGTGGTGTGCAGAACTGTTTTCCATCCTTTTACTTTTAGTCTATTAGTTTCTTTTTGAGTTAGGTGTGTTTCATGTATACAGCATATTGTTGCATTTTCCTTTTTAATCCATTCTGCCAGTCTATTTCTTTTGATTAGTGAATTGAGGCCTTTAACATTGAGAGTTATAATTGATAGATATCGATTTATCCTTGTCATGATATTTTACTTTTGTTGGCTCTTTTATTTCTTATTTTTCCCCCTTTCCCTTTAGTGTCTTACCTTGCCTGGTGGCTTCCCTCTGTTGGGCCTCATGGAGTGTGACATTCATTGCTTTTTTCTAGGATATTGCTTAGAATTGCTTGTAGTGCTGGTTTGGTTTTCATGAAATTTCTCAGGTGTTCTTTGTCATCCAATTATCTAATTTCCCCCATCGATTTTGAAAGATAATTTTGCAGGATACAACAGTCTAGGTTGAAAGTTATTTTCTTTTAGGGCTTGAAATACTTCACTCCAGGATCTCCTTGATTTGAGGGTTTGTGTTGAGAAGTCTGCTGTTAATGTGATGGACTTTCCTTTGAAGGTAATTTGTTTCTTTTCTCTAACTTCTTGTAGGATTTTGTTTTTCTGTTGGGTTTCTGGGATCTTGACTATTATATATCTAGATGCAGATTTGTTTTGATCATGGCTAGTTGGAGTTCTATATGCCTCACTTCTCTGTATGTCCAATTCTCCTCCTCTGGGAAGTTTTCCACTAATACTTCTGTGAACAGTTTTTTATGTCAGTTGTGCTTTCTCCTGTTTTCTCATGGACTCTTATCAGGCTTATGTTATTCTTCTTTGCATCATCTAGCAGTTGTTGGATTGATTTTTTGTGGTCCCTTACTATTTTTAAGAAATCTCTATTTTCATGGTCTCTAACTGTGATCCTGTCTTCTATATCTGATATTCTATCTTCAGATTCCCTTAATCTGCTGTGGATACTTTCAGTGGAGTTTTTGATCTCCTGATTATCTGTTTGAATCTGTTTCATGGATTCCATTTCTTTTTTATGTTGGGCGATCATGGTTTCCATTTCTTTCTTACACTGGGTATTCATGGCTTCCAGCATGTTTCTGAGCTCATCTATTGTTTTATCTGTTTCTGTTCTAGATCCTCTAATCATGTCTTTCACTCTGCTCACCATCTCTGTGGATATCTGGGAGATTATTTCTGCTTTGAATTTTTATAGAGCCTCATTCATCAGATTTGTTACTTCCTGTGTTATCAGTTCAGGTGGTTGGTTATGTGACTTTTCCATCTCATTTCCCCCAAGATTTACCCTTGGTAGGGTGGAAGTCTGAGTTTGTGCCTTGCTTAAATGTCTTCTCATTTTTGTTTTTGGTACTGTCCTTGGTTTAACTCCTGGGTTGATAGTTTGAAATTGCTTATTGTAGGTATCTTTGTTGCTTGTAATTAGAACCCTTATGGAATGATTGCTACTCAGAAGTATCTTCCAGATATAGCTGGTCTTTAAGTTTTGAATCTCTAATGACTCTAAGGCTATCTCATTTTCCTCATACTAGGAAGGTTCATTGACTAGATCAATACCAACACCTTAGCCCAAGTGATACAATCAGCAACAGTATTGCATAAAGTACATCTTTGAAAATGACATTTTGTTTTAGTTATTAATCTATCACTTTTAGCTGTGTGAATTAAATCAAGATCAAGGACCAACCCAACATATAGTGAATAAACTCTTCAATATAACAACTTTACCCTTTGGGATGTGGAGTTAGAAAAGGTTGGGGATGGAGGGATAGATGGAAAGAAGGATATGGGAAGGTTAACAGTGTGGTCAGAGGACACAGGTGAGATGGAAAAAGAATAATAGCAAAATAAAGAAGAACTCCTAATGAGGACCAAAACAGGGACAAAAAGGGAAAATGAACAATGTGGGAGAGCAAGAGAGTGAGTGTAAGAGAGAGAGAAAGGAAAGAGAAAAGAAAGAAGAAAAGAAAAGAAAAAAAGGAGAGAAAAATAAATATTTACAAAGAGTAGGGAAAAAATTAAAGATAAGAGAAGCAAAAGAAAAGAAAAGAGAAAAAAACCCAAATAATAAAACTAATTTGGGGAATAAAAAATAACCGTGAAGATGAAGGGCCTCTTTCAGGGTATGTCTCTCCTGTCACAATAGACAACGTGGGTTGCAGTGTGCAGATATAAGTCAATGAGTCTCAGCAAGCTAGTCACAGACCCATGAGATTCAGGCAGATTTCTGACTGCAAGTCCCAAGTTGAGCTCCCTGTCCTCCTGTAGGGTTGAACTCTGCAGAGTTGTATTGCAGGTTCCAGCTGCCCTTCCCCTGAAGATAGTCCTGATCCTGATGGGAGGTGAAGATGATTCCAACTTACCCAGTACAGTGGTCTTGTGGTCCGGTGTCCTCTGCGTCTTTGTAGTGTGGAACCAGGCGGCTGTACAGAGGAGGGGGGGGTCCAGTGGATTGCTGCAGGGGTGCGGGCTGATTCGACACATTCCGCGTGACTCGCGACATTGCCAAGGCATCCTCAGACCTGCCTGTCTGCAACATTTTATTTTTGATTCCAGCTGTTTACAGAAATAGTTGCGAGTATACAAATGTTCCAATAGAAACAAAATATCTTTTTAATATTTAACAAGTTACCACAGATAGCTAAAAACATAGATGCAAATGAAATTCCTCCAGAGAACAAACTCAAAATATTTGGTGTCAGTGCTCTGAAATCCCAACTATGAAAGCCATATACACAAAAATGTAATCTTTATACCACTGCAGGACAATAGAAGAAGGCAGTTCAGTGATCAGTGTGCTCAAAAAAAGAAAAGTAATAAAAATTAAAATGGCGGAAAGATAGCTAAACCACTTGAGAGCAGATTAATGAAATATTCATAACATACTTACTAAAAGATTAAGTAAAATATATGAATGAAACTGAGTAAAAAGTTGTCAAAAAAGTAGCAACTACTTGGAGATTATCATTCATTAGAGCAAAAGAAATGAGCAAGTTTTTTTGAATCAACCTTTTACTAGTTCGGTCATGATCACTTCAATGAAGGACAGTTCTTGTTGTTGTTTTTGTTATTTGTTTTGAGACAGGGTCTCTCTATGTAGTTTAGGCTGCCTTGAACTCACTATGTAGCCCAGGCTGGGCTCAAACTTATAAGAGCCTCCTGCCTCAACCTCCCAGTGCTGGGATTACAGGCATCATCCACCACACTTGGCAAGAACAGTTGTTTATTGGACACAGAAGTCTGATTCCAATCCCATTCTCACACATTGGAGACCTTTTAAGTGTGTGTGTGTGTGTGTGTGTGTGTGTGTGTATGCTGTCCTGAGGTGCACTAGCTAAAATAATAACAAGCAAGCAGTCTCTACAAACCAGGCAAATTATTTATAGGGGTGGGGGGAACAAATGAATGAGAGTGAGAAAGTAGCGGTAACAGGGTTAAACAAGAAAATTTTAAAGGAGGTTATTACAAATTGGGACTGAGAACAATCAGGGTAAATTTTTTTGGGTAGAGGAATACACAGTATTATGCAGTAAAGTAGGGAAAGGGAATAAGAAAGTAGGAATGTAACTAGAGCATCTCTCAATAGTTAACCTATGAATACACTAGTGCCAAAGCTTGTAGAATAAGCCACTTAAACTTCCACTTCTAGTTATTAAAGAAGGATAGCAGTGTTGATTTTTAGAAAATGATTATGCACTCACTTTTAATCTGAAAAGTGAATTTTTTCTTTCATGAGTTAATTAATTGGTAATTTGTAAATAGTGGAAGTTTAGAATACTTATGGAAGTACTGATTTAGACAAGGAAATAAAAATGAATAAATCTATTTATCTTGTGGCTAGTTTACATTTACCATGATGCTAATAACTGAGAAGGGAAAAATGCCCAAATTGTACAATGAATTATCTTGTTTAATATTTATTTTAGTAAATAACTCTTATCTGAACCATAAACTCAAAGATACTTATATCTGTACTGTAACATTCTTGTATGAAGCAAGCTACATTTGAAGAAGTTTTATCTATTCAAAGAAGAAATTGCATAAGGTGCTGAGTTAGGCTCTGATGCACACTAAAGTTTGAGAACTACTGATATAAAATATATCCAGTGAGAGCGAGAAAGTTTCTTTTCCTACTCATGGAGATAAGATTATACACTGTCATTTATGTAAAAAGTTTATACATTGTCCTTTGTGTAAATTCAGTTTAATCGGTTATCTGTAATAATTTATTGGCAATACTAATTTATTATCAGTACTGCCTAAGAAATAGATGTATTTTACATACACATACAGTTAATCTGATTATTGATAATTCGGTTAACTTTGTTTGGCTTTTCCTACCACTTATTAAAAGTTTACATTAAATGACTAATTTAAATATATACATACAATGTTCAGTCTTTCTGTTACCACATTTAAGTAGCTAAGATAATTGATGGGTGTTAACTTCTCTTGTTTATCCATAATATGGGTACATCGTAGGCAGTGTAATACAGGCTTCTTTTTCCTTTCCTCTTACTTTACTAACAGACCACAATTTTGTTGTGTCTAGGTCAACTCTCAGAACAAAATTATCATTCCTTATAATTATATTTATATTCAAGATAGGATTTCTTTTCTTTTTATAGTGAAATACATTAATATTCCATTGTTTATGTGCACAAAATTTTGTTTATCTACTTATCTATTAATTGATATTTAGTTTTTTTCTACTTTTTGAAAATTTTGAATAGTGCTGCAGTGAATGTTTACATCAAATATTTGGTTGAGCCTGTTCATTATTGTTTTGTTATATAATCTTGGTAATCACAGAATCAAATGGTAATCCTATTTAGCTGTTTTGAACTGTCAAACTGCTTTCTAAAGTCCCTGCAGTGTTTTTTATTTCCACTAGCAATGCACAAAGATTCTGATTTCTCCACATCTTTGCCAACACTTTTTTAATATATCTTTTTATGATCATTCTGATACATATATTATAATATCTCATTATGGTTTTGATTTAAACTTCCCAAATTACTGATGTTCTTGGGCAACTTTTCATGTGCACATTGTCCTTCTGTATATTATCTTCCTTTTTAAAACATTTTTCTTTAAAAAAAATTTAATTCATTGTTTATTGGTACATTTTAGGTATACAATATGATGACATTCATCACTGGGATCTTGTATCTTTAGATGATGTATCTTGGCTCTTATTTTTCCCCATTCCCTTGCCTTCCTATCACCCCCTCCACCCTTTCCTATTTACAAAGACTTTCTTTCCGTTTTTTCCTTTTCTCATAATTTTTCCTTTCTCTTCTTTCCTTTTCCCTACCCCTACCACACCCCCTTCCCCTAAGAAATGCTTATTTAATCTGTTGTCCATTCTTTATTGAAATGTTTGTCTTTTGGTTGCTAAGATATAATATTTTTAATATATTCTATACATTAAACTCCTATAAGATGTATGATTTGTAAATATTTCCTCATTCTGTAGATTTTCTTTTCCTTTATTGCCTTCTGATATCTAAAATATTTTAAATTTGATCTAGTTTAATTTATATTTTTGTTTGTCATAATTTTGTTTTATATCACAATTTTGTTTATTTCATTGTGAAATCTAGTATCACAAAGATATATCTTCATGTTTTTACCAATGAGTGGAATATTTTATCTTGTATATTTAGTCATTGATCCAATTAGATTTAAATCATATTAGTTTTGGGGGGAAGAGGTAGACTTTCTTTCTTTTCCCTCAATATCACCAGTTTTCCTATCATCATGTGTTGAAAGAAAAAATGTTATTTTCCTGTTTAATTAATTAGGTCCATGTTAAATATCAATTGGACAGAGATATATTGGTTCATTTGTGGACCATCAATTTGATTCAATCATTTTACATGTCTATGCTTACCTCAATAGCACATCATTTCTATTACTGTAAATGTGAGTTGTGAAATCTGGAAGTGTGACTCTCAAAATTTTCTTATTTTTTGACAGTTCAATTGGATGTTTTAGGCCATTGGAAATTCCATATAAATTTGAGAATCCAGTTCTGGAAAAGATTTTATAAAGACTTGGTTAACTTTGTAAGTCTACTCTTGTATTATTGACATCTTAATCTTGTCTGTTCTTCCTATCTTTGAACATGATATGTCTTTCTGTATATTAGATATTTTCTTATTTCTTGCAACAATGCTTGAAATTTTCAGTGAGCAAATATTTCACCTTTTATTTTCTTAGAAATAAAATAGCTTTTTAAATTTCCGATGTATTATTTGTTCCCAGTGTCTAGAAACATCTAATATTTGAGTATTCATCTTGTATCCTTCAGATTTGTTCAATTCTTGTATTAGTTATGATAGCGTTTATATGTATTCTTCAAGTTTTGCTTCATATAGGATTATGTCATATATATAGAACTGTCCTACTATAGAGCTATCACTTTTTTTTTTTGTATTGGAGATTGAACTTGAGCCCTTTCACTTGCAAGGCAAGTGGCGGCACCACTGAGTTAAATCTCCAGCCCTGCTGTCTATCACTTTTATCCTACCAATGTTTGCTTTACATATTTGGAGTTCTGTATGTTGGTTTATATGTCTTTCCTGTGAATTCAGCTTTTCAATATCATGTAATATTACTTATTTCTTCAGAAATTTTTACTTAAAGTGTTTTGTCTGTTACCAGAGTGACCACTCAGCTCTCATTTCACTACTGTTTGTATTATCTTTTTCTATTCCTTCAGTTTCAACGTATGTTTGTCTCTATATCTAAATAATCTTTTGGTTGAAAGCTTAAATTAGCCTTTATGAGCAAATAATTTTGAAAATCTTTTTATTTGGATGAAAAATTAAAACCACTTGTTTTTAAACTAATTGTTGATGAGAAAGAACACTTGTCTCTCATTTTATTCTTTGCTGTATATATGTGTGGTCTTTCATTTCTTCCTTTGCTACCCATTTAGATTCTTTTATAATGAACAACTTGATTCCCCTTTAATTTTCCTTCTTTATCATTACCATAGGATTTATGTTGGCATCCTAAATTATGATAATGAAATTTGATCTGATACAAACTTAACTACAATCACATGAAATCACAGTTTTATCTGCCTATCTACTTATTGTCACAAATCATCTCATTACATATTTGTTGTCCAAATATCATACTCTTAAGTTTAATTTTGGAACTCTGTTTTAAATCATGAAGGAAATTATAACGCAATTGGAAAACCAAATTGCAAAATATATATTAGCTTTTATATTTATGACTTTACTTCCTAATGTCCTTTAATTTCAATATGAAAGATACTTTTCCTATTTCCTTTATGACAAATCTCACCGTAGTGAAATCCTTAAGCTTCTGCTTATCTTGGAATGTCAATAATTTCTCCTTAATCTATAATGGATATTATTTCTAGAAAGAGAATAATTATATAATTTTTCTTTTTATTGCTTCCATTTTAAACTCCATAGCATTCTCTTTTCCATGATTTCTGATGAGAAATTGACTATTAATATTATTATGTTTTGAGTTGCTTCTGTTCTTCGGCTTTCAAGATGTTGTTTTTGTCTACTACTTTGATTGCAGATTTGGGTCTGTTTGAGTTTATTGTATCAGAAGTCTATTGTTCTTACATTTGTAGTGTCATATCTTGCATCAAACCTGGGAAATTGGAGACTTACTATATCATCAAATATTTATCCTTTCCTTTTATCTTTCTGTTTCCCATTTGGGACTCCAATAATGTATATATTGATGTGCTTGATGAATTTCATAGACCAGTTTGACTTTGGTCTTCCTCATTTTTTCTTTTGCTTTTCTTTTACCCCTATAACTCTAACATTTCCATTGCTCTCTATTCACCTTGGCTATTTCTTTCATCTGCTTTTTCAAATCTGCTGCTAAATATTTCAGCTGAAGTTTTTATTTTATTTATTAAACTTTTCTTCTCCAGGTTTGCTTATAAATTATGTCTATATATTGATATGTTTGTTTTGCTCATATATAATTTTCCTTAAATCTTTGACTTTTGTTTCTTTGGTTCTTTGAGCATACTTCAGATAATTGTTTTAGAGTCTTTGTCACAAGTATATAATGTCTGGGCTTTCTAATTAACAAAAAATTGGTAAAAAACATCTATTTTATGTGAATAAGCCATAATTCATTGATTCTCTACATGATTTATGATTGTTGTTGTTGTAGTTATTGAAAAATGGACATGTTTGAATATGATACTATAATAAGATTGGAAAGCAGATCTCCCTATCCCAAGCATTAGATTTTTTTTTTATTATTGGGAGGTTGTAGAAGCTCATTGATGTAGTGATTATTACAAACTATTTTTTCAAAGACTGAATTCCTTAAGTTGTAGTCACTGAAATGTTTGACTTTTGTTTATGCTGTTATTTTGCAGATATTTCTCTACTGAAAGATGGTAAAATATTTCAAAGCTAATGACAAAAATACAGAATAAATAAAGGAGGATTAAAACAACAATGAAGATTTCTCTCTCATTTTATATTATCTCTTTTCTGGGATACTCCTTTGATACTTAAAGAGTAGTAATGAGAATAGAAAATTAAGCCAAAGCAAAACTTTATGGAATTCACTACTCTTCTGACCATTCATCTTGTTCTGGTCAGGAGGGTGGGTGAAGGGATGGAATTGCAGATTTTTCCAAGATTCTCCCCATTCTTTTCTTTGTAGGTTTTGGGGTGGTTAATGTCTATCTTTATCCTACTCCTTTGCCCTCAGCTTAGTGATCCCTTCTGTTGTGAGTTCTAAGTTGGGCAAAACAAAATTAAACACCTTGAATCAGGTTGTTGAGTAACTTTCAAGCAAATATTTATAGAATACACAATGACTTGTACATACCTGCTAATTCCAGAATAAGAGATAAGAATTCTAGGTGAGAAACATGTTCTGTAAAATTTTCAAGGCTGCTATCATTGCTATAATTTTTTAATGATTTTCCAAAGTTCAGAGATACTTTGTTCTGAAATTTCCTGCTACTCATTTATTTTTGATATTTCTGTGAATTAAAATATTTTAGATTTCCCTAATACATCATTTTTCTCTAATGTTACTCTATGCCTAAAATTACAATGTTTTGACACACAAAATGCCTGAGGGTGAATAATTTATAAGGAAAAGAGCTTTATTTAGCTTACAGTTTGGAAGTGCCACAGAACTAGCATCAGTTTCTAGTGAGGGCCTCATAGTAGAGAACATCATATAATAGAAAGATACATGAAAAATAAAACAGAGTTTCCATGATGAGAGAGGTATCAAAAGGGAGAGTTAAGGAAACCAAACTCAGCATTTTTGGGTATTTAACACAGTCCCCTGGGACCTATTCCTTTCTAGAGATCTAACCTAATCTCTCAACATTGCCATCCATTTATGCAGAACTCAAATATCTCATAAAGTCCTCATCATCAGAATACCATTACATTGGGAAATTAAGTTTCAATATGAATTTTTATGGAGACAAACAGCATGTGTCAAACCAGAGCACTCCACAACATGTTCTTTTATAATTTTTAAGGACAAAACTGTAATCTTATACAGCATGATTAATTTACAAGATAACATTTTTATATTTTTGTGACTGCAAAGAGAGACTAACAAGGTATGATCTTTAATACAACAATAAAATATTACTTTTTCATGCATACCTGCCAATTCTCTCCACCTTTCTTTCATGTAGTGACATACAATGACTTTTACACCATTTGCACAAAGTAGCAAATTAAAGTTCATAAAAATATATAAAAGTTTATTATATCTGCACCTATAGCTACTAAATTATTTGTCCTTATGTTTAAGTATGCAATAATAGACAAATATACACCTATTCTTTTTAAGATAAGAACTTTGAGTGGTTTTCTGATAAATATAAAAGATTATTTTTAATACATAATTTTTAAATTTCTGGTAAGACTAAGTATATTAACATCAACTATATATATATTAAGAAAATATTCTTCAAAGGATGATGATTTTTTTAAATTTAATGTGAATATTTTTATGTATCTAGTCTATTGAAAATAAGTTTCATTTTTAATTCTATTTTTGAACCAAACAAAAATAAAAGCAATATGTTAAGTTCTTTTATTGAAAATCAGTTGGATCTTTACTGCTAAAAGTATTAAAAGGGCAGGTGTAGTATTATGATCTCAATAGGAAAAATAAAAATAGATCCTAAGCCTTTGTGACAGATGTCAAGCATGCTGACAACTGTTAAAAGAAAAATCATTTTGCTGATCCTGTGAGAGGAGACAGCTTGTAATATGAAAGATGTATCTCTTTATCTGTTTTTGGCAGATCATTTCCACTGAATAGGACAGGAAAGGTACTTCAGATGGAGAAAAGGACTCCAGAGATTTTCATCTTTTCAACCACACAAAAGGTATAATGAAAAATCAGAAAGTAAAGAAATATAAAAAATAAAGACAAGGGCGGGGAATTTAGGTAGTAGTTCCACTGCCTGACTCGCAAGCGCAACGTCCTGAGTTCGATCCCCAATACTAAAAAAAAAAAAGGACAAAATCCCCCTCATATGTATTTTTGTATGGTTTTAAGTCCAAATATTAGCATAAATTATATCTGGTTTAAAACTCCTTACAATTATCTAGTGGTAAACAAACCATCAAATGTTGAATGGTATATAAATAAATACTTAGTGAACACTTATTAAAGTAGTATATTAACAATAATCCACCAATGTTAGTTTATAACTATAGCTTACCTTAGTTTATCTCATCATCTGAAATGTTACTCTTCATTGGTGAGATTATTAAATTATAAATAGATGTTTTGATTAATTTTAATCAAGCAAATACTATTGTGTATGCTCATGAGTAAAATTTTAAAACATTACCATGAGAATAAATTTGATAATATATTCTAATTTTAATATGGGACTCTTTTCTCATATTTATATATTTTCCCCACTTACACAAATATTTATATCCTAACAAGAACAGTATATAATAAAATACCAGATAGTTGTTTCTCTATTATAATATTTTAAGATATAAGAATACATCTTAACAATTTTTCATAGTAATACTCAGCCACACAATCTTGCATAGTATCCCACAGTGTATTTCAATTACAGCTTATTTTCATTTCATACATGTTTTGAAATGTGTTTCTTTTTTATTATTATTACTAATAGTATCATGGAAACTCAAAGTCTGTCTTAACATCCCATAACTATAAAATTTATGTATTTTCAGAAAACTAATTAGAACATCAATAAATCATGTTCATTTCTAGTTTTCTTTCTGATATTTTCTTTTAAATAAGCTCTCTAATTCAAGAAATACCTACCAATTATGTCTTGAATACTTTTTGGTAATTTCTCCTTTTCAGTGTATTTTCTTTTCTATACAGAATTATATCATATATTTCATTTAGGCTTAATTTAAGATTTTCATCTGATCTGAAGCTGAACCATTCCCTTCATAACATGGTCCCCTATCCACAAATAACCTTTATCTAAATGTGAAAATCTTGGCTTCTCAAATATCAGACAAATATTAATCCAAAATCATCATTATAATGCTGAAATAATTTTGCTGGATAACTTTTCATAAGTTTTACTTGTACATAAAACCAGAACTTTTATAAATGAGTACAAATCAAACCACCTCCAGTAGCTAGAGCTCTCTCACCAAGACCATCTACTCACATTTTTAAAATGGTCACATAATAATTGAACATGTTTGTGGAATACAATGTTATATTTAGAAGCATGAAAACAATATGAAATGCTCAAATCAAAGTAATTAGCATATCTATCACCTAAAACATTTACACTTCTTTTCCATAAGCATTAGATCTAATTTCCAGAATGGCATGATGGGAAGAACATAAAGGAGCATGTATCAGTCAGTATTTACTAGAGAAACTGATAGAACACAAGATATAAATTAGCTTACAATAGCTACCCACAGGGTCAGGTGAGGAGGAGTCCAGAGGGTCTCTCCGCACATTCTAGAGACCAAAGGATTCAGTCAAAGTTCTGGAGTTCACTGTAGTGTCCTGTGGGGGTCTGTATCAGGAGACCAATGGATCTGCCCTGGAAGGCAAAGACTGGAGCTCCTCCAAAGGAACAGAAGAGACTATGACCTTCCTCATTTTCCTTTTAAAACAAACAGTCAGGCTAGGAGCAGCCCTAGGTGAATCCCCCACACCCTAAGGTGTGGAATTGCTGAGCCAATTTGACTAAGCTTCTCTTAGCCAAATTTCTCAAATTGAAACAATCGCTCAACCATCACAATCGATGCCTTGTCAACTTGGCAACCAGATACATTTCTTTAAACCAGTCTCTTGATACAAAGATGAGTTCACAGTTATGACTAACATGTCACAACTATCCTGCATACAAACAGAATCACACTAATTCCCTCCACAGGATGGAATGCAATTTTTTTTGCTTACTTCTAACATTTTATAACTTGAAACTTATAATGGGTTTAATAATCCTTAAGAACCAATATTAGAAGAGAAATAGTACAATTACAGTCCTCGTTTTTGTAGGTGATCACAGAGTCATAGCTGATATTTAGAACTACCTTCTACTACCCATTCTGTATTTTCTTGGTCTTCTGAAAGCACCTCAGCAGGTCTTGGTTCTTTCCTTGGTGGAATCACCCATACCTTCATTCCTGAAAGTTCTGGACCATTTATCATTTTTTTCTGGATTAGGTTGTTGTAGTTTTCCATTGACTTTAATAACAGGGCATGGTAATACTAAGAGGTGCCCTAAGGAATCTCCTGTACTTCAAGTATATTCTTCCTTTCCTCCATTGTGGAGTAAAAGTTCAATTTCACCTTGATAGTCTGGGTCAATCACCTCTGACAATACTGCGACTCCCTTTTTAGCTTGTTTCCTCAGAGGCACAAGGAGACCAAAATGACCAGGGGGAAGTCTTAGCTTCCAGTTCAATGGTATCATTGTTGTACTTCCTGGTACAAACCTTCCCTCTTCTGGAACTAAGACTTCTAAGCCAGCATAACATAAGGTCATGGGAAGAGGAAGCAAAAATTTTGCTAGTGAATCACTGGGGGTATTGGTAAGTGCCACCATTCCCATTTCCATGCCTTGATTCCTGGACCTGTGAATCCTGCCTATGGGAGACACAGTACCATATAGTGGATGCTGGTTCAAAGCATATACAGCCTTTTGAAAACCTTGCCCCAGGCCTGCAATGTATCGCCACCTAACTGGTGTTGTAACTGTGTCTTCAAAAGACCATTCCACTTCTCTATCAATCCAGCAGCTTCTGGATGGTGAGGAACATGGTAAGACCAGTGAATTCCATGAGCATGAGCCAATTTCCTCACTTCTTCAGCCATACAATATGTTCCTTGGTCTGAACCAATGCTATGTGGAATTCCATGATGGCTGATAAGGCATTCTGTGAGTCCATGGATGGTAGTTTTGGCAGAAGCATTATGTGCATGGAAGGCAAATCCATAGACAGAATATGTGTCTATGCCAGTTAGGATATAGCACAGTCCCTTACATGATGGAAATGGTCCAGTATAATCAACCTGCCACCAGGTCATAGGTTGATCACCCCGGGGAGTGGTGCCATATTGAGAACTCAGTGTTGGTCTCTGCTGCTGGCATATTGGTCATTCAGCAGTGGCTGTATCCAGATCAGCCTTGGTAAGTGGGACTCCGTGTTGCTGAGTCCACGCATAACCTCCATCCCAGCCACTATCACCACTCTGTTCATAGGCCCATTGGGCAATGACAGGGGTGGCTAAAGAAGGAAGTTGGTCACTTTCCACAGAATGAATCATCTTATCCACTTGATTGTTAAAGTCTTCTTCTGCTGAGATCACCTTTTGGTGAGCATTCTCATGGTAAACAAAATTTTTTACATCCTTTGCCCATATGGAGAGGTCTACCCAAAATATCCTTGTCACTAATTTTCCAGTTATGTTCCTTCCAAGTTCCTGCCCATCCAGCCAGACCATTGTCTACAGCCCATGAACCAGTGTACGGTCACACATCTGGCCATTTCTACTTCCAGGCAAAATGTATGACCAGGTGCACTGCCCAAAGTTCTCCCCACTGTGATGACTTCCCTTCACCACTGTCCTCAGGGATATCCCAGAAAGGGGCTGTAATGCTGCAGCTGTCCACTTGTGAGTACTGCCTGCATAATGTGCAGAGCCATCTGTAAACCAGGCCCCAGCCTTCTCTTCCTCTGACAGCTTATCATATGGTACACGCCATGAGGCCATAGGTGCATGATGGGAAACAGAAGGTAATATAGCAGGTGTAGAAGACATAGGCATCTGGGCAACTTCCTCATGTAATTTACTTGTACCCTCTGGCCCTGTTCTGGCACGATCATGTATATACTATTTCCAGTTAATGATGGACTGTTGCTGTGCACATTCAACCTTATGACTTGGTGGATCAAATAATACCCAGGTCATGATAGGAAACTCAGTTTGGATAGTGACCTGGTGTCCCATGGTCAAGCATTCAGTTTCCACTAGGGCCTAGTAGCAAGCCAAGAATTGTTTTTCAAAGAGAGAATAGTTGTCTGCAGATGATGGTAAGGCCTTGCACCAAACTCCTAATGGCCTCCACTGTGATTCACCTATGGGGGCCCACCAGAGACTCCAAACAGCATCTCTACCTGCCACTGACACTTCAAGTATTATTGGATCTGCTGAATCATATGGTCCCAGTGGAAGAGCAGCCTGAACACCAGCCTAGACCTGTTGTAAAACTTTTTCTTGTTCTGGGCCCCACTCAAAATGAGGGGCTTTCCAAGTCACTCAGTAAATGGGACAAAGTAAGATACTTAAATGAAGAATATGTTGCCTCCAAAATCTAACTAGCCCCACTAGGCATTGTACCTCTTTTTTTGGTTGTAGGAAGAGCCAGATGCAACAGCTTATCTTTCACCTTAGAAGAGATATCTCTACATGCTCAAACACCACTGTACTCCTAGAAATTTCACTGAGATACAAAGGCCTTGGATTTTTGTGGGATTTATTTTCCATCCTCTCTCTCTCAAATGTTTTACTAACAAATCCAGAGTAGTTACTACCACTTGCTCACTTGGTCCAATCAGCATAACGTCATCAATGCAGTGGACCAGAATGATACCTTGTAATAGAGAAAGGTGATCAAGATCCCTATGAAGTAGGGGCCAGGGATTTAGCTCAGTGGTTCTGGTGCCTTCTTTGAAAGCATAAGGACCCGAGTTCATCCCCTGGTACCAAAAAGGAAAAAAAAAAAAAAAAAAGATCCCTATGAAGTAAGTTGTGACACAGGGCTGGAGAGTTAATATAACCCTGAGGTAGGACAATGAAGGTGTATTGCTGGCCTTGTTAGCTAAAGGCAAATTGTTTCTGATGGTCCTCATGGATAGGTATGGAGAAGAAGGCATTTGCCAAATCAATAGCTCCATACCAAGCACCAGGAGATGTGTTAATTTGCTCAAGCAAGGAAACCACATCTTGTACCGCAGCTGCAATCAGTGTCACCACTTGATTTAGTTTACAATAATCTACTGTCATTCCCCAAGACCTGTCTGTGTTTAGCACAGGCCAAATGAGAGAATTAAATAGAGATGTGGTGGGGACCATCACCCCCACATTCTTCAAGTCCTTGATGGTGGCACTAATCTCTGCAATCCCTCCAGGAATGTGATACTACTTTTGGCTTACTATTTTACCAGGCAAAAGCAACTCTAATGGCTTCTGTTTTGCCTTCCCAAACATAATGGCCCTCACACTACAGGTTAGAGAACCAATGTGAGGATTCTGCCAAGTACTGAGTATATCTCTCAATTCTGCATTCTGAAACAGGGGAAATGATTACAGGATGGATTCGAGGACCTATCAGACCTACTATGAGTCAAACTTTTGCTAAACCGTGCTGATTACCTGACCTCCATAGGCCCCTACTCTTACTGGAGGGCTACAATGATATTTTGGATCCACTGGAATCAGTGCTAGTTCAGAACCAGTATCCAGTAGTCCTCAAAATGTTTGATCATTTCCCTTCACTCAATGTACAGTCACTCAAGCAAAAGGCCTTATTAGGTCCCTTTAGGGAAGGATAGGAGAGAGATTGACTATATGAATTTTTGGTGCATCAGGGTCCTTCCCCAAGCAGATCTGGCCTCGCTATCATTCAAGGGGTTCTGGATCCATAAACTGTCTCAAATCTTGGAATTGGGTGAGGGGTCAAGATTCCCTGTTACCATGATTTGAAGTAGGTTTCCATTCTTTTGCCCTTAGATTTTTTTGATTATATAAATCTGGTAAATATTTTGTAGGTTTCCCATCTATTTCACTTCTGGGAACACCATGGCTGATCAGCCAACACCATAGGTCTATACCTGTCAGATTATTCTGCTCATTTTTCTGCTTCTGCTTTCCAGTATAGTAAGTATGTGCATTCTACCTTTGGTGATTAAGAGTTGCCACTTGGGCTCTGCCACTCCAGGATCCAATCAAGCCTATTGCCCTTAAATTTCCTAACTGAGTAACTGTGGTCCCCACTATAAGATCAGGCATTCAGAGAAGAGCAATAACAGGGCTCTTCAGGGATGCTGGTGCACCCCTCATGAATCTGTTCCTTAAGGTGTTAGTGAAGGGTAGATTTTCTGAGTCATCCCAGTGTAGAGGATTAGTTTTAATATGGCAGATCCACTCTAGCTTTCCCAATTCCCTGAGCCTCTAGATCCCTTCATCAATAGTAAACCATGGAATATTGGGCATCTCTAACTCATTCACAGTGACCCATGTTTTGTTCCACACTTATGCCAACCAGACAAATAAACGATTAACACCTTTCTTTACTCCATGAGCTGCAACATTAAATTCAGAATCTCTGCTTAATGGACCCATATCAACAAACTCAGCCTTATCCAGGTGTATATTTTAGCCACTATTATCCCATACCCAGAAGTTCCATTCCTTCACTTGCTCATCAGGCTTCTCCTTATAAGAGTTAGAAAACTCAAGAAGTTCTTTGGGAGAATAGTTAACCTCCTCATGGGTCATACTGTGTACCTCACCCTTAGGAGCCTTCTGTGATTTGAGACTGGTTATGGGCCTAGAGGCAAAAGTGGGTGGTGAGGGGGTTCCTGAGCAGTGTTAGAGTAATCATACTTGGTCAACAGAAGATTATTTTTCTCAGATTTACTAGGAGGAGCCAACACCCATGAGGGGGGGAATGCCTCTGCCACTTCAGGTGAAGAAAGCTCTTCTGGGAAAATAATCTCACTACCATCTAGAAACTCAACATCCTCAGTTTCATCAGGATCCTCCCAAACATCTCCATCCCAGTTTATGGGATCCCACTCTTTTCTAATCAGTCCCCTCACTTTTG
Source organism: Heterocephalus glaber (assembly GCF_053883595.1). Classification (NCBI taxonomy): domain Eukaryota; kingdom Metazoa; phylum Chordata; class Mammalia; order Rodentia; family Bathyergidae; genus Heterocephalus; species Heterocephalus glaber. Next base: position 43,039,321 of record NW_028258324.1, on the reverse strand, counting down.
CTTCAGATAACGTTTGAGGCTAGGCAATAAGGTTACATTGTAGTTCACCCATTCTAATTATAAGGGCCTGTGTTTGGATTTCTGAAATTTCAGCCCTGTTAGTAAAAGAGAGGAGATTTTTCTTCAAGATACACTAAGAAGCTTTTAAATTTATTATGTGTGTCTGGAGCTTATGTGTTTCTTATGTGAATCTTTGAGCTTATTTTCCTGTGCTACTTTTTCCATAGATGCTAAGACCAACCAGTCAGCATCATTATGTTTCCCACTCTTCCAAAAATATTCACAATGTTCATATATGGTGTTGCTAAATTCCTGACATTTCACAACTGGTTTATTAGGATAATCAAATGGATCAACCTTGTATATTACTTGAAACACTTCACAGCAAGGATATCAGTATTCCCCACAGGAGTTGAAGGAGAGACCATGGTGGCCTTAAGTCTCATTAAATTGGAGAGCTGACTCCAGCAACCCCTAAAGCCATTCAAGAATTCCATTTTTACAATTTTGTTTCTATAGAGCCATTCCCAGAACCAAACTCTGTATCAGCCAGTATTTACTAGAGAAACTGATAGAACACGATATATATATGAATTTACAAGAGTAGCTTCCAATAGCTACCCACAGGGTCAGATGAGGAGTCCAGAGCGTCTGTCCGTACACTGGAGACCTAAGGATTCAGTCAAAGTTCTAGAGCTCACTGCAGTGTCCTGTGGGGTTCTGTATCAGGAGACCGATGGATCTTCACTGAAAGGCAAAGACTGGAGCTCCTCCAGAGGAACTGAAGAGACCATGACTTTCCTCATTTCGCTTTTATAATAGTCAGGCGAGGAGCAGCCCTAGGGTGAATCTCTCACTCCTTAAGGTGTGGAATTGCTGAGCCGATTTGGGATTTGGCTTAGCCAAACTTCTCAAGTTGACACAATCACTCAACCATCACAGAGCTCTTGGTAGACATCACATAAAATAAATAAGATAACTGATGTATTTTGGACAGCTCAAACTCATCAGGACTTTGGAAAAACTATAGTTATTAAATATTCTTATAAAATTTCAGAAAAAGTTAATATTTAATTTCACTACCATGAATGTCAGGGAGTATTTTAAACATCACTCTTTTTTTTAACCAATGTAAATCCACTATTTCCTGTCTAAATTCCAGTGAGCACTTAGGAAGGCCACTTTGAACTGTAATCACACTATATTTAAAAAATTATGAATTCTCCCATCCCAGTATCATTTAATACAAACCTTTATTCTTTCAAGAAACATGAATTCCCTATGTTACACTTTAAACTTTCAGAATCATATGTGTGCAGCAAAGTAAACATCATAAAATATTTCAAGAGAAGATAGCCTTTGTGAGTCGCACACTGCCATTCTAAAATTCAACTATCATGTTTGCTTTTAGCTACAGTGCCATTATGTTTTAACTTATTAAAAGTGAAATAGAAACTCCCAATACACAGTTGCTCCTCTCACCTACAAGCCCAGAAAATGATGACAAGAAAAAAACAAGTACTGTAAGAAATTGCACTAAAAAGGATATATTAAAAAGTTGGGTTTAAAAACCAATTACTACATAAATGTTAATGTTCTTCCCATTTTGTGGAAGATTCAAATACTTATTTGATCTTTGACAATGGCAATATTTATCAACACATTTTTAAAACACCAGAGGAATACACATACTTATTGGATAAGAATCACCTCATACTTGATTTTTATATGTTTTATTCTATCCTTTTTTGAGGAAAATTTACTTTACTAATGCACTTGAATCTTCAGTATTGCTGTGTCTTCCTAATTTATAAAACACCAAACTAAACTCTTTAAATTACAGCCAAAGTTTATGGACTGAATTGTGTCCTCCTCAAATTCATACATTGAACTTTTAATGTCTACTACCTCATAATATTATTACATTTGGAGCCGGAGATGTAGCTCAGCAATGCTGCACCTGTCTGGCAAGTACAAGGTCCTGAGTTTGATCCCCATAACAGAGAAAAAAAGGAAAGCATTACTACATTTGGAAGTAAACCTTTAAAAATAGATTAATTTCAAATGAAGACATCAGGGTGAACCCAAATTCAATCTAATGGGTGACATTATAGAAAAATTATATTAGGACATAAAGGAATAACCATGTAAAATACAAGATAAACACAGCCACCTGGTTGCCAGGAGTGGTGGCACACACATGTAATCCCAGTATTTAGAAGGCTGAGGCAGGAGAATTGCAATGAGTTTGAGGTCAGCTGGGCTACATAGTGAGTTCAAGGCCAGCCTGAACAACAAAGAAAGACCCTGTCTCAAAAAACAAAACAAAACAAAAAAGAGAACCACCTGGTCAAAAAAGAGTACTCAGAATGAACTAACCCTGTCAACACCTTGATATTAGTATCCTAGTCTTCAGGATCCAAAGAAAATATATTTCTGTTGTATAACCCAGTCAAATTGTAATATTTTTCATGCCAGTCCTATCCATCAAATATAGGATACAATTTAAAAATTTTGATCAAAATGAAGCATTCTACAGAGGGAACAGAATACATAGGGTGAAATAATATCATATACTAAAAGGATTTTTTAAAATGTCTTAGTTCTATGATAGTCAAAGAATTTTATCAAATATTATAATTAACAGGTACAAAACTAACAAGGATGTGACTTAATATTGGAATAGAAAAATAAAAGGTAATTAAATGCCTATAGTGAGGTTCTTAATTATATGGCTCAGACTCAGATATAGGTCATTCATATTATAGACTCAATAAGTGATACTTAAATAATGAACATGAAGATAATATGAAATTTAAGCATAATTAATAATGATAATAATCTGAATATGGTGGGATAAATTTCATACTATGTTCTTTTCTAGAGACCCTTTTTATTTTCAAATTTTAACTCTTAAAATTACTCCTTATTAAAAATTATACAGTTCTTATTTTCAGTAAAATTCTCACCATATTGACTATGAAATGTCTCAGTACATAAATAGAATGGAATGTATTAAAATAGAATTTAAACATTTTCCCATCATGGTAAATTATTGCATGTGAACACACATATTCCCTCTCCTCTCCATTTTCTGTGGGTTACTTTTGAACAATATACTAGTCATATGTATGGAATCATTCACATGAGAATATAGACACTTTGTAAATTTTTACCTTGGAAAAAACACAAACCTATAATACAAACTTCTTTTGACATCATTGTCCTTCCACATGTATTTTATTAATGCCTACAAAGATATTTCCATATGCAGAGCTTCTATTTATTTGGTTCCAACTGCATGTCACACCTATTACAATCCAGGTTTTGTTCCTACCAATACAGTATGTCATTTTTGTATTGCCTGTCCACTGTGAGCAGACATATCTATTCCTCAAACACACAGTTTTTCAGCATTCACAGCATGCAACACACATTATGGGAATGGGGGGGTGCAGCAGTGAGCTAAACAGACTAAACCTATATTCCCACAAAGAAAGAGGGGAAGTGCAGGTTGAATTATAACAACACACCTTTGTGGTAATCAATCCAATCCAATGATGGAAGGGAATCAGTTCTTGGAGAAAAACATTAAAATAATGACCTAGTCTCTGCTTAAAGTCCCCAACATGGCTCAGCACAGTTACATTTGGGCCAAGCCATAACATGAGTTTTGGTTGAGACAAGTCAGTAGTTACCTTTTTATTGTTACTAATACAAATTAGATAGCAGGAAAAATGAGAGCTATCAAACTTGCAACTGATCATATATTCTGTAGATGCCTTACATAGGAATCATTTGGAAGTGTGAGAGAAATGGATAATACCAGGCCCTATACAAAATTTCCAGGATCAAAACATGTGTATTTTTCAAACTTCCTCAATTGGTTTAAATAAACATTAAAGTTTAATAAGCACTAAATAGCAGAAAACATCTGCTTGGAAAATATATAATACATGTCAAATATGTTGAGCATCACTATTTAACAATTATTTTAATCTAATTACCTCAGTGGTATCTTTCCTTAATATTATTTCTATTGTTGGCATTAAATTCATCTGTTAGTAAACATATCACTTAGCTACAAAAATCATAAAATCAGAAGCATAGATGTATATTCATTGCCATTCCATCCACAGCTCAACACCATCACTACTATTTCTCTGATTATCTTAAATATTCACTAATGTATAGGGTGCTTTCTACCTTCAACCAGTGGAGAAGGGAAAAGGAACGCGCAGAAGCAGGGTTTCGTTTTAATGAGAGAGTGGAAGATTCCCCCGAAGCCTTGTCATCCCCAACATATCTTCTTATTTATAAGCTACAAGTGAGTAATTTGGTGGCGATGAGTTGGAAGGGAGAATAGAAAAGCAGTTATACAGCTCTCCAGGCAATATAGAGGAAAGTAATAGGAGAAGATGATTAGAAGTGTCTTTGGAGCAAAAAAACTAGCTGTGGCTGCTATAGTAGCACAGATAGGCTTTTAAACTTTCAATCAGTAATTATAGTAATTACAACCTCCAAAACTACCAACAAGGTTTTCAATATCTCCATGCTCTTTAGGAATCATTGTAATTTTTCTCTTAAAGAATCTCAGAAAATACTGAATGTCTCCTATATGCATCCAATGCTTTAGACTACTTCTGGAAGCTAAATCACATGGTATGGACACAAATAACTTGCAAACTGTATGTTCTTGATGTTTAAAGTAAAAAAGCAGGGAATGTAATCTTGGTAGAAAACCTTATCTTGCTGTTTCTGAAAAAGTATGCTCATATGTTTTGAATTGTTTATGAAATGATTCACATGACAAGAAGGACTGATAGGTGTTGCCAGCTGACAGCTAGAAAGAAGCTGAGACCCTGAGTCTGACAGAATGCCGGGCCAATGCTTGGATCCTACTCCTGCAGGAGAGCCAGGTGCACCACACCTGGAAGCCTGGAATATTGAAACAGTGAGGTCCCAAGTGTCTGCTGGTTCAAGTTGTATGCTTACACTCATTTTTCCTGTGACAACTGATAACACAGTCTGAGTTTTGAAGTATATTTTGACATATTTCATTTTGTATAATACCTGCTGAGAGTCTTAATCAAAAATAATTTGTCCATTATTTTAAAAGTAGAACAGCCCTGACTCCAAAATATCTCCACCAGAGCTCACACTGTCTTTTCTGGACAGAGTATTAATCTCCAGAAATGTTGGCTTTGGGAATGAACTCTGAGTGTTTTTGTGTTGGACACGTGAAAAAACCTTTTCTCCAAACAAAAGCTGTCATAGGAACTTTGTTTAGAAATGCATCATTCTAGTGGAATTCACTTAAATTTAAACCTAAAAATAATGGAGATTTTAAGGTGGGGAATATATGCCTGGTAGTTAAATTAGTAAGTTAAAAAGTAAATGTCGTGGGCCGGGGTTTAGCTCAGTGGTTCCGGCGCCTGCCTCACAAGCGCAAGGTCCCAAGTTCAATCCCAGGTACCAAAACCAAAACAAAACAAAACAAAAAAGTAAATGCCGATCATGATACATAGACAAAGGGTAAGTGAGCATTTGGTAGCTTCTCTCCATCTCCATAGTTGCTTTACCAAATTGCGATTAAAAGAAGATTATTCTATTATTGCCTTCAGTTGGCAAATCATTAAAATGAACTTGTCAGTTTTATTTTTATCCTCACTAGGGACAAGTTCATGTTTCTGTGTAAGCATTCATACCATCCAAATTACAAATATTGCTCTTAATTTCTAAGTCACTTGGTTGTGTAAGTCCTTACTACTATCACTATTTACATTTATCTAACAAGAAGAATAAAGGAAATATTTTTAAAGCAAAGAACTTTTATTGCCCTACTCAAGTATAAGCCATAAAAATGGTGAAAATAAAAGTCAAGAAAATTAATGCTGAAGTTGCTATAAGTATCTTTTTTAAAGGGAGTTATTTCCAGAAAACAGAAAGAAATTATCATTCTTGTTTATGGGGCATAATTTAAGGAACAGAATAGTTCTAGTTTTCCATGATTTCATTATTTTGTTCAAATCATGGTATTCAAGGAAGTCATTATGCCTTTTCACGCTAAATATCAATAAAATACATTATTAAACCATAAGTAAATCTGGATGATTAACCAGTTTGTATCATGTCTTATATGTGAAGTTAATTACTTACCAAAGCTTGAAATAATAATCCTTCTTTTAGTAGTATCTATATATACAATGTTACACTAAACATTTCTCATTAACAACATTCAATAATCTCAGAAATTCTTAGCTTGAACTTCAGTATTGAAGTTTTTCAGAGAGAAATAATCATGGCTATCATATTCAGGACTATTTCTAAACTAAGAATGTGAGTGCTCACAGACCAATAGGACACCAATGCTAAATTAGCACTTGCAAACAAAAACTTTATTGCACAAAGTATTAAATTGGTACTTCAGTTAATGATTTCTACTTTCTAGTTTCTCAAGAGAGCTTGCATATTTATGTACCATTATAAAGGAAACATTTAACAGGTTTACTCATGAATTTTGATATTCAAATATCTTTTGAACAAGTAAACAGTGTACTAAGGGAATAAATTAGGAGAGATTTGCACTATAAGCAGCAGTTCAGGGGAAATTGTCAATAGACAACAAAAAAGCAATAATAAAACTACTGAATTTCAGTTTGTAGGTTTATTTATTATAAACCAGTATTGTCAAATGTAAGCAGTATCAATGATAAAATACTCTTCCCACAAAATGTGGACAACTTCTAATTCCTTGCCTTGGTAAATCACTGAAGAAGTCATTAAGTTTGTGTCCTTGAAGAGCTCATTTATACAGTGTCATTTGTTTCACATTACTAATGAAAAGTGAGTAATACTCAGTAAGGAACAAATGTCCACAAACCAATATCACTAAACACTTTAATTTAGGAAAGACTACTATTGGGCAAACAAAAATGTGATAACCATGAGTTGAATTACCAATAAGTAGGCTCTTTGTAATGTATTTATTTCATATTTAAAAAGAAAGAAAAATTACATTATGGTATTACCCTAAGCACCAATATACTTATATTTAGCCATGTTATGTAACATATGAACTCTAATAGTGGAGAATACAGTAATACTTCAGTTCCCAAACACTTCTGATTGCCAACAATTTGGTTCAGGAACAGAAGCATTGAAGAAAATTTTGCTTCTATTGAACTCCAGATGGGGTGATGAACACAAATGAGGTCATCTTCCCCAAAATTGTGAAGGGAATTAAATTCATGAACCAAGATGCCGCTGTATTATTATAATGCACAAAATATACCCAATCTACTTGTTTTACGTCTTTTAAATTATTATTATTTTACTATTGGTGGTCAGTGCGTATTTTTTAACTTTGAAAATATTTGATTAAAAGTAACATAGTATTATGATAAAAGGAGAAAGTATGGATAAAGAAAATTCACAAAATATCTCACAGCACATTAATGCTCTTTTTTAACAATGCGAATATACACCTTTCAGATGTAATGTACTTAGACATATGTTGCAAAATATTGAAAGTATGGATATTATTTTATAAGCTGTGTTTTCAAACAAGTAACTACAGTGGTACCTTGGTCCAGGAATGTAATTTGTTCCAAGACCCTGGGGAAGATGCGGAGCTAGTGTTCATGGGTGTAAGGTGGCTATGGTTGTGTTCCTCACTGGATGCAGATTTTGAGAACAGAAGAAAATTTTGCCAACTGCTTCTGTTTAGGAACTGAATTGTTTGCAAACAGAAGTGTTTGTGAACAGAGGAATTACTGTATATGTAGTATTATTCGTCAGAGAACATTATTTTATAATTACATTGAATTGCTTCATGTTATTTTGTTATAAATGTGAACTTTTTATATGATACTCATGTTATTAAAATACTATGAACATAAATGTTTCTACATATTTGTAGAATATTTTGTTACACTCATTTGTATTCATTTTAGTCAAAATTACTTGTAATCAGATTTTCAAAACAAAGGATATGAATTCATCCATTTTTTATATCTTTCATAATCACCTTATATCAACATTGAATTTTTAAGGGCTTTGCTGGAAACTGTAAAAATGGAATTGAAGGAAAAAAATGAATTCATTAATTTTTGTAAAATAAGCAACAAAATGAAATTAATAATTATCTTAGAGATTGCACTGTGAGGTTAATAAAGTGATTACATTTGATATTGTTAAATTTTTCTTTCTAAAATAGGTGTACCTCAACCTATCTTACTTTATAGGAAATTCTAAGTAAACATAGTTGTCAAAATTGAGTCAAACATATAATTTCATTATAGAGAGGAAATCATTTAATAAGCAACATTTAAAAATTATGCAGGTGTTTGTAATAAAATATAAAAATAGTATAAAGTACATGTGTATATTTATGGAAAGATATGTGGTAATATTTTTTTTTATTTCTCTTTAAAATTAATTTTATTAACACACTTTTGATATACATGAAGATCACATTCATCATGGGAATTTGCAACTGTACATAATATATCTTGATTCTTTTTTGTTTTTGATTCCCCTCCTCTCCATTCAACCCTTCTTTCCCTCCTTATTTACAAAAGCTTTGTTTTCATTTTTTTCCTTCTAGTCTTTTATTTCTCTCCCTTCTTTCCCCTTCCCCCTCCCTCTTCCTTGTTCCCCTTTCCATTTTGAAAAAAATGTTCAAATGTTGATTGCTTTAGTATACACAATATAAATTTTAGTATGTTTAAAGCACTGTGTATTATAATCTACAAAAGTAAGATTCACCATACACTACTAACTTCTTATGGTGGCTCAGGGTATGCATATTTTAAGGCCAGTATATAAAATGCTATCAGAAGACTGTCCTGGGTGAGTATTTTAAATAATAATTTTTTGACAAACGTATCAATGGGATGGATTTTACTGCTGCATTAGCTGCAGGCCTTCTTTCTCCTCCTGGTGGAGAGTCTTCAGGAAACTTCCATGCCCTTGAGAATTTCTTTTTAAGGTAATGTACTACTGATAAGGCAGTAACACATTTTTTTCCCCTAGAGGAATGATGATAGTTATCCACTTAGAATAGTAATATTTTTATTTCTTCAATTTTAGTTGGATGAATAAAATCATATTAAATTCTGATAGCAAAAGGAACGGAGACATAATGGAGGTGCAAGAGAAACTTTAGATCATGAAGATATGTCTTTTCATGACAATTGTTTTTTTTTAACTCAGAAAAGTCAATTTATTGACCTTCAAACCTAACAAAAGTAAGAGCTCTGAGTAACTGGTTTTCAAAATCATGACCTCATAACCACTGTGATGTTCACTGAGATAAAAATATGCAATATTTCACAAATTTTCTTGTTTTCCTTATCTAGGGACCATGATAGTTTTCTTTTTTTCTTAAGTAAAATAGCAATTTATTCAGCTTCCTGTCATGCCAAAATGTTCTGTGGATATACCACTATAATTAGCAAACCCTCTGTAACAGGCAAAATTGTACATCAAATTATATTTCATATTACCTGATTATATAAAAATGTAAAATGAAAATCAATTCCTTTTAACATTCCTAATAATTCAGTAAGAAATATGAGGCACAAAATCTTAGTAAAATATGACACAAGAAGAACAGTAATACGATTCTTACTTAAATTTCACTTGTCATAATTTGATACAAATACAAAGATAACAAACTTTTAAAACATTGTATTTACTAAGAGTCTGGCAATAACTTCATCTAACAAGATACAGCATACCGGGCCTTGCCACTCAACTTGTTTTTAAGTCTCAGCTTCAATATGAAGCTGTTTAAAAACAAAAAAATCAAAACCTCCTTTTTACATGCTAAATGTCTTCGCAAGAGTGCCATTAAACATAATGAACTTGAGATAGTAAGAGTAAAGAGTTAACAAAAGCTAGACATGGCAGCATAAACAACATTCATACAAAAAAAAATAAACTATCATTAGTTACATAAAATTTTCCTGACTGGTTAAAACTCAACAGTATAAAACATGCACTTTAGAATATTTAGCTATTAAGTTCAAAAAGTACCAGTGTCTATATGAAACAATTCCTCTCCAAAGCCAAAGTATAGTAAAAAATTAATTGAAATTATATTAACATATTCTAAAGCTAAGAAGCATTCAGTTGTTATTGATGTGGAGTTAAACCCAGAGCTTTGGGGGCTTTCTCATGTGGCAAAGGGCTGTTTCTCTGCTTCACTCAGAGCAGCATATGACAAAGTCCACAGATGTCATTAAGCTCAGTAAAGGGCAAGACTGCTGGTACCCAGCTCTGACCTCCCCAGTAAGCATGGTTACTGTGTCCACGAAAGTAGGATATGTGAGGATCAAAGGCACATTATTCTGCTAGCTAAAGAGATAGCAAAGGACCCCTCCCTCCACCCAAAAAGCTCCTTCCCAAGATAAATAAAAGTGTACTGGGGGAAAAATTACACCTATCTACAGAGTAAGGAATTCAAAATAATAATGTAATCCCTACTTAAAAAAAATTTAACTAGAGTCATCTGGCCATTTCTGATTACATCTTAAAGATGTATCCAGATTCAATTTCTGTTGATTTACCACTAGATATTTCTAGTCAAAAATATTAGCTTTATCCCCAAATATCTTAACGACTAGTACAACTGCAGTGTATTATTTCCCGAGGTTATCACACACTGGAGGGGGAAAAGTAGATGGTCAAGCAGCAAGCAACAATTATGGCCTTTTCACATAGCAGCATCTGAGTGGCTATTGAATAGTCCAAGAACAATTCTAAAAACAAGAAAATTCATGCATTTTAGTAAATACATCATAATTTTCACAGTTGAAATTTCCTTTGACATTGTACTTTCTTCATAAGGGAATCCTGGTTTTTGTTAATGTTATGATGAGTCAGGACTTGAATTAGCAGCCTTCTTTCTCTTCTTCTTACTGTGTTTCTTATGCTTCTTTTTCTTTTTTGTTTTTTTCTGTTGCTTTTTCTCATTCTTCACTGCTTTTCTTCTTTTTTGCTTGTACGTCTTCAATGTAATCTGATTTGGATAAGGACTCAGATGATAAAGGATGTCTTCAGGATATGTTTTTCTTTTTTACTAAGTCCTTTAATGTCCTTTTCTATCTCAGTTGCATCCTTTGACTTCCTTTTCTTTTTTAAACTATCCTTACTGTCTGATTCAGTTTCTGACATGGAGCTTTTAGAAGATTTATGTGAACAGTTTTTCTTTTTATTTCTCCTTTTTGCTTGCTTCTTTTTCTCATCTTCAGAGTCTGAAGAACTGCTGGAAGAATCAGAGCTTGATGAAGAAGAAGATGAATACCTACCAGATTTCTTCTTTTCTTTCTTCTTTTTCTGTTTTTTTAATGAGCTCTCATTTCCACTTAATAATTTCTCCCTGTGGTTTTCTAGTTCTTTCTTCCAATTCTCATTCATTTTTTCTTCAAATTCAGGCAAAGCTTTAGCACCTTTCTTTTTCTCTTCTAGTTGCTCTTTCACTTCTTCCCAGATAGGCCCGGGTCAATTCACATAATCCTGGATTATTGGCCCTGAAGACTGGATTGTACCCTTTGATCTCGCCATTGCTATTGGATTCATGTAGGCCTCCTGATTGTCCCACTTCCCCATCATGCCGGACCAAGCTCAGAGTATTCTGTGAGCAAGAGAGCAGGCCGGAGAAACAGCCGAGGCAGGCCCACCGCAGGTCCTTCTGTCCCAGGACCATGAGAGTTTTCACTGAATTATTTCAATTTTAGTATATGAGCTGCTGAATGAAGCACTCTTCAAAAAATGTTTTAAAGAGAGAAGTACTATCAATGTAGTAAATAAGCATAATATAATTATAAAATCAACTCAAAATTAACTGGTTAATTTCCCTTTTATTAACGTCCATGTAATCCTTTATTTTTTTAAATTTAAATTTTGGTTAGACCTGAAGACCTCTGAAAGAGTCATCTTTGCAGGACTCTAATTCAGAAACAGAACTACTAAGTATCTATCCAGAGCCAGAAAGAGGGTGAATAAAATAAGAATTTCTGGGAAGGCAAATCAACTCATGTATTTTATGAATGTTGAGAAGTAGATTAAAGGAGGCATGCCAAGTAACTTTCAATTGACTCATGACTTTGCTCAACACTTTCAAGGGGACCTCCCTTCTTTCCCTGTTCCTGACTATACCTCTGACATCATGGATTACTTTTCTGCTCCCAACATTCTGGTATGTTTTTTCCATGTATGTTTTCCAATATCTTTATTGTGTATATGGAATTCAGTTATTCATCTTCCCCACATAAAGAATAGCCTTTTATCATTTTTATAAGTTGTCTCCTAACAAAAGTCTTAAATTTCTAAAATGTTATCCCTTTGTATCCAATATATACATCAGTCAAACTATCTAGGTCACAGTTTTTCAACCTTGGCTCTATCAGAAATTTTGGAACAAACAAATTTGCTTTTGAAAAAAAAAGTTCTATGCATTGAAAAATAGCTGGCAGCTTCCCCGTCTGTCACTTACCAGCTTGCTAGTAGATCCCACCAAGTTTTGGCAATTAAATGAACCCTGACTTTGGCAAAAGGCACCAGATTATCCATAGCACCCCTGGTTTATAATCACTGATTTAGACCTACTTGTCTACTGAATTTATTTGCTTAAAAGCTAATCATCCCCCCTTTAAAGTACCCCTTCTTTAAAAGCAAACCTCACCATGCCTGACTCATCTCTTTATCATCAAACCTATTTCATGATCAGATTCCTAGAACCAGTTGAGGCAAATATTCTCTAGGTATTACATTAACATAAGATGATATTGTCCTTAAATGGTGTTGGATATTGAAAGCTCACAGTTAAATTTCTCCTGAGGAATTGTGGTGACCAAGGATAGCTGCCTCCCCCAAGGTCAGCAACTTACTCAGCACCCCCTTTTGTAGGATAGAAAGCTGTGCTGGAGTTATGTGACCCTCTCATGTCGTGTAGGAGAGGTCATCCCAGTTTCTCATGTCTGGCGTTATTAGCTTACATCCGTCACAAGGGCATCACAGTTCACTGTCTTCCTCCACAAGAATCTCTCCTCTTCAATCCTCAAGGCTATGTTTTTCAAGTGCAGCCCTCATAGAACCTGTTCAGGGCATCTGTGGGGGAACCCACCTCTATGAAAAGAAAGATGAAAGAAACATTTGCCTATCTGAGCACCCAAAAATAAATATTAGAAAATGCTCCTCTAATTCTTGTATTCATAAAGATAGAAGACCCTTCTTAAAAACACAGTTTTGAAACTGAATGTAAGGTATTGAAATTTTCAATTTAGGGATGAAAATATCGGTGATTGTACTACAATTTTTGTAGGCACACAGTAAGTTAAAGTTGTTAATTGCTTAAGAACAATTATGTTTACTATATATATATATATTTTTTTCTTCTTTTTGGTACTAGGTATTGAACTCTGGATCTTGTGCTTGCGAGTCAGGCCCTGGAACCACTGAGCTAAATCCCTGGCCCTCAACGTTTACTATATTATTTATAGTACATGTATACTGTTGAGTTTTAACCAGTCAGGAAAATTTTTTCATGTGTACATATACTGAGTTCCCTTCTCATGAATATCACCACTACTCACAAGAACATCCAATCAGAAGGAATAAGCAGATAAAGGAGAAAACATATTTTCATTTAGAAACTGAAGTTACATAAATAAGTATATATTGTTTGGGTTGTTGATTACTTATGTAGGAAAGGAAAAAAGCCACATGTAAATATATTTAGGCCTTTTGGAAAGAGATGATTTCTAAGAGCTCCTCTCTTGTACAGAGAGCTCTACTTTTACTTACTCTGATTTTGATTGTCTAAAACTACTCCCACCCTTACATCTCATCATATGCCCCCAAATACACAGATACACACACAAATATACACTGAAGAGACGTATTTGCTGATGGGTGTGATCATTATCCATGACATTTCCATCAATGGAAGAAAATTCCTAATAGAGCAAAATTCTCTGTTCTCTGCAAGCATGTATAGATTTCTTCCATATTCTTTTTCTCCCCCCCCATACCCCCTTCTGTCTCACACATGTATCCTATTTAATTTGCTTTCTCATTCACTCTCCCTTTCTCCTCTCCTCTCACACAAACACCTTAATCCCTTCCACTCACTCCTTCTGGCCAGCACTCTCACTGCACATCTTTAAATACTTACTTTGCACACTTCCCTTTCTTGCTCATACCTCCTTCTTTCTCTGTTACACATCCTCTCCTATACGCTAAAGCTCATGTATCTCTCTCTTTCTTTTACTCTCTTGTCTTATCTGTCTACTCTGGTTGAATATTTCTGATAACCTCTGCTTTTCTCACTTCTACCCTTTTCTTCTTAGATCTGTTGACCCATCTTCTTTATGCTCGCACACACTGTGACTCACCATAATTGCTTACTCTCAGGCTTCTCTTTTTCCTTCTCTTGCTCTCTTTCACCCACTCCATTTCCAGTCAATAGGAAGAACACACACATACATATTGGAGCCCAAGAACCAGTTGCCTTCTCTCCTGAGGGTGAAGTATGTTTTGGTTTTCCAGCACGCTGGTGAAGACACAGGTCATGCTTTGGGGAAAAAAAGGTTTCTCTTAGGGATGGACCACTATCAATTTTACACAGTCTTCTGCAGAACATAAAAACACTGTCAAGTTAATAATATCAACAAAGTGATATTATTTGTTCCAATGTGCCTTTTTAAAAGTGTGTAAGTCTCTTGGGACCTAAAGTAAATATATCTTTATATTATGTCTATGTCCTCATCTATAAGATTATTTAATAAATGTTTACTTAATAAATGTTAAATAAATATATTACACAGATCAATCTAAATAAATATATTGAAGAAATATAAAAAATTCTTATATGTACAATTACTGCTCAGTCTTTTACATATGTTTTCCCAGGAAAATTAAAACAAAACACTTAAATTCCTATCATTTATTTCTATGATTATTACACACAATTTAAAACAGAAATTTTTCTGAGTTTTTTTGAGACAAGATCTCCCTTTGTAGTTCAGAGTGCCCTTGAACTCACTGTGAACCCCAGGCTAGACTCAAAGTTTCAGTGATCCTCCTGCCTCAGCCTCCTGAGTGCTGGGGTTATAGGCATGTGCCATCACGCCTGGCCATTTTTCTGTTTTACAACAACAAAAAAGCTTCAAAGTCACAATGCTGGGTTTTGTAGAAAGAGAAGAATAATTATCTAGGTATATATCTATGAAATTTCAATGAAAAAGCAGAAACTTAATAGAAGAGAAAGACATATGGAGCAAAAACTATAAAACATCCTTTCCTTAAGGAAAAAGGAAAATAATTTAATTTGGATATTTTATGGACTCATTTTTGCTTATTATAAAATATTGGCTGGTGCCAAAATATGCCTGTGCTCCTGATAGGCAATTGTTTCCACAGATGTACAAAATCACAATATATCATTTTCTAAAGTTAAGCTATATTTCTTGCTCTATGGCAATGATAAAAAATGTTCTTTTAGTAAGTTGTCTGTTTATCACAAATGTTTCATGAAAATATTTATTTAATTCATTGTACTTAAAAACAAAGACATAAGGAAACTTTACAGATGGTTAATCAGAGGGACAAAAGCCAAATAAATTTGACAGTGGACAGTGACAGCAATACACACGCTGTCACAGTCAATAGGAACTATTCTTTTATGGTAATTTTTATTTTCCTTCCATTATGCATATGCAGCAATTTAAGTTGATTTTCTCAGAAGTTTTAAACAGTAAATAACAAGCTTTTAAAATAGGAAAAATATATTTATTTTATTCTATTTGTTTCATAATCCAATATGGGGAATCTTTCACACAGTAAGTTTTTCATTGATTCTTGGTCATAATTTTCAATCATCTTAGTCAACATATTTCAGAAAAATAGAACTTGATAATGAATGACTACTGGACCAATTGATTGACCTTTAATCAATAGCATAACTATGCATTCATTTCCATTCATTTTGGTTCTTTCCCATATTCTGAGGTTTAATAGGAGAACAAAAAATTAAAGTGGAATGAAGTAGACTTTATATTTTAGAGTTGACAATCTACACAATTAGTTATTTACTGTTATATTTCATGAATAAAGAAGGAATTTGAAGGTATTCAGTAAAATCTCTTCTTTACTACATTTTTTCTCTATGACCTTTTGTCATAAAAATTGATTAAGATGACTAATATGAAATCATCATAAATATATTTATTTGTGTCTAGTAAAATTGTTTGTGTTGAGTAAAGAAAAATGAAAGATGTTTCAAATTTTAAAAACTCATTTTATCAAGATTCATAACTTATGATAGCTATAAAATGAAAATTTTATAATTGATCAAGGTAGTAGTTTTATAGCAGCAGTTCTAGAATTTTTTGTGAGATTCCAAAACTTCTCACAAATTCAACTAGCAATTGCTACTGATTTTGCATATAAATTTGGAAGATTTGGACATATATAATAGTTATTATGTTGGATTTTAATAATGATAACAGAGACATGTCTGAATAAGTTCTTGAGTACGTATCTAAACACAGGCATATTTGCAAATATTGGGCTCTGTCTTAACCAGTGCATAACAAAATGTAAAAGAACTCTTTCTTTCTCTCCACCCTTGTGATTGAAAAATTCTGAGAATAAAAATGATACAGAGCTGGAATAACAAAAATGAAATTTTTGTTTAAAAAATAATCTGACGTATAATACCAGAAAGAGCTCTGCATATCAACATATATACACAACTTTTAAAATACTGAAACTGTTTCTTTTTGATAACTCTAATTAGTCTAGTAAAGGATGCCGTGCTCAGACCACTTTCCAGTTAGCTGACAGCTTATTATTTATCTACCTCTCACAGCTCCAAATTTACTCTTCCCAAGTTTTTATGCCTTTGTCTCATTTTATTAATCCTATTTTTGCCTTTGTTGAATGAAATTATGTATGTATGTTCTCCATTTCTCCAGGTACACGGTTAATATCAGTTGGTCTGTGTCAACTCTGATCTTATCTCTAGCAATATCCTAACATCACGATGCCAACCTTGGCAAATTCTTGACAAAATGAATGAAGTAATATTTAATTAGAGCTGCATTAAAAGCTGAGACAGATCAAAAGACCAGCTGAGGCAGCTTGTCGATTTTCTTCATAGAAAATATCCACATTGGTGAATTTTACTTGTATCCGTTATGTGTCTAGGATTTTCTGCTATTGAGCATGGTCCAGCAATGTAGCCTGATGATGAAAAGTGTGTGACTAGAGAGGTCTCAGAGTCTCCTCCTTGTATGGTGGCTCCCCTGAGACCTATGTCTTTTATGTTTTCTGACAATTAGATGGCCAAGAACATCGTGTGTAATTAAGAATGCAATCTTGAACCTCTCTGATACTTATCCATGCTTTGTTTCTCTCCCCAAATGACTTTTACCTTTATTAAAACCTTATAAGAGGGCCGGGGATTTAGCTCAGTGGTTTCACCACCTACTGCGTAAGCGCAAGGACTCGAGTTCGATCTCCGGTACCAAAAAAACCCCCAACCTTACAAGAGTGTACCTTTTGGGATCTTTTGAGTCATATCAGTTGATTGCCTCTGTAGTAGTTACCTACAATACTTAAGTAAAATTTGCAGGATCATTGTTATATTTGAGTCATTCTTATTTTAAAAACAACTCATTTTTCTGAGTTATATTGCTGTTCACAATTTTTCCATGATAAATCCCTCACATCCATCTGAAGTCAAAACTTATTAAAGGATAATTTTCTATTCTGCAGAGTCTGTTAGCATATATAGTGATCTTCATCTCTGAATCAGGAAATTTCAAGAAAAGATTGAAAGATTTCAAGGGGCCTAATTGCTAAATAAAAAGAGAGATGAGGTTTACAAGCTCGGCTGCAGAGCATCTAACAACACCACCTAAATCTTCATCACAAGTGGTTTAACATTTCAATTTAATGTAAACCTTATCACGAGCTCAGTAAATTTCTCTTCTTTGTGCCTTACAAAATTTTGAAAGAAAATGATAAATACACAGTTGGATGGCAATTGTACAGACCAACTGTCCCATAATCAAAATTTTTTCCCAATTAGGTGTGACCTTGGCTGAGGTAACATGAAACTGCCAAAGCAACTGCTGTCCTGTCAGAGGCATGACTGAGGCTATGCTAATTTACAGTGGCCCTCTGCATTTCCCAGGCACAGACTTTTACTAGAAGATACATTTGTTTTATAAATCTGTTATAAATCTGTGACACCACAAAAAAACCTTTTGGAAATAAAAAATTATGATCTTAAGAAAGACACACATTAAACTGTTGGTGATAGAAAACTCTAGCTTAGGGCCATCTGCACAAGACACTTTTTTTTTTTTTTATGGAGAAAGACATGCTTTTCATGAAAAAGCAAAACTGAGAGAAAACAATGATTTGTCCCTATGGATAGCTGTTAGACTCTTATAAATCCTGAATGTTTCTAGCACCTCTTCCAGGGCCTATGTGACACTGTTATATTTCAGGGATCTAGCAAGTTTTTTCAGTGTCATTATTGAGTACTGAATAGGCATGAGAGGTCTTAACATTCTTGTTGGTCTCTGTTAAGAAGTGCAAAACCAGGACTAGCTGATCTAAGAGAGCTTACTTTGAAACTTTCTTTACAGTGTGTAGAAAAACATGTCATGAGCTGAAATAGCACAATAAAATCATTTTAATTCAATTATTGCAATATTACATTTTTGTGCCAGTGAATCACTCTGAACAATCCACTGACAAATCAAACAAGGTCAATTTGAGATGCAATGTGGAACTCAGAAATTTGCAGGAAAAACAGTAACAGAAGAGCATAGTTAATTTTGTCTGGTAGAATTCAATGTCAAAACATTACAAAAAATTTATACATTTAGGAAAAATCTTTCATCAATAGGTATCTTGCTCTAAAATATGAAAGTCAAAACATCCCAATGTCCCTTAAGGTTGCTATTACAGTAAATAAGTTACTGGTATACCAAAGAAACACTCCTTTTAGGTTCCAAAAAAAGACAAGCATTTCTTTTCAAAATTTATGAATTTAGATTAGTATGCTGTAATTCTCTGTTTTCCCATGAAATAATTTTCCAACATGACAGCTAGACAACTAGAGTTGCTAGTTTCACAGTATGTTTTGTTTTAAATTCAGTGTCTGACATCTGAAAGAAATATTCTATCCGATTGTTTTTCTACAATTGTCATTCAAACTTTATAATTTCACAAGTAATTGATGAAAGCTCAGCTTATTCTAAAATTGTGAATTTGTCATTAGCATAATCTTATTTTTTCTATTGCTTATCTTTCCCAGATGTGGATATAGGAAGTCTTTAATATTTTTAATTTGAGTATCAAAATTCTATTATTTGCCTGTATGATCTATACTTAGTTTTTGTTATTGTTCTCTTACACCCCAAGCAGTTCATTTCTACAAATACTTTAACCATGAAATCTCATAATGTTTAGAGTCATTAGCCACTCCAGATCCCAACTGAAGTATCTAAATTTTAATCTATTTAGGATATTAGTAATCATGTCATATCAATTACTTAATAGACCTCAGTCCTGGTTATCTTATTTCTTACGTAACTGGACAATTTTTGATATATTGAACATGTCTTGAATAAATCAATAATAAACCCATTTAAAGTAATTTCTTGACTAAAATATCATTCTCTTAATACCACCAAAACTTTCTTTGGCTATTATAATTTTTAGAAAATTTATACCATTAAATGCTCAGAGATTTCTATTGTTCTTTTAAATTCCAGAAAAATATCTAATTTTTTAAGCTTTATAGATAACTATTGTGATACATTTTCTGCCCCTTTAGAGCTCATTGTTAATAAAAGTGGACAACTACAGTTAATGCTAATAATAAAATAATATTTATAATTTAATTAATATTTATTTTAAAACACACAAAACAGTATTTTATTTTAAAGAAAATACTACTGAACATGTACAATTATGATATTTGGAAGTCATAGAGTTGCCAATTCAGTAGAGATTTGTTTGATATTTAAGAACCCTGCACTGTACCTATATTTTAATTCATAAGGTACATTATTTGAAATCTATTTCATGTCTGAATCTTTTTAAACAGTCTAAAAGAAATGAAAACTTTCAAACAGAAGTTTACCAATTACTCTTCACTATAAATGTCTAGACTAATGACTAGCAGATAGCTTATACTTAATTAATAAATGAATGAAAGAACAGTATAATTGCTTCTAGTACTCCCAGAGAAAGAATTGAGTGCTCCATTCCTGGGATTTCATTTCAAAAGATCTCGGAGTTCTCAAAAGAGAACATTCATGGAAGCTTTGAATCTAATATCAAAATATAAATATCTTGTTATTCATTCCATGATATGAAATTGTAAATTAATATATAAAATAGAAGGCATACTTATAGACAATTTCAGACCACAAAGTCCTTAAAATTATTACTAAGGATACGAATTATTCTAACACAAAACTAGAAGATTAGAAAAACTGTTTAAAAATTATGCTTTGTAATGTAAAGTTGAGTTCTTAGCTGCTTATTGCCACTAACACTTTTTAAAGAAAAAAGCAAAAGACAGTTTCAAAACTATATACATCTCAATTTGTGAAATTTCCTTCTATTCAAATAATTTTTCCTGAAACTTCAAATCTTCAAATGAAATTTCTCCCTGTGCTCAGCTGTGAAGAAATTTACACGATGGCATTATACAGCTGTGAAATTGCACCCACGAGACCTGGTTTGGCACTTTACACAAGCAAAACTACTACTGGCTCTAGGGACAGTTGTCATTTTTAGCATTTGTCATAAGAGAAGAGTAAGAATTATTTCATTTGGAAAAATTTTCTTAGAAATTATTTTATAGACACAGAAGAATCATTTAAGGTTTTAAAATATATTAAAATCAAAGCTACAGAGTAAAGTTTTTGAAATTTTAATTGCAAATATACAAAAAATATAAAATATACTTTATTTTTTATTTTGCTATACAGCAAAAATAAAAAATTAATCCCCTATAAGATGATCCAATATCTAAAATGTAAGAGAGACTATATAAAGAATCAAATAACAACAAAAGGACAGATAGAAAGCCAGTTTAAAGAATCTAAAATGAGCCATGGAAACATACACAGATGATCACATTTAAATACATTCAGGAGGAAGGGTGAAAACAAGTGAGATCTCCATTGCAAAAACTTTAAAGAGCTTTTAATAGTAATTCTGCCATTTCATATCCAAAATTTCTTCAAATTTGTAATTAATTTTTACAGTCAGAAGTCTGGCTCAATAAGTGTTTTAGTCTATTTTCTCATTGTCGGGACACAATATCCAACACCTGCAACTACAAAGAGAGGAAAAGTTTATGTTGTCTTACAGTTTCTAGAGGTTTTAGTCCACAGTTGGCTGGTTGTAAGGAAGGGTGGCATTGCAGAGGGGAATGGCAGAGGAAAAGCTGCTTACCTCATGGCAATGAGGAAGAAGAGAGCATGAAGGGAAGAGCCAGGAGGGGATACTGTTCAACATCACATCCGCAGTGACCCCCCGCCTTCTGAACAGACTCTATCTCCTAAAGGTAAGCCTGTTATCTTGTATGTCACCTCCATAATCCAATTATCTTTCAAAAGCTTCACCTATGGGCACATGATGCATTGGGGGACATTAAAGTATAAACTATAACATTCATCACCTGTCCCCCAAAGTCTCATGTACATCTCTTTATCAAAATGAATTTAGTCCAACATTAATAGTTCCTAAAGTCTTAACAGTTTCAGCATTGCTGAAAAGTTCAAGTCCAAAAATTCTTCTGAAACTTAAAGCCAACTCTTAAGTGTCATCTCCTGTAAAAATTAAAACAACTTAAACAGTGCTGAAATACAGTGGCGCAAGTGAAAATTCCCATAGCATGGGAATAGGATGAAGGAAACCAAAGGGATGAAAGCAAGACTGAAACCCAGCAGGGAAAACACTGAATCCTGTACTCTCTATGTCCAGCACTGGGGCAAGATGTGGCCAGATATAAGCTTTAAATGGCTTGGGGGTTTCCCCTATGGCCAGCAGGTTCCAGGGCAGAAAGGCATGCCACATGAGGTATGGGGGAGGAAAAGCTGGTCAATTTAGAGTGTCTGGGAAACAGAGAGTATGAAGGGAAGACCCAAGAAAGGAGATAAATGCTTTTAATTCACACTCCCAGTGACCCATTTCTTATTACCAGAATCCACCTAACAAGTCAGCCATAAGTTGCCAAAATCCAAATCCCTTCCAAAAGCTGTGCCAATGAACACATGAGGCTCTTGGTGGGGAACATTTCAATATAGATCATAACAGTAGGTTAACTGCTGACAACTGGAGAAAGATTACATGATAAAGATATCCTTAGGTAAACTCTTAATTGTGATAAATCCGGTAAACTTTTATGAAACTACAGTGTGGTGACAATGTATTAAAATCACAATGGACTGAGAGAAATTCTCTTATCAAATTCAGAAGTGTCGATATTTTTCTTCCTATTTCCTTTTTGTCCCCAAATGATACTGAGCATATCTTATTCTAAAGATTCTAAAAAGTATTCTAGAACATCTTCCCAGAATGAAGATGTACTGGCCCAGTTGGATTCCCCTTCTTTTTATGTTGTGAGGCAATGATGGAAGTATTGATGTCCTTCTTACTCTTAGCCAGCACCCCATTCAGTCAGATTTCTGGTCAAAATTCTCCACCCACAATCCTTTAGCCAGCAGGTAGACTTAGCAATCCATCCTTCCAATGAAGTAGGCAAAAATTACCTGTATCAATTAATAGAAACAACTTTTTATAATTTTAATTTGGACACAAATCCAATAACTGTCAGACATTTGAATAGAATTAGAAAAAAATCAAGATTAAAAACAAACTGTATTGTAATCCACATTCCCTCCCTTGTCAATTACCTCTTTAATGATTAAATTGACCTTGTACATTCTCAAGTTCAATCTCTCTAATCCTGACCTTTATCTAAATTCTTATGTGCACAGCAAATTTGCTTTTGGAAGTGTCTCCTCTCTCTAATAAAACATTACTTTTTTTCCTCAGTTGCATTAGTCCTTAATACAAATGTGCTAATTATGTGTCACTGCAAACAAAACAAAAACCTCCCTTGACTTTTTATCTATCTTTCATGCAAATGCTAAACTCCAATTTAGAACCATACTCCTTGAGATGTTTGCTTGCTTTCTCTTTTTGGGACACCCACTCCAATCAGCCTTTGCTAAAGGTCAGCAATTAGCTCCACATTTCCAGACCCAGAAGTTAATTTGAACGTGGAGACTGAGAACAGTATAGCTAGGTGGCAGAAAATGAACATGTTTCCCCTGACAGCCCTCATGATTTCTGGGAAAGGAGCCTCATTCTTTACACTCAAACTTAATGTATTTACTATTCAATGAACAGAAATGTATGTGTATTTGAATAGATTTTCTATGATTACAAAGATGCCGTCTACAAAAATGTCACAGCATTCTCTTGAAAAAGCCTCTGATTGATATTCTGAAAAAGAATATGATTATTTTGGAGAAGCATAAATTTTCATACTGCAAAGAAGAGAATCAGAAAAAATAATACTTGAATGACATCAGTAAAGACAGTAAGTAATGGATGAAGTAATCAAAGTCTAAGTGAACAAAAGTATTTAATTTATAAAAGACCTGGTTTAATGTACTGTATTCAGTAAAAGGAAGCTGCATGAAATTACAACAAAAGTGGTAACATTTAATATCAGCAAAACGGGGCACTCATCCAGAAAAAGCAGAAGAATAATACCGACACATGGAATTGAAGCCATGTGTCATTCAAGTTCAATGATATTAACTATTTATGGGCTCTGTATGTACATGCTTAACAATAACTCTGAGATTTGATCAAATATAGATATATTGCAGTTTCTATTTAAAGTGACTTCTGTTCTCTTTTTATTAAAAAAGTGATATACTGACTTTTGTTTTTCTCATTTCAGTTTAATCTTGCTTTCAGTCGTATGTGTATTTACTTTTATGAATATTATGGATATATGACCAATATAAAGATACTATGAACTTCATAACAACTCTTTATTGTTTTTGTTTGGTTGATTTTATAAGGCTGAATATTGCTTGGCAATGCTCATTCAAGTGGGAGATGATCTTTGCCTAACTTATGGAAAATAATAATAGCAAGTATTTTTCTAATATTCTATGTATTTGCACGTGTAGCATTTGGTTGTTCTATTTAGAGGACACAATTCTTTCATTATAAGAATCATTAGAAGAAAGATATCTACAGTCTCTTCACTCAGGTCCAAATATCAGCTATTCCCTGTACCACATTTTTGGTTTCATAATACTTCATTTCATATTTAGTTGGTTGGCATGTTCTTGTTACAGTGGCAATTGTGCCCCCACAACACCAGAAGTTTCCTTCATCATTCTAATAGTCCATTTTTATTATTGTCTTATGTTTCTTCCAGTGACTTTTAAATAAGTTATCTAGTTAACGTTTTAATGAAATAGAATTTTTTCTTGTACCTTCTTTATAATCCAAGATGTCTTTTTTCTTTCCATTTGTGGTATTTTCTACTATAAAACTTAGTAATCTTGCTAGATATGTGAAGACATTATAACTCTTTTTTTTTTTTGTACCAAGGATCGAACTCAGGACCTTGTGCTTGCAAGGCAGGCAGTGGAACCACTGAACTAAATCTCCGGCCCTAACATTATAACTCTTGATAATCTGGCCTGCTTTACAAGAATTCAGATCATTTTAAATTTCAGCAACTATGAACACCAAGGAGGCAGAAGACAAAAGAAAACTCCAGATGACTACATTGTTTCTAGCAAATGAGAGTATTAGTCATAGCACAACAACCAAAGTATAGCTTTCAAGGCAATATTAAAAATTATTGTCAGCTATCTAAAACACAGTACCAAATAGGCCAAATATTTGCATTTCTACTGAAACTAGTAGTCATGGAAGGGTTTCTTTTGCTGTCTTACTTTTTCCTCTTCCCATGTACTCATTACCTTGTTTTTCAAAAATATATCTGTTATATTTTAAACATTTACTGCTTTATTAACAAGTATCTTCTGTTTGTGTATGGACTTATACCTTTATTAGAAATACCAATTTTTACTTTGGAGTTTATATTATTATTTCAGGTTAGTTTCTAGTGTAATATTTAGCAAAATTAAAATATCAATGTATTCATTTTTCCTTCAGAATACCAAATATCTCCCTTGAATAATCACAACTTTGAGAAGAGTTGAGTCAAACTAGAGATAGTGCTGAAATTTATATCTTAACCCTTTACAACTAAAGCCCTAATCATCTGAAGGTATAGTTGCTGTTACATACTAGTTGGTTAGGACAGAGAAATCCATTTTTTCTGTATGATCTTTTGGCCATTTCTTAATTCTTCATTGTTTGGTTTTAATGATACACATGAGTTCAGCAGTCATGGGTAGAGAATAGCAGAAAGCAGCAGCTAATACTCTTTAGAGCCATGGTTTTGGGCTTATCATAATATACAAGCAGAGATATTAGCAGAGAGTCAAGGAAATTTAAAATGAATAGTGAAGGTAATGAAAGAAAAGGTCAAACATTAATGGTGGCCTCAAGATGAGCTTTCATTACAGATACTCGGGTTTGTAGAACTCATTCATTTTTCTATTAAGTTTATTGGTACAATTTAGGTATACAGTATGATGATATTCATCATTGGGAATTTGTACCTTTACATGATGTATCTTGGTTCTTATTTTTTCCCCATTCCTCTGCCCTCCCTTCAACCCCTCCCCCCTCCCTATTTACAAAGACTTTGTTTCTGTTTTTGCCTTTTTTCATATTTATTCCTTTCCCTTCTTTCCTTTCTCCCACCCCTCCCACTTCCCCTTCCCCTTCCCCTTTGGATGTTTTCTTCCTATTTCACATTATCTATTATATGTTTTGATCCTTATTTACACTTTCAGTTTCTCACACCAGAGAAGCTATTCAGTATTTACACATGTGTGTCCCATTTATTCCACTTAAGAGTGTCACCTCAATGTGCATTCATGTAGCTATAAATGTCTTCAGTTTCTCATTCTTTATGGTTGAGTAGTACTCCATTTTATAAAAAAAATCACATCTCCTTTATCCAGATGATGGGTAATTGGGCTGTTTCCAAATTTCATCTATTACAAACTGTGCTGCTACAAACATGGGCATGCATGTATTGCTGTGGTATGATTCTTTTAATTCCTTTGGGAAGATACCCATCAGGGAAATAGTTGGATCAAATGGGTCCTCTAAATTCTAGTTTTTTAAGTATCTCCATACTGAGTTCCACAGTGGTTGCAACAGTCTACACTCCCACCAACAGTGGAGAAGGGCTCCTTTTTCCCCACACCCTGCCAGCATTTATTATTAGTTGATTTCTTGATAGCAGCCATTCTTTCTGGGGTGAGGTGGGATCTCAGCGTTGTTTTCATTTGAGTCTCTCAAATGACCCATGATGCTGAAGATTTTTTCTTATGTTTATTTGCTGTTTCTACTTCTTTGTCTGAGAAATGTCTGTTCATTTCAGATGCCTAATTTTGGATTGGGTCTTTGAATTTGCTAGGTCTGATTTTTTAAGTTCTTCTATTTATTCTAGATAGTAGACCTTTGTCTGAAGAACAGCTGGTAAATATTTTTTCTCATGTTGTGGGTTGTCTCTTCATTCTGTTCGTGGTTTCACTTGCTGTGCATTAGCTTTTTAATAAGAGATCCAACTTGTTGATACTTTGTGCTAGTTCCCAGGCAACTGAGGTTTTGTTCATGAACTCTTTTCCTACTCCAATGTCTTCAACAGTTCTACCTGGCCTCTCTTCACCCCGGTTTAGTGTTTCTGTTTTAATATTTAAATCTTTGAACCATTTTGATTTTAGTTTAGTGCATGGTGAGACATATAGGGCTAGTTTTACTCTTTGGCAACTTGAAACCCAATTTTTCCAGCACCATTTATTAAAGAACCTATCTTTCCTCCAGTGAGAGTGTTGTGTCCTTTGTTGTCTCCTGAATGTGTCTGGAGTTGTTTCTGCATCTTCTAATTGGTTCCACTGATCCTCCCATCTGTGTTTTTGGGAATACCATGTTGTTTTTGTCACAGTAGCTTTGTAGTATTGTTTCAAGTTGGGGATTGTGATACCCCCTACCCTGTCTTTGTTTGCTTTTGCTATTCTAGATCTGTTCTTGTTCCAAATGAATATTTTTGGATTGTTTTCTTAAGCTCTGTGAAATATGTTGTTGGAATTTCAATTGGGATTCCATTGAATCTATATAGCAGTTCTGGAAGTATGGCCATTTTCACTATATTTGTTCTTCTACCTAGGGGCAAGGGATATCATTCCATTTTCTGATATCTTCTTCAGTCTTTTTTCAGAGTGCTGCAGTTTTCAACATAGAGGTCTTTGATTTCTTTTGTTAGGTTGATTCCTAGGTATTTCATTTATATGCAAATCAAAAAATTTAATACACTATCTTAACAGAGCCAAGGACAAAAACCATATGATCAGCTCAATAGATCCAGAAAAAATGTTTAACAAAATCAACACCCATTCATGATAAAGAACCTACAGAAAATTGGAATAGATTTTCCTTATGTCAACCTGATAAAAGCCATCTATGAAAAACCAACAGTCAACATCATACTAAATTGTCAAAAACTGAAATCCTTCATGCTAAAACCAGGAATAAGACAAGGATGTCTACTATCACCACTCCTGTTCAATATAGTTCTGGAAACATTACCCAAGGCAATTAGACAAGAGAAAGAAATAAAAGGAATAAACACAGGACATGAAGAAGTTAACTCGTCATTATGTGCAAATGAAATGATACTTTATATACAAGACCCCAAGGATTCCATCAAAAGTTTTTTAGACTTAATAAGCAAATTTAATAGAGTAGCTGGATGGATACAAGGTCAGCACACAAAAATCAATAGCCTCCTGTATATGAACAACATACTCATTGAGAGAGGATGTAGAGAAACAACTCCTTTGTACAACTAATTATGTCTTCTGAATTTCTCCCCGAAAAAAAAAAACGATCATCAAGAAATCAATTACTGCTTTCAGAACATTTTGTTTTGAAAATGTCCAGGCACTGAAGAGGTATCATTGATATTGTGATACATTCTGAGATCTCCCTTAGTAATTATCCAGAATTATTTCCCCTGATAGTACAGCTTCTAGGCTCATTGCCCTAAGCTGTTACACCACTTTTGGAATTTTCCTCAGTTGAAGAGGAATATTTCACTTTTAGGTGTATTACCTTCCTGGAGGAAGCCTATATTCAATGACTGCTTGATAGGCACAGTCAATAGGGAAAATTATCCTGTTAGACTAAATACAATTTTTCTGAGTTTATTTTAATGCATTAGAAATCTACAAGGATAAAATAAGAGTCTGAAATACAACTTATCTCTCCTCTCAGGTTATCTGTAATTTTATATAAGCTCTTCATAAAAATTAACCTGAGAATATTGAGTATAAATATCCAATGTATTGATAAATATTATTTTTAAAATATAAGTAAATTTAACCCTGTAGCTACTAGGGAGAATTCCTTCCTTCTTTCACAAGATTATTCTTCTATAACCTGCTTTAAAAGAAACACTGGACTAGAAATCAGTCTTTTACAGCTATCTTTTCTTTAATTAGTGTAATAATTAATGTAATAATTAGTGGAATTAGCATTCAATAAAAATGTACATTTATTTTATGTAGGATTATTTTACATTGAGGAAACTAAAGATTCATGTTTAAGTCTTACATCCTTATAGTCATCAATGAAGTGTGTTAGAAAGAAAGGCGGTGAAAGTCATCAGTCCAGGAAGTTGAGCAATCGCAGTGCAGGGAGAGCAAAGCATGACCTCACAATGAAGTCATCTGTCAGCTGATGAGAAGAAGATATCTGGCCTTGGCTCTCCTAGGTTAAAATGTACAAAGAAATGTTTTCTTCAAGATGTAGTAAACCTCATCAGCAGATGAAAGATAATAATTACAGATGATTGAATGTAATCCAAATTAACAAGTCAATCTATATATGATACTTCATTATTTAAACAAGTGTTATATTTTGAATAATTTCTTAAGGAGAAAAAGGATCATTTTCAATGAATTATTTTAAACAATCTTTTTTTTTTTGTACCAGGGATCGAACTCAGGACCTTGTGCTTGCAAGGGAGGTGGCAGACCACTGAGCCCCTAAATACTCTTCTTTTTAACAAAAATGCAGTACAGTACATCCTCAACCTAAAAATTTAAATATAGGAAGAATAGCTAAAGTTAAGAATAGCTCAATAAAGTAAGTATTATTTATGTCCATAAAGATGCGATTTTTTGGACTATAGTCAAGCAAAAACAATTTGAATAAAATACATTGATTTTTATACAATTTTTGTCACAGTATAATTTCATTTTACAGTAGTATGAAATAGATGTTCATATATTCCTGTGAAAATTTGTCTTTTCCTACAAAAAGAACTCATATTTAGCTATATTCCATGTTTGCAAAATTCATTAGTTTATTTAAAATTCTGTAGTCTATATAATAAAAGAGCCAAAGAAGCCTTCTAAAATGAAGAGGTATAAAAATGAAGGCAGCAGAGGATTTTGGCAAGAAATACAATATTGGATTCTAGAGCTGCGATAGCCATAATCACAGGCTATTAGAGGTGCAATGGCCCTTGGAGATAGTCTTGTACAAAGCACTCATTGTTTCTTTTAAGCCTAAAGAGTGATTTTCAAGGTTGCACAATTACTAAGTGAAAGAAGAAAACCAAAATTCTTATCTTTGCTTTCCAATCCTATCCTCTTGTCTGAAATAATTTAAAGCTCAAATTGTTCCAAGAAGTTTGTAGAAACTTCTATGAAATTTCTATGTACCTCTATCACATGAGAAGTACATGTTTCAATGCATTTTCTGTTTCAATATAACATTCCATGTGCTTTGCACTAGAAATGTAGATGGTACCCACCCACCTATTCCAAGGGCCAAGGGTAAGGTGTTTACCTTTAGCTTCATAGACATGTATTTTTGTTACTAGGCTTCTAAAGCACTGTTCTGATAATACTATCAGTACCCCTCATCTGGGCAATGCTTTTTCTCCGGAATATCATGACAATGATGCTGGAGAATTTTTTCTTAGGTATATTTCCCTGGTTTATTGAACCTTCACAAAATTGATCAAAGAGAATATTAAGGCTACTTATAAAGTCATTTACTTTATTGGAATTTTACTATAATTCTATTTATGAGATTTAAGCTTTTATCTTTTCTATTTGTAAAAATGAAACTATTAAAAATTTTTTTTTCATAATTTATGTTCCCTTGGATAGTACTTCAAATTAATTAAAACTCCTTTACTGTACAAATTTTAAGCTGACATTATATGAAAATATGTAAGAAATCCTTTATCAGATTACTCCAACCATCATGCAAAGACATAACAGCAGGGAGCTAGAAATATATAAATTAAAAGAATATTCCAATCATCATACCTTTTATTAAAGAATTAAAGAATATGTAGTATATAACTTCATTCAAAGAACCCTTAAAAGACATTTGTTTATAAATTTTGAGGGTTTATTCATATACCTAGTAATTTGATGCATTTAATAAATTATAAAATATATTTCTATGTAAGAACACTAATACATTTAGTTTTAAAAAGACTTAAAGATTAACAGTACCTATTATCAGCATATGCAGAATTTATGAAAGATTTCTTGTTATTCTCAAATATCCATTTACTTAATCCTTTTTTTTTTTTTTTTTTTTTTTTTTAGAATGACATAGTGCCTTTGAGTTGGTAATAACACCTCCCAAACTCTATATAGCTCCCTTTGGCCATGTAGTTATATTTGAGTTAAAAGAACTGAACAAAAAGACATGGGGGGGCACCCCATTGATTATGGCTGAAGCAGGCTGTGAGCAGTGCAGGCTGTAAAGAGTTAACCCCACACTTGGCTTGTTTTAAGAAGTGAGTCTGACTGAAGTTTATGTGACTCATAGGGGCATTGCGGATGGCACACAGGCCAATATCAGCCTCCCCATACACAGCCAACAGCCATGGCAGAGACCAGAAAAATGGCCTGTGAGGCTATGGGGCTTAATATGATAACACAAAGCTGAGTTCAGAGTGACTGGAATCCAAATTTTGTTCCCAAAATCGAAATCTTCTTAACTAGAGGGATGAGGTTATTTCCTAACCACAACCTATATTTTGTCTGTTCTGTTCCTAATTCAAGAATGCTTTGTCTCTTCCTTTACAAGCCTTGCTTGCATCAACAACATACCCATAGTAGCCCATTTACTCTGACCTAACTATGACGTCACCAATAAATACCAACAGTCTTGGCTGGCCAGAGTCTTTGCCGCTTAGTGCTGGCTCTCCTGGTTCCCTGTTTCTATCTCTTTAACTCTATCTCTTTAATCCTGTTTCTAAGTCTTTCTTTTGGCCTTGCCGACTAGCATCTAGCAGGAGATATGGACCACTGCAGGGTTTTCTGATAGATATGCAGCTTCAGAGTCATGTGCTTAGAAACTAAGTTGCCTCTACTTTCTCCTTCCAGATTTTGCTCTCAACAAAAGGGAGAAGATACCATAGTAAAAATCTTTTTGCACAGATTACAAAATACCTTAAGGCTGACAGATGTTCCTGTGATCAAAGCCCAGTAGGGATTAAAAGGGAAGTAGATTTTAACAGTTCTAAATTTTTTTCCAGCAAGGAATGAATCTTTACTTTTATATTTCAAGAATGTGAAGATTCTCACATTTAATTTTAGTCAAAGACAAATATTATAAATTCATATGTGTTTTATTTAAGTGGGATGTATGATTATCATTTTCAAAATGAGTGGGGGAACAAGAAAGGACTGAAACCACAGATTTGTTTACAGTATTTGGGTTTTGTCATGGATCTGTGAGCAATTCTAGTGGAAAAGGCAGGTCCACCCCACTGTCTAGAAAAAATATCTAAATGCTTGGAAAGTGATCCAAAACTTGAAATTAGAGGTGTTGTGGGAATATTGATTTATGGGGTATCTTAGTTCAAGAACTAGGCAAATGTCCTCATCGGGATCTATTTTCCAGCCTATGGAATGCAAATAGACTTACTGCTTCAAAAGACAAAGGTTCAAAAATAATCATTCAGTTGGGATCATTCAACCAAACACAGTGGAAAATATTTTGCAGTTTTCCCCATCTCACCTGTGGGAATATTGCTTCTAAGAGATAATGATGTTGTCCCAGGGAGAACTTCAAACAAAAATCTGCTAGCACTTATTTTTAGAAGGAAAGGGAATGATTTATAAGTTTCTTTTTAGTTGTGAGTCATGTCATGAATCACTGTGTATTCCAGATCTGTTCTGCTTTCCTTTGTGCCTCTCTCTTCCATAATCATTCACACAGACAGTAGCTTTAGTAGATGCGATTCCATAACTCTACCTTAAAATGTTGTTAAACCTGTTTTTTTAAACTTGACATGCCAGATTATCTGGACAGAATCTATTAGAATTATCTAGACAGAATCAGTGATTTTCTACATTTTAAATTACAATGAATTATTAATATTTGAAAAAATTTAGACTGATTTTAAATGTACTAAAGAACATTTGTCAAAAATAAATGTAACAGAAAAGAACAGATATACTGTAAAAAAGAGATAGAGTAAGAGTGGGTTTTTCATAATAAAGTCACTGTACTACTAGGTTCTATTTAAAATTGAGCAAGATAATGTACCCAGAAGACATGGTAAAATACAATTGTGAATGCTTAAATTTAAAAAATTAGAATATAAAGCAGATGACTATTAATCCCCCTCAAAATATTCCCACCTGTTTCAAACACACTTATTCTGTTGTTCTTGACTTTTTCTGAAGCAGTTCTGAAAGTCTTCTTTCATGAGTGTCTTTAGATTTGTTGTTCTGGCTGCCTTGGTATCCTGAATTGATTCAAAAGTTGACTTCTCTTGGTCATTTTGACTTTTTGGAAGAGCCAGAAACTGCATGTTGCCAGATACAATGAATAAAGTTGTTGAGGACATATTGTGCTGTTATAATCAACCTGCTGTACCATTGGATGGCACCTGGCAACTGTATCCACTATATTTTTATTATACCACATAAAGACACTCACTAAAGAAGACTTTGAGAACTGCTTCAGAAAGTAGCAAGAATGATGAAATAAGTGTACTACAAGTTCTTGGGGAGTGTTCTGAGGGGGATTAATGGTAATTTTTCTGTTACTGTAATGATTTTTAAATATAAACATTTACTGTATATTTTGATCACCCCTTGCATATCTTTTGTTTTTGAAATTTAGATGGTACCAAGACAGTGTGTTTGATAAAAGTAATGTAAATTTCAAAAGAGTATACTATAAAATTTACCTGTGATCTATTGTCCACTAGTTGTCTGTCATTCTCTGCTTTGGACTGTTTGGAGTTCGGCAAAGTAGGTCAGAGTATCTTTCCAACTCTCCCCACTCCACAACATACATTTTTCAGTGTTTTAATCATCCCCCATTTGTTCATGTCTTTTCATAAGAAACTTCCATGATGATTAGTGGTAAGACTATTCTTTGGGTTTGGTCTTTGGAAACTTGGTAATATTGACTTCTCATACTATTAATTCTTGGATGCCTTAAATTTGTCAAATTACTTTTAGTCATCCCTTATGAAATACATTTAACTGACACTTCTCAATATGTCCCGTGTTTTCTGTTAGGAGCCTGGTTGATACAATAAATGGTAGAAATATTCTACCAATTCAGAACCACAGAGATCCTCAAGGGGGATACCAGGTTTGAGAGTGAACTCTACAGTAGAAACTCTAAAGGTATACTGAAATTCTTCTTTCTTGTTGAAACTACACAGAGAGGGAATGTTGGTCATGTAGCAAGTGTGTCTTCAGTTATACAATCTCTGAGCTGGCCCTATTTTCTGCTTCCTAGACAATTAAAAAACTGCTATGGTTTTCTAAGTAGAATGAGGTTTAATGGAATTACAGTAACAAAATCTTTGTCTGAATATGTCTTCTGTGAGACTGTGAAAATAAAATATATTTTTTCTAAGTTTCAAAATATATAGTGGTGTTATATTTATGTATATTTATATTTATCTTCATGTTTATCTATATGTTAGATATCTTCATATTTATCTATATCCATATATCTATATCTCTCTATATATAATATGTGTATGAGAGAGAGCTCACTAATGTAGATAAGGCTAATTTTATGCATAGAACTAGGTGGAAATGACTCCTATCCTTCAAGCTAATAACCAGAAGCAATACAGCATACCTGAGAAAAAGGAAATGTCAGTATAACCATTAAAAACCTGAACAATGCTCAGTTGATAAACCTTATCACATCCTTAATTTACATACGCAAGTACTGCAAATATAAGATAGATCTCAGAGAGTAACTATGGATTATCAATTTCTTTAGGTAGCAAGACTATTGACAGCTATGATTCCAGATGTACTGTCATAAATATCACAATTGATACATTATCTATTTTAGCACTATTGAATTATCAGACTTTTAATTTAATTCAAGAAACATATTCTCCATGTATCAGTTTAGGTAATTGGTCTTGATTATAAGGAGAAAATGAAGGCCCATATGACTATATTTAGAACTCAGGGAATCATGTAAATTGCTTCTGTTGATTTTTGTCCCAGTACAGCATATCAAGGGAAAAGTCCCAAAATACCAAAGACTGACTGGAAATGAGAAGAAATGGATGATGGTAAAAGGACTCCACAATTATCAACTTATACTTCAAGGAAAAGTAGAGAAATTGGGATTGCACCAGTAATTATTAATATCTCTACTTTTTTCTGTTTATTTACATGAAATCCAGTTGTTGTTGTACTCTTAAATCAGCAAGATAAGAAACACTACTAGGATTGCTATATTTCAACTGTGTCATTAACTTGATTTTTTCCCCCTCCATCCCAACATAAACAGTGCTCTCTAAATCCATCTGCCATTATTCTTTCACCTGCTGCATTTCCTGGGAAGTTTCTTTCAAAAACCCTTTTTCTATCTAACGTCTGGTGGGTTTGACTAAAAAAAAGTACAAGGATGAGATTAGATTAGAAGGAGAAGGAAGGTGAAAGTAGTAACATCTCCCCCACTTCATCCCTCTCAGTGTGGGCACTCCCTTAGCAAACTCTGCTCCTCTTGCCATGGTCATGTATTCTATTGGAAAGACCTTTATCCAGTGCTGCAGATATTACTAGACCTTGTTAGAATTTAGGCTGAGGTGACAATGGCAAAAGAACTTGGACAATTCTGATGTTACAGCATCTCAGTATTCTCTATTGATTCCCTTAAATTTGACTACAGCAGGTGATCCTTGACTGCCACATCCTGACTGACATAACATGGTTTACCTGAATGGAAAACAGGATTTCATGAATTATAGTGTTCAAAGAGTCCTTTAGAAGGATCAGACAAAGAAACATATATGTGGTTGTGCAGAGATGGTATTATATTTTTGAGAACGGATCTCATTAATTTGCCTAGGACCGCATCACTTGCAATTCTTGTACTTCAGCCAAGTGGCTAGGGACTTAGAGGCATATACCAATGCATCTGATGGGAGATGGTATTTTTTAAAGATACTGTAAACACGTGAAATGATTTCTGTTCTCAAAATGTAAGAAAGGTAAATGTAAGAAAATACATTTTATAAAAATATATTTCCAATAAATTTTGTCAATAGCATCGCTGATATAATTCCAATTACTCCGATGAGACAATTTTAAATTGAAAAATTAAAAAACCTAATTTCAAGGAAGTTTAAAGGCCAATGCTTCATACAAAAATTCTAATTTTATCATTTACTACTAACCCAATTACTTTAAAAATACTTCTTAAACTTTTTGTAACCATCTCAGAAAATAAAAAAGAAAACTTCTTATAATACTCAGTACAAATGTACAAGAACCTCACAATCTGGAAAATAAAATAGAAATGAGATTTTATCCATCACCATCAAATTCAGTTTCTTCATTTTTATATTCACAAATAACATCATTTTAGTCTTGTAAGCAATGTATAATTTGATAATTTCTTTTTCTGTACAGAATACAGAGAATAATTATTCTGAAATTTGTGTGTACTCATTACTTAATGAAGCTAGGTTAAAAGGCCTGTCTCTGTAAACTTCCCCTTAAAAATCTGATTTAAATAATCCAAAAATCTGCTTTTAAAATCTGCTTTTACTTCAGTCAGCAAATGTATTACTGCTGTTAACTAATCACTAGCATACAATATTACAACTGTCTAAACAAAATTTAAGAGTAGGTAAGAAATAGATAAATAATATGCAAGAAGGGAAACACATGATACATCCAGTATACTTATTATGAAAGTTGTAGGTTTCTTCTCCTGATTGACATGCTAGATAAATATGTAAGCACGACTGTATTTACATACCATAGTGCAGTTGATTCCCTTGGTGTACACAATGTGTTATATGAAAAAGTACAATTTTCTAAAGATTTCCTAAAGCAATGCCAACACATAATCATTTTCTAAAATTATTTCCTTTAATTTTCTGTAGATTAGTGTTAACATTTTATTAAAATGTAACGGTGTTTCCTATAAAATCAAGTTATGAAAAAGCAACAACACTATCATTCTTTTTATAATATGCTCCCTTCACTGTTTAACACACACATATATATATATTTTATATATATATTTATTCCTGCTTGGTATAAAAATATGCTTATTAATCACCTGCATATATAAATAAAATAATTTAAAAATTAAGTATGTGGTTCCCACAGCCAAGCAACACTAAAAAATAACAAGACAATTTTTTAATGTATGGGACATAGAAAAATCAATATTTATTAATTTACCTTTTCTTTCCAAGTTTATAGGAATAGTATATGTTAGTTATAGGTATAAACAAATTCATGTAATTGAATTAATTCAGTAGGAATAAAAAAGAAAGTTCTTACAGACAAACAACAAAATGCACAGTAATATTACTCTGGAAATTTCTGTATACTTCTAAAATTATTTATTCTTTTGTTTTTGTCAGACTGCTCAGAATTTTTTCATCACTTTAATACATTTTGTGCACTCATAGGCAACCAGAAAAGGATAATCACTTCAAAATGTTTTATCAAATAATCACGTAATTTTTGAGATGGAATATGAAACAGATAAGAATTTACTGCTTAAACTGGATAAGCCAAAAAAAAGTGTGATTATTACCACCTCTTAACCCAAAGACAATATCAAGGAAACAGGGAATGATGATTTAGTGGGGTAAAATATGAAAATAATTGTCAAGAAGCAGACTCTAACTTAATTTGGAAAAACCAGTAAAAAAGACAACTAGAATATATCCTTAAGTTTGTCATAAGTTGTATGATCTAAACAGAAAGTAAATGAGAAATACAGAACACTTCAAAGCATGACACTATTGTAAATCACTACAAAAAGGAAGCATACGTTGCTTTCTCCTCCTTCTTTTACTCCTTATCTCAGCTAAATCTTATCTCACCTAATGTAGACTGTTCATGAGTAACAGGGACAATAAAACCACATTGTAATTGCAAATTATTTATATATCACATCTCTATGACCAACTTTTCTGCAATAGTGTCCTCAATTATATATTATTTCTATATGTTTTTATATATTATTTCTCATAATTCTGTGGGTCAATAACTCATTCATTGCTTAGCCAAGTACTTTGCCTTCACATGATTTATTCGGGGACTGCACATGAGGCTACATAAACCTGGAATTTGACCTGAGCAAGGTATCCAAAAAGCCTTCATTTATGTGACTGGTAATTGATGTTGGTTATGAAGTTTTTTTTCTCCTCTATAGTTTGTCCTCTTTTAGTCCTATATACTACTGCTCAAATGGTAGCTATCAGATCTCCTTGAAGGTAAGCTAAAACAGGTACACTGTAAAACGTACATTTTATTTTGTTTTGTTTTTTGGTACCTAGGATTGACCTCGGGACCTTGCGCTTGTGCGGCAGGCGCCGGAACCACTGAGCTAAATCCCCAGCCCCCAAAATGTGCATTTTATCTATCTATCTATCTATCTATCTATCTATCTATCTATCTATCTATCTATCTATTTATTTATTTATTTGGTACTAGGGATCGAACTCGGGACCTTGCACTTGCAAAGTAGGTGCCAGAGCCACTGAGCTAAATCCTTGGCTGTAAAATGTATATTTTAATGGTCAGATAAAGTTCAATCCAGATACAAAAAATAGCAAGAACAATTCTAGTTATTGAATGAAAATACAGCATATAAGGACCAGAAAAGTATTTGACAGCTCTCTTTGGAGAATACCAACTATATTATATTTGAAAGAGCTTGTTGTACACTTTTTATAAATTTTTCTGCACATATGAAATTATACAAATCTATTTTTTTAATTTGTCCACAATTGTGCAAACTCAAAGTTGGCCTATCAAATAATTGGAAATTGTCAATTGACTATTGTTATATGAAGAGTCAATGTTGGCTGGAAAAGCCAAATCATGTAAATTAATTTTGATCTAGTTTGCTGTTTAAATGAATCAGCATTTCTGCAATGATTTTAGCAAATATTTTTTCTGTGTTTTAATATTTCTTAGTATAGTTTGAAATTATTTTTTCACACAATGAAAAGTTTATTTACATAAAAGCATACCAGCTGAGTGCTTCAAATGCTGAAAAAAATTCAAGAGTTAGACTATGAAGCCCTTGATAATACACTATTAACAAAGCCAAACATCACCACTATTTTTAAAAATATCTTATTTTAATTGAATAAAAGCTTCAGTACATTCTAAAAATACTAATCTGCAATAGGTAAGGATTCATAAACTATGGGTATTCCTTTTTTCAACTACCTACAAAAACTACATTTATTCTTGTGGTCAATTTTACTTAAATAAACTGGAGATGTTCCTATCCTACAACTGAATATAACCAAAGGAAAACTTATGTCTTTAATCAGTTCAGCTAGTGATGACTACAAGGACATATCATTTTCAAATTTCCTAAGGTTTGCTCATTATATAAGATAAGTGAGCTGAACAACAAAAAAAATAGAAATCTATTTAAAAATG
This sequence comes from Heterocephalus glaber, assembly GCF_053883595.1. Lineage (NCBI taxonomy): Eukaryota > Metazoa > Chordata > Mammalia > Rodentia > Bathyergidae > Heterocephalus > Heterocephalus glaber. The sequence continues at coordinate 43,000,142 of NW_028258324.1, read as the reverse complement.
TAAAACTTCAGGAATAAATACTGGAGTAGGTCTATAATAACTAAGTTCCTCTTCTGGGTAAATTTAGCAGCAATCCAGAAACCCATATGCAATAAAAGACAGAATCAAGTGGCCAAGCAAAAGTTTTGTTTTCAGTTGTTATATTAAGATTAAACTAAAAATAACATTTCACTTTTGGAGAACAACTAAAGATAGAAGCCCTGTACAAGAGAAAATATGATCTAAAAGAATTCTCTGTTATATTTATTACTGCAAATATCAAGAGGCATAAAATTAAACTATGAAATCAACTTTCCATGAAACCAAAATAAAAGAGGAAGTAACATGCTTTCTTTTCGTCTGTTACATACAAATCAATCTACCAGTTTTCTATATGAAGAAATCTCTTGTACAACCATTTGATCAGCATACCTGACAAAGACTTTATAATCAAAAATATCAACTCATGCTATGCTAAGGAGACTAGACTTGACCTTGACTGTGATGAGAAGCCAAAGAAAACTTTCAAAGAAAAAAATGACAAATTCAAAAAGTAATGAGTAGCAGTGTGAAAAAATAAAAGTAATGAAAGTATATTCTGAATAAGTATCCATCATAAAATTTAAGGAGAAACAAGAAGAAATGCACCAAGGCAGTAAAGAGGAGATGGAAAAGAAGTAATGACATTGGGAAAGATTTGTATTGTACAATAAAAATATTTTAATAATATGTAAAATTAAATAAGGGGAGTAGAGGAGTCAAGCCTGTTAGATTTGCATGAAGATATTACTTATCAAGTTTCAAAATACAGGAGAAAGGGCTAAGGGTGAAATGAATCACCTTTTAGAAAAAATGTGTACATTGGAAAAGGAATTCTTATTGATAATCTACTTACCCATTAAAATTTAATACTTTTCTAAATAAAATCACTTCAAAATATAATATTATGATCATTATAATTTATTTGAATGTTGGTGGGTAAAATATATTTATATAATCAAACTTATTAAATGACATATTATATATTTTCACTCATTTACATCACCACCATCACATAATTAGCATGATTTCAAATGATTGTAATAAATAAAAAAGACCTATTTTCTAATTTGTTTCTACAAATCTGAAAAAGTAAATCACTAATATTAACTTATTTCTGCTTGTAATCATTGGTGTTTTGAGACAAGATATAGGTATGTAGTCCAGGCTTGGCTTGAACTCACAATCCTTCTGCCTCAGCTTCCAAGTACTGGGAATATAGGAATGCACTAACAAACAGATGTATTTCTAAACATAATAGGAATCCAATTTCCTCTATACTTGGAACTTCTATAGAAAAATAAATGTACTTAACTCTTTTGTCTTCTATTACATACAGTATAACCTTATTGAACTTGTTTTAAATAAAATAAATTTGTCAGTTTATAAAATGTTAAGAAAAATAATCATTGGTAGGAAAAAGAAAAGTATATACACAGTGTAATAGGAAACAGTAAGATGAATATGGGAAATAAATTAAATTTGCCAAAATGAAAGTGAGGAAAAACTAAAATTTTCTAATAATAGTCTAAAATAGTTTTAGAAATTTTAAAGTGTCTTAAATCAAAGACATATATAAAATATTGTCTAATATTTAATGATCTCAAAAATTTTATTACTCCAGTGATATTCTTGTCATAAAGTGGATGAAAATTAATTATATTTTCCCTTATATATATTTTATACTTTCAACAAGAAAATGTAATATAATGGAAGTCTTCAAGAAAAGAGATAGAATTCACATAAAGTTATAGTACATAAAAAGCAAAATTCTGTAAATTAGACATTCTTTTAAACTTCATTGTCCCATTCCAATAAATTCAATATCTAAATAAAGAAACAATGTTATTTATGAATTACAGTTGGCTTTTAAAGTCTCTGCAAAATGAGTTCCATGACAGGTGGAAAATTTCCAATAAATTTTAGCTGACTATTAACATCAGCTCAATGGTGAAAATTAAAGAAATGACAAATATTTCTAAAATCCTAGATTAAATAATTGTGCCAAGATTCTTTGTTTTCACAATATCGAGAAAGCATCAGTGTTAATTTCTAAGAATTACAAGGGCAGATATTAGATAACTGGGCAACTCACTACACAAGACTACCAAATTGCAATTAAATATGAATATATCAGTTATTTGCTTTTTTACTAATAAGAAATTGATTATAAAAATTACTTTAAGTAGATTGAAAGAGAAAAATTTGACTAATCAAAATACTCAAACTCATGAGTTACTTGTGTTTCAATTGATGCCTCCGACCTTAGTATCTGTTTCTGCTGCATTATTCTTCCCATACATGTTCCTCTTCAAGAAGTCTATTCGATAGTCTACAGGAGACTAATCTCTTCAAATAATCTTTTGCAGGTAACAGCTGCTCTGGCAATCCAAACATCTGTGAAAAGCATGAACAATTGTATTCAAGGTGTGGTAGTGAGAATTTACAGCCATGTTCTAGAGAATTACCACTTGCATCTTTAGGTGTCACAAGATCCTTATATTTGCTAATATCTTGTCATCACCAAACACTTTTTAAATTATTTGATCTCATTTATAAGATGTTCTACACTATGAATTCCTCTGAATTACAAGAGTTTAAAAATTATCTTATTTAAAATTATAAAGAGAAGACTTTTGTGAATTTTCTAATATTCCTTTGTCTATAAGATAGAATGTCTAAATATTACAATCAATGAGCTATTTTTTTAATGGAAAATCCTGAAGAGGAGTTTGACTCATGATATAAATACATACACAATAACTTTTTGTCCCGCTTATACTTCCAATAATTCACGTTTCATAGAAAATGTTAGACTGTAGGAACTTCTTTCATATCTTTGCACCACGCACTCACTTTCTCTTCATATAGGATTGAAAGCCTTATGCAAAAATTAACATGTCTTCCCATTTAATTTTAGTTTTTAATAATTCGAACTAAATTTAACACGTTTTGTTAATTTTAATATTTCTATTGTTTGATATTTCAAAGTCCAAAAAAAGAACACCCTTATTAACAATTTTCATTGATTTGCTGTTCTCTGAATCAAAATGCTAGCTCTTGTACTGGTCAGGCATTTACATTATATACGTGTTGTACTATATTAGTAATGATCACAAATGAGTATTATATAACATGACTTCCAAAGGCGTAAGATCACTTTGGGAAGTAGAAAGTCACATTTTGGTTCAGGTACAGTTCTCTAGGATCCTTTGCTATTGGCTCAGTTAAAGTGCATTTCAATAAAAAAAATTAATATTATATGTTTCAGATCAATTTCCAGTTGAGCATTCTATTCTGTTCTTTGTGTCAAAAGACATGAAGATGCATTTTGGATAATTAAAGATATATAGAAACCCAGTCGTGATTTGAGTGCCTCAGATTGATATTCCAGGAAAACTCACCTTTAGTTCCTGTCACTGAACATTTTTATTCAGTCAAGTTTTAGCATGGTGTAAAACAAAATTCATGTACGCTGAAAGAGGGAATGTGAGAGGGAGAAAGGAATTGGCAAGAAGCGCAACAAGAGATGAGCAATAAAGTTCTCAATAGAAGGACAGCTTGTGTATGAAAGGATAAAGAGCTTTGCCAACCTAAAAAGGAGTCTTGGTTCAGTACATATAAAATTAAGTTTACAAACATCCTCATTGGTCAGCAAAAAGTTGCACTTTGTTTATATCTCTTTTACTAATAGTGAATCTTACTGAGTTTGCAGTTTATCACTCAGTAACTAAGATTCAGTGTGTTCTGGAGGGAGCTGAGAACAAACATGAGGTGAGAAACACACAGAATTGCAGTGTTTGATAACAAAGGAGCAGTTTACAAAACAGAATAACTCAACAGTAAGCACAATTTAAGCTACTCCTATTTGTGTGCAGTCAGAATCTTCTGTTAGGGAAAGGATTCATAAACACATGAATCCAGTTTCAAATATCAAAAATTTAAATGAATTTGGGCTTTAGTTAGTGATTTAAGGTACATTTACTAATCTTTACCTGTGAAATTTATTTTTATATGAAATAAGGTAATTACTGTTGAAAATTGTAAAATTAATGAGCTATTTCCATGATTGAACACCTATAATCAGAGAACGGATCTTTAACTTTTTGTAAGAAGTACCACCATTCCCAGATTACAGATTGAGCTATACTTTTTATTAGCTAATTATCACAGAACAACATTCAGACGCTTCTGTTGATAAGCCCTTTTGCATTTTAAAAATAAAAACTCAAATTTAGCTCCTATTTTAGGCATTGTCATTACATCTTTCCAGTTATTATATCATTATCCCGCATCATTCACCAAAGAACTTAATTCTCCATGTTAAATGGAGTGATGCATTAAAATGACAAGTCTTACTCTCTACAAAAATTTTAAAAGACGTGCAGCTATATTTGGCTGAGGAAACTGTCAGAGACTCAGAATTTTTCTCCAGCTGCAATAAAGTTGTAGCCATTTCTTTCAAGCCTATCATGTATTAAAAAGAAAAGCATTTCAATTAATTCAATTACCAGGAGAAGAAGATGAAATTATAATTGCTTGAACAGGATGAAAAATGACCTTTAAAAATTCCAAAATCAAATATTCCCTCTAAGATAAGAATATTCTAATACTGTCATATGTAGAGAAAGCTTAGATCCAATTATAAGCCAAAATATTAAATGTCATAAGCATAAGAATTGGTATGCCCTAGTCCCAGTGGCAATAATATATTCAGAATTAGAAAAAAACCTATGCCATCTTTGTATTTAGAAATCAAAAATTAATCAATTTCTATATCCCTTTATAGCTTGAGTGTCATTATTCCCCTCATTCCATAGGTATATACTAAGCCCTTTCATCTGTATGTATAATCTTTTTCAAGCATGAATATTTTTAAATTCTAAATTAGATGCAAGTTTTTCTATCTATGTGTTTAAAACCAATTTAGAGACATGTGTCCTTTATTTAATGTCGGTATATCAGAATGCAGAGTAGAAGTTAGGGAACAAGAAATTAATATCACCCAAAAGAGTTGGGAAAAAAAACAGCAGGCAAAAAGCTTTCACTAGAAGTTGATGGCTAAGTGTGTAAATTTATAGAAAGAATAAAAGGCTACCATTTCAGGACAGGCAACAGGAAAAGTTAGAGTGAGCTAACTCATTAGAGTGAGCATCATATATCAAAGTAAAATGATGATTATTGCTTTTATATAGTAAGGATTATGTGCTAACTGATATTGAGAAATGAGGTAAAAAATGAAGTCTTTGGACACAAGTATAATACATAAATCCAATATTTTCTATGAAACCATAAAACATATTGAAAAAATACATTTTATATACGTACATTGTATATATATGTATATACATTTCATTTGTTAAACACTGTAAATGTTTTCAGTGTCCAATATGATTAAATAAAAAATAGTGAGATAATGTACCAAGAGCAGAAGCTCCAATTTAGTTGATTAAATTTTAACTATCTTCTAGAATTTTAAACTCAGTGGTTGTTTTCTTTATTGTTATTGTTAAGGAGCCATCAGCATGCCTTTATCTGACTTGATTTTTGAGAGTCAGTTTTTGTTGTTGTGGTTGTTGTATCCGGTATTTCAAATATGTTGATTATTTTCAATAGAAAATGAAATATCATGGTACATAAATTTGAATAGAATGATGAAACTTAGACCAAGGAAGCACTGAGATTAATTTCTAGAAATAATGTATTCTTTCATGCAAAGATGAACAGGAGAAAATAATCTCATTATATTTACAACCTTAAAAGTTACCAGAGTTTGGAGAATAGAGAAAATGGGGAGATTTTGGTGAAAGGATATAAATATTTGATTAAAAAATGTATTAGTTCTGTAGATCAAATTTATAACTAGGTGGCTATAATTAATAACAGATAATAAATACTAAACGTGCTAAGAGATTAGCTCTTTGTTTATTTTATTTTTTGTATTTTATTTTAGTACATAATTGTTTCCAATATGTAGGTGTAAGAGGCAAAAGAGATGTGTAACAAAGAGAATAAGAGACTTATGTTTTTGTTGTGACTCTATGTTGATCCTCAAGCTTCAGCCATGTGTTGACTGGTTAGTTTCTGAAGTGACCAGAGCAGGGCTGCCATTTCCTTGGGCTTCAGCCATGAATAGACTAGTCAGCTTCCAGGGTAACTAGAGAAAGGCTGTCATTTCCAGTGATGGTCCTATCTTGTCACCAGATCAGCTGATTCAGTTGATATGAATCCTACTGGTTGGTCTACCTATCTTGGGCTGCTGGTTTCAGATGACAGTGGTGGACTCAAGGTACAGTTCCGGCAATTTTAGCAGCAGTGAGAGGTGGACAAAATTACAGTATAAGACCTATCCTCTATGGGCCCCAGAGTTTTTGGATTTTATTTCTTAACCCAGACAAAGTCCCCAGGCTTGAAGGGGTGTATCAGGTCTGTTAAACTTATGGGCACTCTCTATTGTACCAAGTTATGGATGTCTTGCATGGCTATCTTTAAGCCTATATCTTCTTTCTTAAGATCAATTTACATAGTTCACAAAATTATCCTAAATTTGGCTTATAATTGGGATTGGCTGGCCAAATACAATTTTATAAGGGGAATACACATTTTGTTTAGTGGGGGTGCACCGGACTCAGAGGAGGACCATGGGCAGGACTTGGTCCCATCTCAAGTGGGTCTCTTGGAAATATTTTATTCACGGTCTGAATATCTGGTTAATGTACTCCACCTTTTTTGAGATATCTGGCTAGTAGGCCTTGTGAAGCTTCCATTTTATCTTTAACATCTGTGTGCGTTCCTAAACTATCTTGGCTATGAATGCTGGTCTGTCTGACCCTTAAGTCAAAGGCAATCCAAATCTTGGGATGAAGTCTCTTAACAGTGCCTTGATCACCTCTTGTGACTTTGCTATTTGGGTGGGGAAAACCTCAGTCTATCCTGAAAAGTTGCAGATGAGCACCATCATATGTTGGTAGGCTCCCATCCAATGTAGTTCAGTGAAGTCCACAACCAAGTTTGTGCAAGAGGTAGTAACCATTTACTGAATATCCAAGAGCTGAATGGGCTCTTGTCTCAGGTTATTTTGACCATAGGTTGAGTATTGTTCACAAACAGCTTGGATGATGGCAGTGAGCTATAGCACATAGAAATGATAGCCCAGCAACATTTCTAGTGCTGTTTTCCCCCATGTGAGACCCTGGATGGAACTGTTTTATAAACCTGGGGACATCAATTCAGGGACAGCCAGTATCCCATCAGATAATTTCCATCATCCTTCCTTGATATAATTACCATATTCTTGAGCAAACCAGGCTTTTTAAATTTGAAAAATAATGTATGGTCTGCTGGAGAGGAGGTTCTGGGATGACAGACGTGGATAGGGTTCATCTTTCAGGTTGTAGGGTCATCATAGCAGCCCATTTTGCTTCCCTGTTTTCCCTTTTTTTTTCTAGATTTCCATGTTCCAGTCTTCTGGTGCCCCCTGTAGTGTATAACAGCCACTTTCCTTGGGGCCCCTACAGCACCTAAGATTTTTATTTTATTTTACTTTATTATTTTCTGCATTCAAGAGCAATGTTTCCATATATATAGCCCATGTACATGTAATGTTGCAAAGACTTATTTGGAATGAGCATAGATATTGGCTTTTTGCCTCTTTGATAGCAAAAGAGCCCTTGTCAAGGCTATTAGTTCTGCCTTCCAAGCTGAGGTTCCAATAGGCAGAGGCCAATATCATCACTCCATATCTTGGTTACTGGACCTCTTTCAGCACAAAACTACTTTCACTATGAAATATTCAGTATCTGGATCTCCAAGATGGCAATCTGTGAGATTTCCCTGGCTTGAGAATAGTTTGTCCATGATTTCCACACAGTCCTGAAGGGGGTTTCCAGTTCAACTGGGAACAAGTAGTTGAATTAAGAGTATTCACTGTCTGTAGAGTTATGATGGGATTTTTATGTAGAAGCCCTTGATACTGAGTCATCCTTGGATTTGATAACCAATAGTGTCCTCTCTGGTCTATTAAATTATACTTGAGTGCAGTACTCACATGGTCAGTTGTTGTACCATGGATAACTTTTCAGATTCCTGCATCAGCAGGGCAGTGGCAGGAAGTGTCCTGAAGCATGGAGGCCATCCCAGGGCCACAGAGTTTGACAATTTTGAAAAGTATTCCACAGGACAATACCAGTATCCCACGACCTGGGTTAAGACTCCTGTGGCCATTCCCTTTCATTCATGGACTTAGAGAAAGATACCTTTGATTATAAGTGGCTTTCCTAAGCCTGGGGCTTGAGTCAAGGCTTTTTTGATTTGTTTAATTACTCTCTACTGGTCAGCTTCCTTTATATAGGGGCTTAAGTGAAAATGAGATCCAGATACAGCAGAATCCCATTGTCTTCTTATTTAAATTCTCTTATTTGGTGCTTGGTGGTTGGAGTTGGAAGGGCACAGATAGCTTCTTTCTACTCTACGCTTAGTTGGCGTTTTCCTTGAGCCACTACAAAGCCCAAATATCTGACCTCTTCTTGGCAAATTTGCGCCTTTTTCTTGGATACCTTACAACTAGCTATCCAAAACAAATGAAGGAGGTCTTTAGTTCCTTGATACCAGTCCTCTCAGGTTGGGACTTCTAAAAGGAGGTCATCTACATATTGCAGCAGGGTACAATTGTCCCCTGGTGTGACAAAAGCTTTAAAGTCAGTGGTCAGCAACTCTTCAACCATTGAAGAGTTTTTGAACCCTTGAGGAAGCCTAGTCCAGGTTACCTGTTCTTTTATGACCAAGTTAGGATTCTCCCATTGAAATGTAAAAATGGGCTGATAGACTGGTGTGAAGTGTAAACAGAAAAAAGCATCTTTTAAATCTAAGCAAGTAAAACAGGAAGCACTTGCTGAAATGAGTCCCATCATAATGTCAAGATTGATGTTCTAAAAGCTGCTTTAAACATCCTTGAATGTCTTGTATGGCTTTCTGGGGGAAGGGGTTTTGGCAGACTCAAACTGGAATTGTCCCTGGCTTTAGTTCCACAATCACCAGTATTTGATTTATAGTCAGCCCAAGTGGATTATCTTCAGCCTATACCCCGGGAATCTTATGTGTCAGCCCCCATAGTTCATTTGTTCCTGATTGTGGTAGCTTATCTAAATACAGTCTCCATTTCTCAGCCTGTGGGACAGTAAGGGTCAATACTGTGTCTGTATTCAGGTCTCTAGGTGAGTCAAATTTAAAGTCATCTTTTTCTGTGGCCCAAAGGCAATTTGGGCCTATACCTTGTGCAGTAAGTCTCTTCCCAGAAGGGGAACTGGGCAGTTTTGAAGACATAGAAACTCATGTTGGACCTCTTTTTCCCTATGACCAACTCTTCAACCAGAAGAATGGCTTCTTTTCTGAGACTGTAGTGGCTCTATCAATAGTCACATGATTTTTGTATAACAGCCCAATGGGCTTTATTACTGCCAAGTGTTCAGCTCCACTATCTACCAGAAAGTCCATCAATTGGCTCCCTACTCTCATTGTGACCACAGGCTCCTGGGGGCCCAAGGAAATGAAACTCAGTCTTTCCTAGTTCTTGTAACCTTAAGTTCCTGTCAGTCCAATGATGCCAGCATCTGATTCCTCCTGGGAGTGATAGTCTTTTGTAGGTGGCCTCCAACTTTTGGAATTTTTATCATCTCTGTCATCATTTTCTGGACACTCATTTTTCCAGTGCCCATACTTTTTACATTAGACACATTGATCATAAGCTAGCTTTTGTCAACTAGCAGATCCCAGCTCAGTTTGGCTCCTATTTTGCCCATATTCATGCCCCACCTCTTAGTGATCTCTCTCTTTTTTCCCATGAACATTGCTGCCAGCAGATCTGCTTTCTTATTGAGCCTTTTGTTGGCCTCCCCCTTTGCTTCTCAGTCATGGTTAATGTACACTTTGGTAGCCATCTCTAAAAGCTGGGTTGCATTCATAATGCAAACTCTCCTAAATTCTATAGTTTATGGTGATGTCTCCCTAAGGATCTCTCGCAAATGCTGCATTTACAATGTGCTGGTTTTCAGCAGTCTTGGGGTTAAAAGATATGTAGAGTTGGAACACTTTATTGAGCCTCTCATAAAATGGGTTATGACTTTGATTGGTTCCCTAGAATCTTTCTGAGATCTTTTCCATATTAATTGCTCTCTTTCTGCCTTCCTTTAGACCTTCCAAGAGGGGCTCTTGGTACCTCTGCAATAGTTGCAACTGATCTGCATTATTTGGATCCCAATGTGGATCTGTCTCATGAAAATAGTTTGGGGAATATGCTTGCATATTCATCACACCTCCATGGGCATTGTTTTCTAACCAGCAAAGGGCTGCTTAGGTTATTCTCTGGAACTGTTCAGTGTTAAACATCATCAGGAGATGCTGTTCACAATCTGGCCAGGTTGGATTATGTGTCTGAAAGATGAATTGCATCAAATCTATAAAGGCCTGGGGCTTCTCTATGTAGGAGAGAGTATGATATTTCCAATTGAGGTCAGTGAATGAGAAGGGGTAGTAGAGAGATCTGTTGTCCCCCTTGGATTTGTTCATCTATATTATAATAAAGGGGTGCCCTAGTTTCTCAGAGGGGCATTTGCAAGGCCCTTGTAGAACCTGATCGGAGATGACTCTTCTGCTCATTTAGGCCTTCCTCATTTTTCCCCTGGGGCAATGGCTCTGATTTTTTCTTGAGGGTGGAGGTGATGCCTGGGAATCCAGTTTCTGTTGTGCTGGCAAGGGGGAGGTCACTTGACTATAGGAGGGCTAATTCCTCTCCAAGCTGAAGTTTCACCAAGTGGCACCAGATGTCTCAGGACTCCCATAGCTTGGGGCCTTCCTGAGCCTGCAGGCAAAGGAGACAGCAGTTCTGTTGTATCTAGTCCCTTTGTGGTGGTCAAAAATGTTGTGGCATTTTAAGAGACAGGAGAGGTGAGTGGGAAACAGGAGGATTCTATTTTAGGTGAACACTAACTCAGTGAACTGTCAAAAGGCTGAGCCTGGAACAAAAAAAGTTTCAATTTTTATACATTTGGCCTCTATGCTCATGGAAGCTATAGAGGGAGGCTAACTTCCCCTGTCCTACCATCAGCACCCTCAATATGCCCTGGCCCATACCCATGGGGGATCATAATGGGAATTATTTGTTTTATGGGAGACTTTCTTCCTTTGTGGCTATAATAAGGGACTCTTTGCTCCCCTCACTAACTCAAGGCAGCAATGGTGTAAGCCCATTTCCCTTCAGCCCCAGTGAGTGCCTAAGAGTGAATGGAGATTATGCCTTCCAGGGCAGCCTCCTCTTGTCAAAATAAATTTTGAGAACTTTTCCATGAACAATGGAAAGACCTTTGGAAAGTATCCTGCATTGATTGAGATATGAAAATGGCTTTTCCTTGAGAAATAGAAAACTTTTTTTTTTCCCTTAAATTCTTTTTTTAGGTGTAAAATACATTTACATTTATCATTGGGTGCTTGTACCGGTATAGGATTTATCTTGGTTCTTACTTTTTCCCCCATTACCTGTGCACCCTTCACCCACCCCACCCCTCCCTATTTACATAGACTTTGTTTCCTTTTTTTTTTCTCATAATTTTTCCTTTCCTTTCTTTCCTTTTCCCTTCCCCTCCCCCCACCTCTACCCCTTTGGACTTTTTCCTATTTCAAATTATCAATTATTCATTGTAATCATTTTAATCCTTAATAGCACTTTCAATTTCTCATACTAGGGAAATTATTCAGTATTTACACGTGTGTGTCCTATTTATTTCACTTAAGAGTATGGCCTCAATATGCATCCATTTAGCTATAAATGTCTCTAGTTTCTTGTTCTTTATGGCTGAGTAGTACTCCATTTTATTGAAAAAAATCACATCTCCTTTAACCAGTTGATGGGCAATTGTGCTGTTTCCAAATTTTAGCTATTACAAACTGTGCTGCTATAAACATGACTGCACATATTTTGCTGTGGTATGATTCTTTTAATTCTTTTGGAAAGATCACGAGCAGGGGAATAGCTGGGTCAAATGGGACCTCTAGTCCTAGTTCTTTGAGGTATCTCCATACTGATTTCCACAGTGGTTGTGCCAGTCTGCACTCCCACCAACAATGGAGGAGGGATCCTTTCTCCCCACAGCCCTACCAGCACTTGTTATGGGATGATTTGAAACAGAAGACCTGTACACAGAAAACTACAGCACTCTGAAAAAGAAGATTGAGGAGGACATAGGAAACTATTTTAAGAAGCATGCTTAGCAGGTGAAGTGGCTCAGGAGGCAAAGATTAACAATTCTTATGTCAAAATCTATGTCCCCTGTACATTACAATACATTTTGACTCTGGTAAAGAAATCTTTCCTCTATGTTAGAAAAGTCTCTCTTCTTTGTCTGCATATCTTTTTAGCCCAAACCTAATAAAATGTAAGAAGCCTTTCTTTCTAAGGGAGGAGGACCTACAAATATCCTCCTAGGATTCAACTGGGCACCAGTAGCAATGGGGACTAGGAAGGCCCAGGAGATGGCCCATAATAGCAAAATCAGCCTTTCAAAATATGTTACATTGGTCCTGAGTTTATAAAATAAAATTGAAAAATAACATTTTATGAGACAAACATTGAGCTTTTTGTAAACCTTAAAGATGTACCTGGTGTTTTTAAACTCTCTCTTACATTCTTTTGGGGAGATAAAGGGAAAGACAAAAGAAAAAATTAGGTTCTTGAGGTCAGGCTGTGTGAGCTGCCCACTATATCCTGAAGTGACACTGCCTGTTTAACCCAACACATGGCACCAGAATGTCCTGCCTTTTGTGTTGACTAGCCTAGGCATCCTTGTCATTCTTACAGAGGTCTATTGCTTATATCCAGAACAAGCATCCTTGTTCCTGGCTCACAGCTATTTTAATCTTTATTAACAGATTAGGAGGCAGGAAGAAGAATTGTGCACAACATCTGGACTTTTATTAAAAAAAAAAATTGACCCTGAAGATTTTTTGACCTAGGACTTATGTAAGGAGGACATACAGGGTTTAAAAGGTCTGGAGATGTCACTTAGCAACTACCGTAAGTTACGTACCATTAGACATTCATGTAACAATTGCAAAAGGTTTTACCACCACGAAGAACTTCACTTAGGAAGTCACTAGCATGATAAGATTTTTTTTTTAGTTTTGTACGTTTGAAGGCCAGTACACTTGGGAAACACAAATACATTTAATACACTGTGAAGTTAGCAATAATTAGAATTATTGATATGCACAGAAATTTTTGCCTATATCTATTAGGTTTTAATACTTAAGGCAGAATTTAGATTTTTTTAACAGATTTATAGAGTGTAACCACCCTGACAAGAGCTAATCTTTAGAGATTTAATACATTTTGGAAATGGTGCTGTTCACCACAAACAGTATCTCATCTAAACAATAACAAAATGTTTTTTAAAAGTCCATAGATGAAGATCAAGTATTAAATGGGAGGACCAAATTGAGTGAGATGTTAAATTTTGCTCATTTCTTATGTTTAAGAACTAGATGTATATTGCATAAAAGAGGACTCCCATTAGTTAGTTTGTATGTATTAAACTTACGCAGTTTTAACTTTATAAACTTAACTTTAATGCTTAGACTTATATCTTGTGTGCATATATATACATGTATATGAATAATACTTATTTATTTTACCAATCATAACTGATTACTGAAAACATTTTGTAAGTCAATATTTTATTTAATTGTTTAATTTTAGTAATAAAAATTGAACATTGTAAAACACAAGAAAATAGGTACAACATAGAACACTTGTTTTAAAATTTACTTTTGTAAATTTAACCCAAAGCATCTCTTAATAAGAAAACTTTATTGAATTTATATATAGAAAGCTTAACTTTTCAATTTAATCAAGTATATTATAATAATTTATTCAATAAATATTGGAATGTGGCCCAATAAGACTTTGAACAAAACTGGACAAGTCACCCGTGAGTGGAGAGATGGGCCAAGTTTTGGCCCAGGCAGTTGCTTTTTCACCCGCAAAGCAGAATCTTGTCCAGCAGTGGCTCCAAGCCCCACTTGGTTTTCATAACAGTTTTTCTAGATGACTCCTGAGAACTACTAGATCATAACAGTTAACACATTATTTTTGACCAGTGAAAAACTAGTTATTGTGTACAGATAACAACAGGCATTATACTTATAAAACCAATTTTTGATATCATTTTGATTAGCTGACAACCTGGGTAGAAACATGAGATTATGTTTACTTTTACCAATTCATATAAGTTAGCCCACTGTTAAGCTATGAGAACCAAAAAATAAATATCATGAGTGTTTTAATTCTAATCCAACCTAAGTAGAATATATATTTGAAAACTGACATATGGAAATATATGCATTAGTTTAAATAATATATAACTTTTATACTCTCAAATTTAGAGCTTTTATTTGTAAGTCTCATGTGAGTTTGAAGTTTCTTAACCCTCATCCTGTTACCTTTTGAAGCAGACTTTCCAAAAATCTAGACAACCTTTGGGCGGGGGGGGGGGGGGGGCAAAGAGCCAGAAAAAAAAAAAGAAAAGAAAATTGGTATGAGCTCACAAAGTTTTAACAAAGCAGCTTTATGTACCTTAATCAGTTTAAACAAATGAACAAGAAACACAGAAACACAAACAATTACTTTTACATCGGAGTGTACTCTTAGCGGTATTGGTCAATTTGAGCAATAGCTATAATAATCTATTGTAGATTCATTATAAATTGACTAGTCAAAACAATTTTGTGGGGGATGACCAATTAATGCAGAGATTTCTTGTAAAAAGCTAAACCTAGTAAGGACAAAGAGAGAAAAACTTCTTCACATTGTGAAAGCAAAGACTGATAGTTTGTCTTAATCTTGAAATGTCCTTACAGGCTTCTCAGAGCCCTCTGTGGTTTTGATAGCCACAGCTGATAGCCAGGACTGTTCAGCCCAGATTTAGGTGTGGAAAGAGACTAGATGAGAATTTTTGGAGCTAAGTATGTATTTCAAAGAGTGGGGGAGTCAAAGGTCTATCAAGGTTTCACTCTACCCTGGTGCAGATGTCTACCCATGATAGTATTTTTTTCATTTGGTGCCCTAAGGAACTGCTTAAGTTTGACCCCATCCAGTGCCAGCAACAGCAGAATGAAGGTGTCTTAGGAAGTGACCAGCACCATCTGTGCCCCTTTCCTTTCAATCCTGTGACCCTTGGGCTCGTGCTTTGCTAACTATCTTTCTCTTTTTTACTTTTCACCTATACAAAGAACAAATGTAACTTGCTCCTCTGACGGCTGATCTCCTGTGTTAAAGTCAAACAGTTATTGGAAGCTACCTCAGCCCAACCTCCTGGAGAGAGAGGTGTTGCTACCATTAAGCTTTTGTTTAAAGAGGTAGACAGAGATCTGAAAGAGGTGGTCAAGTGGGCCAAAGAGTTCCAAAGCTAAAACCCAGTGAGTTGAAATGGAAAAACCTAGATGTTCTCTCTTAACTTAGACCTAGCAAAACTTTCTAGAGGATCACTGTGCACACCTGTTCTAGGCCCCGTAAATGTACAAATACATGTCTGAAGAGGGGCTCTATCATACTAACAGAGAGAAAAGTTCAAACCTGTAGCTCAGCTCTTAGTAGAGATTTAATAGAGAGCTCTAACAGTGTCCTCTCAGGTCGTTCTGGGACAGAGAATACCAGGAGATCACTGAGAGAGTTTTATCTCTCACCTCACAGAGGAATTCATATGGGGATGATAGATAAGTGGAAATTTCTTTTCTGGTCACCCAGTCAGTCTGTCAGGACCCAGCTGCCACTAAGGAGCCTTTGGGTGCCCACAATCGCTCTGGCTATGGCCCTTCACTTGTCCTCTCAGCTCTCACTACTTCCACACAACCAGAGCTCTGTCTCTGGAAAGGAATCCATCTGTCTAGCCAACATTCTCACTGGTTTCAGTGGGGGATTAAGCAGAAGACCCTGGGAAATATGTCCTCTGCTTTAACAAAAGCAGCTGCTCTAAGTGTGTTTAACTAGTGGGGAGAGTAACCACTGTTTCTTGTAGTTTTTTTAAGGGCTAGATAAAGATTGTGTGTGAATATGTTTCATAATTCCACCACATTTACCTCTCTGTAGAGAAGATGATGCTCTCTGTTGGGTGATATAAACAGTTCTCTCTAGGTTTTGGGTCCTTATTTTGGAACTACAAAAGTTGAAGTCAACAAAACAGCAAGCAGCAAAAGGTGGGGAATGGCCAAATATGTGTTTATTAGAAAGAATAAAAGAAAAGCGCTCTCAGCTTTTGGGGGAGTAAAAACTGTAGATGTTTAGGTCCATTGACTTTTGATACTGTTTTTGGGACCTGTATGCATAACAAAATGTAGGGATTCTCCTGGTTGCAGGTAGACCTTGAGGTCCAGGAAGCAAGCTGCTTAGTTTTCATTTCACTGCTTCCAAAATCTCTCTCATTTGTTTAGGGACCTGTTTTTTGTCCCTTGTTTTCCATTAGGCCCTGATGGTCAATTTGCTTATGTTAATTTGGGGGGCTCTTTGGGATATTAACTCACTTAAGCCCTGACTCTTAGCTTACTTTAGATTAACCACTCATGACCCTTGCCCGATCTGACTAACTTCCCCTATCTTCTGCCTTCATTACTATCAATTCAGGGCATTTGCTCAAAGTTATCCATGCTCTAACCACTCTAACCAGGCTACTACCACTAACCAAGATGAATGCCTGCTGTAAACTTGGGATGCCTATTTTAGCAAATTTACTCAACAATTAATCATCCACTGGGGAAAAAAATTTGCACCTTAGACTGATAAACCTCACTCCAGTTCTGGCTCATATACTTATAAACCTGCTAATTTTGGGCAAATTTTGTAATCCTTTTGTGCTTCATCCATAAAATTTGGGGAAAAAATGGCCCTTAATTTTAAAAAATGTTGTATAATTTAATGAGATGATGCATCATTTACTTAGTGAAACCTCATTTTTCCCAGAATCCATTTTTCCTTTTCTCAGAGTTCCCAGTTGGATATTTGAGAATCATTTCCTGGAAAAACCTAAGTCATGTATTTTGTGTTTTTAAAGATATTTTTAAATTGTTTTAGACATGTTTAGAGTCTTACATTCATGTAGTACATGTACAGAAAATGAGACAGGAAGTAAAAAAAATAAAACATGTGATTTGAAGGTAATTCACTAACCTTAGGAAGAATGGTGAGCTCTTCAGTTCATGACGACTTGTATACCTCATTTTCCTGGACATGTTACAGGTGAGTATATTATCTCTGATCTAATTTGATGAATTTTGGGATTCCTGATATGAATGTTGGGGAAAACATATTGTATATTTCATTTTAGATAAATGAAAAAAATCTAGACCATAGTATAACTGATGGTATTTCTATAATTACATACAAAGCCAGTGTTAGGATGAAATTTGCACTGTTGACAACAGGAAAACAGAAAGAAACTCACCTTCATTAAACTTTTAGCAACTGGATCTTTAAACAATTTAGCTATCTTGACTTTTCAGCCCGTGGTTTTATCCTCACTTGAGTCTTGCTCTCTGATTCTTGCCACATAAATAGTCAAAACTAGTAAAGTAGTTTATCTCTCTGGTGAGATTTTTTTGAGTCATTGAAGACAAGGAACTTGTTTACTATAAAGTCCTCACTGACCATAAAGTAGTTAATACATAAGAGGAATGCAACTGTATGAAAATTTATTACCAAGATGAGAAACTACATGTAGTTCCGCTAACTGCATATTCTATAAAATAATTATCTTTATACTCAACAATGATGGTAGCCTAGACTGGTGGTCCGCATCTGTAATTTCAGCACTCTGGGAGACTGAGACAGGAGTATCTATAGTTAGAACCTCACCCAGAAATTTAGCGATTTATAAAGACCTAATCTCAAAATTTAAAAGAAGAAGAAGGGCTGGGGATTTAGCTCAGTGGTTCTGGCACCTGCCTCGCAAACGCAAGCACAAGGTCCTGAGTTCAATTCCAGGTGCAATAATAATAATAATAATAAAATTTAAAAAGTTAAAAAATTAAAAAAGAAGAAAGGGAGGAAGTGGTTGGGGATGTAGCTGGCCTTAATCTCTAGTACCACACTCACACAAAAGTACAATTAAAAAAATAGTTTGGTTTGAAAATGCACTGTGGAAAATTTTGTATTACAAAATGCAAAAGGTATTTGGTCAAATTATTAAATATGGCATTAAGTGATATAATCTCTCTGTGTTGAAAGATTAAATTTTCCACATTGGTCAACTTCATAATAGTTTATATGTCTTCAATATTGTCTTTGAATTTAATTCATGCAGCTCTACATATGGAAGATTAAATGTAGTCCAAAATAAAGCAATTAGTTTGCTCATATGCATAGTACTAGTAGTATTGTCTTCCCTAATACCATTCCTCTTTCCATCATGCAATGTAGGAATTCTCATTTATCAAAATTTATTTTATCCTGGCTCTGTGTTATGCATTAAATTAGGATGTGCTGATATATGTATATGAACAGTGAAAGATGCTACCCTTTAAGGGCTTGGTATTATAGGATTCACTTAAAAACAAAATTTTATAAAGTTATTTTACAGTTTACACTTACTTTATTTTTTTATTTTTTTTGGTACCAGGAATCAAACTTGGGTCCTTGCATTTGTGGAGCAGGCGGTGAAACCACTGAGCTAAATCCCTGGCCCAACACTTGTGATTAACCTGTATATGATCTGAAATTAAAATTTATATTTTTTCTGAAGTCTAAGCTATCATTACCATTTTATGTTTTGAACAAGTATGTATAACATATATAGAATAACCAGAGAAAGATCCAATAAAATATAGTATCAGTTAGTTTGACTTTGGTGATTAATTCTTGAGTAAGAATATCCAGGAGGGGGAGCAAAATTATGAAATATAATTTTCATAGATCTCTAAGGCATAACATTGTTTCATAAAACTGATCTGAGCTCTTGACCACAAAGATGTTTAGATCAGAGGAATGCAATTATTTTTTAAAAATTACTTCCATAATTCTGAAGACTATTGAGGTGAAACATTTCAATTTAAAAAATTTCTCATTTTCAAAGCTTCATAACCATATGGGAGGCCGAGGATTGCAGCTTAGTGGTACAGTGCTTACCCAGCTTATGTTAAGTCCTGGGTTCCTTCCCCACCATCTCAAAACTACAACAAAAATTCATATATGAATCACAAAAAGAAATATTTTCCTGAAAATAAATTTTTTGAAACACTCATATCATTGTTATTATTTTCTTTAAATCATTATTATTATTGCAGCAATTACTTCTATTGGCTATATGCACTCTTCATATTATCCTTAGCTTGCTGAAGATTCCCTTAAGTATGCTTCTGTTTTCTTTGCCTCAGAATCAACTAGAAATATGTTAAAACAAGGGCGAATATATTCCTGGCCAAGGGCTGGTTTTGGTACAGTCTATGAGCTAAAAATGATTCTTACATGTTGGAAATTAAATTCAAATATTCAAGTATGGTGCATGTGGAAATAATATGATATTCAAACTCAGAATCTATGGTAAAATTTCATTGTATCACAACTAACTGAAGAATTTTGTATTTTTATTACTATTCTTTGCACTAAAATATACTAATTGGATAATTACAAAAATTCACCTTTACAATCTAAAATATTTTTAATCTGAGACTGTCTAAAGAAAGTTATCAAAGTTTGTTTATATCATATGTTATGCTTGAGGAGTAAAACTTACCCTACATAAATTGAGGTCTTTCATCTGACAGATGAGGATTCTTCTAATTGTCCAGAGCAAAAAATACCTAATTCCGTTCTTACAGTTCCCTTTAAAATCCAAACTAATAGTCATGTATTTAATGCCATGATAAAGCAAATTAACAAAGCCACCATAAAAGCCTATTTGCAGGTTCCTCAATAACTAAAAATCAAGTTACCTTATAATGCACCTCTACCTCTCCACTATATATTTCTGATGGACTCAACATACTATAAGGATACCTGCATACCCCTCTTCACAGTGGGACTATTCAAGGTAGCCAAGTTAGAGCATCAACCTAGATACTCATTAGCAAATAAAGCAATAAAGAAAATGTGGTGGTTTATACACACAATAGAGTATTATACAGACATAAAGAAGAATGAAATCATGTCATCTTCAGGAAAGTGGATGGAACTCGAGATCTTTACATTAAGTGAAGTAGCCTCGGAAAGAGAAGTGTTATGATTTAAGTCTGGGTAATCCCCTAAAGCTTCATGTGTTTGGGCAGTGATTGGATCATGGGAGCACTATATATTGAATGTGCTAATTGTGCAGTTAGGTGGTGGACCTGGTGGGAAGTAGGTATGAGGGTGGCATCTGGGTTTATCTCCCTCCCCAGCCCATTCCTTTTTTTTCTCTTCTTCCTGGCCACCAATATATGAACAGCTTTTCTCTACTCAGGCCTTTTTACAATGCCATTTCTACCTTATAGCCAGCTGACCAAGCACTATAACCTGATCCAAAATAAACCTCTTCTCCTTTAACCTACGGGTGTCAGCTATTGTGTAACAATGAAGAGAAAGTGATTAACAAATTTTAGTACCAGACAAAGTGGGGCCATTGCTGTGACTATACCTTACCATATGGTCTAGGAGTCTTGGGAACCATTTTGCATGAGGGTTTTGAAAAGCTTTTGCTATGCCAATTAGAGAAGCACACACATGCTGTGAATTGAACTTGGTGGGTGATTCTAGGTGAAACTCAAAAAACCTTAATGATGATATAAATGCAGAAGGTGAAGGCCAGACTTGGAGGCTTCACTTGGAACAAGGACTCCATTGACAGTTGGATTTGAAACAATGTGTGTTTTGCTGCAGCAGAAAATTTGTTTGGCACAAATCTCTAGAAAAGGTAGAAACTATTTTTGTGTTGATAGTGCAACTCTTGTTTTCTTTGTAATGGCATCTCATATGCATAAATAAGAGTTATATGTATGTAATAATTTGTTCAAAGGGTTTGAAACTAGAGAAAGAAGCAAATGATTTGTTAACTTTTCGACATTCCCTAATTTTTACTTGTTTTTACATATTTATTGAACTTAGTATAATGTGGTTTTGGATCTTAAAATTTAAAAATATAATCTAATTACTTTTATGAAATATTCCTTTAATAATGACAGTTGAACACATCCTTTAACTATTTTACGTATATTTTTCATATTTTATTACCATAAATAACTTTGTACTACACTTTTTTCACATAAACTCGAATCTTGTAATTAGATTTTATAGTTTTAGAAAGTTACATGGGTTTCAAAGTACTATGAAAACTCTTGCTTTTTAAATTTAATCTTTTCAACAGATTATAAACATGCTTAAATTCATATGGGGAAATAATTTTAAAATCATTTTGCATGTTTCCTGTCAAGCTTATTTGCAATTTAGCAAATAAATGTGAAAAATATAAATTTATCTGAGTTTGCACTATTTCCTCCAATTTACTCCTTGAAAGAAAGATACATTAAGAAGCCTATTTGTTTTATATATATGATATTATTTCCAAACTGACTTCCAAAAATGTTGAAGCAATCTAATATCTCATAAGGTGTGAAGGGGATATCTTGTTTTATAACACTTTTTCTTTTAATATCAAGGGTTGTTTACTACATGCTTGTTTATAGATGAAAGCATAGTGATTATTTTAATTCATAGTTTTATTGTAACAACTGATTTTTTGTTCTGTACCCAAGTGAAATAGGCAAGATCACATTCTTGCTGTACAGTTTTTTAGAATTAAAGAAAATAATTTGTATAGAACATTGGTCACAATTCCTGGGACAAGATAGGTGTTCAATAAATGTGAATCACCTTTTGCTTTCTTTAAAAAAATTCAGTACAAAACTTTGTGCACTTACATCACACGTGAAGATATCTATGAACAAAAAAATGCTCCTAATAATTGTGCTTGTCAAAATATGAATCAACTTTGCCTAATTTTATCTAACATAATATATTTTCCCATGTAAACTTCCTTGTACACTTAAAATCATTTTAATGAAGTTATATTTGCATTATGTCTTTTAAAGGTTGAATTTCTAAGAATAGAAAATATTTTTAATGGAAATATCTACTATTGATATTTCATTTATTTGTCAATACCAACCTAAAAGATACATGCAATATTTAAATGTCTTGTAGGTAGCCTTAAGAAAGAATGAAGTTTACAGTAATAGCCTACATTTGTAAAGTAGAAGAGTGCAGCAAATTTTATTGGTTTTTTTAAATCTTGTAGCTAATTTATGAAAGAAAAGAGTTCCTAACAAAATAACACATTTATATGCTTGGGAAGAGCCTCATTTCTTGTTAAGTTCTTTTAAAACATAGATTTTTCCTTGAACAATTCTACAGTTGCTCTGAAAATAGTTTGATATTTTCCTACATAAGTTGTTAATTGGGTAATTTGATTAGTAAATTAGTTTAGAAATAAAAATCCTATTATACTTATACTTTTCAGGCACAATGATTGACTAATTTCTTGAATGACTATTGTTTATTTCTTGCCTCACTGGATGTCAGTGATATCTCCTTTTTAGAGACTTTATTGAAAATTTCTAATTTTATTCTTTTTCTACCAGGATAGTTTAGGATAAATTAATTTAGCAGGCTTTGATTCCAGAAGGAGGAACTCTTTGAACACAAATTTCAAAATAGGGAAAATACCCTATTTTTTAATGAAACAACAAATATTAATCCTGATAAAAAGTTCTTAATATATGAGATTCACTTAAGCTTGGAATGCATTTATATGGATCTATATTAGCATCCTAAAATAATGTGCAATGCTAGTGGTCTTCCAAAAGTTTTTGGATAATTTCATTCGTAGTCACCCATTTTGTTTTTCTTATTGTCTTTAATGGCCTAATAAGTCAATATCTTGTGTGAAAGAAAACATGAAAACTTTACAGAAGTCACAAAACCCAGATCACCATGCCAAAATTATTCTGTTATATTGAAATTAAAGCAATATAGAGAGACCTCATGGCCTTCTTTCAATTCCAGTATGATTATCTCTCCTGGGCCCTAAAGGAACACAGAAAGTTTCTCATAAGATTGAAATATGTCTTTTAGAGTCATCCCCATAACAATGTAAACACCCTTTCAGGCATTTCTATCCAAAGTTATATTTATGATCCACCAGTTATGTACTGTTAATACATCAGCCCCAAATATTATCTTTGAATTATTAGGGCTAGATGTCTGCAAACAATGTTTTCTAAACTTCTTTCTTAGCTTTTCCTAGAAGGAATTAATGTGTTTGGAAGATGAGGCTATCAAATAATGAGTATGTGAAAAATTTTCTTTCCCTCTTTTTGCTTCTTGGTAGCATCTCTGCAAAGGGCTGCTTCTATATTACTCCTGCCATGGGCTTCCTCTGTGGCTTCAGCACCATCCAAAGAACACTCTGAGTAGTTTAGTATGAAGGACATTCCAGACTCTGGCATCACCTCTTCATTTTGTTTAACCCAATACAAGCTGCTGTTTACAATTACGTATCTCTATAAATAAGTCTTTATTTTTTGCTACTGTAATCCCATTCTATGTTCCTTTTGTAATTCTACCAATTTAACATATATATTACCATTTCTTACATTCATTTCTCTTTGTTTAAAGCATAATTATGTTTTTTTGTCTTTCTGACTATACCTGTTCTGATAGACCAAGAGCTATCTTGGTATCCTTGATGAAGTTCTTGACTATTTGAACATCTCTAGATACTTCACAATATCTTGCCACTATCAATTGTGTGTACCTCAAAATAGCCATTTTGAGATTATTGTTATGAACTGTTATGATTAACTTTACATTTCTCTTATGTAGGCTATTGTGACCAGTTGTTGGGTCAAACCTTTGTTGAATGGTGCTCTTATAACAATAGCAGATTCTGTTATTATTGGTAATCAGTTGACCTTTGTACTCTGTTGGTGGGAGGTCATTGCCAAAATTGCATTGATTTTGTTGATTTTACTCACCCAGTTATCTCCCACTGTTTAGACATGACACAGAGCAGGTTCAATGAGTACTTGATAAATTTATAAATGAAGGAATAGAAAGTTAACTAAATAACTAATGATAGAGCAGTGATGAAGGATATTCTCAGTAAAGGATAGAAAAGAAATTGGCATCTTTGAAGGTAAAATGGCTAATGAGTCTGGAAAACAGTAACTGAGGATCACAGTGATATGAGAAGTCCCTGGAGAATGGGCCAAGAATCAGGTATATGAAGATCCTTGAAACTGGACTAGATATACTAGATTTCATCTGAAGTAGAGGGGGAAATGATTGATTGGTTTTGAGTTTAGGAATGTTAAAGAGTATATTAAAATCTACTTTAGGTTCTAATATATTCTTTCCAACTTCTAGGTGGAAGCAAGATGTAAAGTGAGATACTACAGAATGAAAAAAGCATTGGCTTCTACTAGAGTTGATTAATTTCTGAATGCACATTTGCATGCATGCATGCGCAGGAACATACAAGTAAACAAGAAAAGAACTTGTTCTGTGAATGATGAAACCTGAATTGTTGCATTTATTAGCCATATAACCTTGCACAAGTAAATTAAACCCATCCATGAAAGGAAATACAAGAATTAGATGAACTATAAGGTCTCTTCTAGTTCTACTTTTGGAGACAATTTAATTTTTGAAGAAAGTATTATTGAGTCGAAATTTTAAAAGGTCAATCAAGCAAAGTTCTCCAGGAAAATCTACCACTAGCAGAAAGATTTTCATGGTAATGAAGAATAAAAGTCTGTTTTCAGAACATTATAAGCAGTCTAAGCATTAACACATGTAGTGGTTTTCTAATTTACAGTGTGTAGAAAAGATATTTGGAAACATGAAAGTTTAATCATAAGACTATGTGTATGGAATTTTTATAAAAGTTATCATGAGTAAATTTTATATGAAGGGATCAAAATTATTTTCAAAGAAAGAGAATATAGCATTTCACAAAAAAATATGAAATGAGCTCAGAATATAATGATATAAGACAGAATAAATTGTATTACTAATGGATACTAATTGTACAGATTAAAGGGGTTCACTGTGATATTTTCATACATGGGTATATAGTGCCTCATGAGGTCCAGTCACCCTTCTTCTACACACATATCCCTCTCCTTCCCACCTTTTCCAGTCCCAAGTAATCCTTCTTCTACCTTTTCATTTTCTTCCTTCAGGACCCATATAAAAGAGCGAATATGTACTGTCTTTCTATGTATAGCTTATTTCACTTCAATATACACAACAATTTTTAAGGGAAGAATAACATCATATTGTTCTATTGTACTTTATGCAATTAACAACAAAAATTTAACATTTGTTCATTAGTAGGGAATAACCTGCAGATTTTTTGAAACATCATTGATTGATATCTGACTTTTAACCCATTTGCTGCCAAACAGCTTTAATTAAAAGATGCTTCCTATATTTTTTTAAATTTTGAGACAGCATCTTGCTACACTATTAAATAACAAAAATGGGGTTCAAAATTGTGATCCCCAGCTTCAGGCTTCCATAGTGCTGGGATTATGGGGATATGTGCCCAGATGGATTTATGAATTTTCAATATTCTCTTAGGAATTTTGAAACACAATGCATTGTTATTTTTGACAGCTATCATTTTGTTAAATCAGTCACTAGTCTTATTCCTCCTGTCTCCCTGAAACTTTATACTATTTGATCCGCATCTCCTCTTTCCCTTTTCCCTAGCTTCTGTACCATCTACCCCATAAATATATACAATTATTATTTGTCATAAAGAAAAATTAAAAGGATTAAGGTATGTTGCAATTACACATCTACAGTCTTAATTTAAAATTTCATAGAAAATATTAATATTAGATACACCTGATAGAGTTCTTAAAAAATAATAATCACAGTTGAATGAAAATTTTTTGCTTGTAACTTCAATATCAAGAAAGACAAAAACAGCCCCTGACATCAGAGAATTTGCCTGATAATCCTAGATAGTACATGGATTTTCCTGTTAAACATAAGCAATTTTGCAGAACTCCACAACATTATTTTCAGAAGGATAAGTTTGACCATGATGAAGAAAGATTTCTATATAATCTTGTCTGAACAGAAACACAAGAACATATATAAAACATAAATATCAACAAACTGGCCAATATTGATGTCTCCTGCTTCTTTCATATAACAAATTTAGCTCTTTTTACTCTTGGTTAATATTTGGAACTATCTTTGGTTCCTGACAATTTATAATACTTAGCATACTCTCATTTCCAGGAATGCTATGGAAATTACCTAATATGAGGACAAGTCCCATAACAATTCTCCTTACTGACAGACAATATGGTTTTCCATGAAGTACAGCTTCCCTATTTTCAACAAGGCAATGAATTGAATTTTATCTGACTCTGGATTTGTCCCTGGAGATTCTAGTACATTTAAGTTAAAGACTTTACATTCACAGAACCACATGAATAACCGCAGGCACTTCTTGTCTTCCCAGCTGAGTTGGTAAACTTACACTGAAATAAACATCAGTTTTGGATTAGTTTTGTTTATTTGCTGAATATAATTCTTATGAAACTGTTTGATTCTCTGAACTTCAATATTTATAAGTTACTTTTTTTTCTAATCTTTCTACATCTGTTCCCATGGTTCATTTACTTGTTTGTTTTCTTGATTATTTTGTTATTCTTTTATTTGCTTTTTAATTTATAAAGAGAGAAGGTAAGAACACAGGTTCGTATTTGATTAACATCCCTGAACCAAACTTAGGGTTAGGGAGTCTATAAATTATCAGATCAGCATCTTTAGAAAATTTTATCTTTTGTTCACCATTTGAAACACTTAAAGGGAGTACCTTCTTAATTTATTTATTTTTTGTATCCCTGAACACTTTATGTAGTGTTTTCTAATTAGAAACAGAATGAATGTTGATTGATGTTTGTTCTAGTTCCAGAGAAACAAGTTAATGCAAGCATCATCCTTACAGACCATTACATTTCCTGTGTTGCCTTTTAATTAAACAAAAACTGTTTTACTTCCATCACAATCAGCTTCTCTCTTTTATGTTTCTCACTCTCACGTTAAATTGTGTGCTCATTTCTCATACTGATCATATAGAATAATTTTAAATTGCAGAGGTTAATTGGTAGAATTCCCCAGCCATTTTCCTTTTTCTTTTAATTTTAATTGTAATTTTAATTTATTGGAGCTAGATCTCATTAATTACCCAGGTGGGACTTGAACTAGTTATCCTCATGCTCCAGCCTGAGTGCTGAGATTACAGGGATGCATTACAACTACATGCCAGATAATAATTGGTACATTTTCTTTTTCCTCTTTTCCTTTTCCTCCCTCTCTCCCTTCTTCATCTTCCTCTTCTTCCTCTTCCTCCTCTTCCTCTTCCTACTTCTTTTTTTTTTTTAATGAAACAAAGTATCTCAGTTGCTAAATTGCCCAGGCTGGGCTCAAATTTCAAATTGGCATTCTTTCTCAGAGTATTAGCTGGTAGAACTTGTAGATGAACAGATTGTACTAAGGGAAATTATTTAACATAAACAGAGGACTCATCTGAAAGGGGAAAACCATTTAGTTTAGTACAGGAGATGTTCCATCTTGGTTTCTACTTTGGAAATTAATCAATTAATTAATGTATATGTTAATCAATGAATTAATGAAACAAGTATTGGTATAAGAATCATACAGCTGGCAGTATTTTTTAAGATTTCACATTAGTTCAACCCCAACACTGTCTCTTTTTGATTATGTGTTTACATGTCAAAATTACTTTTACTACATTTAAAATTTCTACCTTTCCTTGTCAGAAAAAATAATGTTAGATTCCATGCTTACGATTTTTATAAATGTTTGAAGTTTATTCAATTCACCTTGTTTACATTGCATTATTTTGCCTTCATTTTTCTTACTTTGGAGATATTACATTACGGTTAAAAAAAACACAAACAACTATTGTCATGTGAACACTCTAAAAATATTCAAGTTAGAAAGCCAGTCAGTATTATCAGGAAAAAAGAAAGAATAATAATAAAGATTTTAATCCTTTTGCTGCCTTTGAAAATATATTTGTATAACAGTTTTCATTAGTATAGCTACCATATGCAAAGATAAAGTTTCAAAACAGAAGAATTTTTGTCATGACTTAAATGGTACATTGTTGTTTATCATTTTAAAGTGTCAGTATAATATTTGGATTTTACAATATCTACTATGAATTATCTCATGATTTAAGATTAGACTTCTTTAATTTCCAGTATAAGTTTGCAAGCAAAGTATTAGTCAAATAAATCATCAGGTGGATGTAACATTTATATATATATATAAAATATTATATAATACACATATATACACATATACTTATGTATATGTGTGTGTTCAATACAAAGTAACATATGGGCTGGGGATTTAGCTCAGTGATTCCCGCGCCTGCCTCACAGGCTCAAGGACCTGAGTTCAATCCCTAGTACCAAAAAAAAAAAAGTAACATATACAAAGCATATCCTTTATATGATATATAATATATTAACTATAATATTTGACATATTATATATACATATGTGCTGTATATAGCAAGTTGTCTAACAAATAGCATAACAAACATATAATATATAAATATATGATGAATATATAATATATTGTACATTATATACCATAATATTTGTTGTATATTGCATATAATACATTTTACTTTTTACATAATACGTGTTATATATATATATACATACACTAAATGGAAGGGCAATTGTTGATACTTTTTAAAATTTTGAATTTACATTATCTGTAAGCATAATTTTAGGTAACAATCTTAAGTGGAAATAGGTAGAAAATCTTGACTGCTAAATTCAACTTATTTCTTTGAATAACTGAACTTAACAAAACATGGCAAATGTCTTTGGTCCTTTTTTCATTTTATTAAAAATACTAATCTTGCATATTGATATATTTTGATGTTTTAAAATTAACAAAACACTTTCTCCAGGTATTCTTCTTAACATTCATTTTATCACTTTCAGATACTATGATTGCTTGTAACTGTGCTTAATTTAATCAGTTGGGCCACCTGTCACCCACTACTTAATCATCCTGACTAAAATTTAATAGCTACTCCTTAAAATATTTCAGAAATTAAATATTTTTATATTCTAAAGTTTCTCTACTCAGCCCCAAACTACTCTTTTTTGTTTTTGGTACTGGGGATTGAACTCGGGTCCTTGCACTAAACTACTCTTGTAATTATTAAACTTGAAAATCTTATCAGCAAAATATTTGTCTTGAAGAATTACAGTCCTACTGACAAAACTAGTCAATGTGTAATGGTGAGTAATCCTGGGTTTATACTCACTATATGAGAGTCAGATTTTTCTTTTTAGTGCCCTTTTCATCTGCTTTGCCCAAGCTGCTTTTTCCTTCCTTCCTTCCTTCCTTCTTTCTTTCCTTCCTTCTTTCTCTCTCTCTCTCTCTTTCTTTCTTTCTTTTCTTTCCTTTCTGAGTTTTATTAATAAGTTTTTGCGGTATGTAATAATTACATTCACTGTAGCAGTCTGATACCTGTACATAATACATTTCAATTTCTTCTCCCCTCACTCTATCCCCTTTTTATTTTTCCAGCATGAGATTCATTTGTTATAAGACTTTATAAAGTTAATTATCAAATACACAGAGTGAAAAACAGTCTAATAGGCTAAAGAACATATGAAACATGTAACTACTTCACTCCATATAAAGTCTTGCCCACCTTACAAGATCAATAATTAATTCACTTTTGATGAGGTAAATAATATTCTGTTCCTAGTAGACTCCATGTCCTTCTTATGAGAGCATAGCTTCCAATCTGGGAGACCAATAAACCAATTTAAGCTTGATTATTTAAAGCAAGCCTTCATGGGTAAAACATAGCTCTTGATTTCTCTTTATGTAGCCAAGGGGAAAGTTATGCTATAGCAAACACTTCTTGCATGTATACAAACACTTCAAGCTACATTGAATAAATTGTAAGTAAGCTAAAAGAAGAAAAGAAAGTGATGATTGGATCTCTGGGAAGGCCATAGCTGGTTCTAAGACAAAATTTATGCCCAGATTTGATAATTTTTTTGTATTAAATTCTTTTATTGGTACAATGTAGGTATACAACACAATTACATTTCTCACTGGGAATTGTACCTTTATATAATACATCTTGGTTCTTATTTTTTACCCATTCCTAGCCCTTCCTTCATGCCCTCCACCCTTCCCTATTTACAAAGACTTTATTTCCATTTTTTCCATTTCTCATCATTTTTTCCTTTCCCTTCTTTCCTTTCCCCTGTGCCTCCCACTACCCCTACCCTTTTGGACCTTTTATTACTATTTTACATTATCGATTATTCATTCTAATCATTGGTACCTTTTAGGTATACAATATAATGACATTCATCATTGGAAATTTGCACCTTTACCTAGTCTCTCTTGGTTCTTATTTTTCACCCTTGCCCAGCCCTCCCTTCAACCCCTCCAGTCCTCTCTATTTACAAAGATTTTGTTCCTATTTTTCCATTTTCTCATATTAATCCCATTCCCTTCTATCCTTTCCCCTAGCCCTCCCACTTCCTTCCCCTTTGCCCCTTTTCTTCCTATTTCACATTACCTATTATACATTTAGTCCTTATTTACACTTTCAGTTTCTCACACCAGAGAAACTATTCAGTATTTACACATGTGTGTCCTATTTATTTCACTTAAGAGTATCACCCCAATGTGCATCCACTTAGCTATAAATGTCTCTAATTTCTCATTTTTTATGGCTGGGTAGCACTCCATTTTATAAAAAATACCCCACATTTTCTTTATCCAGTCTCCAGTTGATGGGCATTTGGGCTGTTTCCAAGTTTTAGCTATCACAAACTGTGCTGCTATGAACATGGGTGCACATATATCACTGTGGTATGATTCATTTAATTCTTTGGGGAAGATCCACAGCAGTGGAATAGCGGGGTCAAATGGGACTTCCAGTCCTAGTTCTTTGAGGTATCTCCAAACTGATTTCCACAGTGGTTGCACCAGTCTACACTCCCACCAGCAGAGGAACAGGGTTCCTCTTTCCCCACAGCCCTGCCAGCATCTGCAACTATACTACAAAGCTACTGTGATAAAGACAGCATGGTACTGGTAAAGAAACAGACTTGAGGACCAGTGGAACAGATTAGAAGATGCAGAAACAATGCCAGACACACTCAGCCATCTCATCTTTGACAAAGGAGCCAAACACCCACACTAGAGGAAAGATAGCCTCTTTAATAAATGGTGCTGGAAAAATTGGGTTTCAACTTGCCAAAGATTAAAACTAGACCTGTATCTCTCACCATGCACTAAACTAAAATCAAAATGGATTAAAGATCTAAATATTAAAATAGAAACTCTGAACCAGTTGGAACAGAGTTTAGGTAGAACCCTTGAAGACATCAGTGTAGGAAAAGATTTTATGAACAAAACCTCAGTTGCCCGTGAACTAGCACAAAAAATCAACAAATGGGATCTTTTCTTATTAAAAGGCTTCTGCACAGCAAGAGAAACCACCAGCAGTTTGAAGAGACAACCCACAATGTGGGAAAAAATCTTCACCTGCTCTTCCTCAGACAAAGGCCTACTATCTCAAATCTATAAAGAACTTAAAAAGATCAGACCTCCCAAATTTAAAGACCCAATCCAAAAATGGGCATCTGAAATGAACAGACATTTCTCAGACAAAGAAGTAGAAATAGAAAATAAATACATGAAAAAATGTTCAACATCACTGGTCATTGGAGAGATGCAAATGAAAACAACGCTGAGATTCCACTTCACTCCAGAAAGAATGGCTGCTATCATGAAATCAACCAATAACAGATTTGACAATTTAGCTCTCTGTTTTAAAGACCTACCACAAAGACTAATATCTAGCTTTTGTAGTTAGCTGTAATAGCTGAAGTACTCCATCCATTTTCTTAAATTTTAATACCATTTCAATTTTTTTTTTTTTTTTTTGGTACTTGGGATTGAACTCAGGACCTTGTGCTTGAGAAGCAGGCAGCGGCACCACTGAGCTAAATACCCACCCCACCATTTCAAATATTTAAGAATGAATGAGAGAGAAATTCTGTGCAGACTATAAACAGGCAGTGAACAGTCTCCTTATTTGCAAAATTTGAGCACTAGTGAAGATGTGAATACCAAAGATTAATATTCTAAGTTGTTATTCATCTGTTCTTAGAAAAAATCAGTGATACGAAAATAAAAAGTAACCCTGGATAGTTGGCAGCTGAATCATACAATTTGGTATTGCTATAAGTTGGTCAGATGCTCACAATGAAATACTTTTGATCATAACAAAATTTTTATAAAATAACATTGATATCGCATGGGACATAAAGTGACCATGATGAAATAGAGTAAAAGTATAATGATTTCTCAGTCATGTCTAAGCACAAACAAAAATTTAGAGTTTTCTAAGCTAAAACAGTGACTAAATATCCATTTTCTAATATATATGGTTATATGTTTATATAATATACACTTATAACTATATGCAATTTGGTAACTATTGCTTTAACTCCACTTGTTAGTCCTATCTTCTAAATAAAAATTAAAATACTTAACAAAAGATCATCAAATTTCTGAAAGCATTTAATCTAGTGTACAATCCTGCCTATTTAACCTACATTCAAATTTTTTAAAAGAAGTACAAATCTTATAACACAATTCTGGGATATCACGTTACAGAGATGCCCAATGGTTATTTATTATATTTGCTCTCACTCAACATAATGAGTCAGTACAGTCTTGTGGTGTTCTTCAACTTATGTGAAGTTGAACTGTGAAATATACCATTCCTTCCATCACTTGCATTATTTGAAAACCTATGAATGCCATATTACCATAGGAAAGGAAGTCGTGTTTGATATTTGAAATTTGTTGTTGTATTGATGTACCCTAACACAGAATATTTACTTAAAATTGTTTTGTTCTTTAAATAAACGTATTGTATAAGCACATATATATGTTTGTATTTTTACTTTTTTATATAACATTATACTATAACAAAAAAATAGAATATTTTATAGAACTTGCAATCTTTTCTACTTTAAAATGGAAGAGAGTACTGGGAGATAATTTCACTGTAGTAGGACTATGAAATTTTAATTATACTTTGCTTTCAGTTGTTTGCTATTGGTTATGTTATCTCATAAAAATACACACTCCCCAAAAAAATATTGAAAAAAAGAAACAGAGCAAACCGTCTCTTAATCAGAGTGAAACAATTTATGATGCACACTGGTGTTATGATTATTAATTTCTGTAACTGTTCAGTAACAGTTTGGTATTATCTATCAAAAGTGACAAAATGAATGAAAAAGACTTAATAAGCTTATTCCATTGGAAATATAAATGTGTGCATCTATATTATATACAATATTTATTATATATAATTATATAACAATATAATTATATATATCATACATCAAACATGCAGGCAAATGTTCATATTAAGAGTGCATTTAATTCTAAATTGGCCACTACCTACTCATTAACAGTTGATTATACAAATTATTTTTAAATTAAATACAAGATTATTTAATTTCACAATTGTCATAAGATTTTTTTGTAATTAAAATATTTTAAAAGTAATTACATACTTATTTGGTGCTCACATATTTTTACTTCATTTTTGTAAATTCCTATATCTCTATAATTTTTTTCTTCAAACAATAATTACAAGTAAATAATACACATTGGAGTGAAAAATATTCTAAGAGTCTGGTGCTCATCTACTCACGTACAGACTACTGACCCACGTGTGACTGACTAAAGCCTGGAATCCACTTTTCAAATTCTGACACACACTGCTTCACTACAGGACTCCTGTGGTCAAGTCCAACTGCCTGACTCCTTCCTTCCCTGCGGTACTCTTCTTTCCTATCATATAACTTCCCTGCTCTTTGTGTTGGAGAGAAAACTCTCTCCCTCACTTTCTAGCTCTACTGGTTTTAACTCTTTCTTTGTGGTGGACCGCCCCATTGATTACGTCAAAGCAGAGTGTAATTTAGCACCGAAGGCTGTAAACAGTTAAGCCTGCAATTGGATTATTGTAAGAAGTGAGTCTGACCAAAGCATATGAGATAACACATTGTCAGAGTGACTCACCCAAATTCTCTTCCCAGGATAACAAGAATGCTTTGTCTCTTCTTTTAAAAGCCTTGGTTGCTTCGTAGCGTATCCCTGGCAACCACACATAGCTCCTTCACCCTAATCTAACAATGATCGTGTCACCAATAAATATCAATAGTTTTGGCTGGCCAGGGCCTTTGTTTGCTCAAGCCTTCGCCTGCTCAAGCACTGGTGATCGCAGTTCCTCATCTCCGTCTTTTTAATTCTGTCTCTAAGTCTTTCTTCTCACTATGTGTCCTAGCACTGGAGCAGGCGATCAGAACCCGCTGCAAGGGTCTCCAATATTTCTCACATGTTAATAGTAACTTTGCATAAAAATCTCTGGTTCTCAAAGAAATATAACATCTGTTAAGAGTTAAGAGCCTTAAAAGAAAGTTAAGAGCCTTTTATTCGGTTAATGGCATTAATCTACTTTTATGAATACTTTATTTTACATTCCTGTGAAATTATATATTTTCCAGCATGTCTTCTTTTGATGGGCTTATTGCTTTTTAGGTTTTCAAATTGTTTTTGTGTTTTAATACTCTTTGAAAGGTAAATAGGAAATGATTATATTTGAGAAAGAACATTTGGCAAGAAGTACAATGTTTTATAAAAACAGTGAACTCATAATTTTCTTGGGAATTTCCTACTTAATTAAAAAATCATTGATTTCAAAATATACCTTGAAATTTAACATTGCTTTGTAGGCCTAGAATATTCTTTCCATATATTAGGTTTTATGTTTATTGAAATTCTATAGTCTCTAATTCAAATATCATTATCCTCAAAAGTTTGAAATTTGGGCCCACAATTAAAATTAGTAATGTCTAAAACTGAGTAAATCTAGATGTTACAATAAAAATCTGACCATTGCTCTCACTCATCATTTTGGCAATCATTTGGCAGTAAGTCCTTTATCTACTATGCCCTAACCCTCAACTATTAGACACACACATACACACACAGACACACACACACACACCCCAACTCCACAATGATCCAATGATCCTTGGTAAATTATAATATTCACTATGTGTTTTCTGAATTGATTTGATTTGTTCAGACCATCCATATTCTATAAAGAAAATACATTGAGAATGATTTACTGTAAAATGTTACTTGATATATTCTAACAAATATGATGAAATGCTTTTATAAAATTAAAACATTAATAAACATTTAAATTATTTCTATTCATTAAAGAACTTCCTTAAACTCCAAGCTTATCTAAGAGAGAAAATATATTTACTGAATTAAATCATATTCAGAATATTTCATGTTAGAATATTTCAGTTCAATTAAATATTTTATTAAAATATGATAAACAGTAAATGACTCATCACACTATGGCTTATTGGATGCACAATAATACAGTGTGTAAAATGTAATTTTTATAAAGTGAAATTAGTATAGGAGATGGTAAAAAGTGAAGGAAAATATAGAAAAAGAAAACTGTATTTGAAGTTAGGAAGGTATGGATATTTCCTTTGATCTATGTTTGTATCAGGGTAATAGTCTAATGTTATTCCTTGGTGAATTCTAAAAAAAGAAAGAAACAAACAAAAAAAAACAAAGAAAGAAAGTGTGTTGCATTCATAAAATTTAAGAAACTGTCCCCTAAATAAAATACATTTTTAACCCTAAGAAGCTTGTTTTATAATGTGCCAATAACTTATTTTGCATCCTTCCTGTTAAAATTACATGAAAAAATCATGTAATCTTTAATGTCTATATTAGTTGTTAATGAGGAACATTCAGAGATTCCTCTCACATTATTTTAAACAAATACAATTTCTTATGCCTATTTCTTATTCTCATTTGGACAATTGCTCAGTTAGTAACTTTACTATATCTTAGATCATCTGGTGATTTCAAAAGCCAATATTTTTACACATAACACGATGTTATTACATATAGGCTTTTGGAAAAAGAATGAGTTAGGAAATAATATTTTTTTTCATTCTATTAAAGTTAGAAGGTCAACTAGTTACATGTGAGTGGACTGTATTCCTATGTCAAGTCTATATCAAAAGATTATAAAAGTTCAAAAAGGAAAAGGAAGATTCTGCCCATGCAGGTTTCCAAATATTTTCCACTTGATCTCTGTTCTCTGTTTCCACGTTGACAGAAATGAGCACCACAGTCTAGTATATCATTTAATAAAAATGAGTGACCATACATATTTACATAATCTGAACTTGATTTAGTGCCAGATTCTATTGTGTTAACTTCTCCTTGTGTTTCTCAGGAACTTAGGTTTTATAGCTTTACCTTGGTCATTGAAACAATTTTCTGTGAGATACTGAAATATTTCCATGCGGGTCTGGAATTATTTTGTTTCCTATGTAAAACATTTGTTTACTAGACTACAATGAGTAAAACATTCCCTGATCATTAGATGTTACCCAATGGCAGATCTGGGTAAAAGGAGTACAGAGTAATCCCTCTATGAAATATAAGATAATGGAATGATAAAGAATAGTATATACTGAATAACAAAGAAACATATATATTCCATAATAGGAATTTGGCTTCATTTTTTATTCGATCACTCCCCAATAATAATTAGTTCAGAATAGTGTCCCCAATTTCAAATACCCTTTTAATACATACAATATTATCAACTCTTAACCTAGTTTCACCTTAACTCTTTTTCATATTTGAGATTTCCCATGCTGTGCCTGCCACTCATGCATATTAATTCACTGTTCTGAATCAGATTGTAACATTTAGTTTTCTATCGTTCCCTACTGTGTACTGTGACTAATAATTGTAGTAGGAAGAATAATTGTCACCCCCTCAGATATGTCCATGTCCCAAGCCCTGACACCTATGAACATGTGTTGTTACATGAAAAAAATAGTTGTCGATGTATTAATGATACTATTCACTTTGACGTAAAGAAGGAAATTCTCTTGAATTTTTATCACTGTGAACCAGCATATTAGGAAAGTGCATAAGTGAGACAAAAGAGGAGGTTGAGTCATGGAGAGATTTGAAGATGCTATCCTCGTACTTTTGATGATGAAGAACGGGACCATGAGGCAGCTCTAGAAATTGAAGAAGGCAGGGAAATTGATGCACACTCAGAAGAAGGAGCATGACATTGCCAACAGGATTTGTGCTCAGTGATATCCACTTCATATTTGTTGACCTTTACCATGGTAAGGTAATGATTAGTGCTGTATTGAGACATAATGTTTAAGCCATTTTGATAGCAGCAATAGAAAACTAATGTGCAGATTCAGGTCCACTTTTCAATCTGACTGGGTCAGATAACTAATATTTTGCTATTTTAAAAGGGCATTGTTTGATATAATTTATTCCAAATCTTATGTATATCCAATCCTAGAGATATCTGTTGCCTTATTGTATTACCAACTAGCCACAAATAAATACATACATTATTCTGATTCAATTTTATTATTGCTTATTTAAATATTTATTGTTATTCAGAAAGTTAAAAACTGTAGAAATATTTAAAGTCACTTTTAAATCAGATGTCAAGGCTTATATAAAAATCAGTAGAAAAATCTATTAAATTACTTCAATATAAATCTTAAATTGGCTTATGAATTTTCAATTACATATTTAATGGTATAATTAAAGAAGATAGATTCAATTTTGTCAGTATACACATTTAGTCTTCTTTTACATTTTGTAAGTAACTGTATATGTGAATCAATTTAATAACTAATATATTACAAAGTGAACACTTCCCATATGCACATAGTATTGGGAACTTTGAAGAATTTTTATGTATAGTAGCATTTTATATTAAGTCTTTTATTCAGTGTTACCAGTGTTAAAGCAAAGACATTTTACAATAAATAAATTATCCAAAGTACATTAATTTTAAGAGAGTGAATAGTACATTTTAACAAGAACTGTTAGAGAGTACCATATAAACTTTCACAGTTTGAAAATTCTATAAAACAATAATGACTGCCATGGTTGGTTCCTAAGTATGAACATTTTAGTAGCAACAAATTTAAAGAGTCTCTCTACATCTTTTTAAAAATTCTTGGCATGTTTGTTTTGAGCTGTATAGAGAATAAAATTTACAATTTTACTCTCGACCATTTTTATATATTTTTATGCATTATTTGGAAAAATTGACACTTTCATTATATTATTTGCCTAAATTGCTCTATCATTTTATTTCTAAAAGAAAGTAACTTTTGTTAGTTTTAAATTTGTTACATTGGAATTAATGATCATACCAAACTAAAATTTATCCTCTGCTCTAAACTAAACTATCAGTGTGTAAGTAAAAAATCACACAATATAGAGAATTTTAATTTTTACTTTTTCATGAAATGTAAAGAATATTCTGATATGCAGTAAATTATTGTTCTGAGATTTCACAAAAATTCCTCAATTACCATTCAAGGCAAATTCAAACTATTAAAAATATTACTAAATTACCAAACTCTCTTCCCCAATGTGTCCTACTTATCCAAATTTTCATGAAAACAGTTTAAATTATCTCAATATTGAATCATTTGAAATGTATTTATATAATGGATATCTGATGATATTATTTTAAGTGGCAACTTTTGTGTTTTGACCATTACAAATGACTAGTTGTAAGAACTTAGTTACTGAATAAGAATGAAACTACAGTATTTGGATAGATGGTTATTTTTGTTTTATTTATTTATTTATTTATTTATTTTTGTACTGAGGATTGAACTCAGGACTTTGCTCTTGCAAGGCAGACGCAGTGTCACTGAGCTAAATCCCAGGCCCAATTTTCTATATCCATGTTTAATTAACATTAATGGACAAATGCTTGGTATGCCTTATCTATCCAGAAAGGTTATTTTGACTAATTCTTTATGTATTAATGCACAGTATTCTATTAAGAATAATTTAGTTTATAATTGTATTATAGTTGGATTAATGTAAAGGTAGAGGTAGAAGGTCAAAATTTCCGATCTGGACATGAAGTGGATAAATGGAGTTTAGCATAAAGTCTTGTAAATATTTTCCTTTTTGGCTTTTGGTTCATTTGTGATCAATGTTCTACTAAGCTCAGCTAATTTTTACTTTGCTCTTTCCATTTTATGTGTAAACATTAGCAGCTGATGCCCAGACTAATTCACATGAGATTATTTGACCTATTCACAAGGAACACAGCAACATCTCAGTACAAATACAATGTTCTCTCACTGCAATTGTAAAATAGCACACAAATGCTAAAATTGGATTAAAAACACATACACACTATCAAACACTGTTTTGGAAAACTATGTGTTCTATAAAATATTCTGAAAATCTTTAACCTTTTAACTTAAAAAGAAAGATAATAATTCTACAATAGACTACCTCTTAAGAGCATTATCAGATTCTAAATATAAAAATTATCACTGAAAATTATATTTATAAATTAATAACAGAAATTGAATTTTCTGTTATTATTCATGCTTCTTGCTCTTTAAACTTATTTTCATTTATTATGAAAATTGTATACAAATCAATGGGATCATGTGATGTTTCAATACATTTATATATTGAGGAATATTTAAATCAGGTTTATAATATTTATCTTCTCAAACATTTATTATTGCTTTATCATAAAAACTTTCAAAATCCAGTTTACTAGCTTTTTGAAAATGTATACTGCATTATTGTTACCTACAACCACTTAATGCGTAATAGCACATATTTTCTACTCCTATCTAAATGTAATTTACTATCAACTAGTCAACCTTTCCCCATTTCTTTTTCTGTTTTATTCCTTAGTATCAACCACTCTAATCTCAGCTTCTATGAGACATTTCTTTTTTAAAAAGTATGCATAAGAAGATATTAAAACTTTTATTCAGTATTTAAAATTTAAAACACTGTATATTCCTGTAATTCTTTATAACAGTATTTGACTTCTGTGAGACTTAAGCAAAATTTTAAATGTAGTAAGAAACCAAATAACATATATGATAAACTGTAAGGAGCAATGTAGTTTACTTTCAAATATATTGTAAATTAAAATAATTTAGTGAACTACCAAAAACAATTATAGAGCAAGAATTATCTAGTAAATGAATTTACTATAGGAAAATAAATTCTACATTTTAATCTCTTATTTATTAGTGACTGCTACTTTGTCAGTTATAATCATCCAATTAATTTAACTTTCCTAGTGCCTAGAAATAAGCTAAAATTGTACTTATGTCTGCAATTCATCAAAAAACTGTGAACTCAATATTATTTCTAGTTCACAAATTAGAAAACTAGTATCAACAGGTCATGTATTTTTTTCAAGTTAGGAGTTTATAGTTAAATATGATGTGTAGTCTTATCTTATATGTTTTTGACCTGAAATATAAGATTCCTAGATGTAAACACATTGAATGAGAATATTACAGTCTCTACTAATTCGACAGGAGTTTAAGCTGAAGCATGGCTTGCAAAAAAAATCATTTACTATAATTATTTTTTCTAAACATTGTTCAACTTTTCAGATTATTTCTGAAAGTATAATTACTTAAAGATTAAACATGTTTGAGAGTTTCATACAATGAAAATAAAATTTAAAAAGCCTTACATATTATACATTGGCCACTTATTGTAAACTGTATTAATATTCCCAAATAATATTTTGTGGCCATCATAAATAATGTTTTAATAATTGTGCTTTAATTCTGAAAATTGTGTCTTTGGATTTTAATGTAAACTTATTAGATTTCCATTGGACTAATAATTTTTATCTTATTTTACAGGTTATCTACTGGACACTGTATATTTTATTTTAATATGAACTCATATCTAATATTTTTATAACAATATTTTTAAAAGAAGAAAAAAATGGATCAGTTAGATAATAGATACAAAAACTACATTATATACATTTCAAAAAAAACAATATGGTATCTAATAAAAGATGAACTAACAAAAGAAAACAGCAGCTTTCAAAAATACATATATAAAAATTTAAAAATAGTTTATATCTATACATTTATTTTGTTTAGTTAAATACATATTTCTTTATCACTATTCATTTATTAAGCCCAGAAAATATTAAGCCCATTTGTTCAGTAGGGCAGCCAAAATGAAACTGGGCTAAAAATTACATTAAATTCTCTATATACGGTGCATCCTAAAAGTTTTTTCATTTTACATAATCAAATCAATATTGTTGCGAAAACATGTTAGTCATCAATGGAATGAAATCTCCATTTCCTGAAAACATAGACTTAATCATACAGGCATGTTTTTAAATGATCCACATACCAGAATTGTTTGAATAAATGTGCTATTTCATTAAATTTTGTGTAAATTAAAATTGAGTGTAAAATACATGTTTAAGGATAAAATGTACTAAATGCATTCACAAGATATCTGTGGAGTACACATGAGTTTCAATAAATAATAAATTTTGTTTATCAACAAAAGTATTTTAGAAACTCAGAGTTTATAAAAGTTGTTTTTAGAATTTCATATTTTAAAGAAGCAGTAGAAGTGTATATCTTTTTTTCATTAAGTTTATTGGTACATTTTAGGTATACGATACAGTTACATTCATCATTGGGATCTTGTACCTTTACATGAGTATCTTGGTCATTTTTTTCCCATTCCCCTGCCCTCCCTTCACCCCCTCCACCCTTCCCTATTTACATACTTTTTTCTTTTCCCTTCTTTCCTTTCCCCCTACCCCTTCCACTTGCCCTACTTCTTTAGACCCTTTCTTCCTATTTCAATTCTCAATTATACATTTCAGAAGTGAATATCTTTTAATAGTGTATTTATAGTTAGAAACAATTACCTATACATGTTTTGGGATCTTGAATTACTAGTCTAAAAATACAGTACATTATTTGAGTGTCAGACACTGCTGTAAATGCATTATATTTATAATCTCATTTAAGACTCATAAAACTTTTTAAGAATTAAGTATTGTTTTTATTGAAATTTTACACTTGAAGGAATATATATCAGCCATATATAAGCCCAGCTTGGCTGGTCTCAAGGTAGAAATGTCAATGGCAGAAGGGGATCAGAGCAAAACTGCTCAACCCATGGAAAACAGGAAGCTGAGAGAGAAGGAAAAAGACAGAGAAGGAGATAAGTTCCAAACCAACACTCCAGTGGCTCGCCTCCCCCAACTCTTCCCTACCTCCTCTTAGTGTATTTAGCTAAGAGCTCATCAATGTCTTAATCCACTGATGAGTATAGAGCCTTCATGATCCAATCAACTTCCAAATGCCCCACCTAGGAACACAAAAGACTTTTGTAACATTTCAGATCTAAACTGTATCTCACATATTCTTTCATTTGGACACTTCTTGAGCAGAGAAATAATTTTAAAAACCCATCTATATAAAGAAATGCACGGAAATGTACGGCATAAAAAACTGTGTACTAAGCATGTTTTTAAATATGAAAAAAAATGTTTACCTGCAAGTGTTTTAAATATGAGAAATAATTTATTTTACCTCACTGACAGAAGAATGTGCTGCAAAATGCTTTTATAAAAATAAGAGTGAGACAAAAAAAAAAAAAAAAAGAATGAGACGGGCCGGGTGTTTAGTTCAGTGCTGCCCCCGCCTGCCCTACAAGCACAAGGTCCTGAGTTCGACACCTGGTACCAAAAAAAAAAAAAAAAAAGAAAAAGAAAAGAATGAGAAAATGAAATAATGTTTGAAGGTCAAATTTTAAATGACCTGTTTATTCAGATTTCATTATGCCATTATAAAACTGAGGT
This sequence comes from Heterocephalus glaber, assembly GCF_053883595.1. Taxonomy (NCBI): domain Eukaryota; kingdom Metazoa; phylum Chordata; class Mammalia; order Rodentia; family Bathyergidae; genus Heterocephalus; species Heterocephalus glaber. The sequence goes on along the minus strand of NW_028258324.1, from coordinate 42,957,192 downwards.
ATGTGTAAGCATAAACATCACAATGTAATATCAAATATTTTCATCAGTCCCAACAATCACCAATGTCTCTTTATAGATGCTACCAACCTTTGACAACCACTTATTGTTTTCTGACCTTATTCCATTGCATTTTCCAGAATGTCATATGAGTAGAATCATATACGCTGTAACTTTTCAAGCGTAACTACTTCCAAATTAATACAATGATTTGATAGTAATTAATGCTAATGTGTGCATTATAAATGCACTCATTTTAATTTCAGTATATGGATACAATACAGTTGATTTTATCCATTCAGCATATGAAAATTACTTGGTTTGCAGATTTTGAAAATTATGACACTACAAAACAATTTTTATTTTGAATTTCACTTGCCTATATATCTACATGTGGAATTGTTAAATTAAAAAATGTGTAATGTTAAGAAATGAAGAAACTTTCAAACTGATTTACAATGTTGTTTGCCACTGTGATGAATAATTTTTCCTTTTTTATTTACTAGTTTAAATGAGTCTGTGTTGGTAAACCCTAGCAGTTATAATTTGAATTTATATGTCTTTGATAGAGTGTGTGTTTAAATAACTTGCCTGAATTTAAAATGGTTGTTCTTAACTTTGAATTACATGCTTTTTTTACATCAGGGATAAAAGTTCTGTATAAGGTGTTTAATTTGCAAGTGTTTTTCTTCTTTTTGTGGTTTGTATTAACAGTAGATTAAGTTTATTTTTGTTGTAGTCAAATTTGTCAGTCTAATCTTCTAAGATGTGCTTTTGGTTATACTTAAGTCATATTTGTCTACCCCAAGTAAAAGTGATTTTCTGGTTCAAATTTATCTAGAAATTTTATATTATATATTGCATTTAGATTAGTGTTACATGTTAATTTTTATAAATAGTATGATGCATGGAACAAGACTTCTTAAAATTTATATATTTAATCAATTTGACCTAATATTTTAAAATTTCTCAGAAAGCCATTGCATTAATTTAAACATCATTTTGAAAATTAATTACAATTTGTTAAAAATTATATAAGGCGTACCTCAGAGATGTTATAAGTTCAGTTCCAGATCACTACAGTAAGATTACTATCACAATAAAACAAATAACATAATCTTTTGGTTTTCTTTTGCTCGTAAAAGTTATGCTTACTTCTTTCTGTTGTGTATTAAGTATGTCTTTAAAAGTATTTTATCCAAAAATCAATGTGCATAGCTTAATGTAAAAAACCTTTGTTGGGGCTGGGAATGTGGTTCGGCGTTCTAGCACTTTCCTAGCATGTGCAAATCCTAGGTTCAAGGGGTAGTAGTGCAAAAAAATAAAAAATAAAGAACTTGCTAATGGTCATGTGAATGTTAAGTGAGTCACAATCTTTTTGCCTGTGAAAGTTCTTCCCTCAGTATTGGTGGGTGCTGACAAATCAGTATGGTGGTTGCTTAAAACTGGGTTCCCTGTGGCAATTTTTAAACATAAGACAAGAGTGAATTTTGTCACATCAATTGACTCCTTTCATGTAAGATTTCTCTGTGGCATGTGATTCGTTTTGGTAACATTTTATACATAATAGATCTCTCAAAATTCAAATAAGTCCTGACAAACCCTGCTGCTTCTTTATCAACTAAATTTATGTAATATTCTAAATTCTTTGTTGGCATTTCAGTAATGTGCACAGCATCTTCAGCAGTAGTATATTCCATTTCAAGAAACCACTTTCTTTCCTCATCCACAAGAAGAAAGTTTTCATTCAAGTGTTATCATGAGATTGCTGCAATTCAGTCACATCTATCTCAGGTTCCACTTCTAATTCTAAATCTCTTACTATTTCTACTACATTTGCAGTTATCTCCGCCACCTAAGTCTTGAGCCCCTCAATGTCATCTATGGTGGTTGCCGTCAACCTCTTCCAAAATCCTGTTAATAATTTATCCTTCTCCTACTATTCATGAATGTGCTTAATGACATCTGGAGTGGTACATCCTTTCCAGAAAGCTTTCAATTACTTTTCCCAAATCTTTCATAGCCTTACAAAAGATATTTTTCAAATAATAAGGCTTGAAAGTCTAAATTATGCTTTGATTCATGGTCTGTAGAATAGAGGCTGTGCTAGCAGCCTTGCAAACAACATTAATCTCACAGTGCATCTCCTTCAGAGTTCTTGGGTAGCCCGGTGCATTGTCAATGAGCTGTAGTATTTTGAAAAGAATTTTTCTTTCCTGAATTGTTATTTTGAGAACTGGCCTAAGATATTTAGCAAAAAATCTTACAAAGAGATTTGTTTCCACTCAGGCTTTGTTGTTACATTTACACAGCACGGAGTAGATGTAGTATAATTCTTAAGGGTTCTAGAAATTTTAGAATGGTAAATTAACATTGCCTTTATCTTCAAGTAACCATCTACATGAATGCCTAGCAAGACAGTCTACTTTTCCTTTGAAGCTTTGAAATCAGTCATTGACTTCTCTCTAGCTATGTAAGTCCTAGATGGCATTTTTCTTTCAAGATAAATGTAGATGTGCCATCTAAATTGAAAATTTGTTTTTTACTATAGGAATATTCACCAGTTACCTGTTAAATCTTCCAAATAACTTGCTGCAGCTTCTGCATTATCTGTTGCTGCTTGGCCTTGTGAATTTATTTTACATTTCCTTAATTAAATCTCTTGAGATAACATTTTATATTTAATCTCCCATAGCTTTCTTACCTTTTGGCCTTCATAGAATTGAGAATAGTTAGGTTTTGCTTTGGATTTTGTTTGGGCTCAAGGGAACATTTTAGTCATTTTGATCCTCAAACCCCTAAAACTTTCTCCTTATTGTCAAACATTGCTTCACTCTCTAATCATTAATGTTATCCTCACATTAGCACTTTTCCTTCAATAACTTTTTCTGTACATTCAAATCTTGAGGAGTGTTTAACACAAGGAACCTCGCTTTCAATCTAACTGCATTCAGAACAACTTCCTCACTAAACTTTATTGTTTCTAGATGTTGAATTATTCTGAGAGATATAAAACTTTTCCCTTTATTTGAGGCCATTGTAGGTCTATTTATGGCCTAATATCAATAACAGGAAGTACAGATGCCTGAGGAGAGTGAGGAGACTGGCAGATGAGTGGAATAGTCACAACATACTCAATATGTATTGATTAAGTTTTCAATCTTACAAGAGTGAAATTCATGGAGCCACAAAACTACTACAGAATTAACATCAAATGTCATTGATCATAGATTATTATAACATATACAATAATAATGAAAAATTGAAATATTGAGAGAATTACCAAAATGTAACAAAATACCATGAAGTGAGCACTTGGTGTTCCAAAACCTGATAGAATGAACTGATGTAAACCTCTCAAACACTTTCAATTTGAGAAGCAAAAATACAACAAAAACTAAGCAAAACAAAAAATGAAATCTAGTTTAAAATATTAATTCAGTTTAAAATAATATTATTTGAAATAATATTGAACTTCTCCCTATTTTCTAGCTGTCTTCTATTTCTCTCTCTCTCTCTCTCTCTCTCTCTCTCTCTCTCTCTCGTATTTATATATACATAGTCTGCCAAAGAATGCATACACACTCAGAAAAGTAAAATAGTATAATTTTTTTCAATAGATGGTGTTACCCTCATATTGGGGACCAGAGAAGATGTTGTATATTACAGGAAACCTACTACACTGCTGGCCCTTACAGAAGAAATTGAAAATGCATGAGATAGCATGAGATTGCTATCTCAATGACCAAGGTTATCCAAGCAGGAATTGGCCATATTGATAAATATCTGGAAGCTAATGGTCATCCCTTTGAGCAACTCTTGTAATTGTAGAGACTAAAGGTAACATATTAATCTCATTTCTCAAGAAATTTAGTATTAATATTTTGTGTGAGTTATTCTCTTTGTCAGGGTTTCTCATATGAGAGAAACCATGAGATATTTAACCTTGTGTGTCTGACTTGTTGCACTTACTATCATTCACAATTTGCATCCATTTGCCTGCTAATACTGCAAATCTTTTTTTATTTATGGCAAAGTAGTACTTCATTGTGTATAAATATCAGATTTTCCTCATCCAATTATCTTTTCATGGATATATAGGCTGTTTCCAAGATACACTTTAAACCTTCAAAACTGAGCTAAGTGAGCATTTTCACTTTTTAAGTCAGCTATCATGGGTATTTCATCGTAATAATGAAGAACTAAAAAGCAAAAGGGTATGTCTCCATGTTTCCTCCAGATTCAATTTCTCTTGTGTTTGCACCTCTCACTTACAGAATGCCTATTTGCTCTTCTCCTACCTCCAATAGCCTTTGGCTGAGAGTGCTGTTCTGCTGTTACTGTTCTGCACCTATCTATGTCCTGTCTTATGAAAGGGACTTTCTCAGGGACCATGCTACCTCTCCTAGTAGTAAGTGGGAGGCTCCTGATGGTCTATGGTCTTGTCCAATGGGTTCGGTCAGTGCTGAGGTTTGGTCTCCTTCGCACTGTGACTGAAGGTCTTTTTACATAAAGGAGGTGGGGAATAGGGAAAGATGAGGCTCCATGTTGTCTTGACAACAGTTATTGTGCTTCTCACTGAGACCTACTCTGGTATAGTATAGATATCACAGTGTTGTATAGAGACTATGGTATCTGCTTTTGATTCTCATCTTTTATGTGTGAACCTAGAGGGGTCTGTCATAAAAAGCCTGAGCATGATCCCCCTTGTATCTGTGGCTCATGAAACTCTACAATCTCATTCTAGCACACATCCTTATTTTTCACCCATGAAATATTTTACATGAATTTTCCTATGTGGTATTATTGATATTTGCTATAAATACCCCATGTGTACCTTCTTTTGATTAGTATAAACTTCAACTTCTCTAATTCAACTTTGTGATTTAGTAGATGAGGGCTCTGAATCTCACAATAGTAATGTGACAACTCTAAGATATAGGCCTAAAAATTGGTAGTGTGGTCTGATTTTATAATGGTTTTTTGCATATTTGATGTCCACTAAAGAAAATGTGTTCATGTTTTTTTTTTTTTTCTTTACTGGCTCGTTTTTGACCCTGGTACCTAGAAAGGTGTTATGCATATACTAGGTACTCAATATTTATTTAATCTCTGTTTATTTCTATCAATTATAATTATGTCATCATTCTATTTAATTCTTTCTAAAAAAAGCTTGGAGAATAAATTAAAACAAAAGAGAAGACAAATGCCTGGAGTAGGCATCACTGTCTGATTCATAGGCAGAGTAAGGAAATTGGCTATATGATATGATTAATTGAATTATTATTCCTCCAACTCCAAAATCATTTGCTTATACCTCTATTACATTGTTTATCTTTTTTTTCTTTCTTTAAATGTATTTCTTTAGTTATTCACATGAAAATTCCCCTTAAAGAAAAAATGAATCATCAAAACCTTGGATATACTAATTAGGTTTATTTGGTAGAGTGGAACAAAAGCAAGAGTAATTTAAGAATATTATTGGTTATTATTGACACTGGGAATTAGAGAAATGAAATATAAATATGTTTATATTAATTATGTGGGAAATGTTATTGTAATGTACACCTTTTTATGTTAAAATGATCTATGTTATTTCTATATTCATTCTATTCTTAAATATTTGGAAATGAGAAAGTCAGAATTCATAGGCTGTTCAAGAATTTTGTCCTTTTACATTACTTAGAAGTGTCTTTCTTTAGTACCCAAGATGAAAATGCAGAATAGATAATAGAGAAAGGCAATTCAAAATATTGTTCTCTTTTACTCAGGCGGGAATTTTTAGAAAACAAATAAAAAATTAGAAATAAATGAATATACCTCTGAGGTACAATCTAAGTGTGTAGATAAACACAAACACACACACACATACACACACAGGACAGAGTGAGGTTTTTTTCATTCTCTTTGGACAACGTAAAGCAGAACAGTGAAAGTTAATATTCCTTCATTATATCTTCATGATATTCGATTTTACTTTGAAAGGTAAATTTATAGTATTTGAACAAATAAGAAATCACTTTTTTTTCTTTTTTGTGGTAAGGTGGATTAAAACTATTGCCTTCCCCCTGAGCATTACTCCCAGACATTTGTATTCATTTTATTTATTTTTTTATTTTTTTGCAACAGGGTCTTGCTAAGTTTCTTAGTTGTTTAGGCTGGACTCAAACCTATGACCCTCTTGAGTGCTGAATTACAGGTGACCACCTCTATACCCAGCTCAGTGCACACTTTGAAGTGTTTATTCTTGTAGCTACAAAATAATTTAGGTTGGATTCTTATAGGTGTTAAAATGCCTATCTAACACAATTTTAAGGAAATTCTAATTATTTCCTTAGGTTAAAATGTGTATTCACAGTAAAAGAAAATAACAGAAGAATTTTTAAAGTATGTATCTGAGAGAGATAGACTATCTTTTGAATAGAGCCTTCTACATTCCTCCCATTCACATAAAGAGAGATAGAGTATTGTCGGTCTTTTTCATGCACTGTGTCTATAAATATTCTTTAATTGTCCTGTTAATCATTGTAAATGTCATCTGCTACAATATTCACACACTGTGCCTATGTCATCCACTGGTCCAATTAATTAAAAACTCTATTAATTCATAAAATAAGGAAACAGATCATATACCTCTATAAAATTAACTAAATTAAAATTTTGCATTTGAGCTATATTTCTCTTTTACTTTTCCATCCTCAAATATTTCAGAATTTTTGATGTTACTATTTCCTTTATTTTGCTTTGCTAGTCACCACTTAATTAGGAGGCCATCATGAACAAGAAAAAACTACTGTCTGCAAGAAACTGAATTTTTAGTGGCAGGAGAAAATACAAAATAAACAAGACAATATAAATTCAGCAAATAAGTAAATTATCTAGATTGTTAGAAATAATAACTCACAGAGGAAAATATAAAGTAGGGTGAGTAATTTGAATGAAATGGTCAAGAATTTCCTTTATAAGACATAGAAATGGACCATAGACTAATTGTACCTACATAGATATTTTATTGAGAAATACTCTTTTAGTTACTAAAGATTCTATTACCCTTTCCTACCATTATATGCAAAATGCTTTCTATGGATTTAGGCTTTTAGATAGGATAAATAAAAGTTTGACTTGAGATTGAGTTTAGATTGTCTCTGTTTTAAAGTTGGCCCAAAACCTCAAAAGCAAAAAAAAATGTAATCTTTTGTAACACTTTAAATTATGGAAAGAGGGCTAAACATGGGAAGAAAACACAAAATAGTATTTCAATTAATTTCTGAAAAAAATCAAAGATTTTTTTAGTAAATTACTATGACAGTAAGAAAACCACATAAAACGACAGTTACTATTTCATTTGAAAAAAACTTTTAGATTTAATATGCATTTTATATGGTTAATTATTAGACTAGGACTTATTTTGATTTCATATTTTTATTTATACTTAAAAATATATTTGTAATTTTTATTGCAACCAATAAGAAGAAATTGTGTAATTTACTAACTTTTGGAGATTTATTTTAAAAGATGTCTTGGCAGACTACTGGCCTATCTTGAAAATTAGGGCATATAATTTATAAATAAGTTGAACTTCAGCTAATTCAAAATAAATACATGCATTTTTTTTACTTTCCTATTTTTCCTTTGTACTCAAGATAATTTGCAAAGTGATATTTTATTTTCAAAACAGACTTCATAATGCCTCTTTAAATTGCATTCAAATAAGTAAAACTAATCAATTTTATGACATAAAATAATATAGTTACTACAGAGTCATCTAATTTTACCCAGCAGCCTTATATTCAGATAAATAGATGTGATAATAATAGCTGGTTACCTGTTTTTAATTTAAATTAATCCAAAGGAGAGTTTTATTTCTGAATTAAAAGAGAAATAATTGTAGTTCCATTTTCATACTAATAACTCTTTCAACAATCTGCTAGCCTTGGGATAATATGAAACCATACTGTGTAGATTTTATATTTCAGAATACAAACAGAACAGAAATTTTACTGTTTTAAATTTTGTTCAAGTAGTCTCAGACAATTTGCTTTAAAAAGATATAATCATATATCACCAATTCTCTACAATTTCTCTCAAAGTATGCTGTCTCTAAGTAAACAAAATAGACACCACCTATATACATATAATTATTTTCTTAAGAATGATGGCATGTGAATACTGAAAATCTTCTCTGAGTCTCTTACTTTCATTTATGTCTTACTGAGTATGTCAGGAATACAATGTTCAAATTATATCTTTACCTTTGCTATTTCTCAAGAGTATATTTACAGTAAGAAACTTCAACAGATAAGACATTATGGGATAAAAGATTAAGTATGATTACTACATAATATGCATAAACTAGATTCTATAGGTCTGTGCTTCTCAAATATGAAGAAATCCACTCTATCTATAATAACCAAGAGAGGGGCTTTATGTTTCCCTTAAGGTATTTGGGGAAAAAAAGTGGACAAAAGAGTCATGTGACTCTAGTTGCTTAACATACTGTAATAAAATTATTTTTGTCTGATTCAGGAGTCTTTCATCTTCTCTGGCACCATACTGAAGACTTTATATGTGATTTTAATAAGTCATAAGTAGAGTCAAACCAAAGGCAAGATTCATTAGGTAGGAATATATAAATTGTAGGAAAATGTGAAATACTAACAAAAATTTAAATAGTAATTATGGTCACTTTCTGGAATTTATTTATATCACACAACTATATTCACAAATATAAATATATTGAGGAGAGTGCAAGACAGATTATGAGACACAGACCCAAAATCTAAGCCTGGGACATGTATTTAACTTATACTTCCATGCACTACTTTACTTCTTGATAAATTTTATCAGATTTTTATTTTTTAAGAATTTAAGATAATTATTCAAAGATAAAGAATTTTATTTTATAGTATACCACTCAATACTATAATTCCAAAGCATCAGAGAAGGATACTGTTTGGCACTAAGAGCCTATGATGACTCTAAAGTAAATTTTCACTCTTAAACTTTAAAAAAAGAGTCAGTGTCCTACTTTCCAGTTCAAAAATAATTAGAATTCCAGGTCCTCACCTCCAAAATTACAAGGAAATATTGCCAAAATAAATTGAAACATTCTTTTAAGTTGGCTTTTAAAGATATATGTGATATAAATACCCAGTTAGCTAAGAAAAGAAAAATAAATGTATTGACATAAAAGATATCTGGAGCACTTATTTTTTTCTTAATATTTATTCTTTTAGCTGTTTCTTTTTGAAGATAAACTGAGCTACTTTAATTGGGAGAAAGCACACACAGGCAAGTTGCTTTCAGGTCCACATTTTTCACTCAGCTAAATTGATTTTTAGTATTCATGACCAGAGCCCATAATAATAGCCACCATGGATTGGCTTTAATATTTTGTAGTCATTGTGATATTTTCCATTTCTGTAATTATAATAAATATAATAAAATTCACTTCTAAATCTTTACTAGGGTTAGAGGGAACACTTACAGAAATAGGAAAGAATAAAAATAAATTAACAAGAATATTGTTCAAAAATTTTAATATCATGGTAATAATAATATATATTGAAGATAGAACTTATATTTTAATGAACAAAATCATAAACTCTTAAATTGTAAAACCCCAGAAATAGCAAGGATCTCTATGAAAGGAAATTTATACATTTGAATCTTGTTATCACAGCTCGAGGACAATG